>NC_141687.1:915684331-916362760 GCF_964263255.1 Lissotriton vulgaris
TGCAACAACAGTAATTTTAGGTCTGCAGAAATGATGGCCTTCCACTCAGATTTTACCGCGGCCTTAATTAACAGTTCTTTACTGTGTTTGCCGAGAGATTTCACAATTTGGTCTGCGGGAGACAAAATTAATACTCAGTTTTTTTCTAATCGAGAAACAGCATGGTGCTAAATTAAACAGTTTGTTACAGATGTAAAGCAGCCCTACCTGCAGGAGAGATGAGGCCTGGGACACGTAAATCTGCACAATAATGGAAAGCAATTCGTTTTTCAAGGCTGTAAACATCGTTTAGCATGTGAAGAATTGAAAACTGAGTTATTAAATCTGTCACCGATTCATAACACCTCCTATAATTACACTATAAAAATACGCATTATCAGGCTTCTTCCTGTTTTAACTAAAACTAGCAGCCACTATTTCGACGATGCATGCATGTTTAGCTAGAGTACATGCAGGTTTACTTACAGCATAACACAAGCTGCACAGTGGGTAGCTATTCAGCGAAAGTCCAGATACATGAATATCTGGTCACAAAGTACAAGTCACAAATTGTGACCAGTATTTTTGGGACCACTAAAGATTTTTTAGCAGGGTAGGACTGATACATTTGGCAAGCTGGCAGTGCCCGAAGAGCTGGTCTGAAAGTTCAGCGCATGGGCTCGGTTCTTGCTGTTTTTGGACCTGTTTAATGGTCTGCTGGGCCTTCTTCTACTGTTGATTTCCCTGACATTTCTACAAACATTGCCTGCAGCAATTCCCAATGCATACAGTTTCTCATACCTTAGGAAACACCTATATAATGCGTCTGTGTTTAAAACACTCCCAATTCACAAATGCGGGCCACATTTTTAGCCATCTGATTCGGTAATGAAGCCGACTTTTCTGTTGGTAATTATGACTTTTGACGTATTACAGGTTCCTGCACGGCATGGCATGGACTGTAAAGTTCATGCTCTGCAGGAACTGCGGTGCTTGCACACAGGGGTGCGCATGTTGTGCCCCCCTACATGTCTGAGGGGGAATAGGGATGCCCTGTAGGGCCCTCTTTGTTTCAGCACCACCAGCCTTTTCATGGAGGAAATACACCAATGAAAATGCTGGCAATTCTGAAACGTGTAATATGGTTGGTTGTGTCTCAGCCAAACCGCCTGCATCTAACAATGGCTCTGACCGCTGCACCACTGCCAGGGACCAGCGGTCCCGTGGCAGAGCTAGTGGTCCAATTACAGTCTGACCACCTAACTTTTAATGGGGCAGTCAGACCGCCGGTGCGGCAGTGATTGGACCACCACCACTGGGCCACCATGAGTCTGGCGGTCCTTCGACTGCCAGACTCTTAATTAGGCCCTTTGTGTCCAAGTTCCAGCCTGTTTGGTTGGTTTTTTAAAACCTGATTTGTAGTACGCCACAATCTGACCTGCCTCAGGAATATTAATGAAATAGGTTGCAAATTGCGACTCGCTAAAGTGTATTTATTTATTAATTTTGAGTTTTATATAGCACAAACAGGACCCAGGAGCGTGGCCAAGTGCTTTACAGGAATATCAGAGGTAGTACAAATAAAAGTCATAAAAGTTATGTATATGCATTGTATAAGACAACACAAATGAAGACAGCACAAAAAAACACAGTCCGAGAGTGAGTCCAATTAGAGTGCAGTGGGTGCGGCAGCAGCAGAGGCGCCATTGGTCCCAAGATTAAAGGGAAGATTTTATAGTATAAAAATGATGATGGGTAGGCGAGTAAAGTCAAGCCTTAATGTGGGAGGAATATCTTGGATAGTAGATGTTTTACTTCCTTCCTGAAAATGGATGAGGACTGGTTAAATCTATTCACTGGAGGGAGAGAGTTTCAGATTTTTGGGGCCATACCTGTGAATGATCTCTTGTAGGTTTTCTGTTTAATACATTTTTTGGCTTAAGAAGTAAGGAACTGGTGCTTCTAGATGACGCGCTTCACCAGATAGGGTCCTTTTCTTAGTCAGGTAGAATGGAGGGTTCTGGTGTAGTGCTTTGTGGGAACAGGCAATTATTTGGGTCTGATTCTAGACTCGTAAGGTAGCCGTTTCAGAGAACATAGGGCAGGGGTGATATGGTCACTTTTTTTAACCTGTGATGAGTCTTGCTGCAGCATTCAAGGTAGCCTGCAGCAGTGCAAGATTCATTTTTGGAAGGCACATAAGAGTAGTGCTGCCATAGTCTAATTTTGCAATCACAAGTGATTCAATCGCTATTTTGATATCGTTTCAGATTCCTAAGAACATGAAGTTGATGATTAGCTCCTCTAGTTGTGATGTTGACATACTTTCTCATGGAAAGAGTATTGCCAGGTGTAATCCAAGAGATTTTGCTTCATTGATAATGTGTGCAGTACAATTCAGGGTAATAAGATGTGACGTCCAGCCTTTGATGCATGGAACAATTCTGGGCGGTGAGATCGGTAAAAATTCAGTTTTTGGGTCATTCTTTTTGAGATGGTTATGGGCCAACCATTGTTGCATGTCTGTAAAGGTATTATCCGGAGTGCTGATGTCATCAGATGATGTAATTTTCATATATAGTTGAGTATCGTCCCCATGCATGTGGAAGGAGGTGTGGTAGAGTTTATGGATTTCAGTTAGCGGCTCTAAGTAAAGGTTAAAACGAGTAGGTGATAGCGTAGAGTCATGTGGGACACCAAGCATTGCTGGTGATTGATCCGAAAGTGTTGTTGATTATAACATGTTAAGATCTGTTTTGGATAAAGGCAGAGAACCATTTTAGTACTGACCCAGAGAAAACAATCCTGAGTTCTAAAACCTTCAACAGGGTTTTGTGATTGGTTGTGCTGAACACAGTGAATAGATCAAGTAAGATGAGTACGCAGAATTAAGTCTGGTTAAGGGAGCCTTACCCAGAATAGAGACCTGGCCACTTTTGAGGCAGTCCAGTAAGGAGCTTTGGGTGGCTGGGGGAGGCATTGATAATCCTAGGCCATAAGTGTACCTGGAGGTGTGAGAAGTCATTTAGAAGTTTGGAGGGAAGGGGGTCGTTGAAGTGCTTGGAGTGTTTCAGAGAGCAGAGAAGTTTAGAAATATCATTCATTGCAGGTTTGGAAGCAAGACCAGGTGGCATTGTTTTTGGGTGTGTAGGAAGGGTGTTTTGTGCAAAAGTCCGTGTCTGTCAGGGAGCGGTGTGAGGAGGATTCACATGGTAATAGCTCTGCATCAATCTGGATATCAGAAGTGATTAGCCTTATTTTCTCTACCAAGAAGGAGACAAAAGTTTCGCATTTGGGAGGTGCTTTGCATTCTGCAGATGGAGCATTAGGTTGCAGACTAATTACTAATTTGCTTTTTGACAATTTCAAATCTTTTTTGGTCGATTAGTTTCAGAGTTGCGTTGTTTACAAAAAAATGATGCTTTATAGTTTCTGATGTGTCTACTGTAGGCGTTCAGTTTGTGTAGAAGGAGTTTAAGGCTCGATAAAGAAGGAGCATGATGTCATGATCTTCCAGCAAGCCTAAGGCATCACTATTTTTCATTAAGATTCTGGTTGAACCATGGGTTTGATATTTTGGAAGAGGCTTTCTTAAGTTGTTTAGAGGCAATAATTTCCATTATTTTGGTCATGGAGTTGAAGTAGTGATCAGAGAGGTCCTGAGCATCGACCATGGTTGGGGGAGGAAGCAAGTTGTGGTTATCAGTTGTTTTCAACGAGCGCGGTTGATATTACTGGTGTCTCTGATCCAATGTTTACTTTCCTAGGTTGGCCTTTAGAGAAGGATGCCTTTGTAGTTATGAGGAAGGTGATACAAACTAACCATCTGCAGCTCTGATATTATGGTGGTGAATATATAGTGGGAGTGATGGTTTGTTTTGGGGTCCTGTTAGCTGTGAGAACTATGGTGGGAAGAACTAGTCTGCTCAGGACAGTTGGGGGGCAAAGGAAGGTATTGTTCTCAGCTGGAGTTATGAGAGTCTGTCTGATAAGGTGTGACAAGTGTGCTGTCTATAGTTAAGGGAGTGTGGGAACGGGGAACTAAGGGGTGTTTGGAAGCCAGAGTCATGAGATAGCCTGCTTGATAAGGTGGGGTGAGTGTACTCAAATTAAAGGATTGTGGGAACAGATCAATTTAGAGGGTTGAGAAGGGGAGAGGCGGAGTTGTGGGTGCCTGTAAAGCAGTATTAGAATTGTTGATAGGTGACAGGAAATGATGATCTGCAATTTTAGCAGAGGGTGAAAGAATGACCATCATGGGAGGGAAGAAGGCAGTGGGGAATGAAGTGGTGGGAATGAAGAGGAAGTCAGTGGGAAGGATATGGGTGTCATGAGAAGGGGGGGCTTGTGAGGGATTGAGAGGAGGTAGGCTGGGCAATGGCCTTGCCTAGGATATGTATAAAGCAGGGGAAGATATCAACAAAGAGATCCAGGTTGAGGTCCGAGGATTGTACGAGAAAGGTGGCATTTTTATAGAGGGAGATGGTGGCGTCTGCTTTGTAGAGGGTTGAGGGTGCGATAGTGAGTTTATGGCTGCATAGTATTTTTTTTTGGAGGTGGCAGTATTTAGTGAGGCAGAGAGCCTTCATGGTTTGTTGAGAAGATGAGGTTGTTCAATATGATGACCTTGTTAGTACAGAATTAGGAGTCAATGATTAGGGCATTTTATTGAGATTCAGAATTTTTGGTTTGAGCTTTTTTGGGAGTTTTTTGATAGGTAAGAAGGGTGGTTTATTTCAAGCATTATCACTTGAACGGGAAAGTAGTGCGTTGGGGTTGCTGGTCTAGTATGGATCCATATTGGTTAGTGTAGACATGGAAGAGTAAAAGAAAGGTTAGGCGTGGGAAGAGAAACCGCTTTCAAGATTGCTGCCTTGTTGAGGCAGGGAAGGCTAATTGTAACAGGAGGAGGCTGGAGAGTCCCCTATACAATTCTGCAGAGGAGCAGAGAGAGGAGACTCATATGTCAGTTTCTACAGTATCTGATTAAAAAAAGCTCTAACTTGTGGAGTCCCTTTTTCATTTTGTTGAGAAGGAGCAAAGGGGGAGTCCCATCTCAGTTTCTCTTTGAGTTTAGTTCAAATGCTCTGATGATGCGAGCAAGCCATCTTACATGTTAGGTGATGGTAGCCTCAGGTCCCAGAAGACCACCATTTCTGTGATTGCCTCTCACTACAGTTAACTTTTATTTTTTTAAATGCATCCCATTTTCCTTAAATGAATGAATTTAAAAGTAAAGTTACATTTTTGCTACCTACTTTTTAATAAACTTTTTTCTACATTTAGAGGGATTCCAATTGGACCCCTTCCCTTTTTTGAATGCAGGTCAACCTCCTTCGAGGTGTCAGTGAAATATATCCATGTTTTGGCAGCAGAAAATGTGGATGCATTGTTGCACATGATACTGATTCACTATTTGGAAGCTCTGGAGGCGGCCCCGTCACCTACTGAGCCCCCCACCAACCAAACAGAACTTTCTTCACTTGCAACCGGCTCCTTCCAGTGTCTCTTGCATGTCCAAGAGGATCAGGTCCATTCCAACCTGAGACAAGTGAACCTCATCAGCATCAAAATAGCCTCACCTTCTTTTGGATCTGCTCATGTCTGATAAAACCCAAAACCTCATTGGTCTGAACTTGCGCATAGCACTATTCACCCTTTGCTGGAATGCTCCACTGCTTCATTAGCCTTGGCCCTGTACCAAGACAGGCATAGCCCATGCCTGCTGAAGCCAAAGCCCCTTCTCTTATCGGCAATTGAACACAAGATGGTCTTGGGCCCCACCGGGTCGGAAGTATCACCGGCAGAGTGGTGAGCCTTAATTTAATCTATTGATCTTGGCTGATAATCAGTCTAAATTAACTTTGCTTTAGTCTTCTTATATTCGTTCAAGCAACGGACTCCTTTTCAACCCTCAGCTAATGATTTCAATGTTCTCTTTCTCTCCCTGCTGTTTTCTTTTTCTTCTCTTTCTCCATTCTCTTCCTTTTTCAAATATTTATTTAGACCTTTTGGCTGAAACACAGCTACCTAGAGGTATGTTCTTGGACTGTACTAAATTGTGTCACTCACCAAGATGTACACGCATGGCACTTAAGCCACATAAATGTGTGCTGAGTGTCACGACATAATTACGTCACCACAAACTCACCATCCACTGCACACTTGCCCACTGTATTTTTAGATGGGTGTGCATAGATGCATGATATCTTGTCGAGCACAAGTTGCTTTTGCAACCACGTACGGTCACAAATGGAATTCTTAGTTTCACCAGTCCAGCATGATCACTGTTTTGAAATGAGTTAAACACGTGCACTCCACATTAAGATGTCTTCTACATACCATCTCAGGATCCATCACCTTGTCACAGAGTACATTGGCTTGATACTTGTCTTCAACGCCGGTTACGTGCAATTTAAGATGTTTCACATTCCACTACGAATTGTACTTTTCTACAACAAGCATTATTTTTGTTATTTCCAGCCCTGAAGATTCGCGAGATGCGATGAAACACGTGTCGGCTGGCTGTTGTTACGCCTTGAAAATTAAAAAGGACATAAGGATCTTCCCTTGTCATACTATTCATTTCCTATTTGCCTCATACCAATTGTTTCTCTGCTTGTTATTAATATCATAAATAGTGTTTACCTTAACCTACGGTCACTAAAATATTGAGTGTGTGCATAGGGTCCGCCTATGATGTAATTGTGAGGCCCTGTCGGCTTGCTGACATCACCATTGGGTGGTTACATGGTTTTCCACTCACCCAGTTTCACCACGAACTACTGTTCATTAGTGCTTCCATACAGGCAGTGCGCCCATTGTTAGATTGACACCTAAAAACCATTCTTTCTTTTGCACTATTCACCCTTTGCTGGAATGCTCCACTGCTTCATTAGCCTTGGCCCTGTACCAAGACAGGCATAGCCCATGCCTGCTGAAGCCAAAGCCCCTTGCTCAGCGACTTGCGCATGGAGCAGGTTATCCTTCTCTGGGAATGTACTAGTGCCTCACATGCCCTGCAAGACTGTGATGGCTTCCCAGAAGGGAGCTCTCTCTTACACATCGCAATGTCACCCTGCAAGCTGATGTGGCTCCCCCCTCCTGTAACCTGTAGTTGCTGCCCTTCTATCATTTTGAGCTCCCTAACACTTGTTTCTCCAATTTATGGAAAAGCAGCACTTTTGCGAAGAAGACCGCTTCCACAACGAGCCTATATACTCTGGCTATGCGGGCGAGGCATGTCATTCATCAGTGAAGCAGTTCCTAACCTGCCCTGGGAGCATAGTGCACCTACTTTGTTGGGGTTGACCAGACATGTGCACAAACCTTTGCAGTTAATAAACCATGGCGAACAAGACTGTTCGCATTGCGCAGACTATCACAGTCACAGCAACCATATGGAGTGACAGCTTACGCCAACTACCAGCCTTGCTTAACTAAAGTTCGATCACAGAAATCCACATACCTGCTACCAGCTATGACCCATGATGTTCTACAGGTCTTGCCCCCCACTCTATACAGATTCCTGTAATGTTCCCTTCTGCCCAAATATGGGCGGGAAAATACCTGTAAGATTGCGAATCCCACTGCACTCGCATTCTCAGGCAGTCCAGTGGGGGAGGGTCCTTAGTATTGTTTATGCTACATTACCTGGCCTCCTAGCCTGTAAGCACCCTCGTCTGACAGCAGACTATCTGCTGTGTCGCCCGTGCAATGACCGCACCCTGACGCAAGACGTCCCGTTCTGCACCTCTGCTAACAGACTTCCTTCAGTGAGGCTGGCGTGATCGGTGGTATGTTGTGCATCTGACCCTAAGAATTTTTAGTTTGCTTTGGCAGGGATCAAATTGTTGCACCCGTCACACACAAAATATTGCAATGTGCAGTTTTTTTGCATTCTACACTTCCGAGTAGGACTACATACCCCACGAGATAACGGAGTTGTGTGTAGGACTACATACCCCACGAGATAACGGAGTCGTGTGTATATTACCAACGATACTACTAGAATCTAAGGTTCCCAGGTGTCAATTGGTGACTATCCTGCCATGGAATATGGGACTTTAAGCAAGGCAGTCTTCGTGTACCTGCCATTATCCCTCCTGTTGTACGGTAATTTGTCTTTATAGTTCAATGTCTTTATAGTTCAATCTGAGGTATTCGCCCCCATACTTCCCGGGCTGTGTACTGCTGGCCCCGTGCGCAGCTGCTGGGTAATAAGGAATCCTTCTGCAGCTTGCAACAAACCAACACCTGCTTGAATGCGCTACGTCGTACGTAATTAAGTGCCTAACATGTCACTTCCCCTCGAAAAGATACCACAAACCGTACTGTTCATTAGAACCTTAAACAGTTCACAATTTTCCCTGGACCTACTTCTAACTGAGAATGGCTCTACACCGCCGCATCGATGCTGACAATGTGACCAGTTGCTGAAATTGAGGGAATCTCACGCTTACTACTTGCAACTAAAGCGATTATTAAAATTAATATGATACAGTATCTGCAAGAACTATGCACATGCAACTGACTGTCCCTGTACAAGGGATTTATATTCCTCTAACAACTGCACTGAGGGCAAGCCACCCTCACTGTTACTGGTGTCTGACTAATCGAACCTTGGAGGCCGTAGCAATGCTGCCCAGTCCGCAAGTACGCCCACTGTACCGCTGTAATTTTTTAATAACCTGTGGCACCGATCTGCAGGTGCCAAATACCAGTATGCGGCCCGAGAAACTAAGCTACAAGCTTGGTGTTGAAAAGTTGTTAACAATGCCTGGCAATGAGTGTAATACCTTTGACAAGCCTCTCCTGACTGGCTTCTATGTCATTCTTAAACATATTTACTGGTCTTGCCACATGACACCCTTCAGGTTGGTGATACGGAACCTTCTACCCAGCATAAGCTGACAGTCTTGCGTTGCCGTCACACCACCTGTGTATCTTGAATTGCTCTCCTGTGTCACATAACCTTGGTTCCAGAGTGCACTTAATCTTCGCCGTTGAGCAGACAATTTCACAGACCTCTTTGATTGCCAGACCCTGGTGAACACATTACTGGTGTAAAATCTGGTTTGAAACAATATATGCATTGGCCCTCTATTGGAGCCAATTATCCCCTTCCTGGAGCGACAGCTACACAGGTGCCAACACAAGTCACCCAACCAACAAGTTGGCCCTGACTACGTTTGTGATCTGGTGCCAGATTTGGAAAGAGCCTTGCCTTCACTTGCTTCCCCCCTAGGAAATAATGCCTGTGCTCTGGCCGAAGCACGGCAATGCCCTCGTGTAGCATCAAACCCCTGGTCAACTAAGAGTGCCAATAAACCTACACCTTGACCATGTGTGTAGACTTGCTCTCCTGAAACTTCTGCTGTTGTAACCTGCATCCTGTTCAGTTCAATGTAGTAATTTATGGCACTGACAAACACAAAGGCCTAATACTGGGCTGTGTAAATGCAGCCCATGGTGACCTTAAACAATCTGCTTGGTGTGGATGGCAGCTAACATTACCTGGCTGAAGTGCAATCCCTTTTGACTATCACTCCTGACCAGATGTGCCAAAGCAGGTAAAAGAAAGTTATCTAGCCCGCCTTTAATTTCTGTCCCAGTTATCTGAGTAAATTATAGAAAGATGTCTGCAAATGATCTGCTCAGAGCAGCCCACTAGACAATAGCTTCCATTGAAAGACTGTGCCAACAGAGCTCCCAGCACTTAAGGCGGTACCTCAGAGTAGGGCTCTATTCTAATAGATGCCACTTGCATTGGATACCGCATCTGGCTGTAAGCTGCTCAGTGCTACCGATTCCTGAGTGCTTCCTGATCCGCAGCTCGCTAACCCTAATACAATCCACTCGTGGCTGGGACTCAACCGTTCGGCGAAAGTGCGAGATATCCTAGTCTGAACTTAGCTCTTCAACAGACTCCCTCACAAGAGCCCTCCGCAAACCTTGTGGCCTAAAACATTCGCCCTGTGGGGTGGTTGCAAATGGACTGCAAACAAATCCTAGGCATAATGTACAAATGTTGTAAATTGAGTTTCTGGTTGACTAGGGTATGTGCCTGAGCCTGGCTGTTCACAACCCTCTAGTCAGTAGAAGGGAGTACACACTTAAGCTGAACCCAGCCCACCCCTTGGGTGGCTAGGCAGAGATTTTAGCTTAGCCCAGAGGCAGTGTAACTGTAAAGTGCCAACCGCACTCCCACCTTGGCACAGATCGCACCCCAAAATGCTGGCTAGATCACCCCTTACTCTCACTCCAACTAGGGTGAAACTGACCACAACAGCGGCCGGATACTGGGCTGGACATCTGCGGCCCAAGATGACCTTTCAATCGGTTTGGTGTGGATGGGTGTTAACCTTTCCTGCCTATAGTGCAAAATTATTTTACCATCACTCCTGACATTAAGTGCCAATGCAGGTAGTAGCCAGCGTCATCAAGCCCGCCTTACTTCTTATCCCAGTAAAAATCGACATGTGTGACTGACACTGCAATCTCTCATCACCTACTTTATTTGATCTTGACCCACTTTAGTGTGGGCAGAGCCCTGCTTATATTTGTCTTCATGGGCATTAAAGCACAAGTGAAATCCACTTCCCATCAAGGTGGGTCGCACTGTACCTACTCAGGGAGCAGGGGGCTCCCACTGTCACTGGGCTTGCAGCGCTAATTTCCATTGGATCAGTCAGTGCTTTTACCTGCATCAAATAAGAGCCACAAGTATAGCTCAGTTGCATAGCCAATCCATGTCTGACAAGGTTTCAGATTTCAATGTGTGGCATTTCCATCATTTCAGTGCAACTATGAGTGACCTTTAAAGGACTATGACCGACCCTTCCTTGACAGCAAAATCAAACAATGAAGATGAGGGAGACATATCCATCTCAGTAATCACACCCATTAGACCTTGCGCGATGGACACGTGTTCCATAAACTTTTGGTGGCACGAGGACCTTGTTGGCCAAGCAGTGAAGTATTCACATAATGCAATAAAGCGAAAACCAATAGCTTACAACGTACGCCCTCCTAGGCACCAACGGGGCAAGCCGAGGTTTGTACAGAGCATCCAAACTCCAAGGAAAAGCAGCGCAACCAACCAATCCACTGCGCAGAACACACACCCAGGCACCACTGTAAGGACCCCACCTTAACAACAGCCCCTACATGAAACTTGAGTGTACCCTGCGAATAATGTAGGCTCATCTCCTGTCATTTCATGCAGGACGAACAGCGGTAGACATGGAGTGATACCCCGGAGTCACTGCTGCTGGTCTGCAGTGACATCAAACACCTCACCTGTGTGCTCTTAAAATCGAATCTTTTGCCCAAAGTGATATATTCCGGTGACAACAACTGGCTATGATCCGAACACTTTATCGACCTTATGCAGAAACTAGGGCTGGTCCACCTAGCAAGTACCCTGCAACTATATAATCCGGCATCCAAAGCATAACCTGACCCGCCGAACATATACTGTGACGCTACTTGCTCAGCGCTATCCTGTGCCTTGGAAACCAGTTAACTTACATCTGCATGAGGGAAAACATACAACTGACCCATGAGAAGTCGTTGGCAAGTGGCACATGTTTGTAGGCAAAATGCTCCCTGTACATCCAAATGATGTTGCCTGTTCTGCGCCACCCTGTGCCTGAGCAACACAACTACCCTGACAATTAAACCAATTGCTGAGGCACACTGGGGGAATTGGATGTCCTGTGTTACTTCTTCGGCTATTGCACAAAACCACACTACCTCTGTCGGAATTCATCTAAATTGTGCCACTGCACTTAGGGGCTAATCAGATCACGCCTGACTCCGTAGTTTCCTGCTGCGGTTTGCCCCACTATGATCACTGGGCTCCAGCATGGCAAGCGGTTTACACCTTCGACCGAACATAAAACACCCATGGGACAGTGCCACCTGGTGATAAAGCACCCCCTTGAGGATAGGTGATTACCCCTCACAGTGCATCAAAACAACCCTGTAAATTATAAAGACTTGGTGGAAATGGGAGTGCACCCAGCTACGTTTGTCAAGGCCTTCCTCGTGGGTCTGCCCCTGTAAAAACCACTTGTGATAACTATAAAAAACGATTACTACCACCTGCCTTACAGACAATCAATTACATATACCAGCGGGAGTAAATCAATTCCATGTACCAGTAGAGTAATAGTAAACGCAGCTCCTCACTTTGCACACTGTCAATGAAATTGCCCTTCGTGACATTTGGTGCCTTAAGACACTGCTTGTGTGCTGCAGAGGCCGCACACCAGGACCAACCAGCAGAGGCCCGGCACCCCACTGTGAAAGGAATTGTGCTCACAGGCCACAACCCGCACATTCATGATATAAACTCAAGAAAGGTTCACATCACCTTCACTCACAACTACCGCTTGAGGGCGGGTGTCGAGAAATGCAATCATGGGCACTAACAATAGCTATTTGTGTCTTACTGCAGAGAGTAGGGCATGCTGCCTTAGACCTCGCAGGTTTTGGATAGGTCAAACAGAGGACCAGCCCAGCGCCTGGGACCTCCCCCTCTAGTGCGAGTCACCAATAATAATGGTCCACAGTGCCCCGTCTCACCTACACGCGTACGGACCCTGACCTGACCAAATGCCCGCTCATGCATGCTGAAAAGCCTTTTGCCAAAACCCGGGATCAGCCAAGGACCCACAGATCTTCAGTCTAACGCGCTCCCAACTGAGCAATTCCGGGCACTTATTAACTTAATACGATGCTGCTCCCGCGCTAACACTTCAAAAGCATTGGGCCCGATACCGACACAGCTGCCCCCGCCCCACTGGGAACATCACAGTGGACAAAGAATTGTGGGAGCAGGGTATTCGACCCTCCGGTGACTGTACGAAATGCACACTTTGACAGTGCCTACATTCACCGGTGGGATCGGCCTCCGGCCGATGCGCCACAAGACTTTGGCGCAGGACTCTCTGCTCCCCTATATTACACTGGATCAGGCGAGCCACGAGACGACCGGGGCAGGACCAATAGGCCTGCTACACACTAATAGTGTAGTAGACACGTGATTACCACTCCAGTAAAGGCAGTTCCCTGCCCTCACTCGCAGAAAGGAGCACCGACTGTCGACCTTCGAATGTGCCTTGCAATCTGGGTGTGGGGGGTGCAGAACGGGTGGCTGTTATTAGAAACCAACACCAGGAGGCTCACAAAACATATTAGTTAGATCTGCCTCTCGTGGGTGAGGAGGATTGTAATAATCGCGGGAGGCTCACAATCGTGGTAATGAAAGTTACCTAAGGAGCAACTACTCGATTGCGCCTCCATGTACACACTCTGGTTTCAGTGAGGTGTTCACGTCTCCGGGTGGCACTGTCCCTAGATAAGGGGCCTAGTGGAATTGCGACAGTCATGGAATGTAAATATTGCCTCATACTGACCGTGTGAGATCGTTTTAGTGCTGGTCCTTTAAATATATTCAATCCCCCTTTGACTGCGCGAAAGATGGTCTCATGGTTGAGCGGGCTACAGGTATAATGATCATCCAGTATTTGACGTCATGGGCTCCGATTCGGGCCGTTATGCTGACCTTTTCGCTTGGGGGGCAGACACGGGGGCTGGGGGGCAGCCAGTTTGACAGTGCGAAACGCCCAAGCACAAACCTCAAAGAGGAAAGCTTCAATGCGCCGAAAGGGACAAAAATCGGAAATGAGACAACGCCCTTAACACAGCTCCCTACCCTGGGTACAAACTTGGCACCTGCCAGGAAATGCTGATTTACAGCCTGATTGCGCTCGCTATGGCACAGCGGTGAGAAAGCGGGAACGAACTTGTTGCGGTATGATGGAGCGGCGCCACCCATACTATGTTACCCGCATGCTGCTGGGCTTACTTCGAACTCGCACTGCCATGCTCGCACCCCTGTGATGTCCCTCGCATGGGAAACATTCCCTCCCCCTGACCAGGAAACGGGGTTCTTTTAAACTAGGGCAGTTCCTGTCTGGGTCGAAAATGGTTCCCGCACCCTGATGTGAAGAACCCTCTCCATTCGGGCCATTTATCCACCAAAGATTCAAACTTTTAATCGACTGAAAGCAAACGCACATTCCATTAAACCGAGCTGTGCTCCTGGATGACCCTCCTGTTTGATCCGTGCTCTGCTTCAGTGACTCGCAAGAGTACCAGCTGTTGGGCCTGGAGGTCAACGCAACCCCAATTTTGCAAATTCAGTCGGGTGATCTAGTGTTGGCAGGCTTCCTACTAACCCTCTACCGATGAGAGAATTTTGCACGCTCCGCCATCCTACCTGCCGAGCCAAGCCAGCTCGTAGCGCCTCACCGATGGGGAGGGGTGGTACTCGGGGCACCCTATACTGCCCCCCTCACTCAAGCAACAAAGCGTGTAGTGCACCATTGCAACCCTAGGCAGCCGCGCTTTCACACACAACCCCTCTCAGGAGCATGGACTGAAGGATCGGTCACACCTCTGGGCTATTGGTGGACCCATTGGATAACTGCTCTGCACGCCCATCCGTCAGGAAACTCGTTCTGGCTGGTGGGGAAAATGAGGAGGGAAAGCTATGGGGCTGTCTGGTCAGGGCATAAGGAGGTGGGACGGCCTAGCCTCACCAATGCGGGCGACCCCGCTCTAATCCCCGCGAGGCTCACCATATGTTGCTGCCTCGGGGTGGCAAAGATCACATATTAGGAGTGTAACATGCCCCAGCATTCTATCACTCGACAATGAATGCATTCCCGGATGATGCCCCTCTCCGCGCTAGCAGCCTGTGCCCGGGCCTATTGCCCACCCGCCGTTGCGGGGGTGGGTGCTGGAAGTGCTTTGCCAGCCCTAGGACTTGGCGGCTTGGGTTCCAACATCCCGGCCTCCCCTCCCTCTAACCGCCATCCCGCTCGGGCCACGCTGCCCGCGACAGCAGCTCCCCAGTGGAGGCCCTCTCAATTGGGTCTATGAGCACAGCAGACGGTGACAAACTTGCTCGGAGCGGGCAGTGGGGGATTTCAGCATTCACCTCGCAACACCCAACAGCTTGCCCCACGATGATGGCCACCGATGCCACCAGAATATCGACGATGTCCAAGGGCAGCAAAGATCAAGCGTGCACCAACAACGGAACAATCACATAGACAGTGTGTCGGGCAGCAAAGAGCTACACTCACCGAAAAGATGGCGCTTAGTTAGCGCAAATGCACCTTCCGCCCGAGGAGCAGCAACGACGAAACGATGGGCAGAGACGGCGTGTCAGGCAGCAAAGAGATCCAACAAAGGCGGGGGGAGGCCTAAATACCCCTCCTCATCCCCCGGCACGCCGGACATGACGTGTCCAGCACGCCCTGTAAGGGGACTCCTCCTGGAGTCCCGCAAAAGCGAGTGGGGAGGCGCCTAAATGCCACTAATCAATCAATCAATCAATCAAGAAATTTGTATAG
Organism: Lissotriton vulgaris; assembly: GCF_964263255.1. Classification (NCBI taxonomy): domain Eukaryota; kingdom Metazoa; phylum Chordata; class Amphibia; order Caudata; family Salamandridae; genus Lissotriton; species Lissotriton vulgaris. The sequence continues at coordinate 915,699,742 of NC_141687.1, forward strand.
CGCGCTACTCACCCGGGGGCTCCCAAGGCGCTTGGGGGAGAGGGGTCCGCTACTGCTCGAACAGCCAGGTCTTGAGTTGCTTCCTGAAGGAGAGGTGGTCTTGGGTAAGACGGAGGTGGATGGGGAGGGAGTTCCAAGTCTTGGCTGCCAGGTAGGAGAAGGATCTTCCTCCCATGGTGGCTCTTCAAATGCATGGAATGGCAGCGAGGGCGTGGCTGGTCGATTGTAGCTGGCGGGTGGGAGTGTAGAAGGTCAGGCGGTTGTTGAGGTACCTGGGGCCGAGGTCGTGGAGGGCCTTGTGTATGTGGGTGAGGAGCCGGAACGTGATTCTCTTGCTGACGGGGAGCCAGTGCAGGTGTCTCAGGTGTCCGGAGATGTGGCTGTGTCGGGGGATGTCCAGGATGAGTCGTGCGGAGGCAGTCTGGATGTGTTGGAGTGTGGACGCCCTCCGAGGAGGCCCCCTGCAGGGGCCGCGGGCAGCCGCATAGTCTTAACGACACAAGTATCAGTCTGTCTTGTTGCTCTGTAAGTGGTAAATCTTTCACGGAGACTTGTAGTATAGGATGGCATTGCTTTGATTTCATTTTGAGAGCTAGAGCCCAAAGGAATTCTATTACCTGGCCAATTGCCCTGGATTCAGGGGCGTAACACAGGACCCCAAAGCCCCACGGTGAGGGGGACCCCCAAGCTCCAGGTGGCACTCCCAGCACAGCACTCTGGCCGAAGAGCTCCTAATTGAGCCTGGAGGGGCCCCCTTCACGTATCTTGCAGGGAGGCCCCCTCAAGTTTTGTTACCCCAGTGCCTGGATTCCATTATTTTATGTTCACAAACACGCACCAATCACGTAGCACTCTAAAGTAGGACTATTAGCAGTAACTCATTTTGTGAGATACCTGAAGATTTAACAGCTTGCTCCAAGTAAACATATCTCTACAGCCCCCACATTCTTGTGGACCTGAATGCCAGACCACCATGAACAAACAAATAATACTAGCGTGATGGATGGATGGACGGGTGGACAGACAGACATATGGATGGACATAAGACAGAGAGGCATTGACAGAAAAAAGGGAGAGACAGAGAGAAGGAAGAAAGGAGAAAAATAAATGAAAGGGGAAAACGGTGCGATTAAATGGTTAACAGAAGGTGAGACAGAGAAAAAAGGCAAAAATAAAGGCTAAGGGAAGGAAGAAAATGTGAGGGCAGTAAGGATAGAACATGAAAACAGAAAAGAAGGAAAGGGGAGAAGGGGAGGAGGAAATAGAAAAAGGAGAGGAGAAAAATGAGAAAATTAAAGGGCAGAATGAAGGGAGAACATATGAAGGAGAGAAGGGGAGAAACAAAGGGAGAGAAGGAGCATAAGCAGAGAAGAAACGAAGCAAAATAAGAGATAATGAAAATTGAGAACAAGTAAGCAGAAAAAGAGGAAACGGTAAAGGAAATGCAGAAAAAATGCAGAGGAGGAAATGAGCAACAGGAGAGAAGGAAATGAGCGTTTGAAAGGAGAAAAAGAATGGTAGAAGGAAAGGGCAATAAGAACAGAAGGAGAAGGAAAGAAGAAAAGGTTACAAAGGATATACAGAAATATGGAAAAGACACATGAGGAAAGCAAAAAAGAAAAGGAAAACCGGATAAGTAAAGGAGAGAAAAAAGATGGCTATGAGAAAATGTGAGAAGGAAGGGAGAAAATGAGGTTGAGAAAGAAGGGAAAAAGGAAAAAGAAAATATGATAAATGAGAGGAGAACAAAAAGGAAAGAGCAGAAGAAAATACAGAAAGATGACAACGAAAAGGAAGGAAAGTAAAAAAGAGAGGAAGAAAGCAGAAAAGAAAACAGAAAAAACTCAGCCCTGAGCACAGGCCAGGGCTGTACAACCAACTTTCCTACAAATTTAAAAGCGTTTCACTTTTGCTTCTTGATTCTTAGTACAAGCTGAGTGTCACCCTATGACTATATATGAGAAAACTTAAATCCAGTTTTCACAACTGAGGAGGCAGCATATTAAGGAATGCAGTTTCGTCTTTGCACACTCACTGATAGACAATTGGAAAGGGGCGACCGAATCGGTCCCCCCGAACTTATGGACGAGTGCCTCGATCCCCCCGGGAAGCCATTTTGGGCGGGAGGCGCGTCTCAGCTGGTATGCCCGAAGCGGCGTAGCTGGGGCGCGCTCGTTCCCGCCCTAGAGTGGGCTGGCCTAGACACCGACGCAGCCAGCCACGCCCTCAGGGGCAGGCAGGGGCGGGTATACGCCCGCCCTGAAGACGGATAAAAAGGGACGCAAGACCAGAAGACATCCTCTTGTTCTTGTGCTCTGAAGCTGCACCTCCTCGCTGCACGTGAGCTCGGGACAGAACGAAGAGCCAATTTTGAGCGTTTTAATCTCTCTCTTTGTCTTTTAGATACTTCGTCGGAAGGATGCCCAAGAAAGGAGCAAAGAGAATGTCGACTGACCAGTTGGTTCGGGCACTCATGAAGGACATGTCCGAAATTAAGAAGCGGTTGGCGGAGCGAGACGGCGAGGAGGGATCGGGGCGTCCACCGGCCGGAGGAAGGCCAAAGAAGCCGAGAAGGGGGCCGGTCGGGGGAGACGTCCCGGTTCCCTGTTCTCCGCTCGAGGCGCCAGCCCCGGTACCGGCCCCGGTACCGGATGAGGGGATTCCGATTCCCGTGATAGTCACCCCGACGCCTGCCGGAGATATGCCTCCCGAGTTGGCGGCACAATTGGCAGCATGGTTGGGGGACAGTAAGGGGGGCGCCATGGCTACCGAAGCGCAAGCTCTCATGAAGCAGTTGCGCGAGAAACATGATACAGCCAAGGTGCCCGCGCCGGATGCGGCGACAGACAAGCCCCAAGGGACGGCAGCAGCGTCCGGTGCAGGTAAGCGGCCATTGCCGATTGCAAGGGATGAGTCAACACCCTCTCGTAGGGAAAGATTGGGGCAACATGTTCCTTTGCCAATAAAGGAAAAGATTTGGGCGGGGGAATACGTTAACATTTTCTCCCTGCTCGTTGATCACTATGAGGTGGAAACTGTTAAGGGTCAAAAGGATCTGATGCATCCGAGTGTTTGGCGCGCAAAAATGGCCGCCTTTAAAGTGAATGAAAATATTGGTAACTGGGGTAACGCTTGGGGAATTTTCACGGCAATTTTGGGGGAACGTAGGCCTGATTTGCTCCCGGAATTTCCAGTATATCAGTCACGAATTATGGGGTACTCGACATCACACCAAGGAAACCAATGGTTTTGTTATGACAATCTTTTCAGGAAAGCGATGGAGCATAACAAAAGTTTAACATGGGACTGTTACGATTCTTTAACATGGAATAAGATGAAAGAGTCGGGAATGTTGAAAGTGCCATTGGTGGGGAGTGTTGTTAGTGAGTCCTCCCGCCAAAATGGGGGGACGCCCTTTCGGTCGGGTACGGGTACGGACGATTACCCGAGACCCGCCGGCAATACAGGAAAGAGGGGGTTCTGTTTCAATTTCAACAGAAGCAAATGTACTAGGCCCCCGGGATCTTGTAAGTTCAAACACGAATGTAGTGGTTGTGGGGCACCCCATCCTGAGTCCTCGTGCAGAGCCAAATCGGGTGAAAATGGGGGGAGAGGAGGCGCTAAACAGGTCTAATATAGTCCGAGGGGCGCCTCTACCAACCCCGATTGATACCCTGGCGATGACTCCCTGGCTCAGCGAATACCCTGATCGTACTTCTGCTGGGGTGCTACGAAACGGTTTTTTATATGGTTTCCGCATCCCGGTGGGTAACTTTCAGGGTGTCGGGACGTGCAAAAATCAACTTTCCGTCTTGCAGCATACCACTGTAGTACAGGATAAGATCCGGAAAGAGGTTAGCCGAGGTCGGGTAGCCGGCCCGTTTCCTGCCCCCCCGGTACCGAACTTTGTTTGTTCTCCTTTAGGGGTGGTCCCCAAGAAGGACCCGGGTGAGTTTCGATTGATTCACAATTTATCGGCCCCTCATGGCCTTTCTGTAAACGATGCAATTAATCCAGAAATATGTTCGGTGCGGTACGCATCATTCGATGAGGCCGTAGCCATTTTGAATCGCCTGGGGCCCGGGACGCTGATGGCGAAATCAGATATCGAGTCAGCGTTCCGTTTGCTCCCGGTATACCCGGATGACCAACGTTTATTGGGATTCATGTTTCAAGGTTTGTATTACATGGACAGGTGTATGCCAATGGGGTGCTCGATATCTTGTGCTTATTTCGAGAAATTCAGTAGTTTTCTGCAATGGGTTTACACGAAGAAAACAGGTTCTCGGAATGTGATGCATTACCTCGATGACTTTCTGTTCCTTGGGGCCGCTGGGGATGATGAATGTGCCCGGGCCTTGACTGAATTTTGTGTTTTAATGAATCAATTTGGCGTGCCGTTGGCACCAGGTAAAACAGTGGGTCCCACGACTTGCCTCGAGTTCCTCGGGATTGAGTTGGACTCTAGTGAGGGTTGTTTTCGTTTACCAGCTTCCAAAGTATCGAAATTCAAGACAGCCTTGCAAATGTGTAGCACTGCATCTAAAGTTACGCTGCATCAATTACAGCAATTGGTGGGGAAGTTGAATTTTGCCTTAAGGGTGATCCCGATGGCCCGCCCCTTCTCCCGGTCGATTGCACAGGCGATGGTCGGCCTAAAGGAGGGTCACCATCGCACAAGGTTATCGGCCGAGGTCCGCCAAGACATGCGTATTTGGTTGGCATTTTTGGCGGATTTCAAAGGTCGAGTCGTCTGGAACAAACCGGCCTTGACCTCTGAAGAGCTTGGTCTATGGACGGATTCGGCGGGAAGCATGGGTTTCGGCGCCATCTTCGGCACGAAATGGTCAGCACAAAAGTGGCCAACATGGTGGCACGATGGGGGGCTGACGAGTAATATTGCTTTCCTTGAGCTGTTTCCTATTTTGGTGGCCCTCAGATCCTGGCCCGATGGATTTAAAAATCATTCTGTCATATTCTGGTCTGACAATATGACCGTTGTAGAATGCATTAATAGTCAGGCAGCACGCTGTAAAATGATTTTGAGGCTGCTTAAAGAAATTGTCTTATTGTGTATGCAACTGAACGTGGTATTCAGAGCAAAACATGTCCCGGGGGTGTTGAATCAGGCTGCTGATGCACTGTCTCGTTTTCAAATGCAGGCTTTCTCGGGTTTCCTTCCCTCAGCGGATCCCGAGCCAGCACCCTTTCCCGAAGCTCTCTGGTCTCTCGGTGCCCCGAACTTCGTTACCTCGTGGGAGAGAGTCTAGCACCAAGGACGAGGAAGGCATACGAAGGGGCGTTTCGGGCTTATTTGGCCTTTTTGGGGACGGAGAGAGGGGGACTTTGGGGCCACGAGGATTGGGTGGTACATTTTCTGATGTCCTTGCGTAAGGCTGGGAAGTCGGTGGCTACAGCCCAGAGGCATCGTGCTGCCATCTCCTTTGTTGCCAGGGCACATAATATCCAGGACCCGACAGCGTCTTTTGCTGTACAGAAAGCGCTGCGTGGGTGGCAACGCCTTGAGGGTCGCAGAGTAGATGAGAGGCGCCCGATAGGTCTGGATAGGTTGTCCCAGTTGCTGGCCACACTCCCCGACATATGCTCGTCTCAGTTCGAGGCCTGTTTGTTCCGAGCCGCTTTTACGCTTGCATTTCACGGGGCTATGAGGATAAGTGAGCTGGTGGCAAGGAACAAGCGGGACGTGGCGGGGGGTTTGTGCCGGGAACACGTTCAGATTAGGGGTGAGACTATGACGGTATCCTTTGTCAAGTCGAAAACCGATCAATGTGGGGTGGGAGACTGCATAGTCATTCGCAGGATTCCAGGGTCCTCCATGTGTCCGGTGAGGTGTTTAGAGGATTACCTAGCACGAAGGGTGGCAGCATGGGGGGGGACAATGTTGAGACACGCGGACGCCACCCCACTGACAAAGTTTCAGTTTCAGCGGGTGCTCGCGATGTCAATTTCCGCAGCAGGCTTGGACCCGTGTGAGTTTGGGACCCACTCCTTTCGGATAGGGGCTGCCACTGAAGCTGCAGCCAGGGGTCTGAATGTGGAACAAGTAAAACGAGTGGGGCGTTGGTCCTCCAATTGTTATAAGAGGTATGTGCGGTTGCACATGTTGTGAAGCTGTAACAATGTACTCACGCTTCTTGTCTTTTGTTTGGTTTTCAGTTACGCAAGCCTTCGAGGCGGGGCGGACTATGCAGTCGACCCAACACCGGGCCAGCGGTCAGACATCACCGGCTGTGAGAAAGGAGGTGTGGGTCGTGGGCCACTCATACGTGAGGCGTGCCGCAGACGTATTCAAAGCAGGTGACATGATTCACGTAGCTGGGGAATACGGGTACAGGATGTCCTTCTACGGAAGGGGCGGTCTCTGTATTGACCAGTTTCAAGCTTATTTTGAGGGTTTGTTAGGGCGGATGAGGTCACCGCCGTCTATAGTCATAGTACATTTAGGGGGCAATGATTTGGTCACCACCGGTAGACGACTTCTCCTGGAGGCAATGCTTTCCACCGTAAGTTGGTTGGCGAGGAAAGTTCCGGGGTGCATAATTGCGTGGTCTCATATGATCCCACGAAAAGTGTGGCGGGGGGCTATTTCGATCCCTGCTTTGAACCGTTCTGTTAGGAAATTTAATAATAAAATGAGTAGGTTGTTCCGTTCCAGGACATTGCATTCTATCCCGCACGGTTGTATTAATGATGACAGTATGTATATGGGGGATGGTGTGCATTTGTCTCGGGTGGGAAATGAGTTACTCATAGGAGACTTCTTAGCATGGTTGAAAACGTTGGAACATGACCTTTAGCTAGGAGTTTTTGGTGGGGGGCCCGGATAGCCGGTCAACTATCCGGGCCTGTGGCGGTAAGGTCATGATCGGTGAGCACTAATTAGTAGATCCCTATGAGTGGGCGTCACCCAACACGGATGGGAGCGCTCGGGAGAGGTGGCCATTGGCCCCTCAATGGGGAGGCGGTCCCTTCTAAGGATGGGTCGCCGGAAGTAAAGGAAAGGCGGTCAAGGCCCCTTCCTTTGTAGGAGGGGTTACAGCCCCCTCCTGGGGAATTTCCCGGGGCCAGTGACATCTGCGACGGCAGATGCGGTAAGTTGTGTGGGGTTGGGATAAGGGACACGATACCTTCTAGATACCTCACACGAGTATTCGAACGACCTTTAACTGGCGTCGAATTTTAGGTGCCCCCGTCAAGTCAAGGGAAATTGGTAGTAGTTGCACTTGAGGTACGCCTCCGTGCTGTCGCCCATCCCAAGTGGGAGGGGTAAGTCCGGTTAGGGATCTTGACACCGGTTATGACCTTGCCGTTGGCCCTTAAACGTTAGGTTGTACAATTTCAATATGTCAAGAAATGTTTTGTAGGTTGCTAGTTCGGCTAGGAGAACCTCTGTATTAGAGAATCTGTTAAGGTTAGCCAAACATCGCAATATGGTAATGAAATTGTACATAACATGAAACGTTTAATGTTTTAATTTTGTTTTTAATAAATACGGCCGGGATGGTCACTCCATCCCACTTCCAAAAACTTCAAGAACTGTTTCCGGTTTCACTCCTTTTGGGGATTGTGTTGAGAGGGGGTGGCGGGTATCTCGGCTATATGGAAAGGGGCGACCGAATCGGTCCCCCCGAACTTATGGACGAGTGCCTCGATCCCCCCGGGAAGCCATTTTGGGCGGGAGGCGCGTCTCAGCTGGTATGCCCGAAGCGGCGTAGCTGGGGCGCGCTCGTTCCCGCCCTAGAGTGGGCTGGCCTAGACACCGACGCAGCCAGCCACGCCCTCAGGGGCAGGCAGGGGCGGGTATACGCCCGCCCTGAAGACGGATAAAAAGGGACGCAAGACCAGAAGACATCCTCTTGTTCTTGTGCTCTGAAGCTGCACCTCCTCGCTGCACGTGAGCTCGGGTCAGAACGAAGAGCCAATTTTGACCCACCCACCAGCCCCTGAAGACAGCCAGTTGTGTATAATAAAGTTGATTATTCTTGTTTTGTTTTCGTTTCCAGGTTGTAGTGCCATGATGATTTTGAGTTAATAAAGAATGTTCGTTTTGAGTATGTTTACCATTAAAGATATTCAGTTAGTGTCGAATTTTGATGTATGCTCTTTCGGTCATAGTGACCAATGTATTCTTAGGTTGATTAGCACTGTCGTATTTATTTTGGTAGGCGGTAAGGTCATGATCGGTGAGCACTAATTAGTAGATCCCTATGAGTGGGCGTCACCCAACACGGATGGGAGCGCTCGGGAGAGGTGGCCATTGGCCCCTCAATGGGGAGGCGGTCCCTTCTAAGGATGGGTCGCCGGAAGTAAAGGAAAGGCGGTCAAGGCCCCTTCCTTTGTAGGAGGGGTTACAGCCCCCTCCTGGGGAATTTCCCGGGGCCAGTGACATCTGCGACGGCAGATGCGGTAAGTTGTGTGGGGTTGGGATAAGGGACACGATACCTTCTAGATACCTCACACGAGTATTCGAACGACCTTTAACTGGCGTCGAATTTTAGGTGCCCCCGTCAAGTCAAGGGAAATTGGTAGTAGTTGCACTTGAGGTACGCCTCCGTGCTGTCGCCCATCCCAAGTGGGAGGGGTAAGTCCGGTTAGGGATCTTGACACTGGTTATGACCTTGCCGTTGGCCCTTAAACGTTAGGTTGTACAATTTCAATATGTCAAGAAATGTTTTGTAGGTTGCTAGTTCGGCTAGGAGAACCTCTGTATTAGAGAATCTGTTAAGGTTAGCCAAACATCGCAATATGGTAATGAAATTGTACATAACATGAAACGTTTAATGTTTTAATTTTGTTTTTAATAAATACGGCCGGGATGGTCACTCCATCCCACTTCCAAAAACTTCAAGAACTGTTTCCGGTTTCACTCCTTTTGGGGATTGTGTTGAGAGGGGGTGGCGGGTATCTCGGCTATATAGGTTTGTGCAAGCAACTCAGAGGAAATCTGTGAACTACTGGTAGTTCGCCATCGATCTGTTGGAGAATCATACCTTATACTTAGATCCTGGGACACTTAGCAGGATATCACAGAGTAGTCACTGCTCCCACAATCACAATCTCCTCTTAGGAGCGCTCATTTTCAAAAAGTTATGCGGCATCGACTTGTCAATAGCAAAGAGTTGTGTTTCACCAGCATATTACAACAAGTGTATGCTTACCGAGCAGAAGCTGTATCCAAGGGAGCATATACATGTAATCTTTTGAACTAAAGTTTGAAAAGGTGACAGCCACTACCTTTTCCATATTGAATGAAGCTTAAAATGTACACAATGTTTATAGTTAGCTCAGACATGTATCTTGTCTTCTTTACCTTCTTTACAATAGCAGAAAGGTGCAAATAAAAGGATACATATTTAGGATCACTGTTCAGATGAGAAAAAAACTGAGTTTATTAAAATTGGTGGTACAATTGATGCTCTTAATAACCATGCTCTAATGATTGGGCTGTCAGGAACAGATGTTTCTTTGACAAATTAGAACAGAGAACCAAAGCTCATGGTCTCAGTATTTGCCACCTGTAGCTTCAATGCTGAGCTTAGTTGTGCACCAGCTTCAATAAGCTAATGTTGTCTACTAAGCTCTTGAGAAAGAAAAACAACTCACATTTTAAAGGGAAGTAAGGGACAACAAACTTGGAACACAACACACACGCAATATTTTACTGACATTCTTATTTTCGAACTGTGGATTATATTAATTATTGATTCCGCTATTGGGCTCCATAAATTGATGATTCCACTCAAGAATCTCAGTGTTAGTAGAAGACAACGCTTCTTTCTTCGTAATGGCCATGCGTTAAACCTTTGAACACCTGGCAGGTGACAGAATAAGCATTCTCTTTATTGGCAAGTTAGATCTCATCTATTATTATAAAATATATAATGATCAATGTTATACTTATTGTATACAGTAATAAGCAAACGTCCAGTAGTAATTTAAGGTGGATTAATTCAACCTTTCAGAGAGCATAATATATTCTTTAGAACATTGGCTATTTTACAATTGCTGCTTTTGCTTTCTCTCCAAAGTTGAGCAATGAAATATTGCAAAAAAGTATTCCATAATGGAAAAATGTGGTGGACACTTTGATCCACCATGTTCACGATTATTATAGATGCTACTATAAAAACCACTTTACAAAACACTCATTTCTAAGTCTCCCATTAAGTAAATGGTAGTAACTGCTTTCTGCTCACTATAAAATAAGTTACTGGGCTTACCAGTGACGGCAATAAATTAATTCCAGCTGTTTAATCTTTTTAGTGATTCCTTTTCATGCACAGAGTTAATTATCTGTTTATTGTGAGGTAGTAGGTCATAAATGTGAACGGTTACTGACCTTCCTCATCATGGGAAAGTTGCTGTTGCCTCCTCTCTTTGATGGAATTCAATTACATTACTTAATTTGCATGCATAAGGTTTACATTTTAATGAGTGGTTTAGTGAAAGTGGGTGTAGTCGAGAGATTACACTAATGTTCTAGAAGTACAACACACGTTTGACAGATTACAGTGCAGCTGAATATGATCTACAAATTGCGCCGATACGCTTTCATGTTTGATTCCATTTCTTTAACACTAAAATAATTCCTTAGTGATTGTGTTCTGTCAAAAGGTACTCCCCTCCAACAAACTGGTTTAAACAATCCTTATGCTTTCTAGAAAGAGGCTACTTGGCAAGAAGGCACCAGAAATCTCTGTTCGTTTTATTGCGTGTCCTAGCACTAAAATGCATGAGGTACAATAGAGCACGCTAGTCAAATGCATAACATTTTCAGTAACAACATTGATTGCCTGATGCTGATTTTTAGGTGTACATTCAGACTAGTGTTAATAATAATAATAACAATTGCTGCTGCTGTTCTATTTGAATATGAATTAAATAGTAGTTGCATTTATGTGGCCCATAAAGCCTTAAAAATGCTCTGAAGCACTTTGTCGATGGGACCAAGAGACTCAATTGTGCTGGAATAGAGTACGTCTGTCATGGGGCTTTGTGAGCAGATTTTAAATGTGGTCCATGAGGTCATGAGCTGTGCTCATAGATGATTTTATTGCTGTGCCTTGGTGTGTGTTGAATGGCTAACTAGAACAGGGGCAGCCCAACAGCCACCTGGAACAAGAGGCATATACATACTACAAGAACAGTGGTTCCTGTAGGGACACAAATGATTTCATCATAACAGAGAGCAAGACCCATAAATTACTGTGAAAAGGGTATAATTGGTCCAACAAACAGCTTTCAAAGAAGTATTCTGTGCTCATGTGGTCATGCAGTCTACAATACCAAGCCAATAAAATGTTGTGAATAACCTGTAAAGACAATAGAACAAAAAAGACAATTCCAGTGGTCTGAAAAATGCACTTATACTACTGTGTCTCAGGAATTGTGAAAGTTAGAAAAAAGTCATATTTTCACTAAATTTTAAGGGAAAGTAATTTTGTAGAATGTTAGCTTTTCGCTGCCTCAAGTTTCTATAGGCTTATTTGCATTTACTCTTCATTTTCTCCCAGCCAGTGATTAGGATTTGAATAAGCATGAATGAGGTCTGAAATACCAACCAGGAGCCACATTGCAGATCACTGTGATTGCTAGGTCAATCTAAATGGTTAGGGATGACTACTTTGAGCCCATAAGAAGGGTGGGGACTGTGAGCATCCTTTTTATTGTCATTTTTGACATTGCAGTGTTCAATCCTGCTTGACAGGCCTCCCGGAGTTACATATGGGGCTGGGGGCACACTTGAAATGTAAAGAATTGGATGCCAAGACAATTATTGTGAATCCTCTGTCTGGTTTCTGAAGGACCCTGCCTTGTTCTATCAGACATTTGTTTCTGAGACTTACATATAACACTTGGGGTGCACTTGAAAGGAAGGGAACAGGATGCCATGACCATTCTTGTGCATACACTCTCTAGTTGCTGATTGTGCCCCATTAGACTTCTGTCTCTAAGATTCTTGGGAGTACATTGGCTACTTCAAATGAGAATTTAGTGTTAGATGTGAGAGAACAGCTAGAATTACCATAGTACACTCCCATACATACTCACCCATCAGAGCCCAAGTATAGTGAAACTAAAAACCTTCACCCTCTTGAAAATGTCCAAAGTGGGTAGAGTTTTACCCGGGAATTAGAGCATGCCCAGAAGCCATCCCACCCATTACCTCATGTCAGGCATAACTGTGGCACCTCCAGGCACCAAAGGGACACTAATTAACATAAGGAACAAGAGAAGAGGACTGGAACTGCTGATTGTGACCTGAATGGAGTCCTGATGGACTGGATCTGCTCTCTTTTCTACCCAGGGCAATGAAGTGGACGCCGTGCATCAAATGGCTGACCTCCTGTTTAAAGCTGCGAAATACAAGCTACAAGAAGTCTTTCCTGCAAGTGCCTAGTCAACCAGTGGCCATTGGATGTGGTTAGAACTTTGATAATGACCTCTGGATGACACGCTTTTAGTCTTTAAGTGCCTCCACAGTGGTACTGGGGGGCTTTAGAAGAGTACTCCTGTGGTGAATTGGAACCTAAATGATTATATGAGAAGGACAAATCTTTGACCAAAACAAATTTGGTTGATGTATCCAACTTGCGCTCAATCGCGGGCCACCCCAAATTGCACTTGGGTCTAGGTCTACTGCATTCCAATTATTGAGTCCCAATCTGCAACTCTGGGCAATAGCTTGCTTAATCTCCACAATGGCCCCCACAATGCTAAGGATGCCTGGCCTCCACACTGGAGGTGCCCAGGAGTGGACGCCTCACAGGGAAAACCAGGATGGGTTCCACAGCGGTATTCGTACAAGCGCCTTGAGACCCTTGCGGGTGTGTAGTGCGCTATACAAGTATCAATTTACATTACATTTAATTTGTGTCATTTTGGTTTCATTTTATTTATTTGATGTTACTGTATTTCTTGATGCGCTTTGGTATTTTCTTTTGTTGCATTTTGTCTTTATTTCCATCTTGGTACTGCATAACTACTTTACACATTGCTATAAGTTAAGCCTGCCTGCCAGGGGGTTATGATCTGGGTAATTTAGTGACATTTATTGTTCCCCATTTTATCTGTTCTTTATTGTCAAATTAATTATAATCATTACAATAAAAACAAAACATTTCATAAAACAGCAAATTCATTACAGATGTTGAGGAAGTAATAACATGCCTTAATAACCATTGAAATTGCATGAAGTATCATAGAACAATATTCCATTCATAACCTGGTAAAAACATTGCATTTCATTATTAATCACCATGCATATTGATAAAAACCATCCATACAATTAGTCTTTGAACGGAGCCTCTCTCTGGTCTTTATGCAGCACCTTACATGAAGCTATTCTCAAAGTAAACACATAATGAGTTAAATTATAATCTTAATGCTTAATGTATAAAGTGCATATGTGCTTCTTAAGATTTCCTCATACCTTTGGTACTATTAAATCAGTGAAAATAGAAGTAGTAGAGATTTTTCGAGTTACAATACCATTATGTGTAAAACAATATATTTACTGTCATAGACACTTTCAATTCTTATAGCATAACCAAAACATCATGCTGAGCCATTTTTTTCTCAGCTATAAGGATAAATTTAACGAAGTAAGCTGTTAAATTGATAATACACCCTTGGAGGCACAGTATTATTGCATGGCGACACGTTCTCACCCCTTGTTCCTTTTATATCAGTTTTAAAAGTGTTCAACTATCTTGACGCAATTTGGGGCAAATACATACAATGTGCAATAATGTTTCATTGGTACAGCCACATAATCAAAATGTTTGTGATTGCCAGTCTTATACCCATCTAGGGATCCCATCTTTTGTTAGATAGTGGCCAAACCTAAGCTTAAGCAATCTATTCCTTACCGTTGGTTTTAAAAAAGAGGTTAGATTAGATTGGGGCTCAATTTTATCATACAAGTTAATAGTTGACCAGGCATGCTTTTTTTTGTAATCATCTCCTGATCCAATAAGAATGGTACAAATTTAGTTGATTGATTTAAAATCTGTTTTAAAACAGTCTTATTTCTAACCATATTGTCAATAGATGGGAGCGTGAAAATATTCAAACTTTCCATGAACTATAATCTCCATTGGCTGGTATACTCTTTCCTGTTTATTTCTTGCCAGCACACATATATGCAAGGGACTCAGGGTCCAATAAATAGAGTGAAAATATACATTTTAAAAACGCAGCTTGCCTCACCAATGTTTAGTTTAAAAAACAAAACTCCAATATAACTATAGCTTTTCTGAAGTTGTTGGGCATCCTAAAAATTGATTTAAAAACTTTTATTTGTAATTTATGCAAAAGTTGTCTATCTTTGGCCTGAAAAATTATTGACATATATGTAAGTGAGGAGATGAGTTTCACCTTCATTACTTTCAACAGGTGTTTGTAACTTGGGCATAAAAGTTTATCTTGCAAAATTCTAAAAGCAAAAGACAATGAAGTTACTTTGGCCTTTAAGCTATCGAAATATAGTTTAAAAGTCATCATATCATCAAGCGTAGCTCCTAAATATTTATACTGCTTTACTGTTTCAATAGATAGTTAATTAATTTTCCGTACTGTTTTATCTGATTTTGTTGATCCTTATACTTAATTTCAGTTTTTTTGTATTTATTTGTAAACCATTCGCTAATATATATTGATCAAATGACTATCAATCTTTGCAGCCCTATTTGCATGTGACCTAATAGAATAGTTTCATCTGCATATTGCAAATATTTTATACTTTGACCTGCAAGGATTGGAGAGTGTGTAGATGATGTGATAGGTCGTCCAGAAAAAGATTAAAAAGACATGGGGTGTGTATGCAGCCCTGTTTGAATCCACTATATGTTTCAAGGTGGCGAGTGGTACAGCTTCAATCCCCCGCTTCAACCTGCACCTACGTGTTTGTATGCAACAGTACACATATCCAGCAGATTTTTTGTTACGCCCCATTCTAATAACTTTGCCCAAAGGAGAGTCCGTGGAACAGAATCAAAAGCGGCGTTTGGATCTACATAACAAATAAAAAGTTTTTGCTTTTTGTATTTGGCTTTCTCTGCCAAAAAGGTAAGTAAGAGCATGTTTGTTATTGTAGATTAACCCCTGCGAAAACCAGTTTGAAATTTTGGAATAACTTTCCTTGTTGCTTCCCATTCCTCTGGATCTTTAAGTAATAATGTTGCAAACATTTTTGCCTCTCTATCCATTAGGGCAATTAACCTATAACTTGCTGGATTGTTGGGAGGGCCACTTTTATAAATAGGATGCATTACGCTTCCTTGCCAGGATTCTTGGACCAATTTCGTTTTCACAATATCTTTAAACATTTGAATAGGAAGTTTCGACCATTTGTCTGTTCTTGCTTTAAAGACAGCATTTGGGATCCCATTTAAGCCAGGCGCATCATTTGATTTAATCCTACTTCTCACTGACTTTTACCATGTACTCCTGTGGAGACTCAAATATTAATAATTGATTGTCATAATTTTCATGCCCAATATTTTAATTATGTATGTTAATTATCAAAAATGGCATAGATACGTCATTATAGGAATTTGACCCATTTACAGTAGATGACCCATACAGGATAGGAATGAAAGGCTCCCAGGCTGTTGCGGGGATGTAACAGGAATGTTGTCAAGGTTAGCTCTCATATTGTCATGCTGCAGAATGTTAATTATACCCCAAAAAGCTCTCAGATTGTTTGTCTTGCTCATATTGTGCAATTTTATCCACAATCCTATCTTATATTCTCTTTTTGCTTTCCAAATCTCATTTTATATTATTTTCTCAAATTATTTATTAAACACAATTGGGAGAATGTAGTTGCTCAATGTGGTCTATTGCAATTAGCATTATTAGGAGCCCTTTTGTTTAGTAACTAGTATTGTTTAGTTTAGTACCTGTATGAATACCTCATATTTCTTTTTGGTCTTAAATGGTTTCCCCTGAAAGCTGGTTTTGCTAGAAAGCAATCAACAAATAAAGAACGGAGCATCTGTCAAATTTCCGCTATTGATGTCCCGTGGCGGCCCTCATTTAGTACTAAATCTATTATAGGGACTAAACAGTAAAAAATCTCGTCTTGTTTTGCTGAATGCCATGCCAGCCTTTTCAGATTATTCACAACTGACCCTTTATCAGGAACTCTTGACTTTGGTAAGTAGTCCACTGCCAATGATAATGTAATTATTTGTGGGTTATGATCACTTTCTACTCAAGGGGCCACTTGTAACCCAATAAGACTATTCAATATTGGATTTGAAATAATTGTATAGTAAATACTACATGCTGCAGAGAATGTTAAATGTTGGAACACCTGTCGTATTATGTTGAATACCCTGTAGCTGTACACGTTCGCATTTCTGCAATTGGGAACAGAACTTCTTGGTAATAGCATTACCTGTCTTCTTTATGTTCCCCATACTCCTTTTAAACAGATGCATATTGAGATCTCCCGAAATGATAAGGCTAGTTGCCAGATACTGATACAATAATGTTGTAAATGATTCCCGTAATACTGAAAGCTGAGTCACCATAACTGCGGTCTTTGCACTCAAATAAACATTTAAAAATATGATTGGTGAATCAAAAGCTATTTTGATTCACACTAGCTAGGTCAATTGAAAGTCTTTTACATGGTGGGTAGCCTCTAAATCCAAGGAAACATAAACAGAGAGCCCACCTTTTGCTCGGTCATAAACAGATAAGCCAGTTGCAAAGTTGGCATATTCGTAAAAAACTATTATGGGCTCATAGCACATTTTCCATGTTTCCTGAAACATTAAGATTTTTAAAATTCTGAATAAAATGTATTGGGTCATGATCTTCTAATAACCTAGAACCAAGAGCAAATATTAAAATTGGTAGGTGCATTCTTTATGGAGAAACTGCTCCACCTTCAATGATTCTCATCAAGTTTCCCTCTATTTTTGGTAGCCAGGACCAATCATCCATGAGGGTTGGATGTTTTTCTGTTTCTTTTTTTACAAATTTGAGGGCACCAACTACTACATGTGATCTTGATGCCAGAAGATGGTTCAGGTTTGAGTAGTGGTCCTGTCACCCCTTTCAGAGTTTTGATATTCACCTCTTGTGATCCCTTAATTGTTGATTTAGTTGGTAAATGACTTTCTTCCTCAACTTTGGGTATCAACAATGTTGTATTCAAACTGTCTTTGTATTTTCTTAGTTCAATTACCCATTTCTCAAATTGTTGTGTATCTTCCAGTATCCTATTGATGATCTGCTCACTGTGCCATATTGTGCAATTACTTCATGTTTGGGGTTATCAGAATCCTGTTTAAATTGAACTGATTCTAAAACATCTGATGTTAGGTTAGCTGTGGTATAGAAGCTAATCGCTTTAATATATTACAACAATTTAAAATGTCATGCTGACCCCTTAAAACATACAATGGAATAAAAAGTAACTTTGCAGAAGAAACAGCGCAACCATCCACGATTATTGTTGGATTCTTTTAAGTTTATGATTAGAAAAAGATAAAGTAGGGT
Source organism: Lissotriton vulgaris (assembly GCF_964263255.1). Taxonomy (NCBI): domain Eukaryota; kingdom Metazoa; phylum Chordata; class Amphibia; order Caudata; family Salamandridae; genus Lissotriton; species Lissotriton vulgaris. Next base: position 915,717,280 of record NC_141687.1, read on the forward strand.
TTACACTTGTGCTTTGTGACCTCAAAATTCTTTTTGTTATCTTTAACACAAGCAGTTTACCCAAGTTCACAATTTTGTCCTGAAATGGCTTCACGGGATTGCACAAAAATTTTCTTTTTAAAAACTAGAGAGGGCTGAACATTTTGTATTAACAGTTGGGTTCCCTCCATTATGGTTAAAGAATTACTTCAACTTTCTTTGTTTTTAACTTGAATCAGACTCTCAAAGACTCTATTTACTGGTGGCAGCTTTTGCATAGAACCTTATTGAGCCACATACATACACAAATCCTCACCACTTTGACGAGGTGTTATGCTACTCCAAGCATCTTCAAATGATCGGGATTTACCTATATCCCCTTTAACACCATCTGTTATATTCCAAGATAGTTTTTTCAGATACTTTGAAGATCGGGTAGACCTCTTTTGGGGCGTGCAAAACACATGAGTTAGTTGATTTATATTTCCTGTTTTTTTATTATGTGCTTTCCTTTGTTTTTTCCTTTCTCTTTGGGGAGACCTACTGATTTTAGGAGATGATTCTAAAGTATATGGTGCTTAGGCGACCTCTCTGATTTGAGCTATATCATTTTTATTGGCTTCGAAATCACAATTAACCAATGACAGGACCTGTATACTTCCTTGCTCAATTTTAATGTTATTTCGTTTTTCCTCCTCTTTAATGGATTGTAATTCTAGTTCCACATCATTTTGTAAATCATTGTAATCAATCCCCTTACTTAATCCTCCATACTTAATCTGATTACATTTTTTGGGGGTAGTTGGGGCCTTCATGGGGCCTTAATATCTTGGCCATAGCTATGATTGTTCATGTTTGAAAATACTGGCTCTGTTTTATTCTGCATTGACATTAATTTTACTTTGTCTACAAGAGAACCAACTATAGTCGGAAGGTCAGATATTCTATCTATATTATTTGCATATGTACACGAGATCATTTGATTATCTCTATCAGCTTGTGCCCTTACTACTAGGTTTGTCAAATTTAGCAGTTTGGAGTATATCCCTGCTATTTAAAGTCCAAAAGCATTTAATAGATCCACCTGAATATTCAGTTTGCCAGAATGATATTTCAGGGGGTTGGTTATAGTATCCATAGTGTTAAGCAAACTGCCCCATATTCCTGTTTGAATGTCTATACAGTTCTCGTCTGTTCTTCCCTCAGAAAAGTTTGTATCATATTTGGCCAATAAGGTAAGATCAGCTGAATTGTGAGGATTGTTCATAGAGTCAGCTATATCTGATTTATTTGATAAATTTGCATACTTAATGTCTTTCACCTCAGGAATCATTGCCGGTTTTAAATCAGAACTGGATCTCCCTATTGTTGAAATTAGGCTAAAATGATCTAATTCAAATCTGTGTTTCTGCTTCCTGGGGCTTTAAACGGTTTCAGGACTCATATTATGACAGATATGATTCCTATTATAATTGAATGAGGCTAGGGTTCTTGGTGATTGAATAAAGGATGGTAGAAATACATTGTCTGTTGAATTTGACTATATACCTGATTATATACTAATCACCATATTGTCCTCTTTACGACTCGCTTCGTCAGGTATTTTTAACCATTGATCTTGACATTTCCTAAGCCATTCTCAGATCCATTTCCAGCCTTAAATGCTGTTTTTTTTCACAGGCCCAATATTTATGCCACTAGACTTGGACTATGTAGTTGTAGAACAGGGAGCATAAACTTGAGCTTTTACAGGGAATGAGCACCCAGCAAGTGAAGAAAAGCCATGCGTGATTCGAAAAGTCTTTATTTCGATAAACATAATCATAAAATACATTACATTAAAAATATTCGACATTCCATTCTCATAAGGATAAAAAAACTGGCACAGTAAGAAAGTGAATCAACAGGTTACTCCATCCATATATACAATAATTTAGCCTAAAAAACAATATAAAAACTATAAAAAAGCATCGAAAATCCCAGCCCATAATGCAATAAGTACCACAGAATTCTTGTGACTAGGTTAAAAATTGCACTAAAAACCTTTACTTCAAGTTTAGCTTATGTGCACGGATTTCCCACATCCAGTGTAAAAATTTGGCAACAGCAATTGCTATAGGTTCCATGCAGTCTGTTTTTAGTATCCTTAGGGCCTCTTTGCCAGTTTTAATACCCTTCAACAAGCAAATGGGCTTAAACCATGTGTGCCTCGGATGATTATACACTGGACATATAAATAGAATGTGTGCTATGGTTTCCGACTGTGTCGGACAAAATGGACATCTCGTGCTAGACTTGGCGCGCCATTTACCAGTAAATGAATTGACTGGGAGTGTGCCCACCCTACATTGGTGGTACTGTTTCCTATCACTAGAAAGCGTAATGAAATCCCAGTATCCTTCATAAACATTACCATGTTCGATCTCCAAGAAATCTCTTGATAGAGAAGGACTAGTTAGTAACCTAAATCATTTCGTGGAGACCATATTCCAGTATAACTCCTTGAAGGCCTTTCTAGGTGGAAAAGCATTATCTGCAGGGTTTAGCCACAGGGAGTTTGAACCCATTGCGTTGTAGGTTGCCTTAGCCTGTTTCAGCCATGGGATTTTACATGCACTATGGGCATCCCTTACCTCAAGAAAAGCCTGAGCGTACTGGGAAAGCTCCAAGGTAACCCCAATCTCCTCCAGTAGGCCACAGGTCTGTATCATGCCACATTGTCTATGCACTGGCATCCCAGATCAAAGTAGAGGGGCAGTAGTGGCGTAGATTGAGGGAGGCCAGTTATTCCCCTCATGACCTTATTTTGAGAATTCATCAGTGCGGCTAGATTACTGAACCCCCAAAGTTCGGCCCCATACAGGACCAAAGGACTGATTTTAGTTTTATAAATTGTAGGCATGGGGCAATCGGCTTTGTGAGTGAGAGGCGCTGTTCCTTCGTTAAGGCACCAGCCAGTTGTGTATGTTTGAGGGGCAGCTGATCAATATGAGGTTTCCAGTCTAATTTGCAACCTAGGGTGATACCGAGATAGGAAAAAACGTGGGCCTGCTCTAAAGCGACTTCATTCTTAGCTACCCCCCTCTTACAATCTTATGCTTATGTAACACCATGAACTTTATCTTGTTCACATTAATAATAAGACCATGGTCCAGGCAAAGCACCTCAAATCTCACAATCGCCTTCTGGAGACCCTGTTGAGTTTCAGATATTAACAGGGTATCGTCTGCAAACATTAGCAGAGCGATCTTCCTGCCATCAAGTGTGGGGGCGTCAGTGGGGTGATTCGTAAAATACTGGATTACCTTGTTAATGTACAAGGAAAAGAGTGTTGGTGCAAGTACACACCCTTGATGAACACCTCTGGCGATCGGGAATCTATCGGTTACCCTCCCTTGCTGACCCCATCGCACTTGTGCGACGTTCGCATCAGTTTGATTAGGAAAAACAGTAGATCCAGGGGCATGTTCTGTTCCGCGAAAACACTCCACATCTTAGCATGCGGCACTAAGTCGAATGCCGACTTAAGATCGACAAACACGGCATACAGCTTGCCGCCTCTAAGGATCACCACACACCAGTAAATTAAAACAAATCCAAAATCCTGATTAATAGTGCTCATGTGTGAATGGAACCCAGATTGTAAAGGGGACAGGATATCAAACTCGTCGATCCAGCCTTGGTTCTGCTCAACATGAGCCTAGCAGTCCCCTTCTGGATACAATCAATTAAACAATCAATTAAACTTATGGGCCTGTAATTACCAGGATCTGAACGATCCCCCTTTTTAACCGCATCCGTGCGGCACGAATTCCCCGCCGCCTTGCGCGGGCGGAGTCATGACGGAACAGTTACGTCACCAGCACAGCTCAGCCGATGCCGATGACGGAACCGTTCTGTCATCAGCATCGAAGGGGTTATAAATCGGGATAATCTCAGCGCCCTTCCATGAATCAGGTATAGGGGAGCCTTTTGCAATAGCGTTCACCAGGGACTGGATGTAAGTCACCCATACTTCCTTATCATGTAAGTACAGGTCAGCTGGAACACAGTCCAACTCGGGCACTCTACCCGTCGGGCCGTGTTAAGTGCTATTGCGACTTCCAGCTTGGTGAAATGTAAGGGAGGAATGTCTACAGTGATATTGGGAAAACCATGGGACGGTCAGAATCTCGAACAGGGAAAGAAATTGAGTCATAAAATGTGAAACCCACAATTCCGGTGCTACATGGTTGGAAGGTGGTTCACTAGGCTTCCCTTTGTCCCATTTGACCAAATGCCAGAATGCAACCATATTCCTGTCTTTACTGGCATGGGACAGCTCGTTCCAATACTCGTCCCCTTTAAGCCTTATGCTGCACTTGCTTATAATCTGTCCTCGCATTTTTTATTCTGTCCCTGTTTTTAGATCTTATCACCCTAGCTAATGCCTTATATGCTTCCCTACAAGATTTCCCATACCATGTTTCCACCACTGGTTTGGCACTGTTAATTGTGAAAAAGCCCATGAGCTTGCTAAAACGTTTTGTATGGATAGGAATGACTTTAGACTCAATTTCCTACTGCGTAAGACAATTTTGAAGATCTACTGTTGCCTCGGAGACCAACTTGCTCAAGACCACTAAATGATCCGTTTTGTTGAGACAGTTCGACCATTTTACTCTCCTGGTATCATTGCTAAGCTGCACTTCAGTACCCACTGTACAAACTTCTGGGGCATAACTTCCTAACAAATGAAGATACCGTACCATGGGCTTGTGGTCACTTTCCACTCTTTCCATGATAGCAATGTCCTTGAGAAATGACCAATGTTCCTTATTAGAAAGTATTTAGTCTATACGACTACTACGCGGTCCACTACTGAATGTGGGAGCACCCTGCTTATCTGATTTCGTCCTCCCATTCACAGCCCTTAACCCGTGTTCTAAGCATAATACTTTTAGCTACAGGGCAGCTTCCGTCAACTTTTTAATGGGGGGTAGGGATAGTTGTCGAATTTCCTAAGAAAGGTCCTCCCCAAGGGCAAGATCTACATTGTTGGTATCTAGAGGTTCAAAGCAACAATTGAAATCACCTGATACTAATATATTCCATATTCCTTTATAAAAATCAAGATAGGAATCTAACAGGGCAACAATATCAGAGGCTTTGCCTCTGGGCTTCCCTCTATCATAGATATTGAAAATAAAAAGGTCCTCGATCTCCAGGATTTGAATTTTAAATATTCAGATATCACTGCTCTCAGAGTCCATCTGTTGAACTTTACACCTGTCATTCTACTCACCCAGGTGGTTAATCATAGGTCCTCCCCGCTGACCAGGAATAGCAGGCTTAAAAAAGTTTAAATAGCCTTGTCTAAACTCCAGGTCCACTGACCAGGATTCTTGAAATATTAAAACATCTTTTTCAACAATGAAAGATAGGCAGTCTAATGATGTTTATTTGTTCTTTAACCCGGCAATGTTCCATGAAACCAAACCTCATTTTAAAGGACCAGAGCTAGTGTTACTACTTGGATGGAACCGGTTATCACCAGGGGTTACACAAAAATCAGTTTTACCCGGTGATGAACACACACCATTCATATTAATCTCAGTTGAACTATCATCTGCCCCTGACAGATCTTCCCAGTTATTTTGGCCCTCTGGTGCGTCAGTTATTATTAGCGAAGGGCCCCCTTGGGTCTGGATGTTCAATATAGTTTTGTATTCTCCTGAAACCTTGGTTACGGATTCCCCAGGAGTAGTAAAACCAGTTTTAGAATACAGTCAATCATTGTCTTCCAGCAAGCTAAATAACTCAAATCTATTAGAGGTCGGAACTGCACAATTATCGGTTCCTAGCGGTTTCAAAGGTATCCTCTGGGTTGCCCCTCTGGGGTTTATGCCTGATTGGTAGATGTATCCCAACTGGAAAACGTTAGTAGCCTCTGTGCTAACCCTGAAGGAGGCAGCCGGTTCCAGGATACACCGAACCATGTTCGGAGACCTGAAACTTAAAACTACGCAGTCACCATCCAGGCCTTTATCAGATTGGCCTACCCAAACAACCCTTCTAACTATCTTGAACTCTGTGAAGAGATGGTTCCCAAGCCCTGTCTTAGTGGTCAGAAAATGGAGGGCCTTATTCTTAAGTGAGGACCAGAGTTCCTCTTCTCGAAGTTGGCCAGTACTATGGTGTGTGGTGGAAGATGGAGAGAAACAACCTCTGACAAGTCCTCTCCCAAACCCTGTAATCTTCCCACTGGACCCTTCGGCCTATCCCTGCCAATCAATGTGGTGTTATATGATGGTAAGAGTAGTATAGATGGTTTCGGAGGAATTGCCAAAGAAGGGGGTGGGCGGACCACATCATGAAGTGAAAACCTAGATAGATTTCCTGTCTGACCAGTAGCTATATCTTCAGGCTGTCTATTCCCAGGACAGGTGGGTTGGGCCTTAAATATATGCTGCTCGATCTTGATTAATCTCTGGTCAATGGCTTCTAGTTTGAACATAACGGAATTAATCAAGGCTAAGAGTTTTAGGAGATCATCCTGAACCCTTAAGGGGTCAGGATGTCCGGACACCGATTCGAATGGATCAAGACTAGCAGCGCCCACCTTGGTGTTATCAATCTCGTTGGTAGAAGCTTTAAACCCTCCCGTCCCAGATACTACACTCTTATTCTTAGCCTGCTTTGAGACCTGGTGACTAGCTTTAGGGGCCCTCCGTGCCTTCCTTTTCTTTGTTTGATTATTTCCATTAGGGGCTAGTGATAACTTTTGCTGCCGAGTACACATGTTGGAGGGGGAGGATGGGGGCGAGCAGGACATGTTGGCCACCGGGCAAAAATTGGGAGTACCAAGCTGTGAGCTGCCTACAATGCCAGGAGAAGTTTGGGGGCTCATGGCTGAGGTAGCAGATTACTTTGGCACTGAAACATGCCCTATAGATGGACGTGATGGATCCATTAAAAGCCTCCATTCTGTTAACTCAATCTCATGTATTAACATGGATTCGGCCCATGAACGGAAGGCGTCTAGGGCCCCACCACTCCTGGCCTGCCCCCCCCCCCCCTTTGCGAGTAGCTTTACTCATATCCATGAAGTAATGAACTGAGCAGTTTACAATGAAAATGATCAGCGTTAATATCAGCACAATCCCTCAACCAGTCAATCTCTATAACATAGCTAGAAGGCCCCCCTTATTTCCAAGTTCATTTACGCAGGCTTACTTGGGATTTTGATGACAATGTTGGAGGGGTTTTTACATTTGTAACAAGGGCACCCATTAGATACCTTCGGACCATGGGCGGACAATTTATTGTAAAAAACAAGGGTCCTTAGGCTAATTCAATTGTACGTACGATCAAGTTATAGACTCCAATCAGTACTATATCTCTTTTCCGGTACCCAGCCGGGTTAGGAGATTTTATTCAAATTGATCAAAAGGAGAATTGGTGATCAACAGGATGGTCAATTTCAGCATTTGATAGGGTACAAGCCTGTACCTATCCAGAAGTTATCAACGGTTTATAGGAAAGTAGAAATGGGACAGAAAACATACATTAACAGGCAAGAGAAAGTTGGAGCCACAAAGTCCCTTGCAGAAAATAAGCTAATGCGCAAGTTTAGACAAACAGTTCCTACAAACAAAATAAACACAATGGATATATTGTAGAACTGTTTAAAATTGTCGACGTTTCGATCCCCTTGCTCCTAGTGGACCGGGATCATCTTCAGGACTATGTAATTAGTTGCCTGTTTGATTTTGATGCGCCTTTAGGGTTCCCAATTTGGAACGCTGGAAAAGTCTGGCGACTGGAGTGTGCCTCTATCGACACCACTCTCTTCAAGTTGTGACCTCTTAGTACTGTCTTAGTACCTCGAGTAGTAATAGGAATTCCTTGTTGGTACCCTTGATAGGGGGTATTCTTATAAAGAGGGCGCATGTGGATTCACTAGACTCTGCGCGAGCCACCCAACATTTGTAGTTTCAGCGTCGCGGCCAGTATCGGATGATATTCTTTGGTGTCAGTGGACTCAATGGTCGATTCACCTGACTCCACGAGATTCGCAGGCTTACTTGGGATTTTGATGACAATGTTGGAGGGGTGGCCCAGCCCAGCCTCTTCCAGCCACTGATGGACGTGGACGGGCCCGCCCTTGGCCTGGGCTTTGCCCGGGCACGTCCCGCGCAGCGGGAGCCCTTAAGCGTCTTTAAGAGCCTCCTGGCGCTTTCACTGTGACGTGGTGACACAGGGGGGACTCTGGGAATTGTAGTCTCAGCCTTTGCGGTGCTCACAGGTGATGGGAGCTTGGTGGTGAGGAAGCGGCGTTGCAGTCCCCTTGGACTGATTTCTGGAAGATAAAGCCGGTGCAGCAAGGTTAGGAGGTTCCCACGCTGCGGGTGCCCTTGAGCATCTTTAAGCGCCTCCTGGCGCTTTCACTGTGACACGTTGACTGGCACCACAGGGGGGACGCTGGGAGCTGTAGTCTTAGCCCTCGCGGTGCTCGCAGGTGACGGGAGCTTGGCGGTGAGGAAGCAGCGTTTCAGTCCCCTTGGACTGATTCCTGAATGTGGCGCAGCTCCTCAAGTCCTTTTGTGACGTTCCTATGTTTTTTTACTCACCATGGAACGTTTTTCTGCACGAGCGCACCGTTAGCCACTTTGCTTCCATGCTATTATTTATCTTTATTGGTTTTTGAGGACTAATGCAGCAGCTGCCAAGTCTATTCTTATCAAATCTTCCCCTTAGAAGTGCATACAATTAGATGATATTATATTCGATTTTATATTGCTTATTTCCTTCATTATTATGTCATTGGCCCTTTTTTGTGTTCCAGAAGATCTTTTCTTTCCTATTTTTTCCCCCGTAGAAAAATAGTCCATAATAGTTGACTGTAGGGTCTCATTAGGATTCTTTACATGACATGCATTTACATTTAACGGGGACCAAGTTGCAGTTTTTGTTAATATATTTGACTTTTCTTCAATTTGTAACAATTATCTGATTATTCTTTGAGGCGTGTAGTCATATATTCCAAATAATAAACCAATTGTTAATAATTAACTTGGAGAAAAGAATCCCTATTAACAAAGCAGTCTCATAATACAATTAACTTTTATGATATTCTTGCACCTCGGGTGAGTCTCACTCCTTCATTGTGTGTTAGACTCGGTCACATCATAGATAGACTTTTAAGCAAAGTCTCACTCTTGGTTAGTGGGGCTTTTTGTGGGCTGGCCCTCCACCAGCTGCCTCAGAATCATCTTTGTCCATTTTCTTTTCCCATTGCCTGTTATGTTTCTATCAGGGGCGGCTCTAGGCTCATGGCGGCCCAGGGCAGGGACCGTAGGTAGGGGGCCCCCGGAGTAACGCAGCCGCGGAGGCCAGTGAAGAGGGGGGGGGGTCAGGATGTTTGGAAGTGGAACGTCTGAGGACCCGGCCCGGCTCAATGAATAGGCCAGGTGCTACTGCCTAGCTCCACCCACCGCAGACCCAGGATGTTGGGAAACCCCCGGCATAGACAAAGGGATCAAAGACGAAAAGGGGTATAAGAGAAGGACCCCTGAACTAGGAAATCAGATCACTTCCGACAAGGAACCCTGTAACCAAGGACAAGAAGCCTGCTGATCTAAAGGACTGCCTACCCCTTCTGCCAGTGTGCTGTTGTTGGGGGAATCCTGCAGTGCTTCTTTATTTTTGCCAAGGAACCAGGAGAGAGGAACTGTGTGTGTACTCTCACACTTGCTAAGAAAATCTCCAAGGACTGGAAGAGTGCCAGTCTCCTGCTGAAGTCACAGGGCTAAAGGACTTCATCTGCTAAGAGTGCTATTTGCTGGAAGTGTGAATCCAGCACCTCTGAAAGGACCAGCAATCACGACAACCGGACGGTGGGCCCAACCGACGCCAGCAGCAATGCCAGTGAGTAGGAGTACGGCTCTAACTCCAGAGGACCTCGTGTCTGCCCCGCTGCTGATCGCATCAACCGTGTGCCCTTCGACGCCGTGAGCGCTGCTCACTCTGTGCAACTGCATCATCGACAACGCCTGCTGTGGCCTGGTCGACACCGAAGACGCGACGCCGGAGTGCTCGACGCCGCTGATCATCGTGTGCTTCAATTTACTAAGGTACTGTGTTGTTGGGGGTCCGTGTGACTCCAGGCCCGGCGCAGCGCTCCTCGCGGTCGACGCCGAACCTGTGGATTATCTTTGCCCCAGCGTTGTGTAGCTCCCGTGGGAGTTACCCTGTTGCTACGAACTTTGTTTCCAAGAAGAAGATTTGCTTGATACTAAAAGACTTTTGTGCTAAAGAAGAAACTACCTTTGAACTATCCTTTTTCCCTCCCGAACGTATTTATTCCGATTGTGTACAGTTTTGCCGTTATTTGGTCTTGTGCTAAGTCTTATATAAAAATACTTATTTTTATAATACTACTGTGTCGTGTCCATTTGTAGTGTATTCACTTTATTACTGTATGTGGTCATAATTGCTTAACACACAGCCTCTGAGATAAGCCTGCCCTGCTCTGCCAAGCTACCAAGGGGGTGAGCAGGGGTTATCGAAGGGTGTGATCCCCTTGCCCTGACTAGAAAAGGAGTGTCCCTATTTGTCAGAAGTGTATACCTCTGCCAACTAGAGACAGCCGGTTCTAACATTGGATGCAGCGGTGAGGATTTGGACCTTGCATTTATGACCCATGTACAGTGATTAGTGTGCGCTACGTAGTGAAAGCAGACCATAGCGCAGTCACAATCTGATTCGGAAGGATCCTATTTTTGTTCTCCGCTTTTCTGAAACTTGATTTTCTGAACACTGCCAGTTGTAACCATGAGTGACAACGGAGTCACTGCCCCTGCTATCGTTGTTGTTGAAGAGTTCGAGAGGAGTAAGCTAAAAAGATACAAGAAAGATGAGCTGAAACACTTTTGCAACCAGTTTGAAGTTCCTACCACCGGCCTCTCGAGAAAAGATGATTTTTATAAAGCATTACAGGCCTGGTGGGAATCCAGAAATCCCTCTGATGTGGTGGTGGTACCCACAGAGGAAGGGGATGAGGAGGTGCCAGTGAATGGACCTGTGCCCTTTCCCGGAAGCAGTGTTTCCTCCAAAGGTCTTTCCCCTGAAGAAAGAGAAGAAAGGGCGAAAGAGCGAGCTTACAACATGGAGATGGCAAGGCTAAAGATAAATGGGCAGTTGGAGTTAGAAAATGCAAGAGGTAGAAGGGAAGCTGACTTAGAGATCAAAAAGTTGGAGTTTGAACGAGAGAAGTTAGCTTTGGAGCGTGAAGCCAGGTTGAGGGAACTGGATATCCAAGCTAAAAAGTTAGAGTTGAATCCCTCTGGTGGCAGCGTTCCATCCGAGCCTGCAGAAAGTAAGTTTTACTTCCCGAAAGATGTGATCAAAGATTACAATAAGAATGAAGATATTGGTCAGTGGTTTAAAGCATATGAGTTAGCATTGTTGGCCCACCAGGTCCCTGAGAAGAATTGGGGAGCGGGGTTGTGGGGTCGCTTTGTGAACGAGGGAAGAGATACCCTGTTAGACATGCCTGTTGCGGATAGGATGTCGTATGCTCATATGAAAGATGCTTTAATGTTGCGATATGGTTTAACCCCCGAGCAGTACAGACAAGCTTTTAGAGAATGCAAGAAGTTGCCTGGTACGACGTGGGTTGAATATGTGTCTTATTTTTGCAGAGCCATGGATGGTTGGGTAAAGGGCAGCAAAGTGGAAAGTTATGAAGCTCTCTATGATCTGTTTGCGTGGGAGCACTTGTCTAATAACTGTTTTCCAGAGCTGCGCCAGCACCTGATTGATAGCAAGATATCTAACCCTAGAAAACTTGCTGAGGAGGCGGACCGCTGGGTCAGTACCAGGGTCCACAAGGGTCCAGTGGGAGACTCAGCCAAAGGTGGGCAGGGTCCCCAGCAGAAGAGTGGGGGGACAAGGGAAAACAGAAGGAGTCTCAGAAAGGGCCCCAAAGTAATCCCCAAGGGAACCAAGGGAAAGGTTCCCAGCCTCCCCCGGAGAAGAAGCCAGGGGCCCCGACGGGTAAACCTGTTCATAGGGGCCCCCTAACCTGCTACGGTTGTGGGCAGGTGGGACACCGGTTTTATGACCCCCAGTGTCCCAAGAAGGATTCGAATGCACCGCCGCGTGCGCCCCCTCGTCAGTTGGCAAGTGTAGCCTTGGAAGGGGAGGAGATGGTTGTCCATGGTGGGAGGGGTCCCGCAGAAATGTCCCTGGTCTCGCTAGGAGACATGCAAATGGTCCCTCCACCCCCTCTGCCTAGTAACACTAGTAAATATAGGCAGTGGGTGACCATTAATGGCCATAGAGTGGAAGCTCTCAGAGACACCGGAGCGAGTGTGACAGCTGTCAAGTGTCACTTGGTGTCCAGAGAGCAGGTGGTTCCCCACGCATTCTACCCCGTGATAGCTGCCGATAACTCCCAGAAAGAGTGTGAGGTGGCTCAGGTTTCCTTTGAATGGGGGGGAGTTTCAGGTACTCTTCAGGTTGCTGTGAGGCCCGCCATGCCTGTCGACTGTCTCCTGGGCAATGATTTGGAAGACTCCCCTTGGGCTAAGGTGGAGAGAGCGGCGCACTTGAAAATGTTGGGTGTGCCAGAGTGGGTGTGTGCAACCACTCGATCCATGACAGCGAGTAAGGGTGTTGATGGGGTCCCGGAGCCTGAAAGTACAGCCCAGGACCCAGCTGTGAAGAGAAGAGGCAGGAGGCGCGGGAAACCGGCCCCCGTCGTTCCCGTGGTCCAGAAGGAGGTAGACCCTGAGGGGGATGCCCTGGAGCCCACAGGGGAACAAATTGCCGAACTGGGAGATCTGCCCGAGCTGACCCACTGGCAGCAGGATGGTGGTCCCTCCAGGGAGGAATTCTGTGCGGAACAGAAGGTATGCCCTTCTCTTGTGGGCATGAGGCAGCAGGCCTCAGCCCAATCCTCAGGTGATCAGTCAGGGTCACATTTTGTGTACTGGGAGAACGACCTCCTGTATAGCGAGCCTAAGGCTGCTGAGCCTGGGTCAGCCCGTGTGCTGGTGGTACCCCAGCGCTTCAGAGCCTTCCTACTGGGTTTGGCTCATGACGTACCGTTAGCTGGACATCTGGGGCAGGACAAGACCTATGACAGGCTTGTCACCCATTTCTATTGGCCTCAGATGCGTAGGGATGTAGACATCCATTGCAAGACTTGTCGCACTTGCCAGGCAAGTGGGAAAAGCGGAAGGAAGCAGAAGGCTCCCCTCCAACCTTTTCCAGTGGTCAGCACCCCCTTTGACCGGGTGGGTATTGACATTGTTGGGCCCCTGGACCCCAAGACAGCCCTGGGCAACAGGTTCATCCTGGTCTTGGTGGACCATGCCACGAGGTACCCGGAAGCCATCCCTCTCAGAACAGTGACGGCCCCCGTGGTGGGACGGGCACTGATGGGTGTTTTTTCCCGGATGGGGTTCCCCAGAGAGGTGGTGTCCGACCGAGGCACCAACTTCATTTTGAACTATATGAAGTCTCTGTGGAAGGAGTGTGGGGTAACCTACAAGTTCACCACTCCTTACCACCCTCAAGGAAATGGGCTGGTTGAGAGATTCAACCGGACCCTGAAAGGCATGATCATGGGTCTGGAAGAACCAATGAGGCGGAAATGGGACGTCCTCTTGCCATGCCTGTTGTTTGCTTACCGTGAGGTACCGCAGAAGGCTCTAGGGTTCAGCCCCTTTGAGCTCTTATACGGTCACCCGGTAGGAGGGCCTTTGAGTCTGGTCAAGGAAGGCTGGGAGCAATCTCCCAGGAAACCTCCCCAGGATGTATACAGCTACATGCTGGCCTTTCGGAACCAGACTCGGCGCTTCAGAGAACTTGCTCAGGCGAATCTGGAGGCCAGCCAGGAGGAGATGAAGCGATGGTACGACCGGAATGCCACTCTGGTAGAGCTTCAGCCTGGTCAGGAAGTGTGGGTCATGTCCCCTGTGGAACCTTGTGCGCTCAAGGACAGGTGGACTGGACCGTTTAAGGTTGTGGAGAAGAAGAGCGATGTCACCTACTTGGTGGACTTGAAATCTCCCAGGAACCCCTTGCGGGTCCTGCATGTCAACCGTTTGAAGCCCCACTTAGAAAGGTCCGAAGTGGGCATGCTCCTAGCTACAGATGATGGAACGGAGGAGGAGAGTGAGCCTCTTCCCGACCTCCTGTGTGCTAAAGAGCAAGACGGGTCGGTGGATGGTGTGGTCCTCTCTGACACACTGACCCTTGAACAGAGACAGGATTGTCACCAACTGTTGGGGCAATTCCCGGATCTGTTTTCCTTGGTTCCGGGTGTCACGCATTGGTGTGTCCATGACGTTGACACCGGAGACAGCCCTCCTGTGAAGCACAAGGCTTACAGGGTGACTGACAAGGTCCGAGCGTGCATTAAGGAGGAGGTCTCCAAAATGTTCGTGTTAGGGGTGATTGAGTCCTCTAGCAGTCCTTGGGCCAGCCCAGTGGTCTTGGTCCCGAAGGCTGCAGCCCCTGGTGCTTCACCAGAACTCCGGTTCTGCGTGGACTACCGCGGGCTCAATTCGGTCATGAAGACTGACGCGCACCCCATCCCCAGAGCTGATGAGCTCATCGATCGGTTGGGAGCTGCCCGGTACCTTAGTACGTTTGACTTAACGTCTGGGTACTGGCAGATCGCCTTGACCGATGGGGCAAAAGAGAGGTCAGCGTTCTCCACACCAGATGGGCTATACCAGTTCCGGGTGATGCCCTTTGGGATGAAGAATGCCCCCGCCACCTTCCAGAGGTTGGTCAACCAGGTCTTGGCTGGACTGGAGGAATTCAGCGCCGCCTACCTGGACGACATCGCAGTGTTCAGCGCCAGCTGGGAGGAACACTTGCGCCACCTCCAGGAAGTGTTGTTGGCCCTGCGCGGAGCAGGCCTCACAATCAAAGCCAGTAAGTGCCAGATTGGGCAGGGTTCTGTGGTGTACTTGGGGCACCAAGTAGGGAGCGGCAAGGTTGCCCCCCTGCAACCCAAGATTGATACCATCCTGGCTTGGGCGCCGCCCAAAACCCAAACGCAGGTGAGAGCCTTCTTAGGTCTCACGGGTTACTACAGGAGGTTTGTCAAGGATTACGGTAACATTGTGCACCCCTTGACTTCGCTGACTTCCAGGAAGCAGCCACGAAACGTGATCTGGACTGATGCCTGTCAAACGGCCTTTGACACCCTGAAAACTGCAATGTGCACCGCACCTATACTCCAGGCACCCGACTTTTCGAGAGAATTCATTGTTCAGACGGACGCTTCAGAGCATGGCGTGGGGGCTGTTCTAGCTCAGGTGAATGAAGAGGGCCGAGACTTGCCTGTAGCCTTCATCAGTAGGAGGTTACTTCCCAGGGAAACGAGGTGGAGTGCGATAGAGAGAGAAGCATTTGCTGTGGTCTGGGCGCTGAAGAAGCTAAGATCCTACCTGTTTGGGACTCACTTCCGGGTTCAGACAGACCACAGGCCCCTCAGATGGTTGATGCAAATGAGGGGTGAGAATCCAAAACTGTTGAGGTGGTCCATTGCTCTACAGGGGATGGACTTTACGGTGGAACACCGCCCTGGCACAGATCACGCCAATGCTGATGGTCTGTCCAGATTTTTCCGCCTTAGTGATGAGGACTCCCTAGGTTAAGGGTAGTTCTCCCCACATTTCAGCTGGAGGGGACACGTGTTAGACCTGACATCATTGGCTTGAGTCTCTCCTCCATTTTTCTGTGTTGCCTCTACTGTTTTACGATGTTTTGCTGGTATACGCTTTGGGCGCCGTGTCACTGCTGATCAGTGCCATAGCGCAAGTGCTCCCTATGTTAAAATGATGTATCTATTGTATCCATGTTTGGCTTATTTGGTTTACTGTCAGTCCCTAGTCTAGCGCACCAGAAGTGCCGGGGCTTGTAAATACAAATGCCGCTCGTGGGCTTGCAGCACGTGTTGTGCCACCCACAGGAGCGGCTTCGTAAAAGAATGTCTATGGGTCGGTCATTGCGAGACCCACGTGCAGTCTTGTACTGTCACGCCGGCTGCGCAGGTATACCTACTTGCCAGCCCCTCCAACCTTCCCTTAACTTCATGTTAGTCACCCCTATGGTAGGCCCCCGGGCAGGGTGCATTGTAAGTGTAAGGTAGGACAAGCCTGACCAAGTTGGCATGTCCTGATAGTGAAGTGCCGCCATCTTAGTGCTTCACTATTGCGAGGTAGCCTGCTCTCCGTTGGATAGAATGGGCCGCCGGGATTATTAATGCTATGATCCTAGCTGGCTCGGAGAGTACGGTGCAATGTCGAGTTTGGTATCCCTGACCTCGGGGTTTAATTACGCATCCGTTGGTGTGGATGGTTTTTGGACTCTGGGTTCGAAAGTAGTACTTTTAGAAAGTGTCTATTTTCTTGTCTAACCATATCTGGTCTCTGCTGGTCTTACGTGTGTGTGACAGGAGCTGGGTGGCTCCACGAGGTCTGGATGAGTCAGTGTGGGATGAGTGGGACATTTACGTTGAGAGTAGGGGGAGAGTAGTTGTTGATAGCCTGCCTTGCCTGATACAATGCCAGCTCCACCTCCTGCCAAGCGACTGATGGCTCTGTGCCTGCCATGGACGGTCCTAGCCCCACCTCCTGCCAGGAGGGCGATAGCTCTGCTACTGCCAGTATCAATGCTGGCTCCACCTCCTGCGGGGCGTCTGAGGACCCGGCCCGGCTCAATGAATAGGCCAGGTGCTACTGCCTAGCTCCACCCACCGCAGACCCAGGATGTTGGGAAACCCCCGGCATAGACAAAGGGATCAAAGACGAAAAGGGGTATAAGAGAAGGACCCCTGAACTAGGAAATTAGATCACTTCTGACAAGGAACCCTGTAACCAAGGACAAGAAGCCTGCTGATCTAAAGGACTGCCTACCCCTTCTGCCAGTGTGCTGTTGTTGGGGGAATCCTGCAGTGCTTCTTTATTTTTGCCAAGGAACCAGGAGAGAGGAACTGTGTGTGTACTCTCACGCTTGCTAAGAAAATCTCCAAGGACTGGAAGAGTGCCAGTCTCCTGCTGAAGTCACAGGGCTAAAGGACTTCATCTGCTAAGAGTGCTATTTGCTGGAAGTGTGAATCCAGCACCTCTGAAAGGACCAGCAATCACGACGACCGGACGGTGGGCCCAACCGACGCCAGCAGCAACGCCAGTGAGTAGGAGTACGGCTCTAACTCCAGAGGACCTCGTGTCTGCCCCGCTGCTGATCGCATCAACCGTGTGCCCTTCGACGCCGTGAGCGCTGCTCACTCTGTGCAACTGCATCATCGACAACGCCTGCTGTGGCCTGGTCGACACCGAAGACGCGACGCCGGAGTGCTCGACGCCGCTGATCATCGTGTGCTTCAATTTCCTAAGGTACTGTGTTGTTGGGGGTCCGTGTGACTCCAGGCCCGGCGCAGCGCTCCTCGCGGTCGACGCCGAACCTGTGGATTATCTTTGCCCCAGCGTTGTGTAGCTCCCGTGGGAGTTACCCTGTTGCTACGAACTTTGTTTCCAAGAAGAAGATTTGCTTGATACTAAAAGACTTTTGTGCTAAAGAAGAAACTACCTTTGAACTATCCTTTTTCCTTCCCGAACGTATTTATTCCGATTGTGTACAGTTTTGCCGTTATTTGGTCTTGTGCTAAGTCTTATATAAAAATACTTATTTTTATAATACTACTGTGTCGTGTCCATTTGTAGTGTATTCACTTTATTACTGTATGTGGTCATAATTGCTTAACACACAGCCTCTGAGATAAGCCTGTCCTGCTCTGCCAAGCTACCAAGGGGGTGAGCAGGGGTTATCGAAGGGTGTGATCCCCTTGCCCTGACTAGAAAAGGAGTGTCCCTATTTGTCAGAAGTGTATACCTCTGCCAACTAGAGACAGCCGGTTCTAACAAATCCCTATTAACAAAGCAGTCTCATAATACAATTAACTTTTATGATATTCTTGCACCTCGGGTGAGTCTCACTCCTTCATTGTGTGTTAGACTCGGTCACATCATAGATAGACTTTTAAGCAAAGTCTCACTCTTGGTTAGTCTCAGAGTTCTAAATGGCACCACAAGTACAGATAGATCGCTCAACATTACAGTTCTCATAAATCAATTACTGTTAGTTCACATTCTCATTCAGTCTTTCTTTTGTTAAAACCTAGTTGATTAAATATTTGGATATTTCACATCAGGGAGGATAACATATCCGATAAAATGTTAATTTTTACATAATCTTCTGTTTTCACTAATACTCACTCAACAGCATTCCAATAATTATTTTTTTCTCTTATGCTATAAACTGTTGGGAGAGAATAGGGAATAATGGCCAGAGCTGCACACTGTGGAACTGGGGGATCAGGTTCGAGTCTTAGCATCAGCCTCAACATCCTGTGATTCTGGGCAAATCACTTAATCTTCTTGTGCCTACAAAAAATAATGTGTACCTGTGTAATGTAATTGGTGCTCATGTAAACCACTCCAATACCCCAGGTCAAGTCCATTCTATATAAAACTGCAAAAAAAAGGTTAACAGATAGTTGTTGGTACAAGTTGGGATTTTGGTGGGTGAGCTATTTGTTTAAATTAAGGCCCTCATTCCGATGGCGGCTGAATGAGCGTCCAACCGCCATTGTTTCGGGCAGGTGTTCGACCGACTTCATGTCAGTGGTTACATCTGCCCAATTACAATGTGACCACCATGCAGGCAGTCAGTACACTGCTCTTTTTCTTTGCGGGTTGTGATGCTGCCTTAGAAAAAGGCAGCAGCACAAGCCACAATGCAAAAGAGCAGCTTTCAAACATCCATGCACCATGTGCCAGGCACTATGTGGTTCCTGGCACATGGTGCATGGATGTTTGGGGTAGTGCCACACGTGCCCCCCTGGGCCCATAGCAGAGGCCCACGGGAGACGGGCCCTGCTAGGTGTCCCCAAAGTCCAATTCCACCTGCCTTTACATGTCAGTCAGACCACCATGTAAAGGCAGAGGTAAGAGGGCCATTGTAGTCCCTATTGTAGGGATTATGGTCCCACCGCTACCAATGGGCTCCTTTAACCTGTCGGAAAAGCAGCGGTTGGTCCCTATGACTGATGCCTAGGACCACCGGATCATAATCTGGCGGTCGAATTGCTGCTTTGGATCTCGGTGGCCCGCCAGCGATGGCCTGTCGGTGGTGGGCCCACTGACATCGCAATAAGGCCCTAACTTTAAAAGTGAATTGGTAAATAGAATGGAGGCACAGAAGTGAGAACTCTAAGAAGCATGCCTTTTGAGATAGGTTCCCTGGTTAATCACCTGCTTATTGACACTTGGCATGAGGTTAAATGAGCCGCACACAGCAGGAACAATGAGTGCCACTGACAAGGTGCTTAAACGATTAGAGACTTGGGCTTCTAAGAGAGTCTTGCCATAGAGCACTCGAGCAGAGATCCCGGGTGCCCACAAATACATTTTTTGGCACTTTACTTGTCACAATATTTTTAAAAAACAAAAAAAAACAAGAACACAGATATATATTTGACAACAAGTACACGCTGCGTTCCATTACAGTTCTGTTTCAGCTTGAAACAGGAGTATAAACTGTAACTGAGATTAAGAGATGCGTAGCTAAACTGCACATCTGTAATGTTCCTCATTTATCCAGTATTAGGGTATCTTTCATAGATTCACATGCCTGAATCATTCCCCGTCGTCGAGGCGGGAGTCCCACGGTAAAATATATACAATAGCAGTGCCTAAAAATTTCTTGTAGTAGGCTGGAAAAGCCCAAAGGCCTAACTAGGCCTCAAAACTTAGCAGCCTATCTACATCATTATGTAAAAAGACCTGAAATAGTAGCCTCAGCCAATCAACTGTCCTCACCCTCTAGAACCTTCCCAGCTCAGGCAGTTCTCCTCAGATTTTCACCGCACCTCGTGTGTAAGGGAGTCTCCCTGAGTGCCTACTCAGTTTTTGATCTTTTTTCCTTAAAATGTCTGAAAAGAAGGCTCTTTTCAAAGCTTGTGGGACCTGCTACAAGAAGAGGGTCCATGTGGATGACCAGCACTCTGGCTGTATTTATTGCCTGCACCCTTCACATATTGTGAAGGACTGTAGAATTTGCCGTACCTTCCCTCAGAAAACTATCAGGGATAGGGAGGCAAGGGTTCTTTTGTGGTTGAAGTCTTCTTCCACTGATGATGAGGACAAAGCCTCTACCTCCAGCAAGAGAGCTAGATCCAAAGAAAGTGCTTCTCCTGAGAGAAAGAAAAAACTTAAAACCTCTCAGAAAGCTTCAGAACCCTCAAACAGTGCATCAGCTTCTTCAACTGTGAGTACAACCCAGGCTAAGACTGTTTCTCTGGTGTCTGTACCTACTACTACTTTGACTTCTGCCTCCTCATCTACTTCTACGGTCACACTTCAGCTATTACCTCACCGTTGATGTCTGTTAAACCATTGCTGACTAAAACCGAGTTGCCATCCTCGACGTTTCCGTCGACGACGGCTTCGTCGACTAAATCTTCTGCTCCGTCGACGACAACGAAGCCGACATCATCGTCGACGAAGACATCGTCGACAAAGGACTCGTCGTCGAAGTCACCATCGACGGCCTCGTCGACTAAAGACTCGTCGACGAAGACATCATCGACAGCCTCGTCGACTAAAGACTCATCGACGAAGACATCATCAACGGCCTCGTCGACGAAGGACTCATCGACGAAGACACCATCGACTGACCCGTCGACGAAGGGCTCATCGACGAAGACACCATCGACGGTCCCGACGACGAGGAACTCGTCGATGAAGACGCTATCGACAGTTCCGTCGACTAAAGACTCGTCGACGAAGACATCATCAACGGCCTTGTTGACGAAGGACTCGTCGACGAAGACACCATCGACGGACCCATTGACGAAGGGCTCGTCGACGAAGACACCATCGACGGTCCCGACGACGAGGGACTCGTCGACGAAGACACCATCGACGGTCCCGACGACGAAGGACTCGTCAACGAAGACGCTATCGACAGTCCCGACGACGAAAGGTTCATCGACAAAGACACCATTGACGACCCCGTCGATGGCAAAATCTTTGTCATTGACAGGACCGTCGACGGAGATCCCTGTAACGGTTGCTTCCGCAGTGACATCTGCTCATCTGTTGCACCGTTCACCTCCAACAAAGATACAATACACTCATTTTCAGATGAAAACGTATCAAAGACAGGATTATTCACACATTTCTCCACTCTTGTCATCGCACATTTTGGAGACATACATGGAGGAGGAGTCAGATGAAGGGGAAGAGGATGACGGTCCTTTTGGGATTGCCCATCACCCTTCTCAATTAAATATTAAATATCAGGAGGATGATGAGGAGGAAGTCCATGATCATTATACACATGACGTTTATTCCACGCCATATCAGTCACTTCATACTAGACCTTCTCGGTCTGAGGACACTACTCATTTACCAACTTCCTTAATACAGGATTTGCAGGCTATGTTGGCGGATTATCGCCAGAGATTTCCATCAACTCAGGTTGCATCGGCTGGGTCACCTGTTCCAGTTGACGTGCCAAGACCTCCGTCACCAAGGGCTTCATTGTCGCCGAAGCAAAATACTGGTCCAGTTCCTCAAAATGATACGGACACTTCTTCCAATGATGATGAAGAAAGCAGGGAAGAGGGAGAGTTGCCGGATAAAACACCTGTGGATCCTTGGGAGGATTATGTCATTCCTATGCCTTCTCCACCTGCGCCCCGTCCTTCAGATTCTCCACCTGAAGATATTGGCGGTTTCCACAATATTATGCAGAGAGCTGCTAATAGATTTGAATTGGCTGTCACAGTTGAACAGTCGGGCTGCTTTTTACATGACTTTAAAGAGGGATATCGCAGAGTGACCAGGGCTATTCCCATTATTGATTATATATGGAAGGAAGGCCTCAACATAATGAAAACACCCGCTTCCATTCCTGCAGTCCTTCCAAGGACAGAGAAAAAGTATCGAGCACCATCTGATACTCCAGCTTGTTTAATAGGTCACCCTCGACCTGATTCTGTCATATCCCAGGCTGCGCAGCAAAAATCCAAAAATCCTTCTGCTCCCATTTCAACACCACCTGACAAGGAGGGCAGAAGACTTGATGAAATTGGAAAGAAATGTTCAGCAAATGCAGCAGCCTCCATTAAAGCTGCTAATTCATTAACTATCCTGGCTCGTTATGATAGACAAATGTGGTCCGAGCTCACGAAATATCTTGATTTGATCCCTGAGGATCATCAGATGGAGGTGCGCAGAATTGTACAAGAGGGTGAAAGGGCGGCCTCAGAAATCATTGATTGCGCCCTGGACATTTCAAACACCAATTTCAGGCAATTGGCTGGAGCAGCTGTGCTTCGGCGTCAAGGTTGGCTCAGGGCTACCACCTTCAGGCCTGAGGTCCAAACCAAAATCTTGGACATGGCATTCGATGGTGATTCACTGTTTGGGAAGCACATCGATGACGCTTTACTGGCTATTAAAACTGATACTGATACAGCTAAATCTCTTGGTACCCTGCAATACAAGAGGGGATCCTTTAGAGGAGCAAGAGGACGTGGTTACTCCTCCAGAGGCAATTATTCCAACCAACAAAATCGTCAGTATCAATCTACCTACAACAAACCTTACTATCAATCTTCTTACAGGCAGCCTGCCTCTGGTTCTTTCTCTCGGCAAGGAGGGAAACGACACTCAGGCAATCAAGGGCGAGATTCCAACAAGCGCCAATGAGCTTTGCCGGATGTCAGCCACTCACCTTTCCCTTCCCGTGGGCGCCAAAATCTCCGCCTTTTACCACCAATGGTGGAAGATAGCTTCAGATCAGTGGGTCCTGGATCTGGTCAGCAAGGGACACACTCTGGAGTTTTTGCAGAAGCCTCCAACAACGCCGCCCAGGGATCCCCCTCCCCCTCGTCTTCACTTACTCTTCAAAGAAGCCTTAAAGATGCAACACAAGAATGCGATAGAACGAGTCCCTCCTTCTCAGAAAGGGAGGGGGTTTTATTCTCGCTTCTTCCTCGTGGAGAAAAATTCGGAAGAGTGGCGTCCAATATTGGAATGGCGTAAACTCAACAAATATCTAAAGAAACAGAGTTTACGCGTGGTAACGTTGAAGGACATTC
Organism: Lissotriton vulgaris; assembly: GCF_964263255.1. Lineage (NCBI taxonomy): Eukaryota > Metazoa > Chordata > Amphibia > Caudata > Salamandridae > Lissotriton > Lissotriton vulgaris. The sequence goes on from NC_141687.1 coordinate 915,740,435, forward strand.
TGAATTGTCTCAACGAAGGGGACTTTATGGCTTCTCTGGATCTACAAGACGCCTACTTCCACATCCCTATTCACCCGAAACACCGCAAATTCCTAAGGTTTCAAGTGGCCGGCGTCCATTTCCAGTTCAAAGTGCTTCCATTCGGCCTAAAATCGGCCCCCAGAATCTTTACCAAATGCCTGGCTCCGGTGGCAGCAATGTTGAGGTCCCAGGGAATGCAAGTTTTCCCATACCTCGACGACTGGTTGTTAAAAGGTCCAACCAGAAACTCAACAATGAAAGCGGTCAGGAGTACGCTTTCTCTCTTCTCGAATCTAGGACTGACCCTCAATTCGAGGAAATCTCAGCTCTGCAGTCTTGAACACATGCCAGTGCAAAGCATACCTGACACAAGAGCGACAAAACAAACTGTTAAAACTAGCAAGACAGATATTCGCAAGAAGGTCACTTTCAGTTTGGATATACGCTTCCCTACTAGGGATATGCTCATCTGCGATCAGCCTCATTCCTATGGCGAGACTCAGAATGAGACCGTTGCAAGAAGAGTTACTTCGTCAGTGGAAGCAAGTCAAGGGATCATTCGACGACCGCATCAAAGTAACTGCCAAAATGAAACACGCTCTTCTTTGGTGGTCAAAGGCACGCAATTTGTCGCCGGGCCTCACCTTTCTCCAAGAAATTCCAGAGTTCACCCTGACTACGGATGCATCCATGGAAGGTTGGGGAGGTCACCTTCAGGACCTTCAGATCCAGGGAAGATGGTCTCGCCAGTACCAACAGAGGCACATCAACAGCTTGGAACTAAGGGCCATTTTTCTCTCCCTACAAGCCTTCCTGCCAAGGATTGTGAATTTGTCTGTGCTAGTGCGAACGGACAATACCACCAGCATGTTCTACATAAACAAACAGGGAGGAACGGAATCTCTCACCCTGTCGCTGGAAGCTCAGGAGATGTGGGAATGGGCCCTGCGCCACGACATATCCCTCAGAGCAGAGCATGTACAAGGAGTTCGGAACTCTCTAGCAGACAGTCTCAGCAGAACGTTCACAGGCTGTCACGAATGGGAGCTCGAACAACATCAAGTAGAGATGATCTTTTGGCTTTGGGGGACGCCGACGCTGGATTTGTTTGCCACACAACAAAACAGCAAATGCCTGTTTTATGCCAGCAGGTTCCCAGAATGGGGGTCAAGAGGAAATGCCCTCCTGATGAGATGGACCGGAATGTTCGCGTACGCCTATCCTCCGAATCCGCTTATTCCGAAGGTGCTGCAAAAGATGAAGAGGGAACACTGCACTCTCATCCTCATTGCTCCCCGTTGGCCAAGGCAATTTTGGTTTCAGGAGCTCCTTATGCTCTCTCAACAACCTCTGTTTCGTCTCAAACCGACAGTGTCGATGTTGACAAGGGAGGGAGGTCAAATCCATCATCTGGATCCTCAATCGCTGCACTTGCACGCTTGGCTCCTGACTTCCTAGAGTTCAAGGACCTAAACATCTCCTCGGACTGCAGGGCGATATTGTCGCAAGCATGTGCACAAAGTACCATCAAAACATATCATTTTAAGTGGAAGAGATTCTGCTCATGGTGTGGAGACAATGATGTTCATCCACTTCAGGCTCCTCCTGAAGCCATCCTTCCATACCTTCTGTCGTTGGCTAAGGCTGGTCTAGCTTTTTCTTCTATTAAAGTGCATCTGGCAGCGATATCCAGATTCAGGAAGAGTTCCAACAAACCATCCTTATGTTCATCCTCTTTGATCAAACAATTCCTTAAGGGGCTATTCTGAGCTTTTCCACCAGTTCGCCCTCCTCCTCCTGAGTGGGATCTTAATATTGTTCTTTCTCAGCTTCTAAAAATACCTTTTGAACCGATTCATAAAACGAAACTAAAGTTTCTTACTTGGAAAGTGGCAATCTTGCTGGCTCTTACTTCAGCTCGCAGAGTTAGTGAAATACAGACCTTCACTATTACTCACCCTTTCCTGCAATTCTCTAAAGACTTTGTTACGCTTAGAACCAATCCAAAGTTCATTCCTAAAGTACCGACTCAATTCCACATTAATCAACCGGTCAAACTCAGAACCTTTTTCCCGGATCCGAACACTCCTGCGGAGAAGGTCTTACATTCTCTGGATGTGAAAGGGTGCCTGAAGTTTTATCTTCAGAAGACAAAGGACATCCGCAAATCTAAACAACTTTTTGTTGCTTATGGCAAAGCCACCTTGGGTCAAGCTGTCACAAAAGCAACTATTGCTAGGTGGTTGTCTTCTACAATTACTTTCTGTCATGACAAGGCCAACAGACCTTTATCAAGGAAAGTCAAAGCGCATTCCACAAGAACAATGTCAGCGTCTGCGGCCCTTTTCGCTGGAGTGACGCTGGAGAACATTTGCCGAGCTCCTACTTGGAAAAGTGTACACACTTTTACCAAACATTACTGTCTGCAGTCGGCGATTCATGATGATACAGCTGTTGGTGATGCGGTGCTGCAGCATCTTCTTCACTAAGGTTGGATAGCTTATGGTCTTTTTATTCTTCTTTTAAAGTTTAAGTACTTATAGTGCTGTCCCATCAGTGATGTTTTATGAAGGTTTTGATGCATGTGTTATGTTAACAAGTTTGTACTCTATTACCTTCCTGGTTGAGTGGGGATAGATATATGTTTTCTTTGTCTCCCACCTTCCTCTATCGACAGACATGATGTTACTGCTTGCTATTCTGATTCAGGCATGTGAATCTATGAAAGATACCCTAATACTGGATAAGAAAACAAGTTACTTGCCTGTAAGTACGGTTATCCAGTATTGGTATCTTTCATAGATTCACATGCACCCACCCTCCTCCCCGGTAGGACAGTTCTATTCTATGGATACTCATTCTCACTTGTGCTAGGAAAATCTGAGGAGAACTGCCTGAGCTGGGAAGGTTCTAGAGGGTGAGGACAGCTGATTGGCTGAGGCTACTATTTCAGGTCTTTTTACATAATGATGTAGATAGGCTGCTAAGTTTTGAGGCCTAGTTAGGCCTTTGGGCTTTTCCAGCCTACTACAAGAAATTTTTAGGCACTGCTATTGTATATATTTTACCGTGGGACTCCCGCCTCGACGACGGGGAATGATTCAGGCATGTGAATCTATGAAAGATACCAATACTGGATAACCGTAGTTACAGGTAAGTAACTTGTTTTCTTACATTTCACTTGGAACCACCTGGCAAAAGGTGAAGGTAGAAAACTGCCCTCAGAGTGACAACGCATTCAGAAAGCAGTGCTCAAAATACCGTTTCTGCCTATTGTATGTCATTCTACAGGAAAAGATCCTAACATAACAATAATAATACACCCGGTAATCACAACACCAGGTGTCCGTAATATTTAGTGTGGTATTACAACATAATTTTACAGGGGAATCGTCCATTGGACGACGGCAGATATTGGCCCTTTTTATCGACTGAGATTTTAGCAAACCATTCTAATAAAAATTACAATATTTCCTCAATTCGATCAGGGTTTAGACAAGGGGTTCTGAAAGAGGTTATGCAGTACATTGTAAATCAAACATTGAGGTCTTGTAAAAGGTGTATCTACTTTTAATTTCGATTTGTAATGAAAATATCACTGACCAGTGACCTTAATTGCAGTTACATACCATTGAAAAGTTACTGATATCCAAGTTGGGGTAGTAACAAATTGGCAAAGAGGAAGCTGTCCTGCAGAACAGCTTTAGGAATCACGCTGTACTACCTTAGGGTAAGGAGGAGACAGTGGTCTATGGGACCACTGCAGGATCAACCTGGTATCTTTCCAAACAAAAAAAACTTTTCTTCAAAGCAGCACCTGTCCTTTAAATGGGAAACAACCTTTACAACACAACTTTTACAACGCACTACCATTACAATGAAACTTTTACAACGCAACATCGATTACAACGCATGCATTTACAATGCAACCATTACAACGTATGACACTACAACGCACACCACTACAACGCATGCCATTACAACGCAGTCATTACAACGCATACCATTACACCGCATAGCATTACAACACATAGTACCCTTACACTATCCAACACTTACCCTACTGTTGCACCCCCTGGAGTTAGAATAGTAATTTTAACCCCTACACTATCCAATCCTTACCCTACTGTTGCACCCCCTGGAGTTAGAATTGTAATTTTTACCTCTACACTATCCAATACTTACCTTACATGCAATGTAATGTTATGCATTGTAATGGTATGCGTTGTAAATGTAGTATGCGTTGTAGTGGAATGCGTTGTAAAGGTAGTTTCAAAGAATTTGTTGTAATGGCATGCGTTGTAATGGTATGCATTGTAATGGATGTTGCGGTGTAAAAAATGTGTTGTAAAGGTAGGCGGTGTAAAAGTATGCGTTGTAACGTCATACATCCCCTTTAAATGGTCATGGGCTGAATTAAAAAAATGTCAACTGTCCCTTACATGTCACCATCCTTCCATTCACAGAACCTCACAGGGGTGACAAATAGGGACCTGAATATTTATTCATCATGTTATGACCCTCTGCGAATGCATATTGTTTTATGCAACCTATTCATATATGGGTTACATCACAAAATGACAGACAGGTTGCTAAAAGCTGGTGCACACTTTGCACACACTACTAACAAATGCCTGTAGATAAATCAGTCGATATAATGCCATGAAACATCTGAAAATTAGTACCTATTACGTTACAGCTGCTAGAATTTGTAAAAGTTAGCAATTACGAAAAAAACCTGTAACAAGCAAAGAATGGAAGAAGGTGGGGAGGTGTTGGAATAATTGCTGGTAAAACTACATTATTTAAAGAAATATAATTAGACCATAAAAGCAAAAAAGAAATCTTTTCTTCCTCCTGCATTACAAAATAACCCTATGTCACTGTCACATCACACTCACATAATAGGAAAGTCTCATGAATGCATTCATTGTGCAGAAGGCCTTTACTTACATCTGTCTATCACGCAAGCATCCAACCCTGGTGCTTGTTTAACTGCACTGTTAAAGAACTGAAGGAAAACTATGTGTATTGTGGCAGTTGTTCTTTCTAGACTTGAAAAAAAAGACTAATACAAAAGATAGGTGGTAGTTGTTTAACTTGACACTTTCTGAAGGGTCATACCCAAACTTTTTGCCTTCACACTTCTGTTTTCGGTACCCATTTTTGTTGGCTTTTAGGATTCTGTGCACTTTCTTACTGCTAGCCAGTGCTAAAGTATTTGTGCTCTCTCATTTAATCATTGTGAAATTGGCTTCCACTTAGTTGGCACATTAAATTTACTTGTAAGTCCCTAGTAAAGTGGTACTTCCTGTACCCAGGGCCTGTAAATTAAATGCCTGCAGCATAGCTTGTGCCACCCAATAAAGTAGACTTTTTAAACATTTGTCAGGCCTGCTATTGTAGCCTGTGTGTGCAGTTTTGTACTGCCATTTCGACCTTGCAAGATAAAGCTCTTCTCAAGCCCATACCTCCCTTTTTACTATCCTTGCCTCACTCCTAAGGTAGGTCCTAAGTACATATAAAAATGTTGGACATGTACTTTTGAGATTTATATGTCCTGATAGTGAAAAGCCCTTGAATTAATTTTTCACTACCGGGAGGTCTACCTCTCCCATAGGATAACAATGAGTTAACTTATAACATTTAATAGGGATCAATTCAGTTTAGAGAAACTGTAAATAAAAATTCTCGTTAGTGATAACGTCAAAGGTTAAGTTACAATCTTGAAAATGCCACTTTCCGAAAAGTTGGTATTTTTCTGCAATAACTATTTAGTGTCTGCAGGCTCTTCCTGGGTCACATGGTTGGGTGTAGCTTGACATTTGGACTTTGTTTATTACTCCCTGACAGCAACACAATAGAGGGTTTAGGTGTGCCTGAATGGTCCATCAAAAGGCAGGATGGGGGGGCAGAGCTGAGCACGACCCCACTTGCAACTAAATAGGCTGTACCCTGCCTTCCCACAAAGGACTTGTTTCTACTGCAACCTTAGATCCAGGGCAGGGGGGAGGGCAAAAAGCTTCAAGGACTTCAAGGGAATTCTCTTAAAACTTCAAAGTGGGGATCAGATAAAAAATATTAGACCCTCTGACTCAATTATTCAGTACCCTCCTGGACCTGTGGATGCTACAGAAGAGCGGCTGCTCTGCTGTTTTACTGCCAGAAGGGCTGCCACTCTGATGCCCTGTTACTCTGCTGGTATGTGTCCTGCTGCCCTGCTTGCTGCAAAGGAAGACTGGACCTGCACCCTTCATCCCTGACCAAAGTGAATCCAAGGGTCATCAGGCTGACCTCCTGTTTTGAGTTACAGGGTCATAATAAGCTCCAGAGACTTCCTGCAACTGTCCAACTGACCTGCTGCTTGGACCTGGCTGAGCCCTGCTGGTCTTTGCTGGAGTGAGTTCCTGACCCCCGAGAGGTAGTTCTGAGGTCCTACACCTTTGTGTGGGCACAGTTGGACTGTTCTCCAAAAACAAAGAGAAATCCTGAACTTTGGGGCTCTTCGCAATGCAAAAAACGCTAGTTTGCACCAAGACCTTGCTACCCATGCCACTCCCCAACACTAAGTTCCTGCAAACCTGACGCTTTGCGCCATAGTGACAGCCAATGATGCCCAGCAGCATGAGATCCAAACTTTGCTCTACAACATTGACAACTTGCGGTGACCACAATGTGAAGCTCCTGCATCAACTGTCCGCAACTCCCAACAGGATAATTGTGCTACAGTGACGACTATCTGCGACACTCACCCTGCTCTTTACGCTGCAATAATGGCCATCCACATCGCTCTCAAACAATAATGGAGATTAGAGGGAATACGGAAAGGGTCGCCCTTCACTCACAGTCAATAGTATACAATATACAATGAGACCCAATCCAAATAGCGAGCAAATCTATCAGTGACATATGGGGGGTCAAATACATCCCACTCCCCACTACTCTCTTATCCACATTATAATGAGATAATGCACTGTGCTATGCCTTGTTTAAAATATCTGTTCTCCAAGACAACCCAACAGAGCGAAGCTCTTAGAGTGACCCCAATCTTAGTGGTTCACAACAGTCCACACCACACATTGGACCTTACTCTAAATAGAGGAAAAATGTGCGAGAAGCAAGTGACCCCTCACGGAAACACCACCAAGCGGGGTAACTGGTATGCAATTTCCAGACAGGCCCCTGTCTCATCATCGGTGGTCACTCGCTCCTCGGGGAAATAAAGGTGATAGGAAAGAAGACGTGTCCAAAACAAACAACGTATAAAGTGCTACAGTGAAGTGCAGAAAACTCTGCTAGTGACAAACACACACAAACATAATGATAGAGTGCCTAAAACCACACACAACACACCAATCCCTTATCCACTTTTATTCGTAGGGTGGTGATTGCGTGCTCTTGAGTATTAAAAAGGCTGGTAGCTAGTCATGCATACCATTACCTACAGTGCCGACATGTTTCACTGCTGTATAGCGTAGAGCAGTTTCATCAGGGCTGCACTCAAGTGCTGCCACTTCACTCTTTTGGACACTCAGTTCTGTAACGTGCTGTCAATGGAGAACAGGTACGTAGTTAAAAACATGTAGACTCAGGCTGGCCAGAGGTATACTATGAAGGTATGTACAAAGTGGTAGTGTGAGGAATATTTACCCAGGAGCAGCAAAGCTTTGCATACCAGCCACTCCGGTAGCAAACGGGGACCCTAGATACTCCAAACGTGAGTGTGCTCCTTGATTTGTAATAAAAATATTATATCTGCAAAAATGGAAGGAACAAATACACAGTTGTAGTTTTCCTTGTGCTGTTATGCCACGTAGCACCTCATGCATATTACACCTATACTCGAGACTGAGCAACAAGTGACATACACGCTTAACGCTGTTATCACAAACTACTGACAAGTGTTGTTCAACCTATTGAACGTCCACCACTAGGGTGCTGGTTGTAAATACCATGATGCAGCGCACCAACCTCAGTGACCCACACGTCAACAATCATGCAGCCAGAGCGAACTGAGAGTTAACAGTCACGAACGTGACCCACTTCAATCTGAGCATGTGAGGCTACGCGGAGCCGGCGTGCTCAAACATATTACATTTAGCCCAAGGAGCGAAAATCGAAAGCATACTTCCCAAATTTGGGTTCACTATCTCCCAGGCTAATCAAGGAGCAGTTCCGTGTACATTTGCTCATTCTGCGCCCTAGACTCTCCATATTAGATGCCCCTTGAGGGTTAGTTCCTATCCAGCACGGCACTCCCTGGCTCTGTGATACTCTGGAGTTACTTTGGATCTCATTACACTATTTTCAGTATGCTCAGGGGGGTGAATTGCATACAATATGATCTATTTGGACAGGTCCATATCCAGCTCATCATTCCCTTGCTTAGTGACTAATTGAAGTAATTAGTGTGACTTATTTCACTTTTTATATATGAGGGTGAATTTCAGACATACTGGAGCACTATGTCCCTGCCCTCCAAGCCTTGTTTTATTATCTAGTATCCTTGCCAGGGCATCGTTGCAGTAGTATAGCACCTTACCCCCTAGATAGGGCTGTGTCAGTGTATACCGCTGTAGTGATTGAAGCCCATTGACTAGGCTAAGATGGCCGCCACGCATGGAGTCGCGATCACGTGATTTGACACGATGGGCGTGGCTTCACCGGCGCTGCGTTCTTCAGTGCTTCTGGTGTGGGCAACCGACACGGCTGAGGAAAGGCATCTTCCCAGTTCGTCACGGTGAGACGGATTTTGAATCAAGCGCCAGGGAAGTATGCTTTCGATTTTCGCTCCTTGGGCTAAATGTAATATGTTTGAGCACGCCGGCTCCGCGTAGCCTCACATGCTCAGATTGAAGTGGGTCACGTTCGTGACTGTTAACTCTCAGTTCGCTCTGGCTGCATGATTGTTGACGTGTGGGTCACTGAGGTTGGTTCATGGTATTTACAACCAGCACCCTAGTGGTGGACGTTCAATAGGTTGAACAACACTTGTCAGTAGTTTGTGATAACAGCGTTAAGCGTGTATGTCACTTGTTGCTCAGTCTCGAGTATAGGTGTAATATGCATGAGGTGCTACGTGGCATAACAGCACAAGGAAAACTACAACTGTGTATTTGTTCCTTCCATTTTTGCAGATATAATATTTTTATTACAAATCAAGGGGCACACTCACGTTTGGAGTATCTAGGGTCCCCGTTTGCTACCGGAGTGGCTGGTATGCAAAGCTTTGCTGCTCCTGGGTAAATATTCCTCACACTACCACTTTGTACATACCTTCATAGTATACCTCTGGCCAGCCTGAGTCTACATGTTTTTAACTAAGTACCTGTTCTCCATTGACAGCACGTTACAGAACTGAGTGTCCAAAAAGAGTGAAGTGGCAGCACTTGAGTGCAGCCCTGATGAAACTGCTCTACGCTATACAGCAGTGAAACATGTCGGCACTGTAGGTAATGGTATGCATGACTAGCTACCAGCCTTTTTAATACTCAAGAGCACGCAATCACCACCCTACGAATAAAAGTGGATAAGGGATTGGTGTGTTGTGTGTGTTTTTAGGCACTCTATCATTATGTTTGTGTGTGTTTGTCACTAGCAGAGTTTTCTGCACTTCACTGTAGCACTTTATACGTTGTTTGTTTTGGACACGTCTTCTTTCCTATCACCTTTATTTCCCCGAGGAGCGAGTGACCACCGATGATGAGACAGGGGCCTGTCTGGAAATTGCATACCAGTTACCCCGCTTGGTGGTGTTTCCGTGAGGGGTCACTTGCTTCTCGCACATTTTTCCTCTATTTAGAGTAAGGTCCAATGTGTGGTGTGGACTGTTGTGAACCACTAAGATTGGGGTCACTCTAAGAGCTTCGCTCTGTTGGGTTGTCTTGGAGAACAGATATTTTAAACAAGGCAGAGCACAGTGCATTATCTCATTATAATGTGGATAAGAGAGTAGTGGGGAGTGGGATGTATTTGACCCCCCATATGTCACTGATAGATTTGCTCGCTATTTGCATCCACATCGCTCTCCCTGCTCCTTGAGGCCCTTTCTACTATGAGTGCAACTCTTCGTGCTGGACTTTGTAGGTAACTCTTTCAGCGTGACTAACCTGGTACCTGTATCCGGCCTGACCTTCATCATATGGTCTCTCATAACCAGATAACCGTGAGTGGCGCTTTGTGCTTTTAGGCATTTTGCTTAACTAAATTCTTTAAAATTTCAAGACTCCAGGTTTTGCTGATTGGCTTTTTGTCATTTTGGTTTCAAATAATGTATTACATTTTACTTTTATTTTCTAAATTGGTGTGGATTTTTCTTTTGTTGTGTTTTCACTTTATTACTGTTTGAAGGGCTGCATATATACTTTACACATTGCATCTAAGTTAAGCCTGACTTTTTTTGTGCCAAGATACTAGAGAATTAAGCACAAGCTAATCTGGGGGTTGCTTGTGTTTCACCCTGACAGGCTGTAGTGGCTACTTGGCTAAGGTTCACATCCCTAAACCAGTAATCTAATTTCTCACAGTAGGGCTATGAAGGAGTCACAAATGTGTTATAATAATCATTCATTGGTTTTAGAAAAGGGGTTCATGGTTGGCTAGGGTATGAACCTAAGCCTGGCAGAACCCACCACTCTAGTCAGGGTAAGGGAGTTACACACCCAATACAATCCCTGCTCACTCCCTTGGTAGCTTGGCAGGAGCAGTCATGCTTATCCCAGACGCAATGTGTAAAGCATTTGTACAATACACACAGTAACACAGTGAAAACACTACAGATGGAAACCACATCAGTTTTGAAAAATAACCAATCTTTATCTGAATAAAACAAGACCAAAAAGACGAAAATCCAACATACACAAGTAACGATATGAACTTTGCAAGAATAAACTAAGACTATAGTTTCTTATAGTCGATAGGGCCAACCGGGGGTATCATCGGGTTTTGAACAACAAAAATCCAACAGTTCAGTGATGCGGCATCAGAAAGACCTGCAGCACAGTACCTTTTTTTTTTATTTTATTTTTTTATTTGTTTATTGATTTTATCAAAACAAAGTAATTACATATCCTCGCGTCTTAGGCATTATTCATAGTATTACACAAATTACAAAATAGAAAAAGAAACTCAAAAAACAATATATACCAGTCCGGGCGGCTCTAGACACAATAAAATAATATGCATCTTAGAAAGGCTACAGCTGTACAAGAGAATCATTAGATGATCTTGAGTATGACTAGGGCGTCCATCACATAGATTATACCCAGATATTTTGACTGGGTGTGAGTGTTTGATTGATTCAGATGCTCCGTCCATCACCACCCCCTTTTGTACCGCTTATGGCAACACACAACATACACAGCACAGTACCTTTGGAAATGAAGGGGCCTTGGGGGACCTTGCAACGAACTCTGATGATGAGGAGCCGCCGGCATCGGTGAGCGTAAATTCTGGAATTCGGTGAAGAAGTCAGTGAGACCATTAAGTCACATTTGTTGCAGATCAATCTCCATGATGTTGAAGTCAGGAGTGTCGGCAGGCTTCAGGGTTGTAATGTCATCACGGTAGATCCATCATGCTCCTCATGAGCGGTGACCACGACTGTGGTGCAGGCCGCATCATGGTGTCGATGCAGGAACGCTGTCGTTGATAGACCCGGGGTTGAGGTGTGAAATGGGGAGATGAGTTGTGCTCTTTACGAGTGGTGCCCTCAGCCCCCATGCATGCGCTGCTTCGTTGGATGAAGGTAGAGTCGATGGTGCTGTCATTGGCACACCAGGAGATGCAATGTGAGATGGGATGATGTGTCGTGCTGTTCTCGAGCTGTGCCATCAGCCACAGTTCCGGCAGCGGCGTTGATAATGATGTTCAGCTTCTCGGTTGGTGAGGTCAGGGCTGCGATGTTGCCGTGATCAATGAGTCATGCGTGCTTTGGTGCACACAGTGGCATCTATGACAACGGTGAGGTTGTTTTTCTTGGAGTTACAGCACAACTATTCAGGTCAAAGTGCCCAGAACTGGTTTTGGCAATCAAGAACTTACAGCAGAAGACTCCCAGGGCAAGCAAACATATGCAGATGTAGTCTTTTATCTCCCTGAGGCTTCCACCATAGCCAAGCATACAAGCCATTCTAGAACCTTAGCAAGCAGGATGAAGAAAGCAAAATCCATACCTTTCACTCTCCAGAACAGAAGCAGCAAGCAGCAGCCGAGTACAACACAGCAACAAGCAGAGTGGCAGTTTTCCTCTTACAGCTTCTCTAGATATTTTTTGGGGCAGAATCTCCTCTTAGTCTCCTCTTAGTCCAGAAGTGTTCTGACAATGTGGGGTTAGAGTTCCAATACTTTTTGCCTTTGAAGTAGTCATACTTCAAAGGGTAGTCTTTGTAGAGCACATGATCTTGCCTTGTCCTGACCTTGCTCCAGACACACTGCAGCCTTATTCAGGTGTCACTGACAACTCCTACCATCACTCTAGCTCAGGGAGACCAATCAGGATATGCAGGGCACAACTCAGCTCCCTTTGTGTGACTGTCTAGAGTGAATGCAAAAACAGCCCAACTGTCAGTCTAAAGACTTGGGTTCCACTCCCAGGCAGAGCACAGAATAGTAAAGTAAGAAAATGCCCACTTTCTAAAAGTGGTATTTATCAAACACACAATTTAAAAAACAACTTCACTAAAAGATGTTCAGGGTCCCCAAACTCAAACAAATCTCTATCTCTTCTCAACTGAAAGTTACGCTTGTAAGAGGTTACAAGACAGCTCCAATGATAACCTATCGGAGAGACCTTCCTTGCAATAATTAAAAATGAAATTGGCAGTATTTCATTATCAAGACATGTAAAACATACCAGTACATGTCCTACCTTTCATATACACTACACCCTGTCCAAGGAGCTACCTTGGACATACCTTAGGGGTGCCTTACATGTAGAAAAAGGGAAAGATTGGGCCTAGCAAGTGGGTGCACTTGCCAGGTCGGAATGCTCACACAGACACTGCAGTTGCAGCTCTGAGACATATTTGCAGGGCTAATTATGCAGGTGGCACAATCTGTGCTGCAGGCTCAACAGTAGCATTTGATTTACAGGCCATGGGCACACACAGTGCACTTTACTAGGGACTTACTAGTAAATCAAATATGCCAATCATGGATAACCAATCACAATTCACACCAGAGAGTATATGCACTGTAGCACTGATCAGCAGTGGTCAAGGGCCCATAGTCCTAATGTCAACACAAACACGTCTGAAAAAATAGGAGGAAGAAGGCAAAAGGTTTGGGGATAACGCGGCAAAAAGAGCCAGGTCCAATAATTGGTCTTAAGTAAGCAAACTTGTTTTAGGTTTAAACCTATAATAACCGATAAAACCCCACCAAAAGGAAAAGTGTCCTCACCAGTGTAAACATATAAACACTGAAAAAACACCTTCACAAACTAAATGCAATTCAAAGAAAGGAAAAGATGAATGAAATAGTCATTTTCATTTCTTTCTATACTTTTGTTATAGAAGGCAACTGCAAAATAAATTGGCTAACACTATTCTGCTTGAGTTTTGTTGTTGACAGACATCACTAAAATATTGCTTCTTTTTTCTGCACTTTATAGTCTTTGGTCTACAGATGCATGGTTTAGGTCCTATTTAATTATTTCATAAACTGTAGAGAGTCAGGAAATATCAAAATCATATTTGATATTTTGGCTATGTTTGATTCTTTCACTGATAGGTAAAATGCCTGCTTTCATAAGAATCGTTCCCAATATGTACCATCACATTTACCCACAGACAGAGAATGGGTGAACCCCTTTGATACATCAGCCCCTTTTTCTGGTGAGTCAGTATTGATAGTAGGTGAATTGCCAAACATCCCTGGCTTTAAACATTCAATGCAAGGAGTATAGTGACAGGTACATGTGAAGAAAACACTGGCACCAATCATCTAGGGTAGTGGTGAAAACATGCCACCAGACGTTTAGAAAACATGGAACGCATTGTCACTTGTAATGCTACTGTGATATGTTCTTCCCAAGTTCAGCAAAGATTGGAATTATTTTGCTTGTATTTGCAGTAATTCAGCTACGTATATGGAAACGTTGCTTAATGACCTGTCAAAATCAATACCTGAGCAGAAGTGCTTCCCTGTAAGAAATATTGCCCCTTGCTAGATAGTATTCTGAAAGCATTTTCACAATCTTCAGAGTTAATGAAGAATGCTACTGACTTTATAGTCCATTCTGGTGCACCGTTTTATTATGGTTGGGAACTAAAATGCAACTATTTCTCATTTTGTGTTTTGTGTGACATCAAAGAAAGAGTCATCCTAACTGTGTAATTTAGGCAGTGGTTCTCAGTCCTAGAGATCATAAATGCTATATTAGCCATATGACGACCGTTTACATAATTTTTGCGTAGTGATGTTGCCAATGGCCAGAAATGTGAGGATCTTTAGTATCATATTGATAGTGATGTGAAAAAAATACACTACGGCATTCTTAGATTTTTACAGAAAAACATGACTGCTGTAGTGGACAAAATAAAAAACTAGACTCTGAAAACACCCTTGTCTACCACGTGTTTAACGTAATTGGTGTAGATGTGAAACATCTCCTTGAGAGGGTGACACCTTTAGTGACTTTGGCATTGCAACATGTTCCATGATAGAATTCTTGCCACGTGGTAAGCAAAGAAATGTTGAGGAGCAATTCAGGAAATTTTATTTTACAGTGCATGGGAAACGGCTTGCAATAATGCATCGATGTCCCCTCACCAACCATGGCATTTGAAGTCAATGAAGCCTCTCTAAGGCACTCTCCAGAAGGTCTAGATCACTTCTGCAAAGGGGAATTTTCTCCAGACTTTGGAAAGCACTGCTTCATTTTTGACCGCTTCAATAACGGAGCGCATATACGCCCAGTGCAATGTATATGTTGCAGAACCTGTCCCAGAGAATCACAATCTTTGGGTGCACCAGTATTGGTATGGAAAGCTATGTCAGTGGCCAGAATTAGCAAATTGTATACTGGCTATTTTGGCGTTGCTCATTTCAAGTGCCAATGCTGAGAGGCCGTCGCAGATAAACGTTTACATGGGAAGGAACGAGCGAGCACACTCTCTAAAGAAGTATTGTATGGTGTACTACAAAATGTTTGATTTGTCAAAATGTATTTGGACCTCATATACCCTGTACTCACATTATCTATACACATGCACTATCAGTGGAAAAAGCAAGCAATAATAAAAGCAAACATTCTATAAACACTGGAAAAGCACTGTTTCTTTTGTTTTTAATGGTGCAAAAATGTGTAATCACTGATAACCTTGTTTTTTTAAAGTATTGACAAAATTTAAAAGAAACCACCAGAATTTACCAAAAATAAAAACTGAAAAACAGGAACGCCTTGTCATAAGCAATATGCAATTGGCATCAAGATGCATGCTAATAGATTTGCTTAATAAAAACTTCTTCATCCAGTTTGACTACATTCCTAGAACTGCCAAGTTTTCAGGTGAGTCATACAATTAAAGCTATTATGACCGCTACAGTGAAAATGGCAAAGGATCAATCTGACTCTTTTGGGAATATGACCTAAAACTATTTAGTCATTGGCATATTACATACTAAATTCATGGGTAGATCTCCTGTGAAGCAAGTTCTTGTATCCATGACTGCATGTGAGAGGTGTACGTTCATCCTCACACAGAAAATGATGTCTAAATTTTAAAAATGTCATATATTTTGGCAGTTTGCTTCAATGAGGATCAGTAAGATATGCTGTCATAGCCAAGATAAGCATGTTAATAAGCAATATTTGTTGCACTACTTTGAGTCTTTGTTCATTGGAAAAAGGCATGGTGGTGAGATACATTTTGTTATAGTCACTATACACCAGTGTGTAGAAAAAAATAGTAATATCCTGTCTCTTCTAACAACAAAATAAATCCACAGGGAGAGAGAAGATTCCATTGCTACCATATAGGAATACCCTTAGAATCTGGATGCAGAACCTAGCCAAAGCTGTGAAGGTGGTACTCTCCTCAGAAGATGTAACGAGTCCAGATTTTTGAACGGATGAATGGGGCATTCCACCATGTTGATGCTCTGTTTAAACAAGAAAGATGGCTCGGTCAGTTAAATTGCATCGACTCTGACATTCAGGTCATGAGTTTGAGCATAGGCACACTCAAACATGCATGCTTCCCAGGTCAATAAATATGGTTTAATTATTTAGGTTTATGGTTTGGAGGAATTACTTGATTAAACAGTACATAAAATCCCAAATCTGAGTGACTTTTGGATCAAATCTATTTTCCCTGGTAATAATAATTTGGGTGGTAGGGCAGTAGAAACAACTTTATAAACCTTTAAAATTATGAAATAGCCATTTTGGATTGAGTGCCAGCTGGTACATTTAACCAATGAGAATGGTGATTCCTGGAAATATTTTTGAATGCCATTCAAGGAAAAACCATAACTGTTAATGTCCACAAGGATTATTTCCCTTTGATAACTTAAATTTATCTTACACCCCTCACATATCGGAATAATGTGCATTACCTAATAAATATCTATAAAGGAATCTAATAACCATTAGAACATAGGAAGCCTGGAGCTCCAACATTCCAATGTTTCTTAGTTCACAGCTCTGGCTGTGAACAAAAGCTTCAGGGAGCCTGAGGGGATTCCAATCCCCTCACGCTCCCATAGGGCTTTGTTTTTTTTTATTAGAACATTCTGCCCTCTAGGGGAAGAATGTTCTAATAGCCTTATAGCCCTTTGTAGCTGTGCTATACCGGCTATTAAATTCCCTCTCCCTTGTTAAAGGCCCTCGCCTTCAGCTCGGGCCTTTGACACTGGAGAGGGCCTTTAATAAGCAGTATAGCCTTCTACGGCGGGCTATAAGGCTTTTTAAAAAAGTGTGCACATACTAAGGACTTCAGATCGAGAGTAAGTATGTCCCGTGTAAAAAGTATCATAGAAGGTTTATATATTTTGAGATTGAAAGTTTTGCTAAATTCAAAAATTATACTAAAGAGAAGTACATATGCACTGACGCTATGGATATAAACAAACACCAAAATAGGTTATAAAAGATGTATCTAAGTAACAACAACCCAAAATTAAACCTGTTACCAAAAGTTTAACTTTCAGCAGATTTAAAACCATGATTTACAAAATGTCCCTGTATTTGTGGGTCATAACAAGTGCAGACAATTGCATTTCTTGTTGTCATGTTCACGGTATAAAGATGGTGTACGAAAGAGCATTCTGCAAACTGTAATGCTTGGCTAAATATAAAAGATAAAAGATGGGGTCTTCAATGGAGTGTTTCCAGATTATCATTTCAGTGCCAAAATACTTTAATTGTGCTTCAAATCTTAGAATAAGGATAGTGTAAACGTTTGAGATGCGAATATGAGGATTTGCATAAGTCAGTATGCACATCAGGTAAAGGAATTTGACGTTTTTTTCTCTGTAAATTATGGTATTTGGATGGACGGGACTGAATTGCATCAGATGCGCTTGTTAATTCTGTGCAGTGAATAATCTAAAGAAATTACAAACGCAGCTACTGTTAGTTTGTGCTGTGCAAAATCAGCTGGCTTTTAGGAAGTCTTAATGTGCTGCAGTTGTGCAGGTTTTGCTACACAGGAACAGTTGCCTGTCAATTCAGGCAAACCATAATAGTATGAAATGAAACTAAAGAATCTTAGAAACACACATTTTAGCTTCGACTTTGTCTAAATGAGATTCAACTGTTCCTCATCCTCACTGTTTAGATGTAAAAGTAGGGGTTTTTACTTCATGTACTCTACTGTATAGTACAAGTACTGTTTTCTGTATCTTTAATGTCTAAGGTACCAGGATGTTATGGATCAATAAATCCACCAAATGCGTTTCGCTCGATTCAATATATCATGTTAAGTGTCGATGTGGAAAGGGAATGTGTCCTGCATTATGTTGTGAGTGTGCACCCATGGTGTAATTTCCTCAAGAGTTAGTCTCTGGTATGTTTTGGACACTTTCTTTGGCCTCGGTGCACACAACCATTATGTGTATTTTCCCTTGAGACACAGCGTGGCACATGTTAAGGCGAAGTATGTGCACTCTCCCCTTGCAAGCATGAGCACTAGCTGTATGCCTGATGTTTATCTGGCACTAGAAAATGGTGGCAGTGGTGGTAGCATGTTAATCGTTAATGGAAGTCCGGGCACTTTTTTAATCTTATCCATTGTCTAAGGAATGGCACGGGCCCTACTCGCCTCAGCAGTACAAAAGTTCTAGCAAGCCTCTGGTAACTCAGTCCTTTGTTACCTTCTCTAAGACGGACGGGGCAAACGTATATAGAAAAAAATCTGGAGAAGAGGAAGGCGCCACGCAGTTCAGCTACCTATATCAAAGTGGACAGCTAAAAATTTTAAAAAAGCTCCAACTGAGACACTGCATAATCTAAAGATTTGGACAAATAAGAGAGTGAACTAAACAGAAAGTAACTCCTTATCTAACCAGTGAGCTAGAAAGATAGAAGGAAAAGAAAAGGTAGCTCCCAGAGGCGTTCTTCCCACCACGCAAAGTGATATGGAAAGTGGACCGGATTGAAGTGGGTCCTTTCCATAAAAATAGAGTGAAAACCGGAAATTAACCACCATATGAGCATAAACAAAGAAACAGTGTAAAGAGCGGATAGAAACAGGCTCAGACATCGGATCCAGGAAATAAAATCTCCTGTATGTGACAAATACAGGGAACGAGTCCTGAAGAAGGTGCGAGAATAAAACAAAGGGCACCGAAACGCCGCGTTGACAGTTTGTTCCTTTACCATTGTTTGACCAATAAATGTGATGTTTTAAATATGTTTATGTAGACAGTGCTATTATAGCATTTTTAATCTCATAACTTTTTTAATATTTGAGTGTATATTTTTGCTAAAATTTGAAATGTATTGCTTGTTGGTTCATGTAACGTATCTCATGTTATTATGAATTTTTAACTTTTACAAAATAAATGAATGACATTTTACATAAACTTTTGTCCCTGTACATGAGGTTTTTATAGTACGTGTGGGTCTGACAGATTGTTTCAGGTGTAAATTTGGTAACCCGTATAACACTGCAAATCCCTTGTTTCCCAATAAGAACGTCCTCTTAGGGATGTACCTCAATTAAGATTTACTAAATCCAGGAGAAGGAATTCTGTATTTTGTATGCAAACGTATATAGAACATATGTGCATGGTAGGATGAACCAAGAGTTTGGGATGTACTCAGTGGAATCAACCTTCGATTTCCACTGAAAGCATACTTCATGCAATTGAGGTTGGACTTAGCTTGCCAGACAAGCATTGTATTTTAACAATATTCTTGAAGGCTATGTGAAAAGTCAGACTCCAAGATGTGAGAGGGATGGAACCGGGGTCTCTTTTCATGTTAAAGGTTAGCCTTTTGTCAGGGAATAGCCTTTTGTTCCCCTGAAGTTGCTGCTTCCGAAGGATTGGTCTACCTTCCCAATTGTGGCCATGCTTTGAGCTGTTCCCTTTCAAGACTCCCACCCATACCGCCTGCTGGATGTCACTTCCTTGAAGACAATAAGGGCCCATTCAAGTTTCAGAATGGATACACGAATTGGCAGAGCTGCCTCTATCCAGGCCTAGGTCTGCACCGATGAAATTCTAAAACTATTTCTACAAGACTGGTATTGGAGAAAGATTGAATATTCAAATCAGCATCCCGGGACTTCTCATTGACTAGTATAAGCAAAACATCAAATTTTTTGGGAGCATCTTAAAGTTATGTTATATTATGTTATGGTAAAATGTTTCTAGAGTGCTTTAATACCCATGGGTGTCTTGGCGCTGGTTGGATGGCAGTTATTTTTAGAGCGAAGATCTCCGTTTGGTATGTACCATGAGAGGGATTTTTTTAGGTAGCTGGGCCCTAGATCATGCAAGGCTTTATAGGTGAGGCAGTGAGGCAAAATGCCTTGAATTTAGTGCAGTTAATTACCGTTAGCCATTGGAGTTCCTTAATGAAGGTTGAAACTGGGTGGAATTTGGGAACGTCGCAGAGAAGCTTGGCTGCCGCATTCTGTGCGCACTGATGTTTCTTCATATGTTGTTTTTGGAGCTTAATGAAGAGACCATTACAGTAATCTAGTTTTGCTAGGATTAGTAAGCAGACAACTGTTTATGTGGTGGTTAGAGGAATAAAAGTAAGAATCTTTCTTATGATTCTCAGAGTGTTAAAATTGGCCAAGACAACTTAGCTAATATGTTTATTAAAATTCAGCTTGTCATCCTTTATTATACCTACGTTTTCTGCTTTTTGGACTGGGGTTGGGAGGGTTCCCAACTCTGCTGGCCAGCATGCCGGGCTCCTAAATTGAGATTTGTTCCCAAAGAGTATCACCTCGGTTTTCTCTTAGTTCAATTTGAGACAATGCTTTCCCATCCAGTCACTAACCGCTCTCATATAGTTGTCAAACTGAGAGATGGTTACTTCTGTATTGTTAGTGGCCGGCTCGACAATTTGGGTTATGTCTGCATAAGAAGTAGGGGAAAATCCAAAAGATCTAATCAAGGAGGCCTATTCTGAAACAGAAACATTGAAAAGCAGAGGGCTTAGAGAGGATCCCTGGGGGACCCCGCACGGAAGTGAAAAGGAGTTAGATGAGAAATTCTCAAACATGACCAAGTGACTTCTGTTGGTTAGAAATGATTGAAGTACAGCCAGGGCTTTGTCAGCAATGCCCAATTTTTTAAGACAGTTGACAAGAATGGCCTGTTCAACCATATCGAAGACAGTCGACAAGTCAGGAGAATGAGTGCTGCAGAGCCTCCTTTGTCCAGGATAGTTCTTATATCATCTGTGGTTTTTATTAATGCTGTCTTTGTACTATGCTCGGCCCTGAAGCCGAACTGAGAGGGATCTAACAGATGATTATCCTGAATGAACTGTGACAGTTGTGTGTTGATCATTTTTTCCACAATTTTGGCTAGAAATGGTAGCCTAGAGATGGGCGGTAGTTAGCTGGTTGTCAGGGTCTAGGTTTGATTTCTTTAGGAGTGGTAAAATGGAGCCCCTTTTCCAAAGATCAGGACAAATACCAGTGCTAAACATTCCACTGAAGCTGCTAGCTAGGAATCTGGCTATCGGAGCCGAAATCTGTTTTAATATGGAAGCGGGCATGGGTCGAATGGTGATCCTGACTTAGTGGAATTGAATAAGTGAAGGCCATCTACAGGGGTGGTAGATATAAATTGATTGAGGTTGGAGGGAGGACTTGTGCTGGCTGCAGCTTGGACATCCGTGGGGCCAGTGCTGATGCTGTTGTCCCAGGAGGCAGAGAATTGATTGGAGATTTGTTCTACTTTGTGACAAAAATGTAATGCAATGTCCTCACAAAAAGATCGGCTAATGTTATTACTTTTCGTCTCTGGGAGTTTAGTTACTTTTTTTATGCCCTGAAAGAGTTCTTTGGCCAAGCTTTTTGATGCTTCTATTTACTGTGTAAAAAAAGATGACTTTTCCCTGATGATGGCTACTTTATAATTGGTCAAGGAGTTTTTATATATTAGTTTATCAGTGGGATTGTAGTTTGATCTCCAAATCTTTTCCAGTTTTCTACATTTCTGTTTTTGGAGCTGAAGAGTGTCTAAAAACCAAGGTGCAGATTTTTAAAGTTTGTGTTTATTCCCACATTTTTTTGGGACCTCTTTCAAGATGGCCAATTTAAGCCACTTGGTGAAGGCCGCTGTGGCTTCATTTGGGTCAGGCAGCTGGGGAGGCGAGGCCTGAGCCAGGTATTTTTCTAAGGGGTGAAAGTTAGTTTTAGACCACAGATAGAATGGATGGTGGTTGGAATCTAGATCCCTACTTTGCATAGAGAGGGGAATAGACAATTCAAATAGCACTGTTTTGGGGTCAGACCATGTAAGTAATAGAAAATAGAATGGTTATTTGAAAAAATCGCATCCAACGTATGACCACCATTATGAGTAGACTGATGTATTAATTGTGGAAGGTTGAAGGAATTCATAATCTCCAGAATAGCTTCTGTATCTTTATCCTGAGTACATTCTAGGTGGAAGTTGAAATCTCCAAGTACTATGTAGTCGTTCTTGCATGCTCCCCCCTCAACTAGCAAATGAATTGAGTGAAGTAAGTCATGTCTAGTACCTGGAGGGCGATAAATGAGCAGGTAATTTAAGGAATAATTGGTAGTTAGTACGAGGTTGAAGGATAATATTTCACATTCTGAGTTAGGTAAGAGATCGATTTTAATTTTAAAATGACTTCTATAGATTATCCCCAGACCGCCACCTCTTTTTCCCCCTCTGTCTGCTCTTGTGGAGTTGCTATCCGCAGATCGGGGCTGAAGTGCTCATTAGCCCATGTTTCAGTGGTAAAAAGACCATCCAGGTGTTGATTCACAATGAGCTCTGCCACTTCCAAAGCATGTTTACTAAGGACCATGCGTTGATTAAGGCCAAGTAGTACTTATGAGAGGAAAAATGCTGAGTATTAATATTATAAGCCTTTTTAATATTCGGTGAAGACTTAAGGTCAGTGATCTTAAAACCACACTTGGGGCAATGTAAACCTCCAGTGGCTAGTGTCTTTGACAGCCAGCTTCCCAGTTAAGTGAGGTACTTTAGGTCGGCTTCGGAAAGAAGTCTGCCTTTCCCATTGAAAAGGATTGTGAAGGAATTCTCGCCGGAGGTGTCTGCTTTGAGGATAAGCCCAGCTGTAGCTGCCCGGTGTTGGAACTTCCCAGAAAAGTTGACAGGCCTTCACAACAGAAGTGAGACCTGCTCGTGAGAAATGGGGGATAGGAGACTGAGGTGACCCCTTGTCACTTAGGGGGTGATTACGATAGCGGTCTGTCTGACTACTGACCAATATTGCGGCAGTCAGGAGACCACCTATCAAGCAGTCAGCAGTTCGAACACCACACTAGGATGCGACCGCCGGGCTGGCAGTTGCAAAGTGCTCCTTTTCATGGTGGCGTATGCTGTGGCCCAGGAAAACGGCTGCAGCACAAGCTGCTGTGAAAAGGAGCCTTGCCTACATGTCCATGGACCTTGTGCCATGCACCATGTGGTATATGGCCCTCAGTGGATGAAGGTGAGTGGGGGCCCCACATGGGTTCCCCAGGCCCACTTTGCAGTGGCCCATGAGGAATAGGGGCCCTATTTGGGGCATCCAATATCCCTTTCTGACAGCCTGTACATGACGGTGTTCAGGGCCAGACTGGCCATAGCGGGCACCAGGCATTTACCCGGTGGGCCGTTAGGTGATGTGGCGAGTTCAAAGTAAGTGGTTTTATTGAATTAGTTTATTTATTTATTTATTTGAAAAGTTTTATAAAGCGCGAACAAGATCCTTGTGGATATCAGAGCGCTTTACAGTAGATGAAGAAAATTGTATAGGACAAGAAAGCTAGTAGAACAAATACCATTACAGGTTACATAACAAATACCTAACAAATTGAGCGACATAAAGCAAAGCAATAAGGTTCGAAAACATTTGAGTTCGGGTGCGTCATGCCACTGTCAAATACCATGGTTGGGTTGACAAGTTGGACCCTTGTCAGAATCGGGCATAAGGAGCGGGTACGATCGATCAAAAAAAAATCTGTAGTCAGTGTTCAGGTGAATTTAGTCATAAGAATCGCTTTTACTTCCTTTTTGAAGGATGCCGTGGAGGGGTTCAGTCTTGTTTCAGGGGAGAGGGCATTCCATATACTAGGCGCCATTCCTGCTTGCTGAATCTTTGTGCATTTTATATTGCCTATCCTGTTGTTTGTCACTTTAACCATACCAAAGCCCACTCCACCACCCCACCATACTTACCTGCATGGGCTGCTACTGCAGTTGCAGTCCCTTCTGCCCCAATGGCTACTCTTGTCAATGTCCCAGCATCTAATCAGTCTATTATGGCTCCAGTACCAAAAGGGTCTCTCACTCCTGAGGGCAGAGCCCCAGTAGGTATATCCACAATGGCCTTTGATGATGAGATCAGTTAAAAATGCCACCTTTGAAATGCAGAGGCCCTCTCTAAATTGTGTCCTGTCTCCCATTCTACACTGGGAGGCTTGATCAATATCTTGAGTGGGGCCAAGACCCTGCCCCTTGGAATGCAGGTGCCAATTCAACACCCTTGTATCTGTCCCAGGAAGGCCCATCAGGGTCTGTAGTTTCCCTTGAGTCCCTAGATTATGGCCTTCTATCAGGAATGTATAAATGTAGCTCCTCCCTCCCCCCCAGCACCCAGATGTGGATTGGAAACAGGCTGACAGGCACACAGAGCCACAGGCCCAGAAATGTCCACAATCATAATGTAGAGGGTAGAATAAAAATGATTAAAAGCAGATAATATACCCTATTTCAGTATACCCTTTTGAATCTTTGATACCCAATATGTAACTTCTGCTGATCTGTCCTTTATCTGAAAGGCTAACAGGCAGGCCATCTCCTCACTATTTCTGAAACAAGACAGCAGTTTTGTGTAAAACTTTAAACTGGCCCTTTCCCAAATCCTTTTCTTTAGTAGCTAGGAAGTCAGCCATTTCAATATTTGGGAATAATTTTGGGGTTATCTAGTGAATAATGCTTCCTTTCAATAAGGGAGTACTCAACTTCACATTGGAGAACTTTGTTTCGAAGTTGACCTCAGTCACTCTCTCTGCTTTTCCCTAACATGTTGTGGAACTCAAAGTCTGACAGTGGACAAAAGCTTTTAAAGAATCCCAGATGATTGTTAGCTCCTTGGAGCTCTGTTACTGCTACTAAATTAATTTATGCATGGGCCAATAAAGCTAATATACGCTGTATCTATCAGCAATTGAATATCGAATGTCCAGCGGCAAAGGAAGAAAGTCATACCAGTGAATGCTCAACTTGGCAGAAAATGACTGGGGATTGTGATCAGGCACAATCCTTGAATTGACCTTAATATCCAGAGCTGAACTTATATTGTGCCTAGCAAAATACATATCTATGCAAGAAGTTGTTTTGTCAGGTAAGAAAGGAAAGCTTTGACCCTGCCCACACACTCTGGCCAAACATCAATCATGTGTCTCAAGAATTTTTTTCAGGCTCTTGATTTCCTAATGCAAAAATAATTAGCTTTATAGAAAGCTGTTGAATGTAAACCTGACTACATAATTAATTTAAAGCCACCACACATAAGCATTAAGTCCCACGATTGACTTAACTCTGAAAGGAGAAAGTTGAATATTAAGGGGTCATCGATATTAGGTGCGTAGATGACCCAGAGAATTAATTATAAACCACCAGGCCCATTTTGGCGATGAGCCACCTGCCAGATATTTCAGTCTTAACATCATGTAGTACCCATTCCTTTCCCCATGCAAGTAGTGCTATCCCCTGTTTTGGCACATCAATACCCGTTATTGTAAACATGTTATAACCAAGACTGCTCAGTTTGTGGTACTCATGTATTGTTAGATGAGTCTCCTGCAGGCACAGAAGATTGGGGTTTAATGTATGAATTCCTCTCTTACCTGCCTATTGTGTACCATACCTTTAATATTAGAACTAAATAAATGAACATCCTGGTTTCACTACTATGGAGTATTACCGATTAAAAATCGACATGTTCCTATGTATGACATGAGATTGACACACCTGAAGCTTCCTTTATTGCCCATTTTACCCCATAGCCAGCCTTTGCTTTGCTTAGCTTCAGTGAAAGACCGTAATTTCTTAATCCCTCATACCCTCTCATACACCATCCTCTTACCACCACTACTAAGCTTCCCAACTACTCCCACTTTGGCGCCCTTTCCAATTTCAGTCCTGTTTCGAAAGGAAAATAGGACTTAAACACCAAGGTACTAATGATTCACAAAGGCAAACACACATTTTTGTAAGTATACACTTTTATGGTATTCACAAACCTGCCCTTTAATGGTGAGTTTCTGGAAACTCCACACTCGGAACAACGTACTCCACCTATAAAAAGATGTGAGAAGTTCTCTTCCACAATTGGGACTCTCAGCAGTCATACACATACCTTTAAAATGCAATTTTGTGAATACCGAAACAGTGTAAACTTCCTTCCATCATTGTGTAAGTTTACATTTGGACTTCGGGTTACAAGTGTGAGGTACTACCCACATATAGACATTTGTGATCAGATTAAAGCAACATCTGCCTTGGTCTGCCCAGAGAAAAAAAGTAATGACCTGCCAGGGTTATAGCATTGAACTCAAAATGATATGTAGGAAAATAAAGGAAGAGACGAGAATGTAAAATCATGACTGAAAAAATAAAATAAAATTTTTTAAAACATTAACCTCTTCGATGCGTTGGATGGCACCCGGCCATACGACGCAACGGTAGGCGTGAGGACAGCCAGGGCATCCGATCTGCGCATGTGTCAAATTCTGCCGCACCACGGCGAATTTGCTTTGCGGCAAAGAGGTTAAAAAATCAAGCATAATGTTTCTGAAACATTCATATTCTACAGTTCATCCCAAACGAATATGTGTTGCAGACAACCCTTAACCTCTTTGGCACTCATGACGAGACCAGCTTGTCATGAGTCACAGTGGAGCTGTGCTCATGACGAGCTGGTCTCGTCATAACGGCTCCACTCTGCCCACTCGCGAGTAATTCCCCGACTGTGTGGCCAAATTAATCGGTGGGCAGAGTCGCGAAGAGACCAGCTCTTCATGAGCACAGCTCCACTGTGACTCATGACGAGCTGGTCTCGTCACGAGCACCACGGCGCCACAGCCCCCCCCAATCACCGTTGGGAATTACCCCCACAGGGAAGGGGTTAATCAAATCTAGGGCATGAGATAAATATAAGATAATTTGTTATTATAGCCTGCTGCCACTGCTTAAGTACATTCTGTGCTTTGTCTGGGTCTTGACAATATTCTGTGTGTCCCTGGTAACAAATCTTCCAGTTACTTGCTCCTAATGAAATTCAACAGCAGCTCCAACAGCAAAATAGCAACTCTGAGTTTCTGTAAGGGTGCAATCATCTCATGCAAGGACCACCTAGATTCTATTGTCTCTTGGCCTGACCTTACACGCATCACATGTTTAAATATGT
The DNA here is from genome assembly GCF_964263255.1 of Lissotriton vulgaris. NCBI lineage: Eukaryota > Metazoa > Chordata > Amphibia > Caudata > Salamandridae > Lissotriton > Lissotriton vulgaris. Next base: position 915,767,544 of record NC_141687.1, read on the forward strand.
TTGAGTTGGTGCAGCAGCTGCTGAAAAACTATTATGCCTGAAAATTAAATTCCCCACAAAGATCAGAATAGCATGGGGTAACTGTGATGCTCTTCCCTTGCTCGGCTTTCAAATTCCCAACCAATAGTACAGTCACGGATCTGAGGAAACTATTGTTTGAATAAGTTACAATAAAGCTTCTTGCATGGTCTAGCTCACTCCCATCAGGTATACTCAGTACACAGATATTATTGCTTCATATGCAATTGTCAGTATTTTCCATCTTTTCAGCCCTATACCGCAATTTATGTTCATGCGGATTTCTACTTCATTTCTAATTGAGTCTGTGAGGCTGGAGGCTAATAACTCAATATCATTCATGTGACTATGTAATATGTACATATTTTTAGACATGTTTGCAATACCACCTGTGTTTTGAGATGAAAGGTTAGTAAAGACAGATTCCTTCTTATATTCCTCCTTTTGAAGTTGGAGGAGATTGTAGATAGATGAGAGGGAGGGAGGGATCTGACACTCCAACTTCTGAGGCCTTATATGCCCAAATAGTCTGCTCTACCTTATAAACAGGATGGGATTCAGAGGGCCGAGCCACATGAGTAATATTTTCACCAGTAACTGGGGTGAACTGAGATAGAGGAGGCCGGAACTCCAGCAGGAATTATTTGGTGGTGGTAAGCTCTTCCTTCAGGATCTCAGTGTAGCTCATCACCTTTAGGCCCCCAATGTCCTTCACACGATAAGGATTATCAGAGGGCTCTATTTGATCTGACTGGACCTGCCTGACAACGTCAACTTGTGGTGCCCTACCTTTGAGCTTCTTTATTGGACAGCAGGGTCCTTACTCCTTCACAGACACCACCTAAGAATTCCTTTCTACAAATTCATCATCCATCCCTAAATCATTTTAACCCTTAGTTAGTGGTGAGGCTGCCGGTTTCGCAGAGATACAATCGTGAAAAGAAAGCCTCCAAAGCTTCTTGGTTCTCAAGATTTCCAAGGGACATACCATTGATCTTGGGCGGGGGGGGGCATGATTGTATAGATGCAGTATCACTGAGGGCTGGTATAGTAATGGTGGGGCCATTCCCTTTACCAACAAGAATGGCAGTAGGCAACAGAGTGTTACTGCCTGCATTATTTGAAATTGGGATAGATCTTGCCCCCAGACATAAGCGAGTTGCCCACAGCTGCAACATCAGTATAAGTAATAAATTATACTCTGAAACCATTGTAGCCAGCATTAATCTTGGGTGTGCCAAAGGGAACTCCAGTCATGGCACATGTACCAGATGTTGTGGATAATTGCTGTGTAGAATATTTCAGAGTATGGCCTATAGCAGAGCTGGCTAGTACAGTTTCAATCAGTGATAGTGTAGAAACATTAGAACAAGTTCCTTTAGGACTGAAGACGTCTACCATTTGCTTCAGGAAATTTATTTTGTACTTAAATGTCTTTTTTTCAACAACGTGAGAGATATGTTTGATTAAGACTGTACCTGCAATCTTTCTTACAGTAGAAGTCTAGCCGTTTCTTGCAGCTGCTGTCCTGGGAGCTGGGATAGTCAAAGGAGGTCCTTGCTATCCATTGCCTCTTTCATTGTGGGAGCTCCTGTAATTCCTGCGGATTCCATCTTCTGAATAAGCTTGCTGGGCTTCATGTGCTCCTTTAGTACTGTGGGGGCGTTTTTGTGTGCCTTGCCGGAAGTTGCTGACTCTGAAGTAGCGTCCGAATCTGTGCTGATGGCTTCCACAGTATGTGTGCAGAGGGATCGGCATGCACGCTGTATGACCGCTCTATGGGCAGTGCAGCTCCTACTCAGAGCCACTTCACAGCTGGTGCTGAGGAGTTGGCAAGCATCCTCTTACTAAGATGCAGAGTCTTGAGGAAAAGAGCAACTAAAGAGACACTCAGTGAGCACAGGAGTGTTAAGCCGAATGCAGCCTATAAGGATTGGTACCAAGGCTAATCAACATACCTCGTAAAAATGTACGCCTTCCACTCTCCTCTCCTGCCGATTCAAGCAAAGACAACTTAGAGCCTCCATCGTGGCCCTCCCAAAAGTTTGATGCACAATGTCATTGCATAGCACTGTACGGATTTATTCAGATTAACAGTATTATCTTTTGTGTGGTTGAGATCAAATGTGACATAGCATAGGCATTTCTAAGCTAAGTATGGTATTACTGTAGGTGGGAGTGCGTTTCATTCCTGTTTAATGCTGCAAGTCACTTCTTCAGGTGATTGCTTACTTCTTCTATCAAAGTATTCTACTACATGCCTTTGGCCTTAATGATTTTACAATGTTACTTTTCTTTGAACAAATATTGCTAGACAAGTCTGGCTTTGGCTTCTGTTACCATCTCCTTTCTAGTTGTAACATGACAATTTATTGAGAATTAATGCATTTTGAGAACCATTGGTCAGCTTGTTTTTTGTTTTTACAGGTAATCGTTCATGTTAATATTTGATGTACTGAATTGGCTTGACATTGAGTTGTACAAGAAAGTTACCGAAATGGGGTGGATGTGTTTTTGTATTAGTTCTTTAGCAACAATTGGACTTCAAAGAGAAATATTTTGCAAAGCAACGATATGGGCACATAGGTATCAGAATTTGATTTTTTATATAGTTTAGCAAAATAGCAATTTTAGATTTGTATTGATTACACCAAAGTATGAGGATAAATGGAGACTACAAACTTATATTTAGGACAATAATCTAGGTCGAGGTAAAAAGTAAATTTTGGTAATGTACTTATTTACAACCCATTAGGCTTAGTTATAATTCTTTGCTCTCAAGTAGCAGGAGATGTCTTTTAATGCTATTTATTTAAAACATTTTATATAGCGCTAGCTTGACCCGTGGGTATCAGAGCGCTTTACATACACACAGTAAAGACAGAAGAAAATTGCATTACACTGTAGGAAGGCAGTAAGGAAGCAAAACAGAGATAAAAAATACAACATGAAAAATAGACAAACAGTGCAGGGGAGGGAGAGAAAACAAACGAAGGTGGCTAACACAGTCCGGTCACCAACTATCCTTGAATGTCAAGAGAGAGAGGAGTCAATTTGGATATTAAAGTCTAGGTTCGTTGACTTTGGACTGGAAAGTATTTGTTGAGAAGATAGAGTTTCAGGTCCCTTTTGAAACAGGAAAACGAGGAGTTGCATCTGAGGTCTCTAGGGAGAGCATTCCACATCCTGGGAGCTTTGCCAGAAAAGGATCAGTACTGAGTGGTTTTCTTTTTCAGTTTCGGAGGGATAAGAAGGAGTGAGTTGGAGCTTCTCAGAGTTCTATCTTGAACCCTTAATTAGAATGCATATTTCAAATGTCTGGCATTGAGATTAATTGTAGAGACATTTAGAAACAAGATAGGTCGGAATTTGGCTTCTGTTACCATAATCTTTTGTGTCGTAACATAATGTTTCATTCAAAATGAATGCCTATTAAGAACTATTGGTCAGTTTAGTTTGTTTTTAAGTTTGTAATGGTTGATCGTTTTTTTTTATGCTGGTGATGGTGACATGATAGTGAGTTTTAATAGACTTCTCATCGCTTTACTTTTCAACAGGGGGAGAGGGTAATGTTTAGTGGTTAGTTGTGTCTAACACACAAACGGCAATCATTTTTATTTTTCTGAATATGATTTTGTACCTCTTAAGATGAACTATGGTGGATTGACCATCAATTGAACTAGAAATTTATAGAAATAGGGAGAATGTGTTTTTGTCTTACTTCTTTAGCAACAATTGGATTTCAAAGAGAAGTATTTTTCTAAGCAATGATGGTGGTACATGGGATCAGCATCAAAATGTGTTATATTTTAGCGAGATACAAATGTATGAAGATGATTGGAGACTACAAACTCATATCTAGGATAACACTCCAGAGCTAATTAAAAAACAATTACTGGTATGTAATGTACCTAATAACAACATATTGGGCTAGTTAGTATTCTTAGCTTTTAAGTTACAGAAGATGCCTTCTAATGCTATGTTGACCCCTTAAAGAGAATGCATGGTGCAAATGTTTGGCATAATAGAGATTCATTGTACAGATATTTAAAAATTAGAAAGCCTGGAACATGGAGTCAGTAGAAGGTGCTTTAGATGTGGTTAAAATGTTGTGACTGTTGGGTATTAGGTTCGCATAATTATATGGCAAGACAAGGTTTCAAAGAGGTTATTAGGGGTCAGATTGCTTATAGATCCGACCACTAATGTTAGTAGTTTGTAATGACCCTATTCTTGGAGAGACCCAGCAGGTCTGGTGGTCATCTGCTTAAATGAAAGTACACTTGGGAAAGGTTTATAGAGTTTAGGTAATGAAGTTTGATACCTAGTCTAGTGTTGAATGGTTCTGGATTCGTGGCCATCTGAGCCAAAATTGTTTAATAGGATTTCCACTTTGGAATTCCTTCCAGTTGTGTTTGACGGTGTCAGGTTCTGTGTTACTTCAGGTAGGCTACCTCTGTGTTTTAATAAAACCTATTCTCTAGCGAATAAATCTTAAACATTGGTATCATATATCCCTAGAATGAATACTTGTACACCACGGAGTGTTTTGGCTGCACTGAATTATATGAGGGAATGTATCTTGTGCAAGTTCAGTAGTCAATATCATGTGCAAGTGACTGAGTTAGAACTGAATGGCTCCATCACCTTGAAAGGCCAGAAGAAAATACAAAGTTTTCTGGAAGATGTGGTGGGTTTCAAAGATTCTGGGGTAAAGGAGATAACGCAGTGCCAACCAGTGACGGATGGCGAAGGGCAGTTCAAAATGTCTGCCTGGAGTTGAAGTGCAAAAGTTGCAAAAGAGAAGGAGATTTGAGAATCATTGGTCTAGATAGAGGAGAATCTGAAGGAGGAGATGAGGCTACTTGAAAGAGGTAGTGACGAGTGAGAAAGAAGTGGACTAAGAAGTGAACCAAGTTTCAAGCTTTGTGGGATGCCCACTGGCAGTGGGGTAAATTCTTTGAAGTCTTTGAAACCCAGGTGATTGAGTAAGAACGGGCAAAGTGATAAGTGTTGAACCTGATATATCCATAGATGGCAAGGAGGGTCAGCAAAAAAAGTACTAGCTGCTGACATAATCATTTATCTGTAGGTCTAACATTTGAATATAGGCATGTCTAGTCAGCTTTCTTTCTTCCAAGGTAAATGCATTGGGAAGCATCAAATTGGGTAGTGATAACAGTAGCATCAATTAGATACAGCAGACATGCTGTATGAAGCGCTATCTTAAAACATGTCTGATTGTTAGATGAAAATTATCTGAGCTTCAACACAAATCATTTTGTTTACATCTGAGCTTCCCTACTGGTTTAAAACTCAGTTAAATTGAGTCTAGTCTCCTATTTCTTGGGAAAACACAAAGCATTCTCACTCGCGAAACCTAATGCAGCTTTTTTTCCACCAGAAGTGTGGCTCACTGGTTAGAGGAGGCAGACCCTGACGCAGAGGTCAGACCCGGGACCAGGGTTCAATTCCCGACGCGGCAGGGTCTTGAGCTCAAAATGTCCACGGACTCGATAATTCTCGCCTCGGTGCCTACTCGAATCATGGGTTCACACTCTGCAACTCTGGGCAATAGCTTGCTTAATCTCCACTACAGCCCCACCGCAATGGGATGCCTGGTCTTCACCTTTGGGATGCCCAGTAGGGGTTATCTCGCAGGGAAAGCCAGGACGGGTTCCCAAAGCAAGCGCTAAGAGACCTGTCGGTGATTTGGCGCTACATAAATCAAAATTAACATAACATAACTCTGGTTATTGTGACTACCTAAAAGGTTGAGGGGCTTATTTACAAGCCCCTTGCATCGCCGGTGCGTCACATTTAACATGGGAAAAAGTTACGTCCCATTGGCGCAAGGGGCTTGTAAGTAAGCCCCTCAGTACTTACAACTCTGCAGGGGGGGAACAACCGCACTCTCTAGGCACGGCAATCCAGCACTACACATGCGCGGTTACACAAAAGCAAGTGCGTAGAATACCGCCTTCCAAACACTTAGGGGATTCTATAGGGCCTCCTAAATCCAGTTCCTTTCAATCCAGTAAATACATTTCTTTTATAAAAGTACTTCGAGCCATTTTTGTTGTGTAGTCGAACCTGCTGGGCAGAATAATTACTGTTAGTGTGAGCAGATGAGGAAAGACAGCCTGAAGCGCTGTACACGGCTTAGCTTATGTAAATAACGGTAACAAACCACCAGTGATGAATAAAATATTTCATTTTAATAAGAACAATTGCACGCAGCATTTCTTCAGGCGCAGAGGATATTGCCTCAGGGCCACACCATTTGAGTGATTTTTGAAATTGCAAACACAACGCTCGGTAAAACCACATAAGTTAATTATCTATTGGGTAGTTTTTATTCTTACAAGACAAAGATAAAGCTGTTAAAGTGTGTACCGCTTAGATTTTAATGCACGTGACCAGGCAAAACATGACCAGCCACATTGAAGTGCTGTTTGTAAATTTAGCAAATGCTCAGTCAACATTTTACAGAGGTTAAGGATTTCAAAGATTATAATCAACTACAGCTATTTATATCTATTGCCTCCTGCTACATAGTTGCAACAAATTGCAACATAAGAGCTCATTACGATGTCTGGTGGACGTCCGCAGTGGTTTGGAACCGCCCGACCTAAGGGCGGTCGGAAACATCCATTTTATAATGGCAGCTTGTGCGGCGGGTAGAAAGGGGCCCACAGCACAAGCTGCCAGTGTAAAATGGCGTCTGTAAACATCCCTGCACCATGTATGGTGTCTGCTACATGGTGCAGGGATGTTTAGGGGGCACCCTAGGTGCCCCCAGGCCCCATAGCGGAGGGCTAGGGGGAAGGGGTCCCTGCTTTGGGCCTCCAAAGACACTTCACCAACAACAACATGGAAAGGGGGTTTCCATGTTGGAAAGACCGACATGAAATATCAGTTGGAAAGTGGTATCATAATCCCGATGGCGGAGGTGAGCCTGGCTTCACAGTCTTTAGGGGATTATGGTGACTTTCAACGCTCTGACAGGCTCCTTGAGCCCATCAGAAGCATGTTGGGATCCCCCTCAAGGTTTCACTCCTACTAACGTCATCCTTATAAGGATCCTACGATGTCGAGCAGAAAGTATCTGACAGCTGATTGAAGCTTTCTGCCTGACATTGAAATCGACCCCATAATATTTTGTTAGCCTTCCAACAAGAGATTTTTAAGTGGCATCAGCTTCACTGATCTTATACATGCTCTGTTCTAATTTATATGCAGTTTTAATTTTTTAACTGTAATTTAGATTGTGATACTGTCAGTGTTTCACACTCATAAGGTCATGAGTAGGAGGAATATGTGCATTTTTTTCAAGCTGTGAATATTGAGGGGCAGATTTATCAAACTTTCATGCAGCGCAGTGCTGCTCAACACAGCAAGCCACCTTGCTATGCTGCATGAAAGAGAAAAGGCACAAATGAGCCATAGTTAACATTATACTTTGCACACCTATCATTTCCTTCTGCTGGTGCACTTTTTGGCTGCACAGCATCAATGCAGACACCCTTGCGCTGTGGTGCAAAGGTGTCTTCGTTGTAGGCTAGATTGTTTTTATACAGGAAAGGGCACCTTCCTGCACAAAAACAATACTCAGATGCATTTTCCTCTTTCTAAATGTGCTGCAAGATGCAGCGCACTTAGAAAGAGGAAACTACGAGGAGAAATAAAGATATTTCTTCTTGTTGCACTTTCTCTCGGGAGGCTCAGCCAGGTTTACCAATGTTGGTAAATCTGGAAATACATCAAATCCATGGATGGATACATGGAAATCTCCCACGCTTCACCCATGGAATGCCTCCCTGGGGCACAGTAACTCAACGTAACAATTTGCGCTGCATTACGTTACTCCAGATTTATCAAGCCATGCAGGACCCCGCAAAGTGGCATTGTATGACTTGATAAATTATACTTTAGTGTTGCATTGCCCTTGCCTCTACGTGTGTGGTTCAGGGCGACACAACACTTTCAAAAATATGCCCCTGAGTTACTTGTCAGATATATCAAATAATTGCTATATGGTCAAAAGATAATTGACTCTTTGGTGTTTCATTCATTATTTAATTATGAACCTTGCAGAAACTTGAAAGACACTTTGCAAAGATTAACAAGTGATTTATGATGCTAGTTTGTTCACCAAATATTATTATTATTATTATTATTATTATTATTATTATTATTATTATTATTATTATTATGATCATCTTTATTACTATTAATGTCATTACCACTACCATTAACACTATTACTGATACTACTCCTACTAATAATATTAATAATAAAAGTACCAAAATATTAATAAGAATCACAATAATAAGTTGTTTTATGTTACACTTTCTGGTGCATTCTTTTTGCAGTTTCACAGAATCATAACAGGTATGTCATGTTACCTAGCTTACTGGTACTCATCTTGGGTGAGTATAAGTCTTTGACAATCAATCGTTTGACCTGTAGATTAAACAAGGTCACTTAAATCAATGAGCGGTTTTAGCAGATAAAATTTCAAAATGTAGAGATCATTTTTATTTACCTGAGCATACATGATGCCTTGTTCTTTTTCATGCCATTGAAAATAGTATTTCTTTTCAAGCACCTGTTTTATAAATCTCACTTTATTCAATGACCAAAATAACATCAAGATGCTTTCAGGGTCTTGCGTTCCAGACAGCGGGAGCTATCTGGTTGAAACATACCTTTTGTAAACTTACAGTAGGCTTACAGGTCACCAATTGCTTACCATTGGTTGCTTTTACCGTCTCTCATTTTCTTGGTGCCTACTCAATGACTTGCATTCCTCATCTTGTGTTTGTTCCTCTACAGGAGCAGGAACTCTTTAATGTCCTTTTGAGTGTTTGACTTGTATCTTTCCACTGCTCAGTTTTAAGAAACTACTTTTTTTCTTTTTCTAAAGAGCACATGTGTTTTCGTGTGCATCTCTCAGTCAAATGCCTGTTCCCATGTCCTGCGTGTTACTCTCTTCTTTGTGTGGTGCTCACTATTTATCTTGTACTTCTTCCCCACTATTGTTGCTCTTTCTCATTTGCAGCTCTTACTCATATACATCTGCCCCATTGTGGAGAAGGGGGGCAGCGTGGATGTGCTATGATGAGCTACTGTGTGTAGGAAGCAATAAAGGGCCAGAGAGGATTTGTGTGGCACAGCATAGAGGTAATCTTGCTCTGCACAGTACTGGACTAGGGGCCTGAAACTCACGTGGGTGATGATGGTTGGACTACGTTTTCCTCCAGGAGGAGGTACCTTGCCCAGGCGGGAAATTAATAACCTCTAAGGGCTGATCCTGAGGGTCTCTAGATTCTGGTCTATGCTACACAGGAGTGCCCTGGGATATGGATGCCTGTGGTGGGGGTCCATCGCAGAGGCAGAGTGGCACACAGTTGTATGCAACAAAAGCTAGAAAGTGCATGCTTCACACAAATGTAAGAAATATCTGTTACCTCCCCCCTGGCGATGGGGAATGACCAGGTATGTGGAGAATCCCTCGGAAGATTAGTGGCAGTGGTTTCCTCCAAGTCCATCCTGAGAGTCTTATTGTTGGTTGTGCGGGACACCAAAGCTACATTGGAAAAGAATATAGACACCGTAGCAGTGGACCTCACTCTTCTGCGGGCAGACCTGCTGGAGATGTCAATGCGGCTGGGAACAGTGGAGACTTTGATGGAGGAGCATGGTGAGGAACTTCAGCAGCGGCAGGAGGAGGTGCGGTACCTCAGAGAGACCACTAGTCACCTGCACAATTGGGCCGAAGATGTGGAGGGGAGATTGAGAGGGAATAACATGCGGATGGTAGGTGTTTCTGAGAAAGTGGGAGGCAGGAATGCAAAAGAGTTTGTTGAACACTTGCTCTGCTCCTTTCTTCGACTAAACAGCTCTCGGCCTAATCTGCAGTAGAGAGGCCCCATCGGGTTCCAGGGGTGCCACCTTGGCCGGGGTCACAGTCCTAACTGATCGTTGCGAGACTTTTGAACTATAGGGACCAAGAGTCAATATTGCATGCTCCCAGACTGCATGGGCCACTCAGGGTTGGGAACAACACAGTCATGATCTTTTCAGATTTTATACAGGAAGTATAGGCACAGCACAGAATGTTTGACAAGGCTCAAGTAGAGTTTTGGAAACAAAGTCTACAATACCTGATGCTCTTCTCTGGAAAGCTGAAAGTTCTGGAAGAATAGAAATCCTGGCTTTTCCATTCTCCAAGAGAGGTGTGGGATCGGTTGGAGGCCTTGAGACCAGTAGCTAAGTGGTGAAGAGGAACGGAGACACCCAGCTAAGATAAGTTCCTCAGCAAACAGTCTCCAGCCTTGGACAGTGAGGACAAGCAGATGCAGTTGGAGGATTGAGAGACTCAGACCAATGCCCTGGATGCGAGCATGTAAGACTCTTCCCCAGTTGGGGGACAAAAGGGGGGTTCATCAGAAGTGGGAGACTCCAAGGGGGTTACACTCAGACCCAACACACTAATGCCCACAAGGGTTGCAGTTTGTGCACTTTATTATTGATGTTTGAATATTAGATCATGAGGAAAGGCCGACAGACACCTCGAGCAATGGGTGGATAGCTTGGAAACTATCACATGAGGTGGTAGGGAGGAGGGAGATGGGTGGGGTTAGGAGTTCACAATGGCATCTAAGGGACGATCAATGGCTGAGTAGGGCGCAGGCGGGATAACTTAAGCTGGATGACAGACATGACAGGTAGGCCGGAAAGGCCAGTGGGTGAAATTGGACACCTTGGCCTGTCCTTTTTATCCTGTACCAGGAATGGGTTGAGCCACAAGGTCAAACGAGTTATGGTGCATAGATTTGTAAGCAGACATAACCTGAATATACTGCTCCTACAAGAAATACACCTGAAGGGTAACAATTGTGCTTTCTTGGGTCAGAGTCTATACAGGACGTTGGCCCACTCTGACACCAGGAATCGTATCCTGATACGAAGGTCTCTCCCCTTCACAGTGACAAGACTATGGACAGGCTCAGGGGGTACTATGCAGCAATTCCGGGTAAGTGGAATGGGGAGACAGTTCTACTTGTGTCCTGGTATGTCCCCCGGAGTTGCAGTCTCGAGCTCTGGACCAGATAGAATGGTGGATCATTCAGGCCTCAACCACATTGCTGATTATTGGGGTTGAACTCAATCTGACTATACAGGCATATCTAGACAGACTAACTGCTTCAGGTACCATGGCGAGGAACGATGAGAGAATACATCATTTTATATAGGCACTTGGGCTTCAGGACCTCTGGAGGCCAAAGTATCCTGGAAAGAGAAAATTCTCCTATGCATTCTCCACCTCTCGGGCAGGCTCACAGGTAGACTACTTCCTGGTCTCACAGATTCAGACACACTGTTATCGAGACACCATTTTCTTGCCAAGGAGGGGTCAGATCATGCATCACTTTATACATGGCTCATGGAGGAGACCAGGATCTGCCGTCTTCTGTGGTGCTTATATACAATGTACCTCAAGTATTGCGACACAATGGAAGGTCTAAGAATGGCCCTGGAGAATTACTTTACCGACAACAGGGGCTACTTTGGCGCTAGACGGTAATGCTCAGAGCGGCGTATACACCAGTGGATCTCTAGGATCTCAGGGATTAGAAAGGAGTCGACTCAAAAATTGCAGGACATGAACCAGTGGTTGTTGCTAGCAGAGGAGGACTACCTGTACAACTCCAACTTCAGCATTGGCATATTACCTTGTGATTCTGCGGGAGGAGTACAGACAGAGTGAGAAGGAGGGGATGCAGAACAGCTTAGGGTCATTCAACATTGACTATACAAGGTTGGTAATAAAGCAGGGAAACTCCTGGCATGGCTGGCACATTTGGGAGGAGGGTCAGTGGTGCGGAGGTGATCACGACAACTGGGCACTTGTAGACATGACCCCTGAAATTGCAAAGAGATTTGAGTACTATTTTTAGGTCCTCTACTTCCAAAGGCACCAATGCACACCGGAGGAGCTTTTGAGTTTTGTAGGTGACATCCCTACTCCTGTCCTGACTCTGGAGGATAGGGTTACTTTGGCTAGAAATCTCGAGGTACCAGAAATTGCGGATGCAGTATGCCACCTCAAGTTTGGCCGAAATGGCCTGCCGCAGAATTTTTTAGATGTATGGGGAGACGGTTGATGGAATCACTGTTACGTATGTATCAGGCGCATTGGCTGCAGTGACCCTACTTCCAGACAATTGGTCGGTCCACATTGCCCTAATACACAAGGCCAGGAAGAAGCTGAAAGATTGCGCCTCCTATAAGCATATTTCTCTATTAAATATAGAGGCACATTACTGGCACAGGAGCATGCAACCCACCTGTACGAGGTGAGCAACAAGTTGCTGCATAAGGACCTATCCAGGTTTATGCCGCTTTGTGTTATGAGGCACAACCTGAAAAGCCTGTCTGGAGTTCTTGGATGAGAAAGCACTACTGGGGAGCCAGTGGTGATCTTGTTCTTAGATGTAGAAAATGTATTTGATTCTCTAAAATGGCCATACCTCCTGGCAGTTCTGGAAAAGATGGGGTGTAATTGTCTGCCCTGCGTGACACCGCTGGCTAGGGTACGGGTTAGCATGATGTTGAGGGAATTCCAGCTGGGTAGAGGTACCTGGCAGGGATGTCTGATATCCACATTTTTGTTTGCCTTGGCCATAGAGCCACTGGCGTAATAGCTCAGGGGGGATGCCTCCTGCAAGGCTTGCATTAGGACTCCGATTGGGAGTATGTTATCTCTCTTTATGCTGATGACCTTTTATTGTACTTGACTGAACTGATGCAATCTATTCCCGGGTGTTGGGAACCTCAATCTTTTTGCGAGGTACTCCGGGATCAATAGGAATTGCCACAGGTTGGTGGTGTACTTGCTTATGGGATAATGCACACTGGAGGATTGGGATTGTCCCCTGCAGTGGTCTGTGTCCGGTTTTCAATATCAGAGTACCTTTATTACTAGAGGCCCTCTCAACATTTAGGCTCAAACTCTGGAAGGTTTACTTGGTTACTGCAGAGAGGATTTGACTCAATGGAGGAAGCTGCCACTGTCTCTGATGGGAAGAGTAGTGCTCTACCAATGATTTATTCACCTAAATTCCTCTGTGTATTGCAGAATATACCCTGCGCTGTCCCTGAAGGTTTTTTTTTGGGTGGTGCACACGATTACTAGTATGTTGCTTTGGGATTGGTGCCCTAGAAATGTGCTGGACACCCTCATGAGAGGGTCTTATAATGAGGGAATTGCTTTTCCCAGTCCGTATCTCTACTACTGGGTGGCACAGCTGGTGGTGGATAGTGAGTGGTCATTTGCAGACCAGAATGATGCAGCCTTTATGGCGCCCAGTAGCGCTCTACCTTGACGGGCTATCTAAGGCCACTTTATGGCCACACAGCAAGGGAGGAGGATATGGCATCCATGGCATTGGTGGTCCAAGCATGGAAGAAGAGGACCATGGTGACCGGATGGGAGGGGACAATTAACTTGGAAATGCCTTGTGCGATGCGGATGCACTGGTGGCTTAACAACAGCTGGGGGGCTTTTGTCAGTGGATTTGTTTGGAATCTTTAAAGAGGGGACTTTTGGGGGAGTCAGAGATTGTCTCCCTTGAGTTTCTCCAAGAGCAATATGAGCTGGCAGGCATCTGGTTTATCTTTTGTAGTGAAAATAGTTAGCATTTTGATCTTGGACTTCGGTTTTACAGTTGTGTGCGCAACTCTTACATCTTCAGCTTGAGGGACGTGCAAAAATCATGCACCCATATATTCCATGGAAATATTGTTATTACATTGTGTTATGTTGATTTATGCATTCAAATATTTCCTGCATATTGAGAATACTAGGCAAAAAGGTTCCTCATCACCCTTTTTAGGTCGAGCATTTGAGACCTCTTTTAAATACTTTAGTATATACTTATATACTTTAGTATTTTCTTATATGTGTATGTACTTTGTGGGCTCTGGAAATCAGCCCATGGACTTGTCTGCTTCCGCTTAGGGACTTTTTTTCTGCAACTGCCTCTATTTAACTGTCTTGATAGAAAACGACCAACAAAGGTCTGTAAAATACCAGAATGGCTTTCTGCTGAGATACTTTCTTTTTTCAATTTCCTGGCAACTCCTTCTATTTAACACCATGGCTGCTAGGGAGATTTTTGTCCTGTGCTGGAAAATCCCTCCTGCCATCATTTCATGACGAGCTGGGCTCGTCATCAGCGTGCGAGAAGGCTACGCCATGACGAGCCCAGCTCGTCATCAGCATGGAAGGGGTTAACTTTCTCAGCAGTGGTCAGTAAAATACCAGAATCACTTTTGCATTCTCTAGATTCCAGTCCATAGAAATTGTCTTTCACGAGCACCCGTAGACAGTAATACTTATTTCAAATCTTGTATTTTCAGTGATATGACCACTGAAGGCCCTGATTTGATATAAAAAACAGAGCTTTGGACCATACCATTTCCCGCTGAAAGGCAACATTTCTCTCCATGTGTTCCCATACCTGGTGTGTCACACAGTTTGGTGCTTACTTTCCCTCCATGTTAAAGAACAGTAGATTTTTCAGCACTCAGGCTAATGTGCTGCATAGCTAAATACATATAAGGTCCCAAAGGCGAGACTGGTTGCATTGCAAATGCTTGCTACTACATAGTATTCTCCTTAGAATGTTGTTTTACCATGCAAATTCCTTTTCATACTGCCAGGAGGAAATAGCACAAAAAACCCTGTGACCGATCACAGTTTGCACAAAGCTCATGATATTAATTTGTGTGGAAATAGTGTTTTCATCAGAGTTTTAGCTTAGCGCACTACTCTGATTGAGGACAGTTGTGTTTTGATTTGCGCTATTTACTGCACTGGATGCCACACACATAAGGCTGAATACTGTTGGACTGCATCACGATTTGGAGCCCTTTAGAGGTTGTCACCCTTTGCTGGTAGTCCCTTGTAACTGGCATTGCAATAACACTGGTTGGTCATTGTCAGTGCGTGGACCAGGGCAATCTTTTGCATGATATTTCACAAGACTCTGAGGTAGCGTAGGGTACAGCACTAATTTTGGATGTAAAGGATTATACCAATATGCTCTTGTTCCGGAAACTCCAATAGCACTGTGGCAACTATGAACAATGTAAAGTGGTATCTTATATAGCACTACATTAAACTTACTCCATGTGGAACCTGGCTATGTTGAATTAGATTAGCCATTCACTCGCATTTTTTTCTTTACAGATTTGAAATCAGATACCAACAAACATTGTCAATAGCAATAGGTCTGGCTTGTTATTTATGTGGTATGTAATGATTGCCAGTTTGTTTTAAACATTGTTGCAAGAAGATCTTGTGTTGTATTTTTATTTAGTTGTACAATATATTGAATTGAAATACTCATGTGTACTTCCATCATTGAAACAGAACTAATACAGTAGAATGTGGCACATTTTAGAAGAAATGGACATCAAGAGTTTGTTTAGTAGGGTATGGAGATGTGGTGGGTAAAGTATGGTAGATTAGGTATGGTAGGTAGGTAGGTACAAGATGGTATGCAATATTTGGTGGGTAAGGTAGGTAGTTTGTGTATGTGGATACAGTAGGTAGTTTATGAATGGTAGGTAGATATGATAGGCCGTTTAGGTAGGTGAATATGATAGGTATGGATGTGTGTTGGGTATGGAAGGTATGGCATGAAGGTATAGTTAAGAAGGACTACCGGTGAACCCATCACCAAAATGTAATGGGGGCATAAGGGTGGGGCACTTTAACCACTCATAAAATTCCACAGCATTGATGGGCAGTCACTCCAAGCAATACCAAACCACCAAAATACATGAAAGCTAATGACAGAAGAAGGCTGACACACAGCCCATTCTCCACATATTGTACTTTTTGAAGAACTGATGATATCAGCTCCCAGATTTATTACATTTTTGCATTGGCTTTGTGTTGTGCAAGGGAACGCAGGGTGGTGTAAAACCTAGAATGAGATTTAGTTTGCATGGTCCTGCTTAGCTTGTTAAATCTTGAGTTATTCAAGGCATCGTAAGTCACCACTTTGCTTTACACTGCATGGTATGGGCATTACATGGGTGGAGAATGGGTTTTCCCACTTACCCATCCATGTATTTTGAAGCATTCCCAGATTTACCCACACTGTAAGACCTGAGAATGAATTAGAATTGTATGCCTTCCCACCAGACGTGCAGCAAGGAGATATATCTTTATTTCTTATCATTGTTTCCTCTTTCTAAGTGTGTTACTTTCTGCAGCACACCACTTAGAAAGAGGAAATTATTTTACGGGTTATCTTTCTTTTACGAATAAGCATATGGTGTAACACTGAATTAGTCCAAAAACAAGGCTACAAAATATGTTTGAATAATAACAGGTATTTCTTTAAAATATGGTTGTCGCAGTTTGCATGAACATGCTACTAGTGGTATAGAAAATTCTGTTAAACTTTGTTACATGAGTTCTACATTGTAAGTAATGTTCATAATGTAATTACAACACATTCAAGGTTGAGGTTTTGCAGAACACATATCTCTTTCTAAAACTCCTTTCTCTTGAGATGGCATCTACACGCACCAGATGGTCTTACCATGCTTTGATGAGTAACAGAAAATGATCAATAATGTGCTTACGTCATTGTCTACTTCCAGCCAGTGGCCTAGTGTGTGGTAGTAAAAACCCTGCACACAGTCACATATATATGTGCAATTAGACAGTGGGGTAACAATAGCCCCCACAGCCCTTGCGGTGTGGGGGGGGAAGCTTCAGGGGTCCCCTTTTGGCACTGTGCACGGGCGGTGGGCACCTGGCCTGAGAGCTCCTGTCTGGGTCTGTGGCATGGAGAGCCCCCTCCATGTACTTTGCAAGGGGGGATGTGCTCAAATTTTGTTATGCCACTGCTTTGCAAGGGGGGTGCTCAAATTTTGTTATGCCACTGCAATCAGATTGCGTGAACTTTGAAGGTTAGTGTAAACAGAAAAGGTTTGGTTTGGATGATGGTAATTGGATATGAAAGCAGTTGTGGAAAGATGAGTACATACAGCATACAGAGGTATTTACCATTCCATAATGTCACTCTGCTTACCTCTCTGCTTTCTGTTCATGATAGTTATATTTGTGTGTGACACATTCCATCGCACTAGTATAATTAATCCTCTTTGCTTCATTCTTTTCTATCCCAATTGGTTCTCCATGACATTTTACCACTTTCTTGTTTTATGTCTGTCATTAGCCCAGCTCTTCTGATTTTATTCAACTAATGGGCATAATAAACAGACCCCATCATCCATTGGTCTGTTATTGTGTCACTCACATTTTTCTTCTGCCCGCTCAGCATACAGAAAAAGGACAATGGGTCAGCACACTTAGACACTGACTATCATCCCTTTGAGGGGCGGCAAAAAAAGCACACACAACTGTAGTTCCCTTCAGTGCCGGGGGCTACTACCCAATGTGCTTTTTGAAATCATTAAAATATATTAGATTTACATCATGTTTTGTTTTAGATTGAGGAGCGCTTTTTGCTCCCCCATAAGAAATGGTTTGTGGAACCACGACAAAACAAAACAGATAGCTGGCAGTCAAAACCAGTCCTATTGGCTTTGCCAGTGCTTGTTTTAGTACATGCTTCTATTCCTCAGCACTATTTCTATACCTTTAATTTTCGCACAATACGATACCACCGTTTCACACTACTGCACATTGTATTGAGCTCAAAAAGGCATCTTGCCGATAACATCTTACCCGAAGTACTTGATTCTTTGCTTGATTTCACCAGATTGTCTTCTTTTTTAGAACTGATCAAGAATTGAAAGTGTAAATAAGAAATGGCTGGAGTTGAGATTTTCCAATTATTACAGCACTGATTCTTCTCAGCTGATTAGACTTTAATGGTAATAGTCTACGACAGAAAAATAGTTTTTTGACTCAAGTGAACTTTGGGCACGGGCTTGTTAAATCCCTTTCTTGATTAAAGTTGAACTGCTTTCAGACCTTCACTAAATGGTTATTGGTTGGGAAGATGACAGAATTTCTTTTGATAAAAAGTTCTTCTGAGTCTAATTATAATGTAGCGGCCAAGGTGACAGAAACTAGTGTTTAATTTGGGGTGTAGCCCTGTGTTTGTTGGAGGCTGCCGTCTAAATTTTATGGGATATCCCTTCTTGAACATAACATAATTTCATAACCATAAATGGAGAAACATAAACATTTCAATATATATACACACACACACACACACAGACACATATATCCAAAATTCTCCTCCAAAAGGGCAGAGCAGAGGACACAAATGGGGTTGAGATGGACGTTTATTCAGAAAAGCAAACAGCATGACCGGTTTCGGCTGTGCACCTTTTTCAAATGCCGCAGTTCGGTGCTGAGTCATGTTTAGTAGGCTCCACCCTGCCCTGTGGTGGAGGGCTCGCCTGTGCCACTTTAGACTGCAGCATGCGACAGCAGCCTAATGTCCAGACAACATGCCCAAGAATGCAGCTTGATGGAGAAATACCGTGTTGCAGGAGGTAAACTCAGCACAATTACTGGCAACAAACATCCTTGGGTCCCATACTTCCAGCCAGCCCAAACACCAAGAACCAAGGCCGGAGACGTGCGGACAGTGCCAGCGACTCTCCAAGAAGTCTTGGACGGCAACTCTGCAGAGGTGTCTCGGTTACCAGGAACACAGGTGGCGGGTCGCAGTCATCCGATCCCTCGTGGGTAAAAGTTCAATTTGTCCATGCAATTTCGACCTCAAAACTGAAGGGTCCTCTGTAAAAGCACCACAAGCTGCATGCTGAAATATTACAAAAATTATCCTCCAAAAGAGCAGAGCAGAGGACACAAACAAGGTTGAGATGGACGTTTATTCAGAAAACTAAATGGCACGACCGGTTTCTGCTATGCGCCTTTTTCAAATGCCACAGTTCGATGCTGAGTCACCTGATAGGTTTCTTTAGTAGGCTCCTCCCTGCTCTGTGGTGGAGGGCTCACCTGGGATGGAAGTCTGGAGCGTCTACTGCGGCGGTCCTAAAAGTGTTCCGGTAGCCCTTATTATCGTGCACAATTCTCTCCGCTTGAAAAGAGATTCCAGGACACCCAGTGATTTTTCCATTCATTTATTAGGAAAGATCACACCTCACCAAAGCGTTTCGACCTTGCGGCTTTCTCACGGAGAATTGTGCATGATATATGTAAGTTACAAATAATATTTCTATTTAATAATTATTACTTAATTCCCTTCACACCCTATACCCCTACAAATCTAGCAAAAAGATAAGTAAACAAATTAGTATTCCATATTTTACAAAATAAGAAATAATTTAAATGATTAATTAACACGTAATAATACATTGGTAATTTATTATTACTTAATTAACTTCCAATCCTAAACTCCTACAAACCTAGCATCCCGCAACTAAATTATAAGTAAAATAAATAAATAAATATTGCACAAAATACATGGTTAAAAATCAATTAATTAATTAATTACCATTTAATAGTGAGGCCATACAAATTGAAACCCCTCAAATCATAATAACAGACATGTTACACAATTTACATAATACATATAATTGATATAATTAAATAAAATATACGAAATAGTTCATAATTAATTATTACCTTATTACCTTCCCACCCTATCCTTTTACAAACCCAACAACTTGCTATAACACTACAAACTACAATTAAAATGAAATAAAAATGTCCAAATTACTTAAAATTTCATGATATATTTTATAAAATGTAATAACATATATATATAATCAACTATAACACAAAATTAACATATCAACTAAAGCCCAATAAAATAAGTTTAAAAAGATATTTTTAACAGCTATGTAACTGAAAATGATATTAAAAACTTCAATAGTATTTGAAACGCTCTAACTTACCTCAAAAAACGATATTCTTGTAAATGATAATCTTGCATTACGATATTTATGCATAACAATATTTTGTTAACAATATTTCCATCTCTCGATATTTCCAATTCAACATTTTGTCCAAATAACCAACAAAGATTTTAAAGCATTTTTTCCTTACCTCAGATGGCATTGAAGATCCTATTCCAGGTAGTTGTATTCTATTTTTATTACACTAATTGAAAACATAATATTATTCAATATTTGTGTAATTATAAAATTGACAGAAAGACCCAAACAATGCCCATTGTGCTTGTTAGGGCCCTAGGCACTCATGCAACGCTCATAATCTAGTGATACTGTCTGGAACTGGTCAAGGGCAAGTGCACCTTGCCCCTTTCATCAACAGGGTCATCTGACCAGTGACACTTGTGATGGATGGTTGTGGAGTGAGTGTGGAAGCCAGCCATCAAGGAGTGGCTGGTGCAAACAACATATTTACCAATACTAGAACGTGTCTCGTAGGACACTACATCCCTCCCAAACTTTATTGAAAGAAATAAACAAATTCCCACCTGTGGGAAAGAATAAAACACAAAAACTAAAGGGAGTTACACTAATACTTAGAATAGGGACATGTACGTGAAAAGCAAGAACAACAATTCCCTTTTCATGGATAAAGAAGCAACACTAGTGCATGTAATAACACGGTAAACCCAATTGAAGACTTTTGTACTATGATGTGTACAAAACTACGCAGAGAAAATAAGATTCTTAAACATACAATAAAAGAAAACCATCAAGGTTTCTAAAATTAAAACAATAATGCTAAATGGACTCAAAAAATGTATTTGAAGCAAAACTCAATAAGAACCAAATATTAAAATATATTGTGCTTTATTATTTAAAAAATGTATTGTGCTATATTTAAAAAACCTTCACAGTATCTCACACATGTAGTAAAGTGCAACTGCCTCAATTAACAAATCATGTAAACATTATCACATATACATCAACAACATAATCATAATATATCATTCATATACTTGAAAGCAATATACTGGCAAATTGTAAAAAAAACTCATAGAAATTGCAAAGCAACTGTAGACGCTGCATTTCGGTGAGTAGTAAATGATTTGTCACTTTCTTCAGGATGAGTATTGCACATTATCCTGACATCACTATGAGAAAAAATATTTATATTAAAATCCAAATAGTATATTCCATTGTCCCAAAAACTTTATTATACAGCAACCTAGTGGCTTGTAATGTACAACATACGGACACTCTAAACATCATTCACAAAATACACCCCAATAGGTTATGACGGTTATACATAAGTGGCCTATAGCTAAATGTTTTATAATTAAGGTATGGTGACAGGTTTAACCTACTAAAACCATCCGTGGTATGAATTATATCATACCTATAAGAAATAGGCAATTGTAAGGCAGAAGGACTGTCACCTAATGTGTAGAGTAACGTTACGCAAATCAGAGCTTCCCAATATCTTTCTTCATCAGTCGAAGTCCCAGGTCAAAGACCACTGATGGTTTTAGTAGGTTAAACCTGTTTCCATACATTAATTATAAAACATTTAGCTATAGGCCATTTATGTATAACCGGCATAACCTATTGGGATGTAGGATGTAATTTAATTTGAGCAACCTTGATGTTTTTCTGTTATTGTATATTTAAGAATCTTTTTTTCTTTGTGTAGTTGTGTACACATCTTATCACAAAATTCTTCTACTGGGTTTGCCGTGCACTAGCGTTAGTTCTTTATCCATGAAAAAGGAAAGAATAAAACAACAAAATAAAACACCACTGAGTCTATTCAGGCGGTCCCTAGGACAAGATCAGCTGACTGGTGACTAGCTCTAGGACACTCCCGCGCCGCACGGCCACCAGCTGCTGCGTGTGCCACCCTTCCCCTGTGCCTCGCTGCCCGTCTGCCGCCTCGTAGCCACGCCCCCTCCTTCTAGCGGCGTGGTCCGGGATCGGCGCTCTTCTCCCTGTGCCCCTGGCGTTTTTTTTTCTGTGCTTAATTCTTAAGTTGCCCCTGGTGTTTACTGTATTTACTGTCTATTTGGTGCTGGTTTCTGTTCACTTGCTGTCTCCCCCGCTGTAGTGCCTGTCTCTCCCTGCCCGTCTGCCGCCTCGTAGCCACGCCCCCTCCTTCTAGCGGCGTGGTCCGGGATCGGCGCTCTTCTCCCTGGGCCCCTGGCGTTTTTTTTTCTGTGCTTAATTCTTAAGTTGCCCCTGGTGTTTACTGTATTTACTGTCTATTTGGTGCTGTTTTCTGTTCTCTTGCTGTCTCCCCCGCTGTAGTGCCTGTCTCTCCCTGCCTGTCGCCGCCCTCCGTCTTCCCTCCCCGCTCCCCGCTTCCCGCCACCACCGCTGACCCCGCCCCTTTTTTCCTTCTGTTCCCTCCCCGCTCCCGCCTCCCAGCTGCTCCGCCCACCCGCGCACTTCGCCATATATGGCGACCGTGCGAACGTGCAGCGGTCACGCGCAGCGGGCGCGCCGATTGTGCGCCGAAGGCCCCCCAAAGGTAAGCCCGTCTGCGCCCATCCGCGACTGGACCGCGCCCAGTGCCAGGACCCCTGGCCCTCGAGGACCCCGACCGACCCGCCTGACGTACACCGCCGCCACCCTCATCGCACTCAACACCGGCCGAGTCCCGGGATGCTGCAGAGCCACCCCACGACGCGTCCACGGACCCTTCAGCTGCAACACCTGCAAGTTCACCTGCATCCGGAACTGCCCGACACCAGCACCTGCCATGCCGAACACCAGCAGCAACCACCTCAAGTGCATCCTGCTCAACACCCGCTCCGTCCACAGACACGCCATCGAACTCTGGAACCTCCTCGACACCACAGCCCCTGACGTTGCCTTCCTCACAGAGACCTGGATGAACGCCTCCTCAGCGCCCGACATCGCCATCGCCATCCCAGAATGATACAAGATCACCCGGAGGGACCGCAACGCCAACCAGGTGGGAGGAGGCATCGCCATCATCCACAAGAACACCATCCGCATCACGACCGGCACCGACAACACCCCACCCTCCGCCAAACACCTGCACTTCCAGATCCACACCGACCCGAATACCACCCTCAGAGGCACCCTGATCTACCGACCTCCGGGACCACACACTCAATTCAGCGAGGACATCGCCGACTTCGTCAGCCCACACGCCCTCCCCTCCGCTGACTACATCCTCCTGGGGGACTTCAACTTCCACCTGGAGAACAACAGCGACTGCAACACCAGCACCCTGCTCGACAACCTCGCAAACCTTGGACTCAAGCAGCTGGTGTCCACCCCCACCCACCTCGCCGGACACACACTCGACGCCATCTTCTCATCCAGCAAAGACATCGCCTTCAGCCACGCCACAGAACTCCACTGGACGGATCACAGATGCATCCACTTCACCACTTCACCTTCAGAAGAACGACGGTCCACCACCACCAGCAACAGGTTGCCCGAAGAAGCTGGAACAAGATCACAGCCGACCAGCTCGCCGCCTCCCTGAGCCAGCACCCTCCGGCCAGCTCAGCGAACCCCAGCCAGGCCGCCGACAACCTCACGAAGTGGATCAGTAACTGCGCAGACGAACTCGCCCCACTGAGGACCCCGCCCAGCAGACCCGGCAGTAAGAGAGCCCCATGGTTCACCGACGAACTCAAGAGCTCCAAGAAGAACTGCCGAGCCCTCGAGAAAGCCTGGAGAAGGGAACAGACGCCGGACAACAGGACCACCCTCAAGCTCGCCACCCTCTGATCCGCATCGCCAAGAAAACGGCTTTCAAGAACCGACTGGACAACAACGCACACAACTGCAAGGAACTCTTCAAAATCGTGAAAGAGCTCTCCAACCCCAACGCCGGAAACAACGACATCACCCCTTCGCAAGACCTCTGCAACTCCCTCGCCTCCTACTTCCACAACAAGATCGCGGACATACACCACAGCTTCAGCACTCTGCCGACGCACGCCACGACCGCAGCAACGCCACCCACCACCACCCTCCGCGCCTGGACCCCGGTCAACACCGAAGACACCGTCCACACGATGAACTCCGTCCACTCCGGATCTCCGACCGACCCCTGCCCTCACCACGTCTTCAACAAAGCCGACGCTGTCATCGCACCCCACCTGCGGGACATCATCAACACCTCATTCGACACCGCCACCTTCCCCGAGAGCTGGAAGCACGCCGAACTCAGCGCTCTACTGAAGAAACCTACAGCAGACCCCACCGAACTCAAGAATTACCGCCCCATCTCTCTACTCCTGTTTCCAGCCAAAGTCATCGAGAAGACCGTCAACAAACAGCTGGCCGCCTTCCTCGAGACGAATGGATCCCTCGACCCATCGCAGTCCGGATTCCGCGCCAACCACAGCACCGAGACCGCCCTCATCGCCGCCACTGACGACATCCGAGCCATGATGGACAATGGGGAAACAGCGGCCCTCATCCTCCTAGACCTCTCCGCTGCTTTCGACACGGTCTGCCACCGTACCCTAGTACAGCGCCTCAGCAACGTCGGAATCCAGGAGAAGGCGCTGGAATGGATCGTCTCCTTTCTCGACGGAAGAACACAAAGAGTCCGCCTACCACCGTACAAGTCAGAGGCCACCGAAGTCATCTGCGGCGTCCCTCAAGGATCCTCACTGAGCCCGACTCTCTTCAACATCTACATGAGCCCCCTCGCGGCCATCGCACGCCAACACAACCTCAACATCATCTCCTACGCCGACGACACCCAGCTGATCCTCTCCCTGACCAACGACCCCGACGCCGCCAGAGCCAACCTGCACGAAGGGATGAGAGAGGTAGCCGAGGGGATGACGACGAGCCGCCTGAAGCTGAACTCAGATAAGACGGAGGTCCTCATCCTGGGCTCCTCGCCCTCCGCCTGGGACGACTCCTGGTGGCCCCCCGCCCTGGGCACCGCACCCAAACCGACGGACCACGCACACAACCTAGGTTTCATCCTGGACTCCTCCCGCTCCATGACCAGGCAAGTCAACGCCGTCTCCTCGTCGTGCTTCAACATCCTGCGCATGCTTCGGAAGATCTTCTGGTGGATCCCCACAGAGACCAGGAAGACCGTCACCCAGGCCCTCGTCACCAGCCGACTGGACTACGGCAATGCACTGGAATGGAATGGAATGGAAATGGATTTATTAAGCGCGATTGCTGCCCAGGGGCGTCCAAGCGCTGGGGGTAAGAATCGGAGGGACAAGCGACGTGACACATTAGAGCTCGGAGGCTTGGGTGAATAGTAAAGTCTTCAGCTTTTTACGGAATGACAACAGGTCCGGGTTGGAACGGAGTGCGAGGGGGAGGGTGTTCCAAAGTTTAGCGGTATTCAATGAGAACAGCCTACCTCCGGATCTGGCTCTCTTCACTCTGGGAACCACTGCCAGGAAAGCCTCAGAGGAGCGGAGATTCCTATTTGGGTGGTAGGGGGTGACAATCTTGCTGTTAATAGCGGGTCCTGTTTTCCAAAATGCCCGGTGTGCAATGCACAACGCCTTGAATGACACTCTGTGTTTAACTGGCAGCCAGTGAAGACTTTTTAGTGCAGGTCTGGCTGACTGGGCTCGTGGAATCTTTAACAGGGTGCGTGCTGCGCAGTTTTGCACTACCTGAAGTTTCCGGAGAGTCATCTCGGGAGCCCCCAAATATAGAGCATTGTTTGAGTCAAGGCGGGACTGGATGAGGCCTTGGACTGCCACTTTCTTGGCTTCTGGAGGCAGAAGTGGAAGGACCTTCCTTAGAGTTTTGAGGATACCAAAGCAGGTGGCGGATAGCTTGGTAGCCTGGGTGGAAAAGGACAGCTTGCTGTCTAGCCACACTCCTAGGCTCTTGACACTTTCCTTGGGGGTGGGAGGAGTGCCCAGGGCTTGGGGCCACAATGAGATAAAAGGAGTTGGCGAGGCTGGGCCTAGAAGCATGAGCTCCGTTTTATCTCCATTTAATTTGAGGGAGGAGCTGGTCATCCACTCCTTGATGTCCTCTAGGCAGCTGAGCAGGCCTCCATGGGGGTGACTGATGTTCTCTTGGGCCAATGATACCACTAGCTCAGCGTACGACACAATTTTGATGCCGTACGGTTCGACGATTCCAGCCAGTGGTTTCATGTAGACATTGAATAACACAGGGCTCAAAGAGGAGCCCTGTGGTACTCCACAGCTGAGAGGCTTGCTGGTTGATATTATGTCGCCATCGAAGATCTGAAAAGATCTGTCGGACAGGAAGGAGCCGAACCACCTTAGAGCGTCGCCAGAGACTCCGATGTCCCGGAGCCGGTTAGGCAGGGTGGCATAGCTGACCGTATCGAAGGCGGCGCTTAGATCAAGGAGGATCACTGCCACTGATCCTCCCTGATCCAGAACCCTTCGAGATTCCTCGGCGACCGCTAATAGGGCCGTTTCGGTGCCATGTTTCGGCCTGAAACCTGTCTGGGATGTGTCCAGTAGGGAGTGATTTTCAATAAATTGGACCAGTTGGACGTTTATATATTTTTCCAACACCTTGCCAGCCCAAGGGAGAAGAGAGATGGGACGATAGTTGGAATAATCGTCGGGGTTCAAGTTCAGTTTTTTTAGCAGCGCCCGCACCATGGCTTGTTTCCATGCTGTAGGAACAACGCATGCGGCTATAGATGTATTGAGGAGTTCCAAGATAACAGGCAGGGTGGCTTCATGTGCTTGCGTCAGAACTTCTGGTGGGGCTGGGTCGCGTGGGGAACCCGATTTGACTTGCCGTGCCATTTTACTGAGGGTGTCGAGTTCCAAGGGAGGGAAGTGCTCGAGGGTTGACTGGGCAAGGGGGGGGAGTATTCTAGGAGAGGGTGGGTCAGCTATCTCTGGGACTGTGGCTCCTGTTTGAAAGGTGGAGTAAATTTTCAGGACTTTATTGTGAAAGAAGTCCGCAAGCTCGTTGCATTGATCTTGGGTTTTATTCGGAGGGGGGGCGGTGGTGACATTTGAGCAGTGTTTTATTATCTGGAAAATTTCCCTGGGCTTAGATTTGGCCTCTAGGTTTTTATCAGAGTAGAATGTTGCTTTCGCCGTTCTGATCCCATCTCTGTAAGTTTTTATCGCCTCTTTATATGCGTCCTTTTTTTCCGGGAGAAAATCCATACGCCAGGCTCTCTCTCGTTGCCTGCACCGACGTTTTAGTTCTCTTAAAGAGTCAGAAAACCAGGGCGCTGATCTCTGCATTCTTTTAGATGAGGATCTCTGGAGAGGGAGGATCGTGTCTAGTGAGTTAGTGATCCAGCTAACATAGTTTTCGTTTGCTGCACTGGGGTCTGAGCAGGGAGGCGGATGGGTAGCGTCCAGGCTATGCAGCCAGGCTTCCAACTGGAGTTTTGACCAGTTTCTCCTGAGTGTTGTTTGGGGTGGTAGCTGAGGGACTTTGTGGGTTGCCCAGGAAAACGGTATCAGAAAATGATCCGACCATGGGAGGGGGATAGGAGGGTCGACAGTCAGCTCGCTGCAGCTGCTGAAAATTGGATCGAGCAGGTTGCCCTTTTCATGAGTTGGAGCTGTGACCAGCTGGGACAGCTGCAGAGCTCCTAGGTCATCTATTAGCTCTTTGGCAGTATTATCTGAGGAGGAGTTGAAATGGAGATTCAAATCTCCTAAGACTGTGTAGTTAGCCACGGAAAGAGTTCTTTTGGCAATAATCTCCGGGAGCGACCTATGAAACAGTTTTGTTGGGTCAGGAGGGCGATAGATCAAGGTGCCCGAAAAGGAAGTATTGGCGTTGAACTCTATGCAGAATTCTAAGCTTTCGTATTCGGGAATACTTTCTGTTGTAGTGCGGCAGCGGTACTGGTTTTTGAGAATAATAGCCAGACCGCCGCCTCTTCCTACTGGTCTGTCTGATCTGACGATGTAGTAACCACTTGGTAGAACTGCGACTATGTCTGGGTCAGAATGGGTGGAGAGCCAGGTCTCTGTTAAAAAGATAACATCTGGCTTGCGCTCCTCTAGCAGTATGGACATTTGGGTGCTATGCTTAGGTAATGATCGACAATTTAATGCCAGCATGCAATATTTCAGTGTCGAGGGGCCTGCTAAGGCATTTCGGAAGGGGTGTTTGCACTCAGGGCAGCAGGAAGGAAGGGATGTAGCTGCGAAAGTACGGGTACATAAGGCAGTAGCTCTGCTTCCTATGGATCGTAGGGCAGTAGGGCTGTAGGTCCTGACCGGAGGAGCGGGAGAGGCAGGGGGGGTGGCCCCTGGTCCCGTCTGGTCGTGGACGGGCGCAGACGGGCTTGCCTTAGGCGCGCCTTCGGCGCGCAAACGGCGCTCCCGCTGCGCTCGTCCGCTGCGCTTCCGGTGGCAACACATGATGTGCCTGAAGAAGGGGGCGTGGCCTGCAGTGTGGGCGTGGCCCAAGGTCTCGCCTGGATGGCATCTGTGTGGTCGTTGCAGCCGGCGCTAAGGAGCATTTCACGGCTGTTTAAGGTAGGGTTTAGGTAGGCTTTAGTTACAGGGAAGTACACAGCAATTCAACAATTTAAAAAATGTTCGTCTCTAAAAGCTCCCGGCGTGTGCCTGCGGAGTCCGTTTCAATTCTGTGGCGGCGCTCTGTTTTTGGCGCATTTTTATCTGTTTTCTCGGCGGAGGGGGCGTGGCCTGCAGTGTGGGCGTGGCCCAAGGTCTCGCCTGGATGGCGTCTGTGTGGTCGTTGCAGCCGGCGCTAAGGAGCATTTCACGGCTGTTTAAGGTAGGGTTTAGGTAGGCTTTAGTTACAGGGAAGTACACAGCAATTCAACAATTTAAAAAATGTTTGTCTCTAAAAGCTCCCGGCGTGTGCCTGCGGAGTCCGTTTCAATTCTTCTACGCCGGAACCACCGCCAAGATCCAGAAGAGACTCCAGCGCATCCAGAACGCCTCAGCCAGACTCATCCTCGACATCCCACGACACAGCCACATCTCCGGACACCTAAGAGACCTACACTGGCTCCTGGTCAACAAGAGAATCATCTTCCGCCTCCTTACCCACGCGCACAAAGCTCTCCACGACCAAGGCCCGAGCTACCTCAACAACCGAATGTAAATGTAAATGTAAATGTATGAAACTTATATAGCGCAGGACTTACCCTGGGGCATCTCCGCGCTTGCTTAGGGAACCCGTCCTGGTATTCCCCTGTGAGATAGCCCTAGAAGGGTATCCACAAGGTGAAAGCCAGGCATCCCGCCGCGAAGGGCCAATGTGGAGATTAAGCAAGCTATTGCCCAGAGTCGCAGAGTGTGAACCCGTGAGTCGAGAAGGCACCGGAGGGAGAATTATCGAGTCCGTGGGATTATTGAGCCCAAGACCCGCCGAGGCGGGGAATTGAACCCTGGTCCAGGGCCGAAACTCAAGCTCCAGGTCTGCCGCCTCTAACCCCTGAGCCACACTTCTCCACAACTTCTACGCTCCCAAACGCCACCTCCGGTCCGCCAGCCACGCCCTCGCCGCCGTCCCACGCATGCGCAGAGCCACTACAGGAGGAAGGTCCTTCTCCTACCTGGCCGCCAAGACCTGGAACTCCCTCCCGGCCGACCTGCGCCTGACCCAAGACCACCTCTCCTTCAGGAAGAAGCTCAAGACCTGGCTGTTCGAGCAGTAGCGGCACCCCCCCCCCCCCAAGCGCCTCGAGACCCTACGGGTAGGTAGTGCGCTCTATAAATGTCTTTTATTGATTGATTGATTTATTGGTGCACATGGGCGCACCCGCCTTCACGGCACACATCCGTAGTTTAACCGGGGGACTCTGGGCATGAAATGCTGTGTGGATAGATTCTGCATCTCTTAATCACTTATCTGTGGGGCTACCGCCCACCTTGGCACTGGTGCTCTGACCTGCCTGTTCTCATGCGCTTGGAGTCTATTTATCCAGATCAACATGAGGGTGCATCAGGAGCAGCGGTGGAGTCCACTGCAGAGATATCTTTGAAGATGACCTGTCTCTATGGAGGGCCAACCTGCTAAGACAGGGGATGATATTAATGGATGGGAGTCTTCGTTGAAGGCAGTGGTGTTTCCCGGCACCCCTGGCAGGACTCCTCCTCCTCTTCACAGGAATTTCCTTGAGGCCCTCTATGTCAGGCAGCCACAGGACTGTGTGGACTGTTTGGGGCCTCTCCTAGGCTGTGCTAAGGTTTTTGCTCAGGACCTGCCAACAGGACCACATCAAATCGCTTGTGCAGCCATAAAAGGTGGTTGTCTCAGGGTCTCTGTGATCTGGCCATCAGGACTCGGGTGCATGTGCCTTCATTAGATAGTCTTTGAGTGATCAGTCTCCATATGCGACCTTAGTACTTCCTGGAGTTGCTGCAGACGCATCTCTTGTGTTGGAATTCCCCTCTCACGGAAATTCCATGAGGCCCTTGCCCCTGGATTGTCATGTGCCTGTGTGGATTGTTCTGTGCCTCTTATAAACCCCCCCCAATCGAGGTCATTGAAGAATTGGAACAGGACCACTACCAAGTCTCTCATGCAACCCTCAGAGGTGGATGCTACTAATGATTGAGTATGCTCTTTACAGCCAGCCTCAAGTTCACTGGGTATAACATACGGTTTCTGCTTGGCTGATCTCCCACTGCACCAGGAATGCCTTGTTACTCTTCAGTTGTTTTCCAGACATGGCGCTCCATGCGGGATGTGCGGTGCTCATGTGATGCACTTGATAACAATGACATTTACTGATGATTGTCAGTGATCTTCCGTGTGACGAGTCTATTACATTTTTTTCTCTCCTCTTTCTTTCATGTTGTTCTTTGCAATGTAATACTGTAGCCTTGTGTCACTCTCTTCTCCTTTTTCATCTTCTTCACAACATGGCAAAATAACATCTTTCCACATTCTTCACCTTGATTCTTCCACGACGTGGCATTGTACCACACTCTTCTTCCCTTTGTCCAAGCCTCACGATGTGACATGCACTTCACATGGACCTATCTGGTCATGTCCTACTCCTAAGACTGATTCTCGTCTCCTCTGTCTCCTTACCAGGCCTTTCGATGTGACTTTCTCTTTACGAGGACCTCCCTGGTTGCATCCTGTTCTCTCTATAGGACCTGACACTTATCCTGTCTGTAGGTCATGACTCTTCTCTTTGTGGACTTATTGCAGGCCTTCTTTCTCCTCATGGATCTTCTTGGTGCTCCATTCCCTGAGGGACATCACATTTACAGTAACCGTGAGCTGCGGTAGCCTTACTAACACTGTGATATCTGCTGCCTGGTTGCTTTGCTGGCTTTTGGGATTGATGGCCTCTGGCTTCACTACCTTGGCTGGACCCTTCCTGGTCACTCGATAGTGGTTGTACTTGGCTTTTATTTATTTATTTATTTCAAGGGTTTTATATAGTGCTGCTGCACCCTGGAGTATCAGAGCGCTTTACAACAGAGGTAGACAACATAAGATAGGATAACAATAGGTGCAGACTTAGCAACGGAATACAGTATTGCAATACGTATTTTACAAAGGGGGAATAGAAGGAAGGTAAACTTACAAAAAGGCGAAACAGTTCAAAAGGGATATAGTGTTGCATTCAGACATGGAAGGGGGGATAATAGAGGAGAGAAGAGTGGACAAGCTCAGTGACAGTATTGTTATATACCCCAATATTTGTTGTGGAGAAGTACTTTGAGTTCTCTTTTAAAAAGGGAGTAAGAGGGGTTGCAGCGAAGGTCTTTGAGGAGAGAGTTCCAAATGGTAGGAGCATTATCAGAGAATGCACGGGTTTGGTTTTTTTGACATTTTAGTCTGGGTGGGATCAAGAGAAGGGAGTTGGTGCTTTTCAGGGACCTGGAGCAACCTGCTTTCTTTAGTTTGGTTGCAAGGTAGGAGGGGGGGTTTTGGTGAAGAGCTTTGTGGGTGATGCAAGCGGTTTTGTAAGCGGATCTTCCTTCAATTGGGAGCCAATTAAGATTTTTGAGGACGGGGGATATGTGGTCAAATCTTTTGCAGTCAGAGATAAGTCGTGCAGCAAGATTGAGGACAGATTTAATCGGTGCAAGATGGGTTTTAGGAGTGCCGGCAAGCGTGGCATTACCATAGTCAATCCTGGAGAGGACAAGCGATTGGACAACGATTTTGAAATCATCGGCTGGAATGAAAGGTTTGATTTTCTTGAGGTGGTGAAGGGTGAAAAGAGCACTTTTGGCTGTGTTTTTAATGTGGGGGGTGAGATTGAGATTCTGGTCGATGCTGATGCCTAGGGATTTAACAGAATTAGAAGTGGAGAGGGAGCAATTGAGAGCTTTGATATCGTCGATCCAGATTTGGATGGGAAGGGTATTGTTTTTGGGGGTGAAAAGAATGATTTCAGTTTTTTTGGGGTTCAGTTTGAGATGGATGAGATGGAACCAGGTTTGTATTCTAGTCAGGGTGACATTGATGTGAAGGATGTTGTTGTGGGATTTGATCTTGTAGTATAGTTGGGTATCGTCGGCGTAGAGGTGGTAACTTTTTTTTAGCTTGTTTGAGAATGAGGGTGAGTGAGGGGAGCCTGTTCTTGAATGGGGCAGCCTTAAGCTTCTTGGGGTTCTCTGCAGTGGGGGTACAAAGACTCTCTCCCCTTAACAGTTCCTGCCCCCTGGGTACTGCCACCACTTCAGTTTTGGGCCAAAGACACCTTCTTGGTGCTGTGGGCCAGCCCTCCTTAAAATGTTCTCTTTGCAGTGACCACCTATGGCCACTAGGTGGCACTGCAACACTATTCTTCACTGTCATCAGAAACTGATCATTGAGTGCCCACTCCCTGAGAGGGGAGACTACCCTCTAGTAGTCTATACCAACACAGCTAGGTGAAAGGGGCATTGCAGCGCTGTCACTTACACCAAGCAGCTTTGCAATTTGATCTCCATGTATATATCGCCAAGTTGAAACCACTGAGTGCGGTGTGACCACACAGCCACTATGTGGCACTTCAGCCACTATTCTTCTCCAACATTTTCAATTCATGCAGGTGTTGTTGGAACCAACCTGGTTCTTCTCATGCTGGCATTCCATCTTGTTGGCTGTAGATGCTGGTGTGGGGCAGGGCACTGGTCTGCCACCAGGTGGTATGGGACCCACCATCCTCACTTTGGGCTGCGACAGCTTTCCTGATGCCGCGGGCCCTGCTGCTCATTCCGACGTTGTGCAGACAGGCGACAGGTGTTCAGGTGCGGCCTCGGTATTCTTGAGGCTGGCGATGGCTTAGTCCTTCTACTAGCGGAGTGCCGCTCCAGCATCCAGAATCTTTCAAGGACTGCAAAGCGCCATGCAGCCATGATTCTCTGAGGCCTCCCACAGCTCACAGCAGGCAGATATGGCACTGCACCTGCACAACGGCCGCCAGAGACAGAGTTGTGTGGGGGAAGGGAGATGCTACAGGCTGTCGGCAAAGCACAACCGGAGCTACGACATGCAGAAGCTGTTAAGGCATGCTGGCTGCAGCCTGCTTCAGTGGAATGGTGCTTCCCCCTTCATTTCACTTTGCTCTGGGCACTTGAACAGCAGTCCCTATGTCTGGTGCAGGTGCGGGATGGTGATCTGCTTCTTGCAGTCCAGGCCTGCAGCCTCGGGGTGCCTCAAGGATGGTGCTGGCTGTGACTCCTCAACCCACTCTCAATACTTTTTCCCTCTCAGCTTTGCGCCAATACTTGCAGGGCTCACCTCATGCCCGATGGGTCAGCGGGCACTTCTCCTAGTCTGCAGTGGCCTTAGTGGGGTTGCGGCAGCTGGACCTCAGGCCAGCGCTCCCTTCCATGCGTCAGGGGACACCACTACTCAATGTTTTTGCTCTGGCTCACATTAGGCGGCTGCTGCACAGTCACGGGCAGGCGAGCACCATCTTCCTCGCCCACTGAGTGCAGCTTGTTTTCAGGGGTGCCTTCAACACAGGCTACACTTCCCCCTTGCCAGACTTCAGGGCTCCTGAACCTACACATGCGGGTCCGACACGCTCGTCACAATTGAAATTATTAGAGACCTAGGCCCTCATGCAGCCATAATTACCACACAGACACCTAGTGATAGTCTGGAAATGGCCCAGGGCATGTGCACCTGGCCCCTTTTATTAGCAGGGTCCCCTGACAGGTGACACTTGAGATGAATGGGTGTGGAAGCCCTGAAGGAGTGGCTGGTGGAAACACAATATTTACAAACACTAGAAAGTGCCCCACAGGACACTACAGTCCATAAGGACGAGCTGCGTCTGTGTTCCTTGCACTGATTTTGCCACCTCTGAAGCCAGGGGTCACAAAGGCAGTCCCAAGATGTGTACAGGCTGAGCCAGGTTGTCACAACTGCAACCCCTAATGATCTCTAAATGACGTCTTTGATGCTACCTCATAGTAGTATCATTCTCCCTCCAAGTGATTGCCTAAATATGCGAATGCTACCTGTAAACGCATAGAATCATATCCCCAAAAAAGAGAAAGAAAATGGTACGATAAGTATTAAAAAATCTGTATTCAGATTTAATGGCCATAGTCAAACACAGCTGCAAGAGGGACTGTCATGCCATATTTGCAGTATATCCATGTATGTTTACATACAGAGGCCCAGACTCATAGAACTTTCTACTGATCTGCGCCAGGGTAGGCCAGGAAAAATATTGTACTTTTCACATGTGTAATTTTATAAAGGGAAATGGAATGTGTTCAAGCACAAATTGATGAATTTTTGCAAATGTGTTTTCCTAAATTTTGTCACAAAGTGTCATGATATTTAGATTTGTGAAAAATATATGAATTTTTGTGATATATTTATATACGTGAGTAATTCAAATGAAAACTGAACACGAGAGACTGATGAAAATAAGAGTGCATCTTGTGCGCTCACGCCGCTGGCTACGGCTTCTGCTTTTTGAATCAGGCCTCTGACCAAAGAAACGCATCTAAGGATTTGTAAGGTTTATTCTGCTGTCCCAAATGTAAGGCCTAATTGCAGTGAATCTGGGATAATTAATCTAAGTGTGAACTATTTGTCAGGTAAGTGTTTTTATTTAAAATGTGGCATGGCTCGCTACCTGCTGGAGTTGCCGGGACACCCCTGGGAGGCACATTCAGATTCACAGAGGCATTCAGGCTCGTCTTTGATGCAGTTATAAAGTGATTCCAGCTCATGTATTTTGGTAATTCAGAGAGACAGACCAAATAAAGACTGCAATATGTACAGAACCATGCAGAGCAATGAATTATGCAGTGTTTGCTTTTTTATAATAGAGGAAATATTAAGAGATTTTCAATTATTTATAAAAGGCATATATAATTCATTGCATGAATTGCTTTATTGTGTATTATCTTTTTCCTTTGATGATTTAAGACGGGTTTGCATATTGCATACACCTCCGAGCACATGGTGTGATTCACTGACATCTGGATATTGTTCTCCAGTGGTTCACTGATTGCTGTGATTTCTACAGCTGGAAATGAGAAAAGCATGGAAATGGTTGTAATGAAAAAATAGTAATTTCAGCTATCAAAGATGTAATTAGTTGAGAGTTATAGTGACGATTGTTAACCAAAAGATCATACTTTAAATAGCATGTTTGGAAGATAAAATTGGATAATTAGGACAACATCGCTGGGGCATCGAAAAAAAAAATATTCTAGAACGGCACAAAGACCGAACATAAGCTGTATTTTGTATTCTCTTTGTATAGGTTAAATTCTCAGCATACGAAATGCAGTTTCAGAATAGATCCTAATGTAACCCTTATGGTATACTGTCTCGCCTGTGAAAATGACAGTGTCAATCTAAAGGGGCCTTTAATGCAGAGAAAAAGATAGTTGTCTTTATGCAGTCCTCCATCTCTGCCAATCGCCCCAAGTAGGTACTCAGTTTGCTTCAAAATATCTGCTTGCTTTTGAGATGTATTGTGACATCGCCCACTGGACGGCTCTTTTAATGACATGAATCAATCAAAGAATATTGAACTGTATTCATTTCATTTATTTATATGCAGTATTTCTAAATATTTGGAAAACATGCTGTTTTACCCATGGTGTCTCACCCACCCACTTGTCCATATTTTGCTTGAGCTCCTGAAAGAGCACCTTGATGCTAAGGGGTATCGCTTCTCAAACACATATCTTGTCAGGCTCTCTGTATTTTCATGACAGGGTTTCTACAACCACTCACACGTTGCCTTATTCCACTTGTATTAGTGGGTGCCAATAATATACAAGAGTTAGGACATTCACGCATATTGGATAACAAGGAACCTTGGGTAAATCCAGTTGAGCAGCTTCCCACTGAGAATCAGTTTACAGGGACTGGGTGCTCATCCGGCCTTTAACTAACCTGAGCTGCCATTACAATAAATTAATATGTCAGTCAATGGTGTCATTAGCCTATGTTTATAGCTGCCCTTGGTCCTTCGTCTTCATTCTGACTTTCTAATGGTTTTGTAAACCCTTCTTCAGCTTCAAAATTCAGGCAGGGATTGAAAATCTGAATAAACACAGAGGGAGAAGTGTAGACCCATTCACCTTCCCAGCCAATCAATATATTCAACAAAATCAGAACGAGCCTCCTACCTATTTAACTTATGTTCCAAGTGACCACTTTCTTATTGTTTTTAAAGTACCAGTGATTTGGAACCCACAGGGTGTTTTGAAAGAACCATCACTCACCTACCTGGTCGGTGACTTGCTTCATCTTAGGGTTCCCACCATGGTTGCCAAATGCTCCCAGGGTGTGTGTAGTATAGTACTTTTGTGGTAAGGAGTGTGTCTTTAATAGAATTGTATTACTCACATTCAGAACACTGTATTTATTATTCAAAACATAGAACTGTTTGATGTATTAGCATTCCTCTACGCCAGTCTATCGTTCGTACTGGTTGTGCCTGCTGCGCAGGGGCTGGAAGTAAAGCATCATACTTAAAACTACAAATACTGGTCTGGCATTCTTCTGAAGATACAGTGTGCTGCGATGCCTGATTACAGCAGAGCTGGGTTTTGTTGGAGTGATCTTGTCACTGTGTGTGTCAGTGTGAGGTAATATTATAAAATTGGCTTGAGATTTCCTCTCACAATTAGTGAATGTATTCGTGGGAGTCACACTCAATGTTAAAAGCAATGGTGGGTAAGTGTGGGATGTTTAGTTGATCCCACTAATCCTAGGTGTGGTCTACATGTTTCAGCCATCTTTATGTACCTCTCAGGGTCAGTATGGGTTTCGTCAGGACCAAATTCAGATAAGTTGCATGCCACTATGGCATGCAAAAATAGGGTGTCTGTGGTTTGTACTTACAAACCCCAGGAGTTGTGA
This sequence comes from Lissotriton vulgaris, assembly GCF_964263255.1. NCBI lineage: Eukaryota > Metazoa > Chordata > Amphibia > Caudata > Salamandridae > Lissotriton > Lissotriton vulgaris. The sequence goes on from NC_141687.1 coordinate 915,804,759, forward strand.
TGACAATATCACTTGTATCTCATCCTGTACAACATAGAATTTGAGAGAAAGTGGAAGTATAGATATATAGGTAGATTCTGTGTGGAGCCAGATAAGTTTCTTTCTTTCTGGTGCTCCGTACTCAATAGTTGCATACCGTGTATAGCATTTTAGTATTGTGCACTGTGATATAGTTTTGTGTGAACAAAGTTTCACATTAATTTTGAACATGTTACAGACAAGACAAACATCAAGACAATCTTTAGACATATCGTTTTATTGGTCACAAAGTAATTGTGGACAACTGGTCGAATCCAAGAGGCAATTGCAAATTTTAGCCATCCCGGTTGTCAGTGATTTCATGCTGTGTTTTACTAGTGAAATCTAATGCATGCGTGAGAGGCTGGAGCCCTTATTCCATTCATCCACATTCTAAAAACTGCGCTTTTCACTTTTCAAGGTGAAGAAGCACCACCATATGCAGTGCTATTTTTGTTCTTAAATTAAACCAGAAGTGTTTAAAATATCCGAAGTGATATATTTTTCTATTATATCCAAATGCAGCCAACTGCGCCGGAATAACGATGTGTTTCGGTAAATCCATGTGTTGTGGAACAACGGATTCATACATTCAGTCACTGAAGTCTTTCATAACTCAAGTGTAGACAGTGAAGAGATCATAAAAAAAATGAAAAACATCTGACTTTTAGTCTGGTAGCTTCTCGCTCCCTAAGATACTCCGAGGGGGTAGGCCCTGTTGCCACACTCTGTGGTTTGAGAGAGGGTTACATTTCGAATACATATTTACTTTTCTCTGTATCCAAATTATCAGGCTCTCCCCATTATCTTATTTCCACTTACTTCATCAAGGTACCTCACCCTCTGTTGCACCTGCACAGCCTCTGTAATCCTGCATGTGGTAAACTGTGTCCAGGCTGCCCCGTTAAATAGTGACTGTGTTTTTTTCCCCAATCTCCGCTACGAGGCGCGACCGTTGCCTGCCCCTGCCCCTAGGGGAGCGGGGATTGACCCCCAGTGCGGATATTTACGCGTAAAGCGCATACCCTCATCAGGTGTCAATTTCCACATAGGGGGCGTAATGCATTAAGCACAGATACTGATTACATCTCCCTTTGTCAGGGAGATCATATGCCTCCTTCTTGGATGCATGGAACACGTCATTCACTTTCAATTTACAAACATTTCATTTTCTTCTATAAGTCAGTGTGCTAGGTCATGTATTAGATATCTTTCTCAGCCTCCAGTCTTGGGATGCCTAATGTTAATCAAAGTTCCTCAATGTGTTATGAGATTAGTGCACAAAATTAAATGCTAGATTTATTTCTCCGTCTCCAGTCTCTGAGTGCATAGGGTTGGTGCACAATGCTGTGAATGTTTTAGGTTTCTTAACACAAATGTAAACTCCTGTGTTCGCTTATCTGGGTCTTTATTTTTCTTGTGGTCATGCCAATGTATTTTAAGGTGCCGGTGCAAATGATCAAATAGCCTATGTTCATCGAGTTGCAATTAATGTGTTTGCATAATGTCCAAATTCTACCTGGCTCTAAGTCCTAGGGGAGTGAGGATTGACCACAGTGCGTGCATGCGCGTAAAGATCCTGCAGTCATCTGATGTCCATTTTCATGTAGGAGCGTAACATGTTGAGGCAAAAATACTGTTTACATTTCCCGTTGTCAGGGATATCCTTTGCTTCCTTCTTGGATGCATAGAACACGTAATGCGCTTTTGATTTACAAACGTTTTCCCCTTGTTTATGTTTCTTAATTTCAGTATGCCTAATTAGTATTATCTTCTCGTGATAACTTCTTCTAAGACCTTATACCATTATTAATTCTTAAATGTGGCAAAACAATAGTAGTTATTGATTGTTTTTGTAATGAAAATAATGTGAGTAGTGTAAATTTATATATGCACTTATCTGTTCCCCTAATCCAAATGTTGGATTCCTGACACAATCTTAGTTCTTGTTGGTATATGCGTTTTATCACCTTAAGTAGTTCATTTTCTTATTACTTGTGATGGTTTCTATACATATTCTTCTATAAGTCAGTGCGCTAAGTCATTTATTAGATGTATTTCTCAACCTCCAGTCTTGGGGTGCCTAAGGTTTGTCAATGTTCCTCTATCTGTTTTGAGATTAGTGCACTAAATTAAATGCTAGATGTATTTCTCAGTCTCCAGTCTTTTAGTGCATAGGGTTGGTGCACAATGTTGTGAATGTTTTAGGTTTCCTAACACAAATCTAAGATCCTATGTTCGCTTGTCCGGGTCTTTATTTTTCTTGTGGTCATGCCAAGGTATTTTAAGCCGCAGGTGCATGTGATCAAATAGATTACGTTCATCGAGTTGCAATTAGTGTGTTTGCATAATGTCCAAATTCTACCTCGTTCTAAGTCCAGGGTTTTTGTTGTTCTGGTTAGATGGTTAACACTGCAGTTTCCTCATTCCTAGTGGCCTATCACTTCGGGTAGGCCCCACAAATGCCTTACTATAGTTGTCACATCATTGGCTGTTGGATTTGGTGGTCTAGTTCTAACTAGGTTGTCTTTTAAGCTCGTGGACTTTTTAAAGGAGAAGAGTGGTTTATCCGACTTTAGATTCCCTGACTGTATTTTGCACCAGTTCTTATTTATGATTTTGCGATATCATTGGAGAGGGTATTGTAGGTTGTCATACATGTCAGTGGAATTGTGTTGTCATTTCTGACTACAGGTTCTCGAAGACCTACTCTGTTTTGATTGCTTGCTCTTTTGTAGTTTTTTTGTTTAGGACTTCTTCTGGATAGTTGCAGTCCCGCAATTTTCCTTTGAGTTCTTTTGCCTGTATAATGAAATCTGTTTACTTTGAACAGTTCATTTTTAACCTTAGAAATTGCCCATATGGAAGATTTCCTCAGAGGGCCCTTGGGTGGAAGCTAGTTGTTGTTCCCAGTTATCCATTTTCTGCATATATAGTGACTTCCAGGAAGGTGATGGCTTCCTTACAGATTGTATTTGTGAACTTCAGATTGAGAATGTTAGAAACTTGTTCATTGTTGTGTTGTCTCCTTTCCATTTCACCAGGATGTCGTCTATATAGCATTGCCAGAGTTGTATGTTGTCTTTATACACATTTTCGTTATGTAGTATATATTGACCAAAATCCTGTTGATATTTATTGTGTGCCAATCCCCAGGAAGATGAACTTGCCTTCCGGATATAAGTCATCCCTTGTGCCACCATGGCATTTCAGAAACGCTTGGTATGTTTAGACTTTATGCTGCTCACCTTTCCCTTCTGTTGCACCATTCTCAATGTTGTCTAACAACATGCCACTCATCCAGCCTGTTAAATGCATCCTGGACAGCACCCTTCTTAGTTGCTGTCTGTGCCATGGCACCTCTTTTTAGGTCGAGCCTAGGCACATACATCCCCTCCACACCACAAAATTCCATGTCATGCTATAAAATTCAACAGCACACCACATAATTAAAACTCTACTACATGCAACTCCATAACACAGAATACCATTCCATATAATTACACTCCATAACACACAACTCCCGCCGCATAATCCCAATACACTCAATACCACATAATTACCATGCGCATATTTCCACTGTACACCATGCCACATAATTCCTATACACAAATCCTCTTCATATCACCAATTACATGCCACACAATTCCATAACTTTCAATTACAACTCAACTGACATAAATCCACTACACACCACATACATATACTCCTTAACACGTGGGTAAAGGTAATTGTCATTTACAATGCCAATAGCTCTAACAGAAGCAAATGTGAGACCTACTGCATTTCTAATGCTTGTTCTACTTTGTGCATGCACAATATTCAGTGTTTCCTTCCTCCTATTTTCACCATGCATTTTACACTTATTACAGCCTTGAAAAAGTCTGCATCAGATAAAATACATGTCGGATGTTCAATGGATGAAACTTGCTGAAAACTGGAATCCTAAAGGCTGTTCATTGTATGTAATTGCTGAGAATTGGAAACCTAAAGAATAAAACCTGGAAGATGATAAATATATTCTTGAACTGTGTATTCCCAAAAAGGCGTGCTATTCTCTGCTACTACTGTTTGAGAATGATCTGTTATCAGATAGGTGTACTTCAGTTGGAAGCAGAGGGGTGCAAAATCTATTTGACCCAATTGTTGTACTGACATGGAACCGCTGCTTCTTTCCCCTCACTCTCTCTGCAGTGTGTAGGTTGGTAAGTCTGTTTGTCTTTCCCTTATAGCAGCCTTGTGTTCGGACGTGATTTTAAATGAATCACCTAGTTACAACAACTTCTCCAACTATCAGTTGGTACCTGTAGGTTGACTCAGATTGGAAGTTTGGAACCGTGAGCTGGGGCTGGCATTTCTTCTTCAAAAGAGAACCAACCACTTCATTCAGCACTGAGAAGTGTGTGCATGGGTAGGCTAATAGTAGATATGGCCATTTAGAGAGGTTATAGCCACTTGAGTGCCACGTCAAAATATCTCAGGCTGGTAGCTTCCAGCTTGGCAACTGATGCTTTCATGTGATGACTTGGAAGAATTTGCCAGTCTACAACCCTCCTCCATCTTGAATGCACCTTCTTCTTTTATACGTGAGACAATTCAGTGGAAATTTTTTTGGGAGCTACGTCCTATGTGATTCCAAGGTATATATGTTGTTACAACTGAATTGCATGTGTTGCTGAAATTGCTTGGCCAACTGTAACCTCCCCCATTGCACCAACGCTTTCCTTTCCCACTGCATCGCTTTAGTAGCACGATCATTGTGTAAACCCATGAGGCTGCTTGTGAAGATATATATGTCATCTCTTCCCCAGAATAAAATTCTAAAAATATTGTACATGTTCCTCAGTGATTCTGCCCGAATATTCTTATTCCTTTCAATTGTAAAAGATCATCTTTTGGCTGCAATGCAAAATACCGACAATGGAAAATATTCGGCAAGAGGTCAGTTGGGAACAGTAAAACATTTGTTTTTAAGGTTTACCCAAATCAGATTTGGTTATGAAGAACTGATGAAAATACAGCCTGATGCGGGAATTAATTTATTGGCAATTTTAGAGTATTCAATATAGGCTTAGGTAACCAATGCATAGGCCTACTTTACTCAATGCTTGATTCCTGTTTGATCAATAACAAGAGGATCATGATTGTGAGTTTAGTGGGAAAGCCAACACATGCAATACTGTCTCCAGCCACTTTTCACCAGGAAGATATTGATGAAATGTGACCGAGAAAAAAATGCCAATGATGAAGGAAAAAGCTACGTAAATCGGTGCTCAAACACTGATTGGTGCTGCTATTCCGTATTCTACAGGTGAAAATTAATAATGGCGTGATAAAAAGACTCCTGATAATTACTGCTGCCCGCTGTATCAGAAGTTCAGCAAGTATTATCAAGTAATCCAAATGAAGTCCATAGGTAACCATGAAGTAGGTTGAAAGTAAGAGGTTTATTAAGTTTAGTTACAGGAGATTAGTAGGATAATAGGTTCATTAGTTCATTAGTTCATTAGTTGAGCCCCACCAGGAGCAGCATCCTTGCTGCTCAGCTCACACACTCCACCTGTCTCTCTCTGCACTCCTCCAGGCACTCCCGCATTCCACTACCTCATTAGGCATTCTAATATTCCACACACATAATATTCATACTGGATGAGCAGCAGGGAACAGGTATCTAAAGGAAAGGATTCAAAGCAACAATACACGTTACAACACATCTCCTTCCCTTAGGGAAAACAATTAATAAATAATATTACAACAATGTACAATGGAAGTACACACAATAAGATGTAGTCAATAAAAAGAGATATACACAATTTGCACAAAACAAAATTGAAATTTTGAAAGAACTCAGGATAGGAGGATAGCCACGTTCCAACAATACTAAGTAAAATAGGAGAATGGAGGACACCACTGAGATGTTACTCCCTCATCACTCACCCTCTTCTGCACACGACACATAGCACACCTGAAAGAACAAGAAGTCTCAGGTAACAAAACAGCACAGGGTACACGACCCTTTAGCACAGGGCACATGACCCCTCAGGACACGGGACACAACCCTTGAACACAAACCCCCAGGAAAAAATAACAGTTCAGGGTACACAACCCTTCAACACACCAAAACAACTGCACAGGGTACACGACCCCTCAATATACCACCAGGTAAAACAACATTACAGGGTACATGAGCCTTGAATGTACATCTGGCAAAAACATCTGCACAGTTTTTATAAAGACACGACTCTGCTACGTCTACTTCTTCACCTCTGCACATAGAACTTCATTACTACATTTTATTATTTATTGACAAACCACTTTCACTGCAGCTTTCATAATGAGCCATGTCTTAAACTAAGGAAATAGCCTGTAGATAAACGCTGAACTATTATCATAAACCAGGGGTCTGACGTATGTGAAAATTCTTTTTTAATAGGGATGGTTGTTTTTCACTACTGTTTCTCTTTGTTAGCCTGAGGATGCCTTGGCAAAAGATATTCTGTGGACACTTGTGGTTGCCACATAACTCAGCATTGGTCCTCTACATGAATAGCTGGGCGACCACCTTAAAAAAAGTCACAGCTAAAGCACAGGATGATAGAGATCAGACAAAAAAGCACAGACTCTGGACATTCTTTAGCTAGGTTGACCACATGTTTAAAAAGCAAAAACAGGGGCATTCCACAAACTTAAGTAGGAGGGCTGCAATTTTGCATGGACTGACGAGCGCAGAATGACTTCATTGACATCATTCACCAAACATAGAACAACGGATAACTGCACACTAAGGGCAATTAAATATAACTTTACACACATGATCATCTGTGTTAGTGAAACTGTTTTCTGTGAAGGGCTTGTAACTAGTTCTGTATTAGAACCAATACAAACGTACATTTCCCTCTATATAAGTTCGATCCGCTCTGAAAACAAAATAATATGTGAAATTAATTGAAATCAACCGGGACAGATGATTACAAACTGTAATTGTCCCAGCAAATTTGGGACACCTGGTCGCCCTTGCCCTAATATCTTTGATGTTTTTGGAGCAAGTAAAAATGGTGTGTTCCATTTAACATGACTCTTTAAGAAATGCGTTTCTAAACGCATCTTGGCAGAGATGTTCCATTGTATTCCCTCCCTGTATCAAATGAAAAAATAACATTTCCTCTTTCCAAATATCTGGTAGGATCGTCAATTCTTTACCTGCAAGGTTTCATGGCTACCTCCTATATCGTCTCTGGATGAAACAGGTTCTGTGGTTTCATACAAACAGTTCATCTGGCAAACCACATTCTTTGGAAAATCTGTGAAATTGGTGGAAAGGCTCTTTGTCCAGAGTTGAGTGGAACAAAAGAGACTCAGACTGTCAATAAAGGTCTTGCCTGTTGTGACAGGGGAGGATCTCTTTCTTTGGTTCTCACCATATTCTCTTTTTTGGGTTCTAAAATGACGCCCCTGTGTATGAAGTAACCAATATGGTGACATATTGAGAAAAAAAGGAAATAAAACCACGTCCACTGATTGTTCCTGTATTGCCACAAGTTTGTGTTGTGTGTTTTCTCCTGTGCTTACCTTTTCTTAGATATGATGACATGTGCATCGTTTAAATAATATGTAGGTTGAAAAAAATTAATTATAACTGGCCATCCATTTCTGTCTGCAAGGAGGGATAAGTATACATAATATATAAAACTTCAATTTCTGATTTATAGGTAGGATCGAGGCTACAAAATACTCTGCCACTAAACTGAAGAAAGATTATCATTTGAAAATAACTAACATAATATTTTACAAAATGCATCTTCAGCATTAACAGGGGTTGAATTATTCTCTTTGAATAGTCGCACAGACCCTCCTGTAGCAGCTGATTTAAATCCATTGGGCTTTTCAAGGTCAGCTGTTTCCCACAATGCCCCGCATCCCTCTGGAGCTGTCACTGTGCAGTTTTACGAGAGTTTAAATTCACCTGGGAGATTTTCAGCAGTGCGTGTAATAAAACACTCTCCATTTAAAAAGATTTTGTGTCAGATAATGTTAGGGAGTACTGGGTGTAAGGAAGAAAAATTCAATATTCATTATGTATTGCTTTACAGAATGAACCAAGCAACTTGCTTTAGTGGTTAGAATCTTTAAGCAAGTCTTTATCATTAAACAGGAGGGTGGAGGTGTGGCCTAACGGCTGGAGCTGCTGATTATGGAACTGGGAAGAAGGTTCGATTTCTGACAACGGTGCACCACCTTGTTATTCTAGGCAAATCAGTTAATCTTCCTGTGCCTAAAAACAAATCTGTCCTTGTGTAATATAATCTGGTGTTCAGGTAAAGAGCTCGAAGGCCCTATAGAACAAATGCAAAAAAAATGAAATGTATAGAAATAATTGCAAATGGTTGTCCTCTATTCAGTCATGGTCAGACTTAATAATAGCTGTTATATTTCATCTAAAAGTCCAACTTTCCAAGTCTTGTCAAAGAGAATTAAACAGTACATTCGACCGCTTAGGTTGAAAGTGTTTAAAGACAACTATATATACATTTAAAATTGATACATAATTGTAAGCGATAGAAAACATTGTCTTTTACATTCAATTATTCGAAATACGTCCATGACATAAATAGATTTAAGAAGGTCAACACAGTAGAAAATGTGGCTCTGATAAAGGGGAGGGTTTATGAGAGATGTTAGTGGCACTGAATAGTTATTTTGCAGTCCAAATTACAGTGAAACTATAGATAAAGTAAAGGCACATAGCCTGTGGCTTATACATTCCGCTGGAAAGATCTCTGTGTAACCTGAAGGGTACAGGCTGTGGTCCGTAATATAGGTACCCCTTTTTGCCAGGATTGCTGAATCTAGACATGAAGAATATCGAAATACAGGACAGGGTGCCGAGGGGCAAAATATAGAAAGGTAAGTACATATAGGGAAGTATAGGTTTGCTATTCCTAACTCCATTACTACGTACTTTATATGTACCTTGTAGGTACTTATCTGTAGGGTTAGGTATAGCCAATGTAGACTTACTTACCTGTCAATAGTTTTTTTCCAAAATGTTGTCCTCAATATTTACTAGCTTCGATGTTTTGACTTTGATATTTAGTCTGCACACCTCACTTTTTTCTGCATAACCAAAACACCTTTTCAATACTACAATATGAAGCCGGTCTGCAGGAGTACTATTATTTAAACTCAAGTGAGTCACTTTTTGCTTGGCGACTAGGATTCCACAATTCCACAAGTGCATTATTTTCCACTCAATAATGGGTTTGTCACGTAATTCAAGGACCGTTGTATAATGTTCATATTTCAACAACTAATGCACTTTGCTTCTAACTCAAGCACATTGCAGAAGTTAAGTGGTCCTCTCTGATTGCTGCATTTTCGGTACATAAAGAGGTCAGAATTCTGTAAAGGTGGCTCTTATATTGCCAGTGAGAACTACAAAGAATCAGCTCTACCTATTTACATACAGTTCATAGGAGGGTGGAAAGAACGATTCATTATTTGGCAAAAAATGTTTTATTGATTAAATGCATAATTACATCACAAGCACTTCTCAACTACTTTAAAAGGTCGTGTAGAGTTTAGCCCTGTTCCAAAAAGTTCACATCTCTTTTTGAAGTTTAAAGTCAGGAATCTCAAAATCCTCCTGGCACACAACATAATAAACATTATTATACGGTACCGATTCCAGGGACAATACCCCTTCTATTGGCTACGCAGTGGGATCACAGGGTAAACCGGAAAACGAAGCACATTTTTCAAACGTAACTGGGAAGTGCAGAATGAAAAGCAACGTGCCTCTTCTATACTACTATTATAAAGGAAGAACTTTGAACCTTTGAGGCGGGTAAACTCGGGAACCACAGCGCCAATCCACAAACCCGATACATCGTTGTAATTGTCAGGGTGTGCAGATGGACATAGGCTATATAAACTTAATAAATAAACGTTATTTAAAAAATTTACCCAAAAAAAAAGTAGTCCGTTGGAAGAAGCGCCGGCCGCGACGTGCGTGCCCGACGTGAGGAGCGCGGGGAGGAGCGGCGTCTAGGACCGCGAGGAGGACCGGCGGACATGGCGCGGGGAGTAGTGGCGGACAGGCGGTGAGGAGCGGCGGACAGGCGGAAAAATTAAGCAAAAATGAAAATCGGGAGCAAGAGGAAGCAAACTGAGCATTGCAAAAGTGAGCCAAACGGTGCATTACAGGAGGAAAAAGTTACGTGTGCAGGTTACAAAAGCGTAGAAAGTAAACAGAGGTATAGGAGGAAAAAGTGACATGTGCAGGTAGCAAGAGGAAGCAAACGGAGCATTAAAAAAGTAAGCCAAACTGTGCATTACAGGAGGAAAAAGTTACATGTGCAGGTTGCAAAAGCATAAAAAGTAAACAGAGGTATAGGAGGAAAAAGTGGCGTGTGCAGGAAGCAAGAGGAAGAAAACTGAGCATTAAAAAAGTGAGCCAAATGGTGCATTACAGGAGGAAAAAGTTATGTGTGCAGGTTACAAAAGCGTACAAAGTAAACATAGAGGTATAATACTGCAATATATGGAGGAAGGCTCCGGGGGACCCACGGACAACGTCGGGGTGGGCGGGGGCCCTGAAGGCAAATTGCTCCCGGACAACGCCGGGACGGGCTGCTAGTACTGAAATAAAGGACTGCATGTTCTCTCTTGAGAGCAAACTAGTATGTGATTTATAAAAACCTTCATAGTGTCCGAGGGAGAAAGGACAGCGTTAAATAAATCGCATTCTACAACTTCCACGAAAAACAAAATCATTCATTCATTTTTGATCTATTACATTTTGAATTGTATTTGCTCAAGTAAATAACTCTTTCCTCAAAAACCTCAGAATTTTCTACAGCACTGGGGTCTCTTTTGTATAAAACGAATTAAAATCTAAAAATAGCTAGATGATAATGCCATATGTTCTGAATGTCCTATACTGAATAATTCGACTAACATTTGATGCATAGCTCAATCAACCATGACGCCTACTTTGGCCCTCCATTGTTGCTTTTTTTGAGTAGCCATGGCATTTTAAATAGGAGAACTACTGATTATGAATAAAATATAGACATGTCTGGAAATGTAATTCATAATGAGCTCAAGGGCCAAGTAGTGTTTAATGGCCTATCCATAATGTTTAGGGAGGGTTTTGATTTTAGGAAGGTATAACAAATGGAGGCTGTGATTGACACTTGGGAAATCACTGGTAAACCCCAACTGGTGAATGAGGTCTCATTGTAGGGATTTCTCAATTCACACATTTATTTGAGTGAATCTCAGGGAGTGAGATTCAGTGAAAGGCTAAATCAATGCTTTGAGTTGTTTGTCGAACATCTGTAACCTCTTCCACACTCTCTTGTGTATTCCTGTCTTTGTAACAAATCACATTGTTCTCTGCTCTACCATTGGGATTTTTGCTTTTTGTGAGGCATATTGTGACTTCAGTTCATTTTAGCGTTGTACAGCCATACTCTGGGGTAATATGTTTCTGTGCCAGAGGAATCAATTACATAAAAGAATGCTGTGTCAAACTCTACATTCCTGATAGTAGCTGAACTACAGTAATACCATTGGTGAACTGAGCATCCTGCAACCGGAAAACACACCCTGTTGTGTAGGCCACTTATGGGGAAAATTTGCATTTGCAAAAATAGTTGAAATCAGAAAACTTCCCCTGCTTCACCAATGCAGTATTTCTTAATTAGCTTGACGTTTTGGGTCAAGGTCGACCATTACCAATCTTGCTGCGCTGTGGGAAAATGAAAGCCAGGAATGCATTGTAGTTACCATTATTCAGCACATTCCTGTCCTTCCCTAACATTGATGCACTTTTGGCTGCGAAGTGCCAATGCAGGCTCCCTTGCATTGTTATGTACCCCAATGTAGGTCGAGGTAGATAGAAAACCATGTACTTACATTTGCCCTACCTTGCTCTGTATAACCGTTCTAGCACTGACCTTTTACCCAGTTATGTGCTGAATAAATGTCGATCGGTTTCCTTGAAACTAGACTAATTATTATGATAAGGATTCTTAGAGAAGTCTCTGCACATGACGTACATAACAGCATTAACATACTCTGTATAAAAGTCATGGTCATCTTCATCCTAGGGTGAAAGGACTACTGTGAATAATTACAGACATTGATTTAGGCTTATTTATATAATACGTACTCACAACATATAGATTGTGTAAGGAACCCCAAGGCTATCTTTTTGGTATAATAGGACCATACCAACACTAAATAGACAGAGGAGAAGCTTTTACGCTGGCACTAGATGCTGAGGTCCCAGGCTGCAGAAGCTAAAAAACTCAGCAGTCTGACATCCTTTGGCAGGTGTGCAACTCGAGACCAAGACGGGGTCCTTATTTTTATTTTATCAGGTAATGGGGTTGGCTCCTTCCTATGGGAATCTTGGCTTTATACCCACATACATGTTAAGTACATTTAGGTACACTTAGGTAGGGTTGCATCATAGCAGTACGCTTGATTACCGTCATGTATATAAGCCTGCAAGGATTCATTGTTTTAGCACCATGGCAGAATTCTACCTTTTATTTACTCTGTTGGTGCTTGTAATCGTATACATTTGTTTCTATCTAAGGATTCCTGCAGCACATACGTTTTACACTAGAATGACGCTGGTTCAATTAATGCTTATTGAAAACATCTCCATCATTTATTCTATGTATATCTCTGAGACTAAGTGAGTGTGATTGACTGAGCCAAAAGTACTGTGCTGTTTTCACGAACCCTGAAGGATCAAGCGTTGTCATGTTCAATAGTAGCCAGAAACTATTTGCGCCTTTGTAAGGGTAGGGAGCTTACAGTGGCACTGTGATCTAGCTGGCCTTAAGGCTAACATATCCTTTTGGTGTTTCTGGAAGCAGTCTGGACATCAATCCCTTAGTTTATGTTGTTTCAACGCGCAGATCCTATGTATTTTTAGGATCTACACAACAGCATCATGCTGCTTCTTGTTTTAATTGAGGAATTCTTCTCATTACATGTCAAAGGAGGCATCGTCCTAGTTAGAGGTCTCCCAGAGTCCTTATTTACACCAATACAAACCTTACTTCATCCTGCAGCTTGACTAATCACCTTCCAAAGAATGTTAGATCACATCTCCTCTACCATGAAGTAGCTACATTGTTTTCAACTCCCAGCCTGAATCAATTTCTAAGTCTTTAAGTAGTCTGGATAAACCAGACAAGAATGTCAGGAACATCTCTCTGGACAGGTCAGATATACAAATGCCTCACAGAGAACACTCAAGTGTAATGAGGTTCCCGATCTCTTAATAGAAATTAAATAGCAGGTCATGTGAGACAACCTTTGGCTCAACCGAGTCTCCACTAGCTCCATCTCCACTCAGTTCATCTCTCCTTCAGTCCCTGTGCCCATGTCCCTTCAATCCTTTACCCCACTCTAATCCCTCCTATGTACCTCTCTCTGTCTTGCTGCCTCCGTCTCTATCCATCTCCACCATTTTGTCTTCATACCTCTTTCTCCATATCTTTTTTCACTCTATCCAATTTTCTCTGAAGACCCAAGCCGACTTATATTTTGGATTCCACATGCAAAGATTTAATTTTTTCTGAACTGAAGGGTTTCTTTCAGAAAGTAACTTTTTGTGTGTTTTATTACATTGTTTCTCATTTCAATATTTTTCCTAAAACACTCATTTGAAACCTCACCTAGAGAACTAGTGTCTGCTAGGAATTTCATTATTTACGGAAGATGCCTTGTCTAAATTTGGTTACTTCTAGGGTTTAATAGGTTTTTAATATACTCTCTTATTTAAATTTGATTGTATGTCACCTGATTGCAGTGTGTGAATTCTAACATTTGCATATTAGTGCTTAAAAACAATACTTGATCATGGATAACAATTCGGATTCGTACACATTTAATTAAAGCATCAACATTTAGAATAATTAAACACAATGATCACATTATGTTTTCTAGGCATGTTTATGTATGAATTGATGTCAAATATTTAATTTTACAATTCAATATTATTTAACAAGGTAATGAAACTTGTGCGCGCAATAGTTCATATGACTCATTCTCATTTCATGCATATATGCATGCGTTCAAGTCAATTTACATAATTTGCAACAAACTGAAATGAGCAAAGTATTTTCACGCACATTTCCTCACCTCTGAGCTACTTCTAAACAGCTCACTGCATGGATTCCAACAGGTGCAGGTAAAAACACAATCAATCGTTGTACACCAACGTTAATGACAGGCACAGAAGTATGTCCTAAACCTATTGTCAATTTCACACCTATGCGCAGTTCTTGAAAATCACCTGCATTTTGTCTAAAAAGTATACATTTTGTTTTGAATTGAGAAATAATAATGGTATTCTTAACCCCTCGCCCGTGAAATTCTTTAAATTGATTTTTACATTTGAATTTCTATTTAGGTCGTGGTTTTCTTCAGACTACTCACCTGTAACTGAAAACCGCTTTCTGGTTCACGTAATTTTTTATAGGTAGATATAGGAATCAAGGGTGCAAAAGTATAATTCAAATGGTGAATGTTGGACCCGACCCTTTAGGCAGGTTCCCCCCGAGACTTTTTGCTTTTTCCTAGCCTGTTTCTGTGACCTGGTGTTGGTGATTTTAGGCCTCTGGGCACTTTTTCACTGTGGTACAGTGTAAAGTGCTTGAGCTCTCTGTGTATGCGTGGTGAGTGACCTGCCCTCCCATGGGAATTAATGGGGAATATGTATGCCCATGGTAGTTCCTGATGTGTGGGGAGTGCAGGGGCGAGTTTGGTATGAGAGAACTCGTGAGACTGAATGCTGCGAAATGGTATATGCGGCATGATTGTGTCTAGTCTAGAAGTGCCACTATTAGAAGTTGGCATATTTGTGTAATTTGTGTCTGGCGTGTGATTGGCTGGTGAGCCTGGTCCAGGAGTGCCTGGGCCTGCTTGTGGATTGACTGTTTGGTTTGAGGGTGACAGGGGCTGGAGAGCCCACAAGGTTGTCTGAGTCAGCCCATGGATGAAAGGGAGCATCTGCTGCCAGAGAAGTGGGAGGAGATGGCACCTGATAGTGAAGGGCTGTGCCTGCCTGACCACAATGCTGGCTCCACCTCCTGCTGGGCGACTGTCACCTCTGTCCCTGATACTGACAGGACTTCTCTATAACCAGTTCTAGCTGGTTCTCACACTGCCTGCACAAAGACTTCAAAGACTTTTCCCTGTATAAGAAGGGGCTGTGTCCCCTTCCGATTTGTTCTTGTTTTTCTGGACTTGAATCTGCCAGGGGCCTGCTGCTACTTGGGCCCATGGGAAGGCTTGCCTCCCTGGGCCCTGCCCAGCTCCTGGATATGCTGGACTACTGAAGGAATCCCTGGGACCCCTCTGCCTTGCCAGGGGGGATTGGAAACTTTGCTTTGCTGGGAGCGCCTGCTCCCTTTTCCCTGACCCAGGACTTGGTGGTGGCTTCTGGGCACCCTGGAGGATTTTGCTGCTGGGGGGACCTTTTTACCGGAGCTTTATTTGTCTTTAGCTCTTTGTTCTTGCCCCCAGCGCTTGGAAGCACTTTTGCCTGGCCCCTGGCACCTGGGAGCGCTTTGTTTGGCTTCCAGCGCTTAAGAACGCTTTATTTTGCTCGTATCGCTCTAGAGCGCTTCCCTTGTGCTTCACCGGTGCCCACCGGCATCTGGCCCGTTTTGTGGCGGACTTGTGGGCCGATCGAGTGCCCACCTCGATTTATGGTTATTTTTAAAGAGCCGGTGCACACCCGGCATTTGCCCGCAAAAATCAGCCCCCACCTGCCTGCCTAAGGAGAAGGGCCGCTGCGCTGCCCGCAGCGACCCGGAAGTGGTTGGCCGGCCGGCCAATCCCAGCGTGGCCGGCCGGAAGTCCCCGCTACCGCAGGCCGGGGGGAAGAAAGAAGAAGCCTGGCGGCCGGTTTGCAGGGCTCCCGTGATACGAGGGAGCCCTGCTGCATCTAGGAGAGCCCAGGAGGAGAGGAGCCCCGCCCGCGGCCCCAAAGCGACCGCCGGAGGAGTGCTGCAGGGAGCGAGGCTCCCGTGTGAGGAGGAGAGCCCCGCCCGCCAGAAGACAGCCGGTGAGTGCGGGTGCTTTCAAAGAGAGGGGGGGGCGTCGGGACACATTGCCGGTGTCCGCCCCCCTTCAGTAGCGCAACCTCCGGGGGCATTGTATTGTTTGGAGCCACGAGGCTCTGGGGGCATCATTTGAGTTTGGGGCACCAAGAGGCTCCCCGCCTCCATTTGTTTTACGGGCCCAGAGAGGCTCGAGGTGCCCTATGTGATTTAAGAGCCCAGAGAGGCTCGGGGGCCATTTTCATGACGTCAAGCCCCAGAGGGGGGTCTAACAACCCCACAGTTGTTCTAAGAGCCTGCTAGGCTCAGGGGGCATTTTATTGAGGAGCCAGAGGGCTCCAGAGAAAGGATTTGCTGCAGAGCCTGTGTGGCTCAGTGTGGCGCAGTTTAGGCTCAAGGGGCACATCTTTATTTCAGAGTCCCCTGCCACAGTTTTTATGTTTCACAGCTGCCCAGCAATTAGTGGGCAGCTGCACCGTTTAGGCCTCTTTGGTGACTGCTTACAGCTGCCCAGCACTTTGTTGGCAGCTGCCACGTTTAGGCCTTTACTTTGGACTGGCGCTGCATGGCAGCGCGCCCTGACATTAGGACTGAGGGCATCTTTGCCCCAACAAGGCCAGTTGGCCTAGGGACTGCCACAGGTGGTGGCTTATGTAAGTTGTGCGCAATGTGGTTATCTGCTATGTCTAGGATGGTAACTGCCTACTGTGTGTTTTTGCGCTATTGTATGATTCTGGCACCTCTGAATGTTTTTAGGCATCATATGTCTTCCTTTTCCCTGCGCTGCACCTCTGAATGTATTTTATTGCATCATGTGCTTTGTTCTTAACACCTCTGAATGTGTAGGTTTATGCATCAAGTGTTTCTCTTTACTACTCCTCTGAATGTATATTTATGCATCATGGGTAATGTGTTCTTTCCTAGACCCCTAAACGCTGTGTGATACTTAGGTGGTTGTCCTTTTAGTACAGGTGGTCCTAGTGAGGTCCTGGTACCTGTTCCCAGTAGTTACTGGATGTGATTTATAACTGTTATGTTGTGCTACAGTGATTTTATATCCTTTTATTCTAACTTCTGACAAGTATTTCTATTTCTAAAAATGTTGATTCTGACAGTGGCCCCTGTGGCCCTGTCTTGTAAATAATCCCTTAGGGATGTTGCCCGTGCCAGTTGGCACAATGTACATGTGTGATTTTTTATCTGATATGTGTTTACAATACAAAAGTTATTTTAATATAACCTTGTGTGGAGTCCCTTTTGTGGTGTGCCTAGTATGTTGTTGCTGTTGTGTGCTGCCGCAAATGCTTTACACATTGCCTCCGAGTTTAGCCTTACTGCTTGTGCCAAGCTACCAAGGGGGTGAGCAGGGGTTATCTTGGCGTGTGACTTCCTTGCCCTGACTAGAATGGTGGTTTCTGCCTAGCTTTGGCGTCAGCCTTAGCCAACCAGAAATAGCCAGTTCTAACAGTGAAGTTTTAAGAATCTGCTAAACTTTGCATATTCATGAAGTTGTAAAGCTTGCCATTTGCCAAAATTCTCCGGTGAATTCAAATATTCCATCAAAAGGAGCATGTCCAGTGAGACTTTTTCAGCAAAATCCTTTTTTGAGAGGTTGCCCCGGTGAGCTTTCACAGACACTTATCTTAGACTGTAGCTTGATTAGAAATTACGCCTCGATCTGATGGGAAAAGCTTGTGTCCAGCGTTTGGCGTTGAGAGATTCAGCTGATAAGTAAAGCCGGGAATTTGTGCATGCAGAAGGTAACTTCAGATCTATGGAAGAACCATCTCCTGTGTGTCCTCATCAAAACGTTACCTCTTGTAAATGTGAGAAGTCATAATAGGAATCTGTGAGGAAGGGAAGAAGTGACTTTTGTGAAAAACACAAAAAATATTCTTGCATTTGTGGATGTGTGCTTAAATTAGTTTTTCTAAAACCTTGTGAATTAGAAACAAAACTGAGTTTATGGCTGTGATGCTGAAGAAGTCATTTTACATGGTTCCGAGTGCTGCAAAGAGGTGTTGGGAATCAGCGCATCTGTCGTTCAGGTTATCCCTCTCCCACTAATCCAATCGACTTTTGCCTAACATTGAGTCCATCCCGCTGGTCATGCAACTTAGAACAGTCTCAACTCCTATTAGCAAGCTGGTCATGCAGAACTAAAAATGGAGGCTACACAGACACAACCCATCATCTCAAAGACAATCATCGGCAATATTCAGAGGAATCCACTTGTCTAATAGCTGGGTCTGAACTGAGGTGGCGAAGTGAGCTAAAGAACTATGATGGATTCATCCCAGATCTGTGACTGGGGGTGAGTGTCTGAAAAGTTCATCACTCCGTCCATCCTCTCCTTGTGTTTAACTGAATTCCATCAACCATCCTGTCTCTGTTCCCGTTTAAGATCCATTTCCCCTTCCCTTTAGTCTCACTGAGGTGCCACAAAAATTAGCACACAGCTTTACTAAGGGCCAGGTACATGAAGAAACCGTTTTTCAATTTCCTAATTACGAATCCTTGCGATTCTCAATTAGGAAATCGCAAAACGGCATGCATTAAGGTGTGTTGAACACTTTTTGAGATTCCTACGAGATCACAAATGACCTACATCAAGAATATTAATGAGGTAGGTCACATTTTGCGACCCCTAGGAATCGCAAAAATCACAGGGATGATGGCCTGCTGTGGTCAGCAGACGACCATGTCTGTGATGTTTTTTAAATAAAGTAACTGTTTTTATTAATGCAACCCGTATCCCTTAAAGGAAAATGGTTTGCATTTCTATAACAAAAATGAAAAGTTTTCTTTTCATTTTTTAAGAGTATGCAGTGGTCCGTGGGACCACTGCCTGCTTTTAAAAACGGCTGTAACAAACATTCACAAAGGGAAAGGGATCCCCTTGGGACCCCTTCCCATTTGCAAATGGATTACCACCTACTTAAAGTAGGTGGTAAAATGCTAATATTTTGCGACCGCATTTCGGTCACAAAACATCCCTACATACCGATGTGATTCAGTATTAGGAAGGGACGCCCTAAGCATGTCACTTCCTAATAGTGAATTGCAAACCCATTTTGCGATTCAGTATCAGGTTAACGAATCCCAAAATAGTGTTTGCTCCATCTGAAAAGCATTTTTTGCATTCATAAACGGGCTGATTCTGAGAATCGGTCCGTTTGCGATGATAAAAATGCTTGATGCATGTGCCCCTAAAATCCTAATGTAAATAAAATGACTAAAATGCTAAGCTTAAAAAAGCTATTAGAAGCATTGGCAAAGTGGTTCTGTGTCCTCGATGAGCATATTTATTATATCACAATTTGTTGTGACAGTGCCAGTACAGACTTGGGACATCCCTATGCTGCAAATGACTTTGAAATGGAACAAACCAGCCCTGTTGCCAGGCCTTCATATGTTGAACCCATACTGTTATCGAAAAGCCTCTGCTGCAAAGATAGTTTCCAAGCTCAGAAATGCAGGGGACATGGAAATCGATTCACCAAAATGCCTGAGGTAGCGGAAGTGACATCATATACCCTTTGACCTTAATGATGTCACAAGAAGTGACATCATATGACCTTTGACCCTGCATCATTCCAAGAAGTGATGTCACATAATCTTAATCCTGATGACATCACAATAATTAACATTGCAGAAGTTCCATAATTGCATAACAATGGGGAGAGGATGTGTCATAACAAATAGAGCGGTCAAGCTCAATGCTGGGAAACTGGGTTAAAGTCTCGTCAAGGACGTTCAACATCCTGTGATTCAGGAAAATCACTAAATATCCCTGTGTCTAACAAAATGAATGTGCCCATCTGTAACACAACTGGTACTCGATATATAAAACTCCCCAAAAAATAATTAATATAGCCTTATAGCCTGCCGTAGAGGGCTATACCGGCTATTAAAGGCCCTCTCCAGCGTTAAAGGCCCCGAGCCGAAGGCGAGGGCCTTTAACAAGGGAGAGGGACTTTAATAGCGGTATAGCCCATCTACGAAGGGCTATAAGGCTATTAGAACATTCTGTCACTTGAGGACAGAATGTTCTAACAAAAACAACAAAGCCTTTTGGGAGCGTGAGGGGATTGGAATCCCCTCATGTTCCCTGAAGCCTTTGTTCACAGCCAGAGCTGTGAACAAAGAAACATTGGAATGTTGGAGCTCCAGGCTTATACCAGCCATTATAAGGCCGGAGCACTCCATTGTTTTCAATGGAGCTCCCAACATTCCAATGTTCTAATATTATATATTTTTCTATGGGAGAACAAATGGTGGGGGTGTCTTCCCTCAGAAAGGTTTTAAAAAAATTATTTTACTAGTGCATTGCCATGCACAATTTTCACATAGATTTGCTAAAAATGACCTTGTCACAGTTGTCTTCCCATATGCCATGACTTTCCTCCAATGTGCCATCACAAGCAATTTGCCACAGGTGTCAACTATGGCAAGAATTTCCTCCAGAAGGCCAACGCTGGAATTGTTTCATGGGTGCTCCCTGCCAAAATGTATCTACAAAGTGACAGCAGTAGCATTTTGCAGAGGCTATCCCATATGCAAGTATTTCCTCCAGTATTCCAGTGCCAACATTTTGTCAAGGGAGCGTCTAGAAGCTAAGATGCATGTCAGTTCTAACAGTAGATCTGCAAGCATAGTAACACATGCTTACTTACAATCACTTAATCACATTCATTCTATCATTATCACTGACTTGAACTCATTCATTTTCACCTTCTCATGTGCACTGATTCCCACCCTGAATCACTCATTCGTACTCTCTCACTCACTCGTCCTCTGACTCATTTATACTTACTCACTCATTTTGTAACAGACACACACACACATCCATGATTTAATATACAAACATACATGCTCACACTTATACATTCTCCCTTACCCAAACTCATTCTCAACCACATGCACACACAACATACATTAAAAGCATTGTGTTTTTCTTATCTAAGATGCCAGTGAAGGTCCAGATCTTGCCGCTCCACTTTTTATTACACTAATAGTGAATAATAAACTTTTATACACTATTAGTGGAATAAAAATTAGCAGGAAACGAGGTTAGAGCCTAACTCTAATAATGTGGGAAACCCCTGTGTTTTTGCCACTGATTTTGCTTCCTCTAATGCCAAGGGTCGCAAAGGCAGTGCCAGGGCGAAGGGCAAGCTAGAAGTCACAACTAGGACACTCGGCCACCTCTTAATGATGTCCATGGCAAGAGATTCGTGCATGGGAAGGTGTCAAGCAAGACAGCACGCTCCAAGGTCTCAGAGCAGGAACATAGACATAGGAATATAACCGATCACCAAATGCAAAGAGACTTTTTTCAGCCAACATTGTAACAAGTGTGAATATGTCTATGTTTAAATTAGACCCTATCAGAAGTTTGCATCTGTACACAGGAGGGATATTCATGAATCTGTCATGGAATGTATTTACAGCTTTTGCGGTCCACTGTGTATTCTAGTGCATACAAATACGAATTTGTATGCTTGTGACACCTATTGTTCATATATAATGATGGGAGGGTTATGTTTGTAGGGCAGGGCTCCCATTCATTCCAATGACCTTGCATCCAAACTGTTGACAAGTAACAACATTCGAAAATGAGCAGAACAATTCAAATGAGGAAATAGATTTGGAAAAGTGAAGGAAGGAAGACTGCGACTGAAGCAGTGTGTTGTCAATAACACCTTGTTAGGCCAATATTTTCAGCAGTTTCCTTCTGTTTGAGGCATTCAGTTCGGAAAGCTGGCAGTAATAATGCTAACACAGTAAAGGAACTGCAGCTAAAGCAAAGCGTATCGTTCATTTTGCATCCAGTGAAATTCCCTTAAAAGTCATGTTGCATGTTGATATCTGTCTGAAGGCTCACGCCAGACTACAAGAATCTCTGTTCAATAAGATCCTTCAGGTTCGGCGTTTTCCCACAAAATGCTTCAGGTCCCCGTGGGGCTGTGAATGTGCAGGCCTGCCAGAGTTGAAACTCACGTGGAGATTTTCAGCCAGCTAAGTGATCATTTGTAGGTGGTGTAAAAAGATTTTGTGTCAGAAAGCGGTCGGTATTGGAAACAGGCTCAAAGGAAGACGAACTCAATACAGATCATTGTGCATTGCTTTACAGGGTGAACCAAAGGCCCTCCTTTGATTGTATGGACATTCAGTCAGGTCTTAATCAATGAATTAAACATGTAGTAGCTTAATTATACAATAGACCACAAAGGGCGAACCAAGGAAAGATGAAGCAGCTGGCGCTCATTTCTGATCAGCCGGGTGCGTTTCCATGCAGTATACTTCTTAGAAGGCCTGAAGGGAATCAACCTGGAACAGGAGTGAAATACGGAGTCTTGGGGAGTATTGTGCATTCTTGAAGGTGGGGGTCGGAGGGGAGGTAGCTTTAAAGTGTGCGTTTAGAAAACCATGCATGCAACTCGAAAAACACACCACAGCCCCATCGGATTGTTTTATTTTCTGAAAGAATAAGGCCCGTGTTCGGTAATGCATTCACCGCACCACGCGAAAGACTCTGAGGTCTGTGAACACTGGTAACACACCACCTGCACAGTCAAGTGAAGACATTAGCTGATTTTTGTATGTGTGTTTGTGGTATTTGTAAGGCATGGACATATCCAAGCAGAGCACTGTATATGGTCAAAGGCAAGCATGGAGTCAACTAGTGACTGGAGAGATAGCTGGTTTCTAGTGGCAGAAGAGTACTGTTATTGCATTGTGATGTTGCATTATTTAAAGATGTCAATCGGGCAACGTATTCCAACCCCTTGCTCTTTAGCCCAACATGCCACCTGAGTTTGGACCCAGCCAAGTGACTATGCAGATGCACAGACATAGGTCCTGTGCTCACTGTGCTAACGCAACCAAGCTACACCCAACTGAAAATCTCGATTCAGGATAAAATTGTTCTCCGGTTACTTGTGTTCTGATTCAGGGAGGACTATGCCTGGCAGTTTGGGCTTGACTGTTCCAACTGAAGCATGGTCAATATTGATTTGCATAAGGCTGTATTCAAACTGAGGTGAACAATGGGTTGGGGCTACCCGAGGGCTTGCCAGTGGTAGGAAAAAGCATCAGAGGATTGTTTTTGTGAGCAAAAACATTCCTCCTTGCAACAAAGGCACCCGTAGACCATTTTGCAAGGGTGCCTGCATTGGCACAAGGCAGCAGATTGTGCGTCAGCACGGGTATGGCCAGACAATGGGTCCTGTGCTCACTATGCTACTTGAATACAGCTACACCCAACTAAAAATCCCCAATCAGGCCAAAACTGGTCTTCCTCCTATCACCTTCTGTGTGTATCATTTGATGCCTTAAGTGGGTATGCTGAGACATGGGTCTCATGCTTATTATGCTTTTAAAACTAAGCTATACCTGAATAAAAATCCCCAATATGGGCAAAATATGTCTTGGGTTCCCTCTGCTTTGATTCATTAATAACCTGGCCTAACAGGTCATGTCGAGCTGTTCTGATTGGAGCAGGGTGAAGACTAATTTCCATGCGGCTATGTTCAAATTGAGGTGTGGGATGATTGGGCGAAAGAACTATGGACTTGAATGATGCCCGAAAAGATTGCAAGTGGTTAGACTTATTGTATGCATTCCTCTTATAATGTTTTAAGTGTTAGGGTGTTGGGGTCAGGCCCTGGGGGATGTGGTCCCCAGGGCCAAAAATAAGAAAAAGAAGAGGGGCTACACAGCCCCCTTCTTAATTTTTTTTTTTAAATACGGGATCTGGAGGAGGCCACATCCCCTCATTACACCCCTCTGTAATGAGGCCATGCCCCTTTTTACACCTCTCTGCAACGCAGCCCCCTGGTGCATACTGGAGGTTCCTGGTGAGCTAGTTGACCCCCAGGGACCCCCAGTTTTCAAGGGGATTTAGTTCCCGCTCTGGAAACGTGCCAGGGGGCTGTGTTGTAGAGAGGTGTGATGAGGCCACACCCCTTTTTACACTTCTATGCAACGCAGCCCCCTGGCGCATACTGGAGGTTCCTGGTGGGCTAGTTGGCTCCCAGGGACCCCCAGTATTCAAGGGGATTTAGTTCCCCCTCTGGAACCGCGCCAGGGGGCTGCATTGCAGAGAGGTGTAATGAGGCCTCGCCCCTTTTTAC
This sequence comes from Lissotriton vulgaris, assembly GCF_964263255.1. NCBI lineage: Eukaryota > Metazoa > Chordata > Amphibia > Caudata > Salamandridae > Lissotriton > Lissotriton vulgaris. The sequence goes on from NC_141687.1 coordinate 915,829,006, forward strand.
ATCTCTCTGCAACGCAGCCCTCTGGCGCATACTGGAGGTTCCTGGTGGACTAGTTGGCCCCCAGGGACCCCCAGTATTCAAGGGGATTTAGTTCCTCCTCTGGAAACACGCCAGGGGGCTGCATTGCAGAGAGGTGTAATGAGGTCAATCCCCTTTTTACACCTCTCTACAACGCAGCCCTTGGCGCATACTCGAGGTTTCTGGTGGGCTAGTTGGCCCCCAGGGACCACCAGTATGCAAGGGGACTTAATCCCCCAACTTAGAACGTGCTATGGGGGACGTTTGGACAGTGGTGAAGGTAGGGGGTGGGGCTTGAATAACATGTGTGCAAACATGCTCTGTGGCGCATTTTAGGTTGGGGAATTAATTCCTCTTCAATCCAGAGGTCCCCTAGTGGCCAACTAGCCCAACCAGTACTTCCAGTAAGCGCCACGGAGCTGTGTTGCAGAGTGTTGTAAAAAGGGGGCATGGCCTCTGAACACCTCTCTGCAACCCAGCTCCCTGGCGCATACTGGAGGTACCTGTTGGGCTAGTTGGCACACAGGGGACCTCAGGATTGGAAAGCAATTAATTCCCCAACTTAAAACGTGCCACAGGGCATCTTTGCACACATGTCACCTCAGACTCCGTCCCCTTCCTTCACTATTGAGCAAAATATTCCTCTAAAATCTGTCGAACTACGAATTCCGATTTACTCACCTGTTATCAGGAGAGACGTCAGAGCTGCATATTTGAACCCAGTACAGCCCCTGAAAAGTAAATCTAAGCGTATTTACCAGTAACTTGTATTTCCTTCCATAGGAATCTATTGTGTGGTTTTCACCAGAAAAGTTTCTAAGTATCTATTTTTGAAACGTACAAATATTCCTCAATAATAAGCCGAACTACGAATTCCTATTTACTCACCTGTTATCAGGAGAGACCTCAGTGCTGCATCTTTCAGCCCACTACTGATCCTGATTCTAACCGTACTTACAGTAACTTAAATTTCCTTCCATAGGCTAACATTGAGTGGTTTCACTTGGAAATTCTTTTAAGTGTGGAGTTTTGGAACTTAAAAAAATTCCTCTAAAATCAGTCGAACTACGAATTCCCATATACTCACCTGTTATTAGGAGAGACCTCAGTGCTGCATCTTTCAGCCCACTACTGATCCTGAAAAGTAATTCTAACCATACTTACAGTAACTTGAATTTCCTTCCATAGGCAAACATTGACTGGTTTCACTTGGAAATTCTTCTAAGTGTGGAGTTTTGGAACTTAAAAAGATTCCTCTAAAATCAGCCGAACTACGAATTCCAATTTACTTACCTGTTATCAGGAGAGACCTCAGTGCTGCATCGTGGCTCACTGGTTAGAGGCGGCAGACTCGAGAGCAGAGGACGGCCCGGGACCAGGATTCTATTCCCGGCGCGGCAGGTTTCTGGACCAGGGTCAGCGGACTCGATAATTCTCTCGCCTCGGTGCCCACTCTGATCAGCGATCACACTCGGCAACTCTGGGCATTAGCTTGCCTCATCTTCACTAAAGTCCCCACCAGACCGCCGGGGATGCCTGGTCTCACCCTGGAGATACCCATTAAGGGACCATCTCTCAGGGAAGCCAGGAAGGGTTTCGCAGCGGTCGAAGCGCCTTGGGACCCTCCGGGTAAGTAGTGCGCTATATAAATGCCTATAGATTTACATACATTTACATTTACATCTTTCAGCCCACTACTGATCCTGAAAAGTAATTCTAACCATACTTACAGTAACTTGAATCTCCTTCCTTAGGCTAACATTGACTGGTTTCACTTGGAAACTCTTCTAAGAGTGGAGTTTTGGAACTTTAAAAAAATCCTCTAAAATCAGCTGAAGTACGAATTCCGATTTACTCATCTGTTATCAGGAGAGACCTCAGTGCTGCATCTTTCAGCCCAGTACTGATCCTGAAAAGTAATTTTAACCGTACTTACCGGTAACTTGAATTTGCTTCCATAGGATATCATTGCCTGCTATATAAAATACATATAAATGAACAAAAATATAAAACAAAAAAAACAAATATTACAATTTCAATATTTTTAAAAACTTTTTTTTAAATTTATATTAAAAATTGTAATGTAATGTAAAAAATAAAATAACAAAAAAATACTTTAAAACAATGTAGTAAATCAGTCTAAAAAATATAACCATTAATACATTTAAAACTTATCATTTACAAAACCTTTGAAATTCAATGAAAAAACCATAGGTTTCAGCCACGTTATAGTTGGGAATTAGCATTTAAAAAACCTTGGAAATTCACGGAAAAGACAATAGGTTTCAGCCACGTTATAGTTAGGACTTAGCATTTAAAAAACCTTAGAAATTCACTGAAAAAACCATAGGTTTCACACATGTTATAGTTAGTTGGACATTTCACTCATACAAAACCATTTAAATTTCCCTGCTATAGTTAGTTCAGCTAACTATAACTTGCGCGCCCACAATGCACTGCTGATGACGTCACATATTACATAACTCATGACATGGTCAGTGACATCACTCATGACATCACTGATAACTTCTCAAATGACATCAATGATGACATCATCCAGTGAATGTGTGTCTTTCTGAAAAATAAATATTTTTTATATATGTATATCTAAAGGTCGATGGAAGAATAAATGGGACACCCACCGACCATGCACGCAACCTAGGATTCATCCTCGACTCCTCCCTCTCCATGTCTAAACAGGTCAACGCTGTCTCCTCCTCCTGCTACAACACCCTCCGCATGCTCCGTCAGATGCTCCGTCCATCACCACCCCCTTTTGTACCGCTTTGCGCCATAAGTTGGCAGGGTATGCTCAGACGTGAGTCCCTTGCTCACTTTGCCACTGGATTCAGGCAAGCCTGGCTGAAGATGGCTGTAATGCCAGAAACCGGTCCTAGGAAGCTTGTTTTCGGTCCAGGGAAGGCATGGCTTGGCAGTTCGGGCTAGACTGTTCCCATGAGGCACAGGGTCAGACTGATTTGCATATGGCCATGTCTGAACTGGGGTGGCAGAGTGGGCTAAAGAACGGTGATGGATTAAACCCAGATCTGTTGACTAGGTGTGAGTGTTTGATTGGTTCAGATGCTCCGTCCATCACCACCCCCTTTTGCACCGATTTGTTCGCCATGAGTTGGCAGGGTATGCTCAGACGTGAGTCCCTTGATCACTTTGCCACTGGATTCAAGCAAGCCTGGCTGAAGACAGCTGTAATGCCAGAAACCAGTCCTAGGAAGCTTGTTTCCGGTCCAGGGAAGACATGGCTTGGCAGTTCGGGCTGGACTGTTCCCATGAAGCACAGGGTCAGACTGATTTGCATATGGCCATGTCTGAACTGGGGTGGCAGAGTAGGCTAAAGAACGGTGATGGATTAAATCCAGATCTGTTGACTGGGTGTGAGTGTTTGATTGGTTCAGATGCTCCGTTCATCACCACCCCCTTTTGTACCGCCTTATAGAAAACCCTAGCAATGAAAGTTGGTTCCAAGGACCTCAGCATTTGGCATAGGAGGAGGTGGTGGGGGCTGATACGAATAAACTACTGTGATTGACAGTCCTGCACTTTCTTTTCCAGAAGAAGAATGCCTGCTTATTATACCAGTCTTGGAGTATACTTCTAGAGTGAAGAGGTGAAAAAAAGGCCGCGCAGCGGGCGCGCCTAAGTCAAGCCTGTCTGAGCCCGTCCGCGCCTGGACCGCGCCCACCACCAGAACCCCTGGAGCCCGAAGCCACCACAACACCAGACTGCACTACGACCCCAGCACCCTCCACGCACTCAACCACGGACGAGATCACTCCTGCTACTGGGCCACCCCGAAGCGCACCCAAGGGCCCTTCACCTGCCAGAACTGCAGCCTCACCAGCATCTGGCCCGCTAAACCATCAGCTAGAGAACCCAACCACCTCTGATGCATCCTCCTCAACACCCGCTCCACCTGCAAGCACGCCATCGAACTCTGGGACCTCCTAGACTCAACCACCCCCAACGTCGCCTTCCTGACGGAGACCTGGCTGAACACCACCTCGGCACCAAACACCGCCATAGCCATCCCGGGCGGCTATAAGATCTCCCGCAGAGACCGCACTAACGGAGTGGGAGGGGGATTCGCCATCATCCACAAAAACGCTCTCAGAGTCACAACCAACACCAACGACACCCTCACCACCGCCGAGCACATGCACCTCCAGATCCACACAGACCCCAACACTACCCTCAGAGGTACACTCGTTTACAGACCACCCAGACCCCGGCCACAATTCAGTGACTCCATCGCTGACCTCATCAGCACACACGCCCTCGCCTCCACAGATTACATCCTCCTTGGGGACCTGAACTCCCACCTTGAGAAAAACCACTTCGTCAACTCCACCACCCTGATCCACAACCTCGCCAACCTCAGACTCAAACAACTTGTAACAATACCCACCCACACCACTGGACACACACTGGACCCCATCTTCTCCGCAAGTCCCAACGTCTCCTTCAACCACACCACCGAACACCACTGGACAGACCACAGATGCGTCCACTTCACCTTCAGGAAACCCACCACACACCACTGCACACAACAGATGCCACGCTGCTGCTGGGGCATGGTCACCGAGGACCAACTGACCACCACCCTCGTCCTGGGACCACCCGCCGACCCCACCGACCCCAATACCGCTGCCATCAACCTCAAATAGTGGATCAACGACTGTACCGACACCCTCGCCCCACTCAAGACCTCCGCCAGCAATCACACCGACAAGAAAGCCACATGGTTCACCAAAGACCTTCGGACCTCCAAGCGCACCTGTCGGAAGCTGGAGAAGAGCTGGCTCCGTGACCGAACACCAGACGGCTCTACACCGCCCACAAGAACGCCACCCACAGACACCACCAACTCATCAGGACCGCCAAGAGGACCGCCTTCAAGGACCGCCTAGACAGCAACGCACACAACAGCAAAGAGCTATTCAACATCGTGAAAGAACTCTCCAACCCCAGCTCCAACACCAACGACATTCCACTATCACAAGACCTGTGCGACTCACTGGCCACCTTCTTTCACCGCAAGATCATCGACATCCACAGCAGCTTCGACTCCGCCACCCCCACATCCACCACCGAGACCACCCCCCCTGTGACCAACACCCGCACCACTCGTCTGACCACGTGGTCCAACATTAGCAACGAAGACACCATCAAGACCATGAACTCTATGCACACCGGATCCCCATCTGACCCATCTCACCACATTTCTAACAAATCCAGCACAGCCATTGCACCCCATCTCCGAAAAACAATCAACATCTCCTTTGAGACAGCAACCTTCCCAGAGAGCTGGGAGCACGCTGAGATCAACGCCCTACTGAAGAAACCAAAGGCGGACCCCAACGACCTCAAGGACTTCCGGCGCATCTCCCTGCTCCCCTTCCCAACGAAAGTCACAGAGAAGATCATCAACAGACAGCTGACCTGCTACCTTGAAGACAACAACATCCTGGACCCATCCCAGTCCGGCTTCCGCAGCAACCACAGCAGTGAGACCGCCCTCATCGCCGCCACAGACGACATCAGGATCCTTATGGACAAAGGAGAAACAGCCGCCCTCATCCTTCTAGACCTATCAGCAGCCTTCGACACGGTCTGCCACCGCACCCTAACAGAAGGCCTCCATGACGTGATCCAAGAGAAGGCCCTGGCCTGTACCACATCCTTCCTCTCCAGCAGAACCCAGTGCGTCCGCCTCCCACCCTTCCGCTCCAAGACCACCAAGATCATCTGCGGCGTTCCACAGGGATCATCCCTCAGCCCGACGCTGTTCAATATCTACATGGCACCACTCGCCCACATCGCCCGACAACATAGCCCCAACATCATCTCCTACGCCGACGACACCCAGCTGATCATATCCCTCACGGAAGACCCCCACACCGCCAAAACCAACCTCCACAGAGGAATGAAGGCCATTGCTGAATGGATGAAGGACAGCAGGCTGAAGCTGATTCGGACAAGATGGGGGTCCTCATCCACGACCCCACCCCCTCAGCCTTGGACGACTCTTGGTGGCCTACATCGCTAGGAACACCCCCAGAAACCACCGACCACGCACGCAATGAGGGGGGCATCCTCGACTCCGCCCTCTCCATGACCAAGCAGGTCAATGCTGTCTCTGCTTCCTGCTTCAACACCCTCCGAATGCTCAGCAGGATCTTCAAATGGATCCCCTCCGACACGAGAAAAACAGTCACCCAGGCTCTCGTCACCAGCAGACTGGATTACGGGAACGCCCTCTATGCAGGAACAACAACCAAGCTTGTGAGACGGCTGCAACGCATCCAGAACGCCTCGGCATGGCTGATCCTCGATATCCCCCGACACGGCCACATCACACTACACCTGAGAGGCCTGCATTGGCTCCCCATCAACAACAGGATCACCTTCAATATCCTCATCCACGCACACAAGCTCTACACAACGCCGGACCAGCATACCTCAATGACAGATTCAGCTTCTACACCCCCACCCGCAGCCTCCGCTCTACCAACCTCTCCCTCGCCACAGTCCCTCGCTTCAGGTGGCAGATCCTTCTCCTACCTCACCGCCAAGACCTGGAACACTCTCCCTACAAGCCTACGACAGACCCAGGACCTGCTGGCCTTCAGAAGACTTCTCAAGACCTGGCTTGCCGGCAGCCTCCCCCACTCACCCCCCACCCCCCAGTGTCTTGAGACCCTCAGGGGTAGGTAGCGTGCTTTACAAATGAAATGATTGAAATGATTGATTGATTGAAAAGGCAGGTCCTCACCCTTCCATTTACATTACAAAATCCAATCATATGTCAGAATTGAGGGGTTGTTTACAAGTCTGTCCACCATTGTTTCGTATTTGGGACCGCCTGCCTACAAGGCAGCAGTGGTGTATACCACATTACGATGCGACTGCCACCACTGCGGTCACATTCCTATATTATTGCAGCAGGGATAGTCAGCAGACTCTGCCACAATAGTAAAAATAGGGTGTTGACATTGACATATCACTGCACTACGTGGAAGGCACCATGCGGTGCCTGTCACATGATACAGGGATATGTAAGGGGGAAACATCAGTGCCCACCAGGGCCCATGTCCCAGGCCAAAGGGTAAGGGGACCTGCTTTGGGTCCCCAAATCAGTTGTTTCTGCCAGCTGGTTCACGCCACAGAACAACCGTAGGGAAGGGATATTGTAATCCCTTGCCTGTCAGGCACCGCCGCCATTCAGAGACCTCAGGGAGGTCCGATGGGCGGTCAGATTACATCGACACCCACACGTCTGCCCGCCACTGTAATCTGGCATGCGGACATCCCTTTTACAATGGAGAAGGGACCGCGACGGACAGCCTGCCAGTGGCGGTCCCTCTGCCATCATAATAAGGCCATTAATCAGGGGCTCCACGACCTCAAGGAGGGTGTCTATTCAGCCCTTTAACAGAATTGATATTCCGACCCTTTCATAGGAAGTTGCTCCCACTTCCAAATGGCCTCCGTCAGACAATCCATGCCTACTCTGGTGTACTTGTAAAGGGCGAAATGAAACACATTCATTCACATATCAGCTGGGGTCGTGTCCTGTGGAAACTCGGCAGAAAGAAATGTACCTTTGCATGACCTTGACAGTGGTGACGCTGCCCATGTCCTCATGGTGCTTGAAGAGGAACAGTTAAGCTCTCAGCTGTTAGTCTCACCGCCCTTGGTAAGCAGACTGCTCGGCACTTCACCCTGAGCAAACGAGGCATTGTTGCTTCCCTTTGAAAATGAAGTGCTCGGGAAGTCGTGCTTGGTGTATGACTTCGTGAAATAAATAGGATAACATCGATCAAAATCCTTCGTAAAGCCTGCTGCTAATGGGAAGCTCTCACCTCATTTGTCCAACCATAGTTTGCAAAGAGCAGTGTTTTTTATTCTGAAGAAAAAAACATTAACGTGTCAGAATAAAGAACAACTCATCTAGGCGACATTGTGATGATGCTATACTATTGCAGGGTGGGAATGTTGTTTTTGCTTTAAACTGTACCTCCTCGATCACTCTTTTGGGAATAGATTCAATCTTGTTGTTGGAGCACGTGTAATTATGTATATTTCATTAATGTGTAATCCTGAAGAGGCCAGGTAATTCGACCACGATCTGTGACATCATCTACCTCCAAAAATCTGCAAATGTCCAAAGTGTTTCCATGATTTGTGCGAACCCTTCATTTCTGCTCAGCTTTCTTTGATTGCACGCCGTTATTTCTCATACTTGCTGTTGGTATTGATTTGCTGTGACGTCTTGTGTGTCACCCATATTGATTCTTCACTAAGTAAATAAAATGATGGTGCAAAATGTGTCGGGATCCAATAAGAGGAGCCTGGAAAGGCACGCTTATGTAAGAGGCCTCCTTCTTGAAGAGGCAGGGACAGGGCAAATGTGCTCGTTTATTTCAGCTAAAACAGCTTCAATTCTGTTGTCGCTGGATTAAAAACATTCGCTCTGTCCCCTATTAATCAAACCCGTGTTGTGTAAACCTACACTTTCTTTTCTGTAAATTAATTTCAAAGCGTAATAAGTAACCACTGAATGTGCAGTCAAGCAGATAATCCTGCAATTCCCTCTGGGCTCCAAACGACTTTTCATCATCCCTCTCCGAACAGGGACAACACAAAAAAATGCGTTTTACTGCACAGCCAGCTGTTGTTTATTGCTTGCCCAGGCAACCTCTTTTGGATGTCCATTGACTATAAAAGAGCAAATATGTTGTAGGGGGACCTTGTGCACCTCAGGATCCTCTGACTAATGAATTGATTGCTATCTTTATTTCAGAAACAGATTGGAAATGTTGAGTGGGACAGCAGGCCTGGCTGGTTCAGAATGAGTTGCAGAGATGGCTGCAGATGTAACACCCATATATTGTCTTCACAAATGCCACATTGGAGTTAGTAATAGAGAATCTACACCCTGTGGAACATTCTTTTTAAATGATAGTCAAAATGTAGAACACAATATGTATGTCAGATAGTTTACTGTGGACGATTTTATGACTTCTAAATAATAAACGTTTTGTAGTGAATTTTTGAACAACCCCTCCTCTCACCAATGGTTTGTTTTGAGACCATGTTGAATCCAAACACTCGCTCGAATTCCTTCACTGCCACATCCCAATCCATATGCGAGGACATTCCCATACAACCCTATGAACCAATGTCATCGGATTGGCAAAAAAATACAAAATCTACAGCTTAGGTGTCTTGCAACTCACGATTTCAACGATCCCAAAGAAAATATAAGCACTCAAGCCTTTGCAGACAGGAAAATCAAAGATACATGTCATTTCAAGCTTAACCTGCTTAAAAAAAACTCAGAGCTTTTTATTTCCACCAATTCTTGGTACTCTCATTAATAGCTCTGAGATATGTCATACTCGAAGTATTATGTCAAATTGAAAACTTTTGCGATGCAGGGCGCGCTACCAAATTCATTTTATTTATTACATTGTTTACTTCCCTTCAATTATCCATACTCCAGTTTTTAGCACCCCACACCCTGCCCCCCCACCCCGCCTCTCCGCCCCACCAAAACTCCCTCCACGGGCCGTGACTGCCCATGGCCCTCAAAACGGATTGCATTGTCTTCCTATGCTCCCCACCTGGGTATCAATCGAGAGTCAGATGTCCATCTCCCGGGGTACCGACCACAGGACCAGTCAACCACCTTGCAGGGGTGCAATCCCCGTCAGCATTCTCAGCAACTTCAGTCTTTACTGAACAACAGAAGGACTGGGGAGGCCAGTGCCACTAACCTCCAGACCGATTCAACAATGTCCCAAGAAATACTAGACTAGAGTAATTTGAAGGCTGGAGTTCTTCATTATGGTCAATCTGTCCTTGCACATATGTATATTGCTATTCTCTTAAAGCATCTCTGTTATAGGTGGTTTAAAAGTTAAAGATAAGAGTTATAGAAGGTAAACATCTCAGCCCAATCCAGAGATGCCTCATCACCCCTCCACCCACTGACAGACACTTTCTAGGAACAGCCCACAAGCTGCCTAAGCCTCAAAATACAGTTTACATCATATATTGTTTCCCTATGCTTATATACTTTAGTACGAAATTTAAAAAAACACTTATCTGTTCACATTAATATTGTTAAAAAACATACAAAAATATTGTTTTTTAATATATATGTGTATATTTATATATATATATATATATCAAAAACCAAGAGGTGCCTGCTGAGGAAGAGCCCACAACTGGAAGGTATTGTCTGAAAATTCTTTATTGAAGGTACTGCATGCCAGGAAGTTCGCTGCTCACACTAAAATCATCCTGCTTCCCCGACACATTTCGTGCAAGGCTGCACTTCATGGGCTGCGGGTTTGGTTAGTAAAGACGGCCATGCATATTTGAATCTTGTGTATAATTGAGATCCCCGCCCCAGTCGGCGTATCCACAGCAAGTGGAATTCTGGTTCTCGTAGTTCTTTCTTATTCCCCAGTGGTTTGCATGCCATTTTACAAATAGTCACCATATTGTCCCAAGTGGGTTGTGGAACCTCGTCCTCCAGGCACCAGTATCTTGTCCCTTCAACGAAACAGCTCCCAGTACCAACGCTGCAGAGCCGGTTGACACCGCAGCAGGTCTGCAAAAACAGCGGGGCTCTTTCCGCGGTCCAGGCGGAACCACTAAACATCAAAAACCACAAGGTGCCTGCTGAGGAAGAGCCCACAACTGGAAGGTATTGTCTGAAAATTCTTTATTGAAGGTACTGCATGCCAGGAAGTTCGCTGCTCACACTAAAATCGTCCCCAGTCAAGAGATCTGAGTTAAATCCTTCGCTCTTTTGCTCACCATGCTACCCCAGTTTAGACCCAGTTTTATGCAAATCATTTGTGACCCTGCTCATCATGGGTATAGGCCAGCCCAAACTGCTAAGCCAGGTCCTCCTTGGACCGGAAACAAACATCCTGGGACTGGTTTCAGAGTATCACCCCATATCAGCCAAGCTAGCTTGAATCCAGTGGCACCGTAAATCCGGACCCCACATCTGGGCATATCCGGTGCACTTAGGGCGAGAAAGCAAAACACTGGCTCATCTGTTAAACACCTTATGCAGATATTTCTTCATTCCTCTAGAAACTGAAGGTTAATTCTACCAAATTCAGCATTTCTTTCAGGAATGGCTTTCATATACCAGTTTTGTAGTTCAAAATATTTGCTGGTTCAGGAAAATATTGCAAAACCCAAAACAGCATGAAGGAGTGCACACACAGGGAAAAGTATATTTTATTTGCACTCAGGACCAATACGAATAAAGAAAAAGTCACATGATTTATCTTACTATATTGAACCAATCCATAATTGATACATTGTGCTGTTTTCCCAAAATTGCAAATACAGTAACACTCTAAAGACTTAAGTCAAAAAAGGAATAACCCTTCTTTAGATTCCGATTCAAATTAACAGGTCTGCATGGGCCATAACTAATTATTCAAGCACCCTCTGCGTGCATACCAAGCTGAGTCAGAGAGAAGCCTTTCTTGTTTAGCTTATAATTCATGTGTAGCCAGCACAGGACGTCACACCCCAATTTGCAAAATCTAGGCTTATTTTAAAAGGTGGGCACTGGTGGTTGTAAAAAAAGGGAATTATTAGTTAGGTTGGATGGAAGTCCACCACAAGTACTAAAGTCACTAACATGTTAGGGCAAGTGAAATGTTTCAGTAATTTAATCCTGCGCTCAACGCCTGGTATCTACTGTCCAGAGTAGGCAGGCTCAACTTGAAACATAGAGAAATATCCAGACAGTTAAAAAGTGAAAAACACGAAAAGACAAAAATCCATATCCAATTTATTGAACTAGAGTACATTTTAATAAACACAATTACACTAAAACCATCAATATCCAATAAGAGCAACTGGAGATTTTTGAAGATTTAAGTAAAAAATAGTGTCAAAAATCATAACGTGCCAATGATAATCCTTGGGCATGGTAGACCGGGATCTAGGTGTGATTTCAGATTGGCAATGCAGCGTGGGTTGGATACACCTACCAGGTTCATCCTTGTCAGAGATATTACATGGGGTCTTAGTCTCTCAAATGGAAGCCGAAAACCTCCAATGGGGTAAGTTCCAGTCTGTATCTGAGGAAGTTACCTAGCTTTTGGACGACAGCCCACTAAAGCTGTTGGTTTTGGTGGGGAAAACTCTGAGCAGGAAAAATCAAATTTCATGCGCATAGAACTTCTCAATTCGGTCGGATTCTTTAGGCACCTTTATCCTGTCAAGATTTCTTTGTTTGGTATTAGTCTCCTTTTCAGATTCTTCTAGTAGGAAATGTTTGCAGGCTGTATATGACGATACGTTTCAAAAGGGTAAACATGTTCTTCCTGAGACCCGCTGCGGAGAAGCTCCATGTGGGAGGGGCTTGTCTCTTCAGCTCAGGGATGGTCTGCCATGGTTGATTGGCTTGAGTTGCTTGTCCTGGACCACCAGAGATCTGGACTTCCCAGATTTTCAGAAATATTAACAGAAGGGCAGTTACACACATCTAAGGGTCCCAGGGCCTTAGGAACAGCTCTTGGGCGAAGACTCACTCCAACAGAGGCCTCTTAGTGACTCACAGGGTGAACAGCATGGCCCGGTCCAGATCCAGTTGCTACCGGTCAGTGGGATGCTTCAAGGAAAGGGCTTCTTGCAGCATGTTGTGTCCCTGTAGCCCTGAAGCAGTAACATGATTTAGTTTAAGAAATTGTGAGATATAAAGTGTTTTGGAATTGCTAGTGCCCCCAGTGAACCAAACTGAGAGACTGTCACATTATAAACAATGACATGCTGAATTTAGCGTAGTGGACTTTTATAAGGCGCACCAAGTCAGATAAGGCTGCTGAGGGTATGGGAGAAAAGTCTATTTTGTCAGTAAATTATCATTAAAATGTATAAATATTACATTAATGTCATCCTCAAGTTTACCTCACCTACTGTAATCTGTGGCATTTTGAGTTTTCATTATATTGTCGTATTTGTGTGTGGCATTCTTTAATGTGTTAAATTTTTTTAAGGAAAATTCCCAATATATTAACTGCAGTGCCTTTGAATTTTTGCTTCAAACTCTATTTCTCTGCGGACGTGCTTCAGTAGATATACTTTCCCCCAAGATATGAATGAAAACACAACTTTATGTCTGTGATTGAAATCCCACAGCAAGCGTACATTTTACCATTGGCACCTCTCCAATGGATCATTACTTTTTGTTAGTTCTTATTCTGGGATCAGCATAAAAAGCAAGGTTGAGTTCAATACTGAACCAGAAGCTAAAAGCATCCCAGGAACACATTTTAACGCCAGCTATAAATTACAGCAAGTGAGCTCGGTAGCCAGTTGTGACATAACGATCTCCTAGTGGTGTCGCTGGGGGTCTGGCGAGGCAGGTGTCCCCTCTGCAGTTGCCCTGGTACATCATTTGCCCTACCACTAGACAGCAGCTGCAGCCAACAGGTGACTCTGGCCTATCACTGTGGGAACAGCAACGTTGTTCCTGTTAATATTTTACGAATTACTTAATCTTGAATTCCTAAGAGAATTTGATTTGTTCAGGATGATGTGGTTCTGTAGCGGTTTTTCGAGCATTACATGACTGATGTATAGATTGTGCGGTGAAAAGAGCTGCCTTTATATATCTGTGTGAGGTCAGGTTGTGGGCGGTGCTGATAACGGAACACGATTGAGAGCTGTGGAGATCAGGCTGAAGGAAGAGCAGATTTCTCACAGCGGCCATTAGAGGGTCGTTAATGGGTTCAGAGTACATCCTGACCCAATCCTTGGCCTCTCTGCAGAGTGCATTGAACAATGGTCAGGGTACCAATTGTGAATGTGATTAAATGCAAAAGTTTGTGAAGGAGGTACAAAACTGACAAATTACTGGCAGGGCAACAGATATAGAAAAGGCAGTACTTATGGGTGAATGGGTGTGTCATGTGTGGGTAATTGAGGGGAAGAAGATGCAAGGAAGTATGCACACGAAAGAGTGAAAAGACAAAAAAGAGATGAGGTAAGAGAAATGCAGATGGAGGGTTTCATATATATATATATATATGTATATATATATATATATGTATATATAAATATATATTGCCACACTAAGAGTTACCTCCTTTAGAAAAGCCAACATGCAGGTTGGTGAGTTCCTCGTTTTTATTATGCAGTTTAGCAGCACAGAGCAGAAAGAACAAAGTCCAATTCGAAAATAAAGCCTGACGCGTTTCATGCTCAAAGGAGCATTTCCTCAGAGGCTTGTAGATCACTGCGTGAAGCAATCAGCTTTCAACCCTCAACACCCGCCTGGTGGGCGTTGGCTCTCCCTGAGCCTGCTGGTGTTTGTAGTCACAATAAATAACTCCAGTGAGCTGCTTCCACGTAGTGATAATTGTTCCAAAATATAAAAACCCGAGTGGGTTTGGAATTGTCCCAGTCACTCTGTGCCATGCTTTCCGTCTGCACCACGAACCTCCTGCCACTGCTCTTTCTGTGACAAGCAGTTTACCCTTTGGAAAGTGGGAGGGCTTTTCCTCGACCGAGGCCGGCCGAAATTTATTGCCACACTAAGAGTTACCTCCTTTAGAAAAGCCAACATGCAGGTAGGTGAGTTCCTCGTTTTTATTATGCAGTTTAGCAGCACAGAGCAGAAAGAACAAAGTCCAATTCGAAAATAAAGCCTGACGCGTTTCATGCTCAAAGGAGCATTTCCTCAGAGGCTTGTAGATCACTGCGTGAAGCAATCAGCTTTCAACCCTCAACACCCGCCTGGTGGGCGTTGGCTCTCCCTGAGCCTGCTGGTGTTTGTAGTCACAATAAATAACTCCAGTGAGCTGCTTCCACGTAGTGATAATTGTTCCAAAATATAAAAACCCGAGTGGGTTTGGAATTGTCCCAGTCACTCTGTGCCATGCTTTCCGTCTGCACCACGAACCTCCTGCCACTGCTCTTTCTGTGACAAGCAGTTTACCCTTTGGAAAGTGGGAGGGCTTTTCCTCGACCGAGGCCGGCCGAAATTTATTGCCACACTAAGAGTTACCTCCTTTAGAAAAGCCAACATGCAGGTAGGTGAGTTCCTCGTTTTTATTATGCAGTTTAGCAGCACAGAGCAGAAAGAACAAAGTCCAATTCGAAAATAAAGCCTGACGCGTTTCATGCTCAAAGGAGCATTTCCTCAGAGGCTTGTAGATCACTGCGTGAAGCAATCAGCTTTCAACCCTCAACACCCGCCTGGTGGGCGTTGGCTCTCCCTGAGCCTGCTGGTGTTTGTAGTCACAATAAATAACTCCAGTGAGCTGCTTCCACGTAGTGATAATTGTTCCAAAATATAAAAACCCGAGTGGGTTTGGAATTGTCCCAGTCACTCTGTGCCATGCTTTCCGTCTGCACCACGAACCTCCTGCCACTGCTCTTTCTGTGACAAGCAGTTTACCCTTTGGAAAGTGGGAGGGCTTTTCCTCGACCGAGGCCGGCCGAAATTTATTGCCACACTAAGAGTTACCTCCTTTAGAAAAGCCAACATGCAGGTAGGTGAGTTCCTCGTTTTTATTATGCAGTTTAGCAGCACAGAGCAGAAAGAACAAAGTCCAATTCGAAAATAAAGCCTGACGCGTTTCATGCTCAAAGGAGCATTTCCTCAGAGGCTTGTAGATCACTGCGTGAAGCAATCAGCTTTCAACCCTCAACACCCGCCTGGTGGGCGTTGGCTCTCCCTGAGCCTGCTGGTGTTTGTAGTCACAATAAATAACTCCAGTGAGCTGCTTCCACGTAGTGATAATTGTTCCAAAATATAAAAACCTGAGTGGGTTTGGAATTGTCCCAGTCACTCTGTGCCATGCTTTCCGTCTGCACCACGAACCTCCTGCCACTGCTCTTTCTGTGACAAGCAGTTTACCCTTTGGAAAGTGGGAGGGCTTTTCCTCGACCGAGGCCGGCCGAAATTTATTGCCACACTAAGAGTTACCTCCTTTAGAAAAGCCAACATGCAGGTAGGTGAGTTCCTCGTTTTTATTATGCAGTTTAGCAGCACAGAGCAGAAAGAACAAAGTCCAATTCGAAAATAAAGCCTGACGCGTTTCATGCTCAAAGGAGCATTTCCTCAGAGGCTTGTAGATCACTGCGTAAAGCAATCAGCTTTCAACCCTCAACACCCGCCTGGTGGGCGTTGGCTCTCCCTGAGCCTGCTGGTGTTTGTAGTCACAATAAATAACTCCAGTGAGCTGCTTCCACGTAGTGATAATTGTTCCAAAATATAAAAACCCGAGTGGGTTTGGAATTGTCCCAGTCACTCTGTGCCATGCTTTCCGTCTGCACCACGAACCTCCTGCCACTGCTCTTTCTGTGACAAGCAGTTTACCCTTTGGAAAGTGGGAGGGCTTTTCCTCGACCGAGGCCGGCCGAAATTTATTGCCACACTAAGAGTTACCTCCTTTAGAAAAGCCAACATGCAGGTAGGTGAGTTCCTCGTTTTTATTATGCAGTTTAGCAGCACAGAGCAGAAAGAACAAAGTCCAATTCGAAAATAAAGCCTGACGCGTTTCATGCTCAAAGGAGCATTTCCTCAGAGGCTTGTAGATCACTGCGTGAAGCAATCAGCTTTCAACCCTCAACACCCGCCTGGTGGGCGTTGGCTCTCCCTGAGCCTGCTGGTGTTTGTAGTCACAATAAATAACTCCAGTGAGCTGCTTCCACGTAGTGATAATTGTTCCAAAATATAAAAACCCGAGTGGGTTTGGAATTGTCCCAGTCACTCTGTGCCATGCTTTCCGTCTGCACCACGAACCTCCTGCCACTGCTCTTTCTGTGACAAGCAGTTTACCCTTTGGAAAGTGGGAGGGCTTTTCCTCGACCGAGGCCGGCCGAAATTTATTGCCACACTAAGAGTTACCTCCTTTAGAAAAGCCAACATGCAGGTAGGTGAGTTCCTCGTTTTTATTATGCAGTTTAGCAGCACAGAGCAGAAAGAACAAAGTCCAATTCGAAAATAAAGCCTGACGCTTTTCATGCTCAAAGGAGCATTTCCTCAGAGGCTTGTAGATCACTGCGTGAAGCAATCAGCTTTCAACCCTCAACACCCGCCTGGTGGGCGTTGGCTCTCCCTGAGCCTGCTGGTGTTTGTAGTCACAATAAATAACTCCAGTGAGCTGCTTCCACGTAGTGATAATTGTTCCAAAATATAAAAACCCGAGTGGGTTTGGAATTGTCCCAGTCACTCCGTGCCATACTACGTGGAAGCAGCTCACTGGAGTTATTTATTGTGACTACAAACACCAGCAGGCTCAGGGAGAGCCAACGCCCACCAGGCGGGTGTTGAGGGTTGAAAGCTGATTGCTTCACGCAGTGATCTACAAGCCTCTGAGGAAATGCTCCTTTGAGCATGAAACGCGTCAGGCTTTATTTTCGAATTGGACTTTGTTCTTTCTGCTCTGTGCTGCTAAACTGCATAATAAAAACGAGGAACTCACCTACCTGCATGTTGGCTTTTCTAAAGGAGGTAACTCTTAGTGTGGCAATAAATTTCGGCCGGCCTCGGTCGAGGAAAAGCCCTCCCACTTTCCAAAGGGTAAACTGCTTGTCACAGAAAGAGCAGTGGCAGGAGGTTCGTGGTGCAGACGGAAAGCATGGCACAGAGTGACTGGGACAATTCCAAACCCACTCGGGTTTTTATATTTTGGAACAATTATCACTACGTGGAAGCAGCTCACTGGAGTTATTTATTGTGACTACAAACACCAGCAGGCTCAGGGAGAGCCAACGCCCACCAGGCGGGTGTTGAGGGTTGAAAGCTGATTGCTTCACGCAGTGATCTACAAGCCTCTGAGGAAATGCTCCTTTGAGCATGAAACGCGTCAGGCTTTATTTTCGAATTGGACTTTGTTCTTTCTGCTCTGTGCTGCTAAACTGCATAATAAAAACGAGGAACTCACCTACCTGCATGTTGGCTTTTCTAAAGGAGGTAACTCTTAGTGTGGCAATAAATTTCGGCCGGCCTCGGTCGAGGAAAAGCCCTCCCACTTTCCAAAGGGTAAACTGCTTGTCACAGAAAGAGCAGTGGCAGGAGGTTCGTGGTGCAGACGGAAAGCATGGCACAGAGTGACTGGGACAATTCCAAACCCACTCGGGTTTTTATATTTTGGAACAATTATCACTACGTGGAAGAAGCTCACTGGAGTTATTTATTGTGACTACAAACACCAGCAGGCTCAGGGAGAGCCAACGCCCACCAGGCGGGTGTTGAGGGTTGAAAGCTGATTGCTTCACGCAGTGATCTACAAGCCTCTGAGGAAATGCTCCTTTGAGCATGAAACGCGTCAGGCTTTATTTTCGAATTGGACTTTGTTCTTTCTGCTCTGTGCTGCTAAACTGCATAATAAAAACGAGGAACTCACCTACCTGCATGTTGGCTTTTCTAAAGGAGGTAACTCTTAGTGTGGCAATAAATTTCGGCCGGCCTCGGTCGAGGAAAAGCCCTCCCACTTTCCAAAGGGTAAACTGCTTGTCACAGAAAGAGCAGTGGCAGGAGGTTCGTGGTGCAGACGGAAAGCATGGCACAGAGTGACTGGGACAATTCCAAACCCACTCGGGTTTTTATATTTTGGAACAATTATCACTACGTGGAAGCAGCTCACTGGAGTTATTTATTGTGACTACAAACACCAGCAGGCTCAGGGAGAGCCAACGCCCACCAGGCGGGTGTTGAGGGTTGAAAGCTGATTGCTTCACGCAGTGATCTACAAGCCTCTGAGGAAATGCTCCTTTGAGCATGAAACGCGTCAGGCTTTATTTTCGAATTGGACTTTGTTCTTTCTGCTCTGTGCTGCTAAACTGCATAATAAAAACGAGGAACTCACCTACCTGCATGTTGGCTTTTCTAAAGGAGGTAACTCTTAGTGTGGCAATAAATTTCGGCCGGCCTCGGTCGAGGAAAAGCCCTCCCACTTTCCAAAGGGTAAACTGCTTGTCACAGAAAGAGCAGTGGCAGGAGGTTCGTGGTGCAGACGGAAAGCATGGCACAGAGTGACTGGGACAATTCCAAACCCACTCGGGTTTTTATATTTTGGAACAATTATCACTACGTGGAAGCAGCTCACTGGAGTTATTTATTGTGACTACAAACACCAGCAGGCTCAGGGAGAGCCAACGCCCACCAGGCGGGTGTTGAGGGTTGAAAGCTGATTGCTTCACGCAGTGATCTACAAGCCTCTGAGGAAATGCTCCTTTGAGCATGAAACGCGTCAGGCTTTATTTTCGAATTGGACTTTGTTCTTTCTGCTCTGTGCTGCTAAACTGCATAATAAAAACGAGGAACTCACCTACCTGCATGTTGGCTTTTCTAAAGGAGGTAACTCTTAGTGTGGCAATAAATTTCGGCCGGCCTCGGTCGAGGAAAAGCCCTCCCACTTTCCAAAGGGTAAACTGCTTGTCACAGAAAGAGCAGTGGCAGGAGGTTCGTGGTGCAGACGGAAAGCATGGCACAGAGTGACTGGGACAATTCCAAACCCACTCGGGTTTTTATATTTTGGAACAATTATCACTACGTGGAAGCAGCTCACTGGAGTTATTTATTGTGACTACAAACACCAGCAGGCTCAGGGAGAGCCAACGCCCACCAGGCGGGTGTTGAGGGTTGAAAGCTGATTGCTTCACGCAGTGATCTACAAGCCTCTGAGGAAATGCTCCTTTGAGCATGAAACGCGTCAGGCTTTATTTTCGAATTGGACTTTGTTCTTTCTGCTCTGTGCTGCTAAACTGCATAATAAAAACGAGGAACTCACCTACCTGCATGTTGGCTTTTCTAAAGGAGGTAACTCTTAGTGTGGCAATAAATTTCGGCCGGCCTCGGTCGAGGAAAAGCCCTCCCACTTTCCAAAGGGTAAACTGCTTGTCACAGAAAGAGCAGTGGCAGGAGGTTCGTGGTGCAGACGGAAAGCATGGCACAGAGTGACTGGGACAATTCCAAACCCACTCGGGTTTTTATATTTTGGAACAATTATCACTACGTGGAAGCAGCTCACTGGAGTTATTTATTGTGACTACAAACACCAGCAGGCTCAGGGAGAGCCAACGCCCACCAGGCGGGTGTTGAGGGTTGAAAGCTGATTGCTTCACGCAGTGATCTACAAGCCTCTGAGGAAATGCTCCTTTGAGCATGAAACGCGTCAGGCTTTATTTTCGAATTGGACTTTGTTCTTTCTGCTCTGTGCTGCTAAACTGCATAATAAAAACGAGGAACTCACCTACCTGCATGTTGGCTTTTCTAAAGGAGGTAACTCTTAGTGTGGCAATAAATTTCGGCCGGCCTCGGTCGAGGAAAAGCCCTCCCACTTTCCAAAGGGTAAACTGCTTGTCACAGAAAGAGCAGTGGCAGGAGGTTCGTGGTGCAGACGGAAAGCATGGCACAGAGTGACTGGGACAATTCCAAACCCACTCGGGTTTTTATATTTTGGAACAATTATCACTACGTGGAAGCAGCTCACTGGAGTTATTTATTGTGACTACAAACACCAGCAGGCTCAGGGAGAGCCAACGCCCACCAGGCGGGTGTTGAGGGTTGAAAGCTGATTGCTTCACGCAGTGATCTACAAGCCTCTGAGGAAATGCTCCTTTGAGCATGAAACGCGTCAGGCTTTATTTTCGAATTGGACTTTGTTCTTTCTGCTCTGTGCTGCTAAACTGCATAATAAAAACGAGGAACTCACCTACCTGCATGTTGGCTTTTCTAAAGGAGGTAACTCTTAGTGTGGCAATAAATTTCGGCCGGCCTCGGTCGAGGAAAAGCCCTCCCACTTTCCAAAGGGTAAACTGCTTGTCACAGAAAGAGCAGTGGCAGGAGGTTCGTGGTGCAGACGGAAAGCATGGCACAGAGTGACTGGGACAATTCCAAACCCACTCGGGTTTTTATATTTTGGAACAATTATCACTACGTGGAAGCAGCTCACTGGAGTTATTTATTGTGACTACAAACACCAGCAGGCTCAGGGAGAGCCAACGCCCACCAGGCGGGTGTTGAGGGTTGAAAGCTGATTGCTTCACGCAGTGATCTACAAGCCTCTGAGGAAATGCTCCTTTGAGCATGAAACGCGTCAGGCTTTATTTTCGAATTGGACTTTGTTCTTTCTGCTCTGTGCTGCTAAACTGCATAATAAAAACGAGGAACTCACCTACCTGCATGTTGGCTTTTCTAAAGGAGGTAACTCTTAGTGTGGCAATATAAATATATATATATATATACATACACACACACATATATAAATATATATATATAGAGAGAGAGAGAGAGAAAAGAAGTAGATGTGTGTGTATATATATTTAATAATATTTATATTTACACACATACATACATGAATGGACCACTGGACATTGAGACATCAAGGTGCAACAACCAGGGACAGGAGCTAAATTTGGGCTATTCTCAAATTAATACATAGCCTGGTAGGTGTGGGGAGGGTGTTCTTTCTTATCGAAGAGAGGCCAGTGAAGTGTGGATGACCCTAAATTTGCAACTGTTACATAGTTATATATTATGGCAATGGCTCCTCCTCAAAAAAGGTGACATGTGTATTTAAAGTCATGACCATGATTTCTTGCAGTGCATCTGATACTTGATTGTTGAATGATGATTCCTAACCAATACTCAAAATGTAGTAAGAGACGGGAAAGAACAAACTGTGATCCTAGCCTGTCAAAAAACAGGTTGCTGTTTGCTCAAAAATATTAAGCAGAGAATTCCAAGCTCTTAAAATGTAGGCCAGGGGGACTTGTCAGTGAGTAGAAGAAAGCAAATGCATAATTCATTTTTCTTTTTTCTGTTAAAAGTAATGAGCTGTGCAATAAATGCAAAAATATAGCATTATATGCTTCCTTCCTTGGTATGTGTACCTTTACAAATGGGAGTCTATAGAGGATGGCAGCGTTTGCATTAGAATATACTCTGGAGCACTTGGCAGGAGGATGTGGCAAATGTACCGTAGCTAGAGTTGTATAACAAACTCATGATGAAAAGTTGGCTCTTCTCACCAAACTAAAAGTTACCTAAAGACAAATCATGAAATTACCTTGAGGGTGTTTATACTCAGATGATATCATTGAAGTCCAAAGCTTTTTTGTTGCTGGTTTCCTTTTGCATCTGTGGAACTCAATCCGCATATGAGATGTCTGTCCTAAGTGCCAGTTTCTGGCTGAAATAGTTCTCAGAAAGGCTGTGCCATCTACCTTGGTCAGCCTGACTGCTGTCAGAATTGGTTCAATAATCGGACAAGCCGTAAAGGAGATCAGATGAATTTGGCGATTAATTATTCAGATGCTCATTGATTCTTCCCCTTAATTATAAAGGCACAAATTGGGAGACTATCCTCTACATGTTTGAAGAAGAGGGGGAGACTAGACGGGCTTACAAAGGCTCATCGTGGTAAACCTGCTCTGGTTAAATGAGAGAAAACATCATTTTGAAGGGACCAGGGTAACTGCGTCTCATGAGGGGCTGACCCTTTTTTGTCAACAATTTGAATAAACAATGAGGAACTGGAGGGTACACAATGTACATGGATGCTACACAGTGGTTTGGGATTGAAAAGGGACCAGACTTAACACAGGCAGTGAACTATCCGATGGTCTGTTTGACTATTTCTGCCACCAAGACAGAAATCTATTTGATAGATTCCTTCCCAAGGCACTATAATGGCCCTATCTGGCATGGGCAGTCACACTGGTGAAGGTTCACTTACAGTGTCCTCATGCAAGACACCCATAGGTTGCAATGTTGAATTAACCTGGTGTCTCAGCGAATATTGCTCTTCGTGCTCATCTATATTGGTGAGTGCCAAAGCATTGTTTGGTGGCTTTGTGTTTTTTCACAGAGATTGCAAACATGCCAGTGTGACCAAAAATGTTTAACTCCATCATCAATCACCCTTTTAATCTTACTCAGTTGGCGTGCTACATGAGATTTCATCAAGCAGACGGCCAGTGAAGTCCTCTTTGAAAGACCCACCAAACATCTGCCGGGTGTGTCTTGCATCCGATATCTGGAACATGCTAATTTCTTACAACCTATTCAGATCTCACAAGACAGTAAAAACTCAGACGAAAGCTCTCCATAAAACTGCTAATGAAAAACAATGATGCACCATATGCTATGAATTTGGAACATATAGCAAACCACAGGGGGGCAACAATGGCATGTAAGAAAAGGAGCAAGGATCTGTTAAGCACATCCAAGTGCATTTACAGTCTTTATTATTATTTTTTCTTCTTTTTTTATGCTTTTGGAACTGCGAAGAAATCCACATAACTTAAATGACCAACTGCATATAAATATGTTGGGCAACAAGTTTCTTATAGATTAAGAGATAATTAAAATATCCTTTATGCCCTTAACACTAAAACATCAGGTTAAACCCAAAGTTAATAATTGCTTCCTACATATAATTTAATACAAATTTATAAAACACTTAAAAAAGTTAAAGATCCTATTACAAAAAATTTCATTTGGTGGCTCATAAATAGAATCCATTAGTGCAGACGCTGAGAAGATAGATAATTGTAGACAAATAGGTCTCATCCATTTACGAGATACAATAATAAAGCGGGGCAAATTGAGTTATTACACAGATTACAGATCGGGAAGAACCATAACATTTAAACAGCACATTACTTAAAGGGAGCATACCCTGCCTCAATAATAGCCAGAAGCCGCGCACTCCATGAGGCAGTTTACAGGAAATATAAGCCTGTGCTTTATTTATCTCACAGGAGTCTATAGATGGATGGATACCCCACTGTAGGATGCCAGCATCCCTATTCCTAGTGAAACTGGATTCCCTGGTAGCCTGTTTCAAGATGGCCCTTAATTGATATGGCGAGAGGGTGAAAAGCAGAGACTCATCCAGTAGAAGCAAATCAACTGCAATCCTAACATTTTTAAGAACTAATGACATTTCCTTCATATTTTCTAATATTTCTTTCTAGATTCAAAATCTTTACCAAGCTTGCAGCCCATCGCACTATCCCCGCAAGACCCTGTACCTAACTGCTTCTTATAACAAAGTCTAACCCTAGGGCAGCCACTCGGCAAGCAGAGTTGACTGAGGCTAGGCTCCTTAAAATGTGTCCTTCTGTTGTATTTAAAAAAGCCCATTTCTCTATGGCAAGCAATTCAATACCATATAACTGAGAGGCAGGTATTTGTGCACGGAAAACCTCTAACAAGAATGCGAAATGTCTTTTCCCAGTAGACCCAGAGAGGGAGCCCCAACTTTTCCCCTGCGTGGTAGCTTTACTGATGTTACTTTCTATATAGGCTTTATCACTTAGGCTGCCACACACTACTTTTCCCAGGAAAACATAAGATTTTACAAATTCCAATCAATTTTTGGCCTCCTACAGACCATACACAATTTCCATACTGCAGATTTTTTCTTCTGTGCATGCATATAATTTTACTTTTAGATATATTAATCTTTAGATAGTGGGCTTCTGCAAATTCATGTAGTGCCTGCAGACGATTTTTTAATCCCCTAGGCGTTAAATCCAATATTAATATGTCGCCTGCATAAAGTAAACATGCAATCGGTTTTCCCCCCAATAACGGAGCAATACCCTCACTTTGAGCCAAATTGTGAGGAAGATCAGAAATATATAGGAAGAAAAGTAAGGGAGATAATAAACATCCTTGTTTTAGGCCATTTGCAGTGGGGATGGTTTGGGAGAGACCTCTTTCCACACCCATTCGGACTCTAAACCAAGTATCACTATGGAGATCCCGAACTAACTCCAAAAGGGTAGCCGGCATACACAGGTCTGACGGTTTTATCCACAGCCAGAAACCATATACTTTATCGAATGCTGTGGAGAAATCTTTGAAGGCTGTATAAACTTTTCCTCCTCTAACCTTGACATAAATTTCAGTTATTACCTGTAATGCAGTTAGGTTATCAATTGTTCCATGCCTTGTCCCAAACCTGGTTTGCTCCAACGGTAATAATTTTTCTGCAACCACCCAATAATTAATCTGGGATAAAAGGCATTTAGCAAAAACTTTACCCACTGCGTCAGGAAGTGCAATTTGACAATAGTTCCGTGCAGCTTCTCGATCTCCTTTCTTAAATAGAGGGACTATTATACTCCCCTTCCAAGAGGGGGGAACCAATTTATTTGCATAGCAGTACTTGAACACCTGATAGAGAGTTTTTCTCCACAGTACACTATTTTGTTTTAAAACTGTGATTGGTAATTCATTGGGCCCATTGCTCCGGAGGAGCGCTTCCCTCTAATCGCACATTCTATTTCCTTTTGAGATGGTGAATCATACGGTAAAGTGTCTTCCATTAGTACAACATACTTATTTAACATTGCATTATCTGCATACAGATCCTGAATAAAGCTAACCCTTTTGTGCTCCTCTATGGTGGAAGAGGTGTGGCGCCGCAGCTAGGGCGACTGACTCTGGAATCTGGGGATCACGGTTCGATCCCCAGCGCCGGCGGCAGATTAGCCCAGCACCATGTGACTCTGGGCAATAGCTTTCTTAATCTTCCCGACGGCCTCCAGCGCCTAGAGACCCTTATGGTTGATTGTGCGTTTTACAATTGTAGATTATTATATATGGTCACAGGAAGTGATCGTGATCTAGCTCCACATTCCTCCCCGATAAGAGACCAAAAGGTTCTTACTTGAACTTTAGAGGCTGCTTCTCTCAATTTAACCAAATGTTACCTTCCCTCTCTTTTCTTTTCTTAGCTTAACCTTTACCCGAGTCCTCCTCCTTTTTAAAAGTAATATTCTATAATAACGTTCCGAGGAGTAATTCAAGTATTGTTCCCTAACTAGTTTATTTATTTCGTTATTTAATGGCAGGAGCGATCTACGGACTACTTTAGGGCTTTTTTTTTATTCACCTTCTTTGCAGTTTCTACCGCTTGATTCGTATACGTATTAAAACTATCAATTTCTGTTCCATTCCAACTAGGCAAGTTCTCTACAGTGATCTCTAGAACACTGTCCAGGCACGAGAGGGCTTTATTATCCCAAAAACATTGCCCTGTTTTCCTAGAGAAACTAACGGATTTTCCATTTAAAGCCCATCAATCATGCAAAGATAAATTTAAATCTATAGTAAGAGTTAATACTTTATGGTCACTGCAGGAAGAATTAGAGATCTTTATGTCTTTTAATAAGTAGAAAGAGGAACTTCCAACTACCACATAGTCAACATAGATTCTCCACTATGAGTTGCCGGTGTATCTAATGGAAATCTTCCATTTATAATACCATCAGCCTTCATCAATTAATCCAGGAGCATTTTCCCTCTCTTATTAGTTCTAATATTTTGTGGAAAGAACACTTCAGGGATATGCATAGATTCTTCTTTTTCTTTGTTTCAGAATCTTTCCAAAATAGAATTGGAGATTTTACAGTTCAGATCCCTTACTAGCACTATATGAGGGAGACATTATACATTATTAACCTTTTTAATGTAGGAAAAAATGCCTGTAAGAGAGCATCATGAGAGGCATCTGGAGGAATATAGGTATTCATCAACAATAGTGGTGGACTTTTTATATTATTATCGAGATTATTCAATGTTATTGCCAGCCAAAGATTACTAGGATCTTAATAGGTCATGCATGTCCCCTCCGGGACGGGGTTGCTTTACAGTCTAAAATAAAATAATCCTTACATAGAAGTTCCTCTGTACTCCAGGTCTCCTGAAGACAAATCACGTTTAAGTCTAATGCACTTAAATGTTGTAACTTTTCTCTACTATTCTTTATTCCTGCAGCATTCCAAGATATTATTTTAGTTCATTGCTAAGAGGATGGCAGTTGTAGATGTTTACTGTTAGGTCTTTTCGATAGCACCCCAGGTAGCGAATTCCATTTTGGGCTTTCTTCTTTCACCTCTACAGTCAGTCAGAATTGACTGTAGAAGACCTACATTTAAAAAACATCATTCTATATCCACCCCACATTTAAATATATGCAAGACTGTGTATTTCTTTAGCCCAATCTTTGCTATAAAGCAACAGAATACTATTCCATAGCATAGGCATTTATTACGATGTTGGGCAGACCAACCATCTGATTGCCATGGCCATGATCCGATTCTAACCGCAGAGGCCAGGAAAACTCTCACCACCGTATTAAGATACAACCCCTGCTACAGCGGAAGTCTCATCTACGACAGTGCACATGCTCCTGAATATATCACTGCAAGTGCATGCAAGCTCACAGGAAACATATGATATGCACATGCATGCATGACATGTAGGGATATGCCTAGTGCTGCATGTACCCCATTGCAGAGTGTGGTGATCTCTGCACAGTCCAGTCAATGGAGATACATG
This sequence comes from Lissotriton vulgaris, assembly GCF_964263255.1. NCBI lineage: Eukaryota > Metazoa > Chordata > Amphibia > Caudata > Salamandridae > Lissotriton > Lissotriton vulgaris. The sequence continues at coordinate 915,856,397 of NC_141687.1, forward strand.
CCGCCAATGGACTTACCTGCATTCCGGCACCCACAGGGTCATAGTCTTTGATGTTCAGCTGCCGCGGTGTAGGGAGGGCCCAATGAAAGTGATCCATGCTGGAGACTGTCTGGGAGAAGCTGATTTGGGTGGATATGCATCCCAAATCCTTTGTTTCCGATGAGTTGAGGCAGCTGGTCCAACCGCCAAAGTCGGCTCATTAGAAATGCATATCGTGATCCAGACGCCAGTTGGAACTCCCTGTACAGCTCGATGGCTGCTGCTTTTCTCCAATCGCCATCTCAGTGGTAGGAGAAAGGCCGTCAGAGTCAGCTGTCTATCAGCGGTCGGTTGGAGTACACAGTGCATGCATCATAAACCGGCGGTCAGAGCAACCACTTCTGACAAGACTGTGGCTGTCCGACCACCTCCAACAGGATCGCAGGAGCAGGTCCGACGGGCATCGTAAGAAGGCCCCAAGTATACGCAAGTAAGCCATGACTGGAAGCGCCATGGTTCTCTTTGCTGGTGTCTTTGTGGAGTAGGAGATCAAAGTGATAACATCTGGATGTAGTGTAATAGGAGACTCAAACACCTTCCCGAACAGTAGGGGAGTTTGTTGCGTCTGTGTTAAAGAGGAAAGAATTGGTATTCTTAATTAGTAAATATATATTTGTCAAAGCCAAACTTCACATAGAATAGTCATTAATGATTAGGGGGTACTTAATTGATGTACCAATTGTGATGAGGTGGTAATCCTCTCTAGTGTATTTTTCCTATTGCCGCTTATGCTGCAGCCTGCAGCACAAGCCGCAATAGGAAATATAAAATTTCCGACCGCTGTGAAGGCAGTCGCATCCTAATTTGGGTGGACACATTTCTGACAGGATGCCGGTCTAATGCTGGTCTGACCAGTATCATAATTTTGCCCTCTCATGTGCTGTTCCAACTGTATTCTGCTCCGCTATGCATATCCTGGTTTCTCTAACCCAGTCTGACCGGTTCTCTCACAGAATATGGAAACCAAAAATATTGTGATACAGAAATATTGTGTCAAAAGTATTGATCACAAACATATTGTTTTTCTATACATATAATTGTAAGTATACAAATATCGAAACAAAAATATAGTTTTACACCAATATCTAAATAAGATATCCTAAAACATCCTTTTTAAATATATTTAGTTGAAACAGTAAATATTAACTATTTTAATCCTTGGATAGGCTAAGGAGAAGCACTTCTTGTTCAGCACCGTATTGGAATTTTCTGAGTCAGTGTTGGTATTTACCCTTACTCTGATTGGTTATGGAGAAAGCATTGCATTGAATTGGCTGAAGCGGACATTTTGTTCCTCTATGTGATTGGAGGATTGCTGTTTCTGTAATTTCCTTATTTTGGTTGTTGTTATCGAATCTCCAAGGATAAAGGGAGATTTTTGGTTTTTCAGCATGCATATTTCATCACATTGCTCTAGTTATTGCAGCTTCAAAAATTCTTGCAGCCATATCAGTGAATATTGAAGGACTTTGTGATAGATGGTTTGGAGTTCATGGAGTAGAAAGTTTCATTATTCTAAAGGATGGTGAACTTCTTCCAGCTATTTGTTTTTACACTGTGATACGTACACCTAATTTGCAGCACTTTGATTCCTTTAAATAATTAAATTAGGCAACTTATGGCTAAGTTTGTGTTTCTATCACGGGGATACACACACCCTTCTGACTTTCTCTTTCTGTGACAACGGTGTATACCTTTATTAGTTTCATATTTTTGGGGGGGAATTATATATATTTAGCACAAAGTTCAAGTTATTCAGCATCATTTCAGGGATTGTACCACCCCCTTAATATCTCACAGTTCCTGAAGAGCCACTGGGAATTATGGGAACCTTTATTTTAGCTTATGTACTGGTTTTAGATGGGGAGAAATGTGAATCCGAAAGAAAATATGCATTATTAAAGCACTGTTTGGATGATACGAGGTTAAAGAGGTTTAAGAATTTACCCATGTTAGTTAATCCTGGCAATATATATGTGCACCAATATGCATCTAAACAGTTGGCTTTGACATATGGTAAGAAAACAAACATTGTAATGGAGAGGTTCATATTTTATTCTACGAAACAACATACAGATGAGTATTTTGAGGATCATGTTTCTGTTTTGAGAGCCCTTGCAGTGACATGTGACTTTGAGCCTATTTCATATGAAGTTCTAAGAAACCAAATGTTAATGAGACCAAATAATAAGAAAATTCAGGAGAGACCATGTCCCTGATTGCTGCTATCGATATTGCAAAAGATATTGAGCAAAATGATGTGCATATTGTTTCAAAGGATCCTGAAAAAATAGGGAAACCTTACCCACCTAAAAGTGAAGTTACCCAGAGAAATGACAGGAAGTACAAAGGGATGAGACAAGAGGGCAAGAGAAATTTCAATGTATGTTATAGATGTGTTAGCAGCAGACATTTAGGTAATGCAAAAGAATGCCCGGCATTGGAGAGAATTTGCCTTAAGTGTGGCAAGAAAGGGCATTTCAGTAGGGTATGCAAATTAGCTCCTAGGAGAGTACATTTTGTACATGGTTATGAAAATAGTGATAGTTTATATGACAACTATGAACAGGATGTTAATACCTTCCTGAATATTAGCAGGAATTAGAACCTTACCAAATTTCCTTCGTGTGATATTATCATTGATATAATTAGTATTCATGTGATAGTGGACTTGTGTGCCTGGTATACCATAATTTTACAGGATATTGTCAAGAAGATTTGGCCCAATAGGAATGTAATTACTCCAGATGTTGCTCCTCATGGGTATACTCGCCACAAACTTGATTTGATGGGGTATTTTGAGGCTAATTTAGAATTTACATGACATTGCATATTTTCAAAGATCTATGTGGCTAGAATTGGGCAATCTCCTTTATGATGGTCGCATCAAGAGGAGATGGGGATAAGGTTAGATTCTAGAGCTGATCCTCCTGTTTTTGCTATAGGAACTCCTACAACCGATGGTGATGATGCTTCTAAGTTGTTCACATGTCAAAAGCACTATTTCCCAATGTTTTTAGTGATAAATTGGGAAAGTATCGAGGATTTAAACATTGTATCAAATTGGTCGAGGGTGCTCTCCCTGTGCGACCCAGAGTTAGGAATGTGCCCCTATCTTACAGAAGTAAACTTAAGGATATACTATGTGATCTTTGCAACATAAACATCATTGAACCCATAGAAACATCACCATGGGTATCTCCGGTTGTGATTTTGGTCAAACATTTTGGTGAATTGAGATTGTGTGTATTCTTGTGCAGTCTCAACAGTGCCTTTGGGTGGATGCTCACCCCCTTCCCAATTTGCATGAAATGGTCACCCCCTTACCTGGGGCACGAGTGTTTTAATGTATTGATCTCACAAGTGCCCACCACCAAGTTGTGTTGGATAATCACTCTAAGAATTTGAATGGCTTTGTAACACCTGAAGGCTTATTCACATTTTGTTGCATGCCATTCGGTCTTACTAGTGCAGTCATTGTTTTTCATAGACTCATGAAAGAAACTCTGGAAGGGTTGACAGGGGCCGTAGCATTTCCGGATGTCATTCTGGTTTATGGAAAAGATGGAGAAGAGCATGACTGTAACTTGGAAAAAGTTCTAGCGGTTTTATCATCAAGAGGTCTCACATTAGTAGACCAAAAATATCATGTTGTAAAAATTATTAATGCTCTGGTGCCAAGTTCTAAGGAGCAGTTATTGGCGTTTCTAGGTCTGACAGAATGTTATGCTACATGTTGTCCTAATTATGCATCTAAAGTGGAGCCATTCAGATGTTTAAAAAAGAAAAATGCGACATTTGTCTGGACTAAAGATATTACAGTTGCATTTAGCCTTTTGAAAGAATTTGTGGTAAATGCCACTTGTTTGAAACTGGTTATTGTTGGCAAGCATTGTGTGGTAATGTGGATGCCAGCAACAGTGGGCTGGGGGTGGATTAATGCAAAGAGACAATGGCAAGGAATGGATTGTTGTATAAGCATCCAGGGCACTAATGGTTGCAGAGAAGAATTACTCTGTGACTGAAGAGGAGTTGTTAGCCAGTGTTTGGGGTCCTGAACATTTCAGAACCTTCTTGTGGGGAAATACATTTATCATTAAGACAGACCATAAGGAGGAGGTCGCACCATGTCTGCAAGATTAGCAAGATTGCCTTTTAGACCACAGAGATTCAATTGTCAGTTGGATTTGTGAATAGGAAAAATTATGAACATGCAGATTGCTTGTCTATGATGCCCATTCCTTCTGCTGATCATGAGGAAGCAGACAAGGAAAATTGTGAAGTGACTTTTACCTTAAGGGATATACATTTGATTGTTAGTATATCTCCCATCATTCAAGAACAAAAATGGATTGGAGAAATGGAAAGGGATGCTGAACTTAACATGGTATTTCATTGTATTTTACATGGATGGCCTGGTGAAAGGAAAATGAATGGTGATATTGTGGGGTATTTGAAGGTGCAGGAAGAGTTGGTTGTGGAAAAGTTGTATTGTCGTTAGAGGAAACAAATGTGTTCCTCCATTTAATTTGAAAAAAAAATATTGAAATGGCTCATGAAGGTCACAAGGGCATCTCAAGCACTAGAAGGTATGTTAAAGAGAGTTTCTGGTGGCCAGGTATCGATGTTTGTGTTGAACACCAAGTGAGAATATGTGGTAAATGTACACTTAGTGATAATCTGCCAGAGCTATGAGTACTGATCTGCAACCTATTGAGTTTTCTGAAGCACCTTGGCGCAAGTTAGGTCTGGATATTATTGGCCCCTTTGCTATAGACCTGGTAGGAGGCGTTTGGTATGGTATGTATTGTTTATTATTCCAAGTGGTCGGAGGTCAAGATGGTAAAGTAAGTAACGTCTAAAAGGGTGATTGAATTTTTAACTGAAGTTTTCTGTAGGGAGGGAATTCCCCAACAACTTGTTACTGATAATGGTCCTCAATTTGCCAGTAAATGTATGGAGAATTTCTTTGCAAGAAGTGGTGTGACACATAGAAGGATTGTGGTGTTTCATACAGAAGCGAATGTCAAGTGGAAAGTTTTGGCCATGTGGTTAAAGATATCCAGATGTCTATTAAAATGGGGTCTCAAATGGAGAAATGCTTTACAGTCAATGTTGCTAGCAAATAGGACTTCACCTAATTCTGTCACTTCGGTATGTCCTTTTGAATTATTGAGGTGATGCAAACCATGGTCTAGGTTAGTACACTGGTGGTTAAAGATGAAAAACAACAACGTTGACGATGCTGCTGAGATGGATTTCATGGAGATTCTCCACAGAATAGAAGAATATAAGTTCGAAATGAAAGTAAACAAAAAATGGAGGTAGGTGACATGGTCCACGTTAAGAAATACAGGAGAGATGGTAAAGGATGTGGAATCAGGTTGAATCCCATTCGGGTCTTTCAAGTTTTTAGAAATGCTGTGCGTGTTGATGGTGGGAGTGTTTGGAATCTTATCAGGATATTGTTGTTCAAAGGCAGATTGGAAGGTATCTAGGTAGTAATGTATTTTTGGATGTGAAGGAAGTGGAATGCAGTAAGAATATGGAGTCAGATGTGGCTGACAATACAAAGATTGCTCACAGAGATATAAGGATGCGACGCCCACCTGCAAGGTTCCAGGATTATATATTTACATATTAAAAAACGAGGGGAAAGGTATGATGCATGCGCGAAAGTGCAATTTTTATTGCACTCACGTTTTTCTATTTGTAATGCAGCGCCATTGTGAGACTGACACAAGTGTAAAATGATATGTGTCCCTCATGTCAGTTTAATTTGTAGTGCTCTTCATTAGTAACTAGCTTGCTCGTGGGGAAAGGAGGTTTTTGAATGTTGAGTAATTGTATATATATATGGCAGCGTTTTGTCGGTTGGACATTCAACTTTTGCACCTTACCTGTATTCCCTGATGTCCGTACCATGGAAATAAATCATAATGTTTTATTGATGACGCTGGTTCCTCTGCATATTCTTTTACGAAAGTCTTTCTTTACAGACCTCTTTTCCTACACTAGGGGAAGAGCAAGCAGAATCCACCTATATACCTTCACCTGATGTGAGAGCTGCAAAATGGCACCACATTTCCGAGGCAATGTGAGATGAACTTAGGCCCTAATTAGGATGTCCTGCGGTCTGAGGCTTTCCTACCAACATCCTTGGTTTGAATCCCGACTGCCGTATTATGATTAAAGTGGTCAGAATTCAAACCGTCCGGTCCTTTCTGCTGTCAGCCAGTTGGAACCACCACCATAACCCCATACGGCGGGCGTTTCCGCCGTCAGGATTATGATGTTGGTTTCTGACAGTCTTTTTATGTTGGGCCTCCCGACATGGAAAGCCTGTTGGAGAGCAACTTTGGAGGCTCCTAGTAGGGCTCCTCATCTTCAGGGACCGCCACTGGGGGGCAAAGAGCCCCCCTCTAAATCCCTGCACTGTGTGGCAGGCACTGTGAGACTCTCATTTTTCTATGGGAGCTAGTACTGCGGCCAGTTTCTGGCCACTGCAGAAGCTCCCATAGGGAAATGGGAGTTTGTGACAACACCATGTGTGGTCACATCATAATTGCGGTTTCCGACCGAGGTTGGTCGGTTTCAAAACCACATGGTTGTCGGTCGACGGCACCTCTGACAGCCATCCTAATTAGGGCCGTAGTGCAGTCTGGCAAAGCCAAGATAGGCATGACGTTGATTCTGGGAACAAAGACTGATGGCCAAAATTAGAGTTGGGTGGTAGCAGACAAAACGCAGAGGAGGGAGATTTCAACTGAACGGCAATCGAAATAAGGAAAGTCCTCCACCGTCTGATCCCTATCATAAATGAAATTCCATTGGAAAATTCATATCTACTTGTAAGCATTTCCATAGAAATTTGAAGTATTTTCCCCGACCTCTCAACTCAATATCAAATCAATCTCGTTGCATACATGCAAATATACCCAAGCGCACTCACCATTGGATGTCTATTTTCCTGATTACAGTCCGGATACTGTAACTGCATGCCTCGATAATAACCTCAGTGCATGGCGTGCCTATGTATGTAGAGGATTCCTCATGCACCATGAGTACATTACTATCCATGGGCAGTGAGCCAGTCTTAAGATGTTTCTTTTTTCTTTCAAAGTTTGTGTTTTAGATTGCTTTGATGTATTCATGCATGTTTGATTGGTATCCTTGTAATCAGACTACCCATGTTTCTAATTTGAAGTGGAATCACAACCGTTTAGACCATCTGTTTTGTTTAACATTTCGCATGCGAATCAGTATATTTAGGTATTATGAACAAAACAGTAGTATGGTTAGAATTGTAGATATTAGAACTTTCCAAGATAACAAGAGGAGGGTTCAGCTTTAACACTGGTATATTATTGGAGTTTTATTATTAAATACCAGGGGGCCTAGCAGAATGTCTAAAACTAATTTCTCCAGATGGCATCGACCAAACTGGACCTAGCCAACCGCACCAGTGCAGCAGTAATACCCTCTTAAATGCTGTCCTTATTGCCCACTGCGCTTACCATCTTCAATAGCCCAAAAGGAGTTGGCAAAACCCACCACGACAATGATCTGTTCAGCACGCCGAGCCAGAGACTAATCTCACAGTGGTTTGGGCATGAGGCGGGTCTAGCCACATCTCCAGTCTTTCACACACACTGCCCTCTATTGATGTACATCGCTGCCCATAAGAGGGCTTTTCAATGACCAAAGCTGCTGCTTGACTTTCCTAGGCTGCCACCACCACCCCGTGTTTTTAATAAACTTACCTACACTCTTTGCACTAACCCACTACAAAATGTACTCTCCGGACTGCACCGGGCCAGCCTTTGAGTAAGAGCATTTGTTGCTGTCTTTTCTTTAGCTGACTCTTCTATACTTAAACCAGTGCTTTGTAAAATGTGCACAGGGTTATTAACACTTTTGCACAAAGCTGGTTTCATGTAATGCGTTGTCTGCTGGTTTTTAATCACTTTTAACGTAGATTATCTAACCCTTCTGACCACCTCTTCAGACCTTTTCTGCATTAGGTCTGTGTTCTGAGGTCTGTGTCCTAGGCGTACTACTCTAACACTATCCACGAAGGCCCACCTCGGCGCTATGTGCTCTAATTGTTTTCCACTTATTAGGAAAGCAACACCTATCTGAATTTTCTCTGGCGGTACTTAGTGATGTTTTTATCACACGGTTTTATCTGATTGTTGTATATCCCTATGCTTTTTTTTCTACTGTTTCTAAAGGTTTTTTTCTAACCATACAACAACATCTACTAGGACTATTTACTTGTAAGCATTTCTATAAGAATTTGGAGTATTTTCCCTGACCTCTCAACTCAATAACAAATCAATACTGAGGCTTACATGGAAATATGCCCAGGCGCACCCATCATTGGATGTCGGTGTTCCTGCTTATAGTGGAGTCCGGATACTGTTGCTGCTTGCCTGGATAACAACCTCAGTGCATGGCGTGCTTATCTATGTAGATGATTCCTCAAGCACTATGAGTACATTACCGTCATGGGAAGCGAGCCTGTCTTTAGTTGTTTGGTTTTCTTTCGAAGATTGTGTTTTAGATTGCTTTGATGTGTTCATGCATGTTTGATTGGTATCTTTGTAATCATACTCCCCATGTTTCTAATTTGAAGTGGAATCACAACCGTTTAGACCATCTGTTTTGTTTAACAATTTGCATGTTTATCAGTATATTTAGGTGTTCTGTAAAAACGATAGAATTGTAGCCATTGGAACTTCCCATCATCACAAAAGGGTTCAGCTTTAACACTATTAGGTTATTGGAGTTTTACTGTTAAATACCAGCGGGCCTAGCAGAACGCTAAAAACTGCATACGTATTTTCCAGGTAATTTGCTCGGGTTCTCCCTGCAGTTGAGTTCAGGGTGTTTGTCTTTGTGTGTTTACAGTATGCGCGAAGCAGGCACCAGAATGATTTTATGCATCGAGCTCTCTCAAACAGGAGAAAATGTGGAGAAAAGACAATGAGATGGCAGCTCGAACAAACAAGTTTTGTTAAGAGCTGCTCAACATGGCACGCGGCTAATTGTCTGCTTGTAAGAACAATAGCTGCCGCGCGCGTTGTAAACTGGGAGGGGTAGGGGGGCTAGACACTGCTGGTATTTCACTGTCCTAGATCTGGTTAATGAAGAGAAACAGCAAAGCACCTTGAAGCTGCTAACTAACAGGATTTAGAGCTAATATAAACTGAGGGAAAGGGAAAAAAATAAAGAACGTGAAATAATTTTGAGATAATCTATACTACTATAATAAAGGAAGAACTTTCAGCCTTTGAGGCGGGTAAACTCGGGAACCACAGCGCCAATCCACATACCCGATACACTGTTGGAATCGTCAAGATGTGTATATGGTTATAGGCTATATAAATAAAATAAAAAAAGTTATTTAAAAAATTTACAGTAAAAAAAAAGTAGTCCCTCCGAAGTAGCGCCGGGAGGAGCGGCGTCCAGGAGCGCGACGAGGAGCGGCGGACATGGCGCGGGGGAGGAGCGGTGACATGAGGAGCAGCGGACAGGCCAGCGGCGGTGCGAGCAGCGGACAGGCTGGAGGAGCGGCGTTTGAGGTAAGGGAGCGGCGGACATGGCGTGGGGGAGGAGCAGTGACGTGAGGAGAAGCGGACAGGCCAGTGGCGGTGCGAGCAGCGGACAGGCGGGAGGAGTGGCGGCTGAGGTAAGGGGACCCATGTCGAGGCAGGCCGGGGTCGGGGCAGGCGGGGGACGGGCCGGGTCGGGTGCCCGGGCTGCTGGACAATGTCGGGGCGGGCGGGGGTTGGGGAAGCCTGTTGCTCCCGGACAAGGTCGGGATGGGCTGCTAGTATAGAATATTTCTACAACTGACTCACATTTGTGGCAGTTTGGGGCCTGGGGAAATCTTCCACATTTTGGCTGTTCTTTTTAAATTGTGCTTCTCGTCAGGAGAGCGAGGGTACCTTTCGAGGTGGGCGAACTGCTGAAAGCTTGATTTGGAACTTCAAGCCCATAAGGAGCCGAGATTTCAAGTGGTTTTGCACTGCCACCATCATTCTAACCTCATGCACAAAACAGTAAAAACCAAGCGGCAGATTTACAAGGAACTGACGCATCTGCACAGATGCGTTAGTTTCCTTGAGCCAACGCCAAATGTCGTTGCGCCATCATAGATGCGCTGTGTTTACAATACAGTGCTCCATGGCGCAAGGATTAACAGATGCATCAGAAATTCCGACTCATTTGTTGGCCCAAAAGAGACTCATAGCTGGTGTTGCTCGTGAAAGTGACGCAACTTCAGCAATGCGCCACAACAGATAGGTGAGTCCCATTCAAAAAGCCCTGCGTCATTCCTTACGCCTGGTATGAGCAGGCATAGGGATTTTGACACAGTGAAGGCATAGAGTGATGCAGTGAAATGTATATTTCACTGAGTCAGTTCTACATGGCTTTTTGCGTGGAGAGGGCCCACCCTGCATACATTATACCAGAAGCAAGTATAATGTGAGGCAGGGCTTTACAGAGTGACGCATCTTCATAGATGCGTTACATTGTAAATTGGACGCATTATTTGGACCACTATTCGGTCAAAAAAAGTGACGCAATGGAGGCGCAAAGGTCTTGTAAATCTGCCTCTAAGCATTCATATTTGAGGTAAAAAGGAGAGACCGGAATACCCATTCAGTGGTTTATTTGTATAAAATGAAACCAAATACCCCGTTTAACCAAATTGTGTGACCATAGCTAGGTATTTTATTTTATTCTTTTTCTGCTCTACTGCGTAGATGAGAGCATCTTCAAAAACATGATCTCAGAATACCAGCTATCCAAAAACCTATTACGTTTAATTTACAAGACTATAATTTTGTTTTGTGAGAATCTGGACCACATACAGCGTTCACTTGACAACTGTCTACCCTCGTAGTTCACTAAGGGAACTGCTACGAGAGGTCAGGGTGGGGACAGAATGGTTCCAAGTTTAAAAAATATCACTTTTAATGAGTACTTCTCAGCGCAGTGCTATAATGTGACATAATTGTTCAAGCTTCCACATGTTAAAGAAAAACACATTTTTGAAGGGCCTGTATCATATTTTAGATGATGTTTGTTTTATGATTTACATGCAAACATGTTCAGGTCTTGGCTCGTGCACGGGCTCTAAGAGCCAAGCCCGACCCTTTGGTTGGCTCTGAATCGGTAACAATGAGAATGCAGTAGCATGTCACTCTTAAACTGCCTACTTTTTTTTATTGGTGGGGCTTTCCATCGCCTTTTCCACCTGCTAAAAGTCCCACAGTAGGAATTCTGATCGGGGTGTGGGGGTGGTGGGGGAGGGGTGGGGGAGGGAGAAGGTCGATAGTAGCCAAATTGAGGTCATTGTATCTCCTCTGCACCTGTGTCATGAAAGTGACACAATTGCCTTCTATCTAACCTTTTGTTTATGTTGGGCGGGACATTCGGGTGCAATGAGTGACATCAATTGAAACTGGGAATGAGATTATGGATTTTGCCCTTCCAATACCGCTATGCATTTAAATAGTGAAAGGCAACATTACCTTCAGTCAGCCATTGATCATTATATCCTTTATAAAAATGCCCATTTCTTACATCTTTGTTAATCAATTTATAACTTTACTAAAGTTAAAAGGAATAGATTTTATAGACATTCCGATTGTCAATTTTCATATGTTTTTCAGCCAAATCCTTTATAAAATAGTATTGGCTTTCATATGTAACTTTAACGTCTAATTTCAAAGATAATATTTGGACCGGTTTCTGGCATTCCATCCGTCTTCAGCCTGGCTTGCTTGAATCCAGTGGCAAAGTGAGCAAGGGACTCACATCTGAGCATACCCTGCCACACTTGTGGTGGCCAAAAGCGGTACAAAAGGGGGGTGGTGATGGACGGAGCATCTGAATCAATCAAACACTCACACCCAGTCAAAAGATCTGGGTTTAATCCATCACCGTTCTTTAGCCCACTCTGCCACCCCAGTTCAGACATGGCTATATGCAAATCAGTCTGATCCTGTGCCTCATGGGAACAGTCCAGCCCGAACTGCCAAGCCATGTCTTCCCTGGACCGGAAACAAGCTTCCGAGGACCGGTTTCTGGCATTCCAGCCTGGCTTGCTTGAATCCAGTGGCAAAGTGAGCAAGGGACTCACGTCTGAGCAGACCCTGCCACACTTATGGTGGCCAAAAGCGGTACAAAAGGGGGGTGGTGATGGACGGAGCATCTGAATCAATCAAACACTTTGCCACTGGATTCAAGCAAGCCGGGCTGAAGACGGCTGGAAGGCCAGAAACCGGTCCTCGGAAGCTTTATTCCGGTCCAGGGAAGACATGGCTTGGCGGTTCGGGCTGGAGTGTTCCCATGATGCACCGGGTCAGACTGATTTGCATATAGCCATGTCTGAACTGGGATGGCAGAGTGGGCTAAAGAACGGTGATGGATTCAACCCAGATCTTTTGACTGGGTGTGAGTGTTTGATTGATCCAGATGCTCCGTCCATCACCACCCCCTTTTGTACCGCTTTTGGCCGCCATAAGTGTGGCAGGGTATGCTCAGACGTGAGTCCCTTGCTCACTTTGCCACTGGATTCAAGCAAGCCGGGCTGAAGACAGCTGGAATGCCAGAAACAGGTCCTCGGAAGCTTGTTTCCGGTCCAGGGAAGACATGGCTTGGCAGTTCGGGCTGGACTGTTCCCATGAGGCACAGGGTCAGACTGATTTGCATATAGCCATGTCTGAACTGGGGTGGCAGAGTGGGCCAAAGAACGGTGATGGATTCAACCCAGATCTTTTGACTGGGTGTGAGTGTTTGATTGATTCAGATGCTCCGTCCATCACCACCCCCTTTTGTACCACTTTTGGCCACCATAAGTGTGGCAGGGTATGCTCAGACGTGAGTCCCTTGCTCACTTTGCCACTGTTTCCAAGCAAGCCGGGCTGAAGACGGCTGGAATGCCAGAAACCAGTCCTCAGAAGCTTGTTTCTGGTCCAGGGAAGACATGGCTTGGCAGTTCTGGCTGGACAGTTTCCATGAGGCACAGGGTCAGACTGATTTGCATATAGCCATGTCTGAACTGGGGTGGCAGAGTGGGCTAAAGAACGGTGATGGATTCAACCCAGATCTTTAATCTGGGTGTGAGTGTTTGATTGATTCAGATGCTCCGTCCATCACCACCCCCTTTTGTACTGCTTTTGGCCGCCATAAGTGTGGCAGGGTATGCTCAGACGTGAGTCCCGTGCTCACTTTACCACTGGATTCAAGCAAGCCGGGCTGAAGACGGCTGGAATGCAGAAACCGGTCCTCGGAAGCATGTTTACGGTCCAGGGAAGACATGGCTTGGCAGTTCGGGCTGGACTGTTCCCATGAGGCACAGGGTCAGACTGATTTGCATATAGCCATGTCTGAACTGGGGTGGCAGAGTGGGCTAAAGAACGGTGATGGATTCAACCCAAATCTTTTGACTGGGTGTGAGTGTTTGATTGATTCAGATGCTCCGTCCATCACCACCCCCTTTTGTACCGCTTTTGGCCGCCATAAGTGTGGCAGGGTATGCGCAGACGTGAGTCCCTTGCTCACTTTGCCACTGGATTCAAGCAAGCCGGGCTGAAGACGGCTGGAATGCCAGAAACAGGTCCTCGGAAGCTTGTTTCCGGTCCAGGGAAGACATGGCTTGGCAGTTCGGGCTGGACTGTTCCCATGAGGCAGAGGGTCAGACTGATTTGCATATAGCCATGTCTGAACTGGGGTGGCAGAGTGGGCTAAAGAACGGTGATGGATTCAACCCAGATCATTTGACTGGGTGTGAGTGTTTGATTGATTCAGATGCTCCGTCCATCACCACCCCCTTTTGTACCGCTTTTGGCCGCCATAAGTGTGGCAGGGTATGCTCAGACGTGAGTCCCTTGCTCACTTTGCCACTGGATTCAAGCAAGCCGGGCTGAAGACGGCTGGAATGCCAAAAACCGGTCCTCGGAAGCTTGTTTCCGGTCCAGGGCAGACATGGCTTGGCAGTTCGGGCTGGACTGTTCCCATGAGGCACAGGGTCAGACTGATTTTCACATAGCCATGTCTGAACTGGGGTGGCAGAGTGGGCTAAAGAACGGTGATGGATTCAACCCAGATCTTTTGACTGGGTGTGAGTGTTTGATTGATTCAGATGCTCCGTCCATCACCACTCCCTTTTGTACCGCTTTTGGCCGCCATAAGTGTGGCAGGTTACGCTCAGACGTGAGTCCCTTGCTCACTTTGCCACTGGATTCAAGCAAGCTGGGCTGAATACGGCTGGAATGCCAGAAACCGGTCCTCGGAAGCTTGTTTCCTGTCCAGGGAAGACATGGCTTGGCAGTTCGGGCTGGACTGTTCCCATGAGGCACAGGGTCAGACTGATTTGCATACAGCCATGTCTGAACTGGGGTGGCAGAGTGGGCTAAAGAACAGTGATGGATTCAACCCAGATCTTTTGACTCGTGTGAGTGTTTGATTGATTCAGATGCTCTGTCCATCACCGCCCCCTTTTGTACCACTTTTAAAAAGTTGGCATTTTCCTGCCTTAGTCATTTAATAGTTGCAGCCTGTCTCTGGGTCACATCACGGAGTGTTGTTGGCAGCTGGTCTTTGTGTAGTCCTCCTAGACAACCACACACAATAGGGAGCGTAGGTGCCTGGATGGACCTTCCCTTGCAGGATGGGAGGGCGGAGTTAGGCACAGCCCCATTCACACCTGAATAGGCTGAGTCCTGCCTTCACACAAAGCATTGCAGATACCCTGTTTCTTGAACCAAGGCAGGGGAGGAAGGAAACCTGTACACTTCAAAGGGAAACCTTCAGAAGCTTATCCTACTTCAAAGGAGTCACCAGGTATAAATATTGGACCCCTCACACCACCTATTCAGTACACTTCTGGACCTGTGGTAGACTCTGCGAGGAAGAAGGACTGTGCTGTGCTGTTAAAGGGCTGTCGCTCTGCTAGACTGCTGCTCAGAAGGACTGCCTGCCTTGCTGTGCTGACCTGCTGCCCTGCTGCCTTCCTGCCTGTGTGAGAATGACTGGACGTGAAATCTCTGCCGAGGACAACCAGAGTGACTTCAAGCTCTTGCAACTAGCACCTGGACTCTGGAACTGTGAGCCATATCCTGTTGTGTGGTGCCACCCCAGTCGTGGACACTTGAAAGTGGGCCTGAAGGTGCTCTGCCAGCCCATCTGTGGATCCAGCCATTCTCGAGCTCCGGGAATCGTGGTCTTTTGGCAGCAGGAGGGCCCTAGCTGTTATCATAATCAGTTTAGTCCAAGGGCGTGGAGGTATGTCCATCAGTTTGACGGCACTTGAATGAACTACACAGCTGACTAGTCTGAGCACATTCACGGGGATTGTCGCACTATTGTTTCACGAACAGATGGGTGCTTTTGTTTCTTTTCAGGCTCATCTCAGCACGACAACTTAGGTCTTTCAGTCAATACACTTGACTTTTCACTCACTAACCCACCTGGGGCCTGATGTAGGTAAGCATTTACCGGTCGGTAATGGCCGAATTCGGCCGCTACCGACCGGTAAATGCCTTTTCCTATGTAGGAGGCATTTATTTACAGATTCAGTTTTTTACCGATTCTGTATTTACCGAATCGGTAAAATTACCGAATCGGTAAATACAGACTCGGTAAAAATACAGAATCTGTAAATTCTAATGTAGGTAGCACTGTTGACAGTGCTAGAGGCCTCTAAGAATTTGTTATTTACCACCCAATACAATTGGGTGATAAATAAGGAATTCCTGTGTACATGCACATCTGTGCATGTACACCTATGCCATGTGTGTCACATTGCACACAAGCCAAAAACAGGGGTGCTACAGGGTGTCAAAGTGACACCCTGTTCCCCCTGGCAAAATTTGGTAATTACCGATTCGGTAATTACCGAATCGGTGTTTGCCATTGATTCCTATGGGCTTCAAGGCCCATAGGAATCAATGGCAAATACTGATTCGGTAATTACCGAATTTTACCGATTCGGTAATTAATTTGGTAAAAATACCTACATCCCCACTGCCAGTTCTTAAATACCGAATCGGTATGATTCAGTATTTAAGAAGTGGTAATCTGGGATTACCTACATCGGGCCCCAAGTCTTTTGTACAGCTCTTTTACTCTTTCATATTTCTATACTTTTGATTGTGGAAGTGACGTCAGTCACTGGCAAAATTGGAAAAACCACGATCGTTCACAAAGAAAAAATTTGTCTAGAAATGAAATAATTGTAATTTTGGTATCACATTTGTTCAACACTCAGATGAGTGTAGGAGTTGGTGCACATTCTGTCTAAGGCCGTTCGTCTTGGTATTTTTGTTTCTACTTTCTAAAAGTGGCATTTTCAAACATACAATTTGAAAACCACTTTTACTAAAAGATGTGTTATTAAATTCTGAGGTTAGAGAGGCTAAACTTTATACCTCATTCTTGTCTTCATCAGGAGTTATACTTGTAAGTTGTTACAAAGTATTTCCCATGATATCCTATGGGGTAGATAGCCTATCAATAGTCAATAACGAATTTGTCACACACACCAGTACATTTTATACATTTTATACATTTCTCATACACTGTACACTGCCCATTGAGGTACCTTGGGGAGGAGTGTCTTAAATGTAAGAAAAGGGAAGGTTAGGGTCTGGCAAGTACATGCACATACCAGGTCGACATGGCAGTTCAAAACTGCATGCAGACATTGCAGTTGCAGGTCAGACATACATTTATAGGACTACTCATGTGGGTGGCACAATTAGTGATGCAAGCCCACTAGTAGTGTTTGATTTACAGGACCTGGAACACTCAGTGCACTTTACTAGGGGCTTAACAGTCATTCAAATAAGCCGTTCAGGAATAACTAATCATAATTAGGGCTCCCGGTTTTATGGTATTTATTTTTTTGCCATTTCCGTCTGTATTTATCCATATTTATTTTTTTCCCATTTTTTCTGTATTTATCCACATTTATTTTTCCCACAAGCAAAAGACGACTCTACAGCTAGTATTTTTCCACAATTTCTTTAAATTGACAATTTTATTCGTTTTCTATTACAATATAGTCCTTATTGTACTAGAAAACAAATAACAAGCATTGGCAGAGCCAATAGGTCTCGCCTTTGGGACCTTATAAGTATTTGGGTATGCTGCACAAAACTCATTAGTACATACATTTAACAATAAAAACAAGAAGAAGAATGCACTTTGCAATGTTCTGGAACAGCCAACTTAATGATCACTGCCTGCTAATTAACACCTTGGGTGCTTGAGATATTCCCCTCCTGTGCTGCATTCCCTGAATCCCCATTGTTCATGACGAGCTCAGCTCGTCATGAGCACAGCTCAACCGTGCCCCATGACGAGCTGAGCTCATCATGAGCAGCGAAGGGGTTAAAGTAAACAGACAGAAAGGCGATTTATGAAAACAAAGAAACTTTATAAAGACATTTTTCATAACATTGTACATTCTATTTGACTCTTATTAAATCCTAAAATGAGGTGAACCAATGGCAGGTATTTGTTTAGAGAAGGTGGCAACACTACTTACGAGTGGGTTGACTATGCTGTCTAGACATCCACGGTAAGGTAGACAGGCACACTATCAGAGGATGTGTCTTACTGTCTTAGAGCTCAGGACAGTTGTAAATCGCTGCAAATCATGCATCAGTCCAGTTCACAGCTTACTTGTGTCACTCATGCTGCTGGAGAGCGGCGTCCAGTCACTGTGCGCTCGATGACCCTGGCAGAACCAGACAGGTGTGCCTCGGGCCCCTCGGAAGTACGCCGATGTTTGCTTAGTCAGGTGGGGCGCAACACTTGAAGAGCTGGGCATATGAAATTTGCTTCCATCGGGTAGTTTCAGGCCTCCTACCGGACGGCTGTGATTGCCAGTGCCGCAGCATGGGAGGCCGGATGTCACACAGTATTTAGGACATTTTACACTAAACATCCTCATTGTCGTGTCCGATATCAGTGATACCGAGTCATAATCGCGCACTAGCAATAAAAAGTAAATTTGCAGGTTAACACGTGGCTGGCACAGTCTCACTGACACTTTTGGCATAAAGGCTGTGCATTAATTATTTTGTCTAATAAAAAGCCGCACTCGGTCTGCAGACTCGTGGCTTGTGCTGGCTTCAGACACAGGTAGTACACTGAAAGAAGGTAAGGTTTTATTTGAATTTCAAATCATGCTCACTCTGACCACTGCTCCTTTCATTGTGCGGCAGTCTCCGAATACATATCACAGATCATGCACGGCCTGCACTGCCTGGAGAGAGCGACTTTGTTAGTAGTCTGTGTAAAACGGTTCGTACCTAGAGCAGCACTGCAGTCTGTGCATGGCATGTTAAACTAAATGTGCAAATAAAGTGTCTGTGGCCGCGAGTGTGGGTTGTGTGTTTGGTGCAGCCAGCACTTTGGAATTGAAAACATTACAACACCAGCGCGCCGGTAAATGGTTTTATGCTCCACACTGTAGGCACACTTACTTTAGCACCAATGGCCTGTGCCACCGAGAGCAGCAACACGGCCGCCTGGCTCACCTCTCTCCGTGCCTGGTGACAATCTCCACTCGGCGCAAGCAAATGGTCACCGCTACCTCATTGTATGCCCACTCCTCCCCCGCAGCAAAGAAGGAGGCAATACACTAAACACCAGTGAGCCGCCACGCAGTCAGCTCCCAGAGGCAGCTATTTACTCTCGCGGGGGTCCCGCAGCATGAGCCAGCAAAGGAGGGGGCCATACTCTAAACCAGTGTTCTTTCTGAAAGGAATCCACCGCCGCGGTGAGGGCCCGGAGGCGCCCTGACAGGAGTTTCCTGCTGCGCGAGATAACGAAGCTGACAAGCCTCACCCGAGTACTTCACAGGTCTTTAAAAAGACCATTCACATGTTAATGAGGCTTTGTTGTTTATTTCACACCTTCTTGCCAGACTGAAGTGTGGGAAGCCTCTACTACAGCAGGCATCCCAAGTCATTCCAAGTGCCCCGTCGGTAGCAAAATACCAGACGGCAGCGTGGTAAAATTTACTAGTATTTTGCCGTTTATAAATATAAATACAGACAAAGGAAATATAGATTTCCGTCTGTATTTATATGTATATATCCGTAAAAACGGAAACCGGGAGCCCTAATCATAATAACAATTTACATGGGAAGCACTTGCACTTTGACACTGATCAGCAGTGGCAAAGTGCCCACAGCATCTAAGCCAGCAAAACAAATTCCAACACAGAATTCAAGGAGGTAGAGGCAAAAAGTCAGGGGAAAACACTCCAAATAAGCCAAGTCTGACATCTGGTGTGGGATCATTTTTTATTGTGCTTTCACTGTGTTACTGTTTGGAGTGTTGCACAAATACTTTACATGTTGCTTCTGAGTTAAATCTGACTGTTCTGTGGAAAACTACCCAAGGGTTAGCACAGGTTAATGCAGAGTTTGTTTTGGACAAGGATTGTTGTTCCTGCTTGTGTAGGGTTTTACCCCCCCCCCCAACTAGAATCCCAATTACTTCCAGTGTGACTGCTGTGTTAAAACAATCTCACTGCCACAAAAACTCTGTACTTGTTGCCGATAGAGAATTTTACCAAAATCAAAACGTCAGGCCTAACCCAAAAGAATATCCAGAACCCTGCAACAGATTTCCTCACATCTTGCTTTGCATTATGTCCAGCTGTCTAAGGCCAGTGTCCCTAAAGCTGCTGGTTACCCATCAGCCTAAATTATCATACTTTGGCTTTCTATGTGGAACCTTTGATCAGATTCTCCTGACTTCATGAGGTCTGATACATTTCAAAAATGTACTTGTTTAGCGAAGATGGTAGGCCACTGGCAAGTTTTTCTTGATCAATTACTACTACCTGCTTCCTCTTACTGAATCTCTTTTACCACCAACTCTCCTTCCCCCATCAACTCTTCGCTTTAATAAGTAGTCATCTGTTGCAGGAGCCCTTTGTTAAAAACCTTTCATATAAATTCAGGCACTTTAAAAACTTACCAAGTCATAGTGTAATAATGGCTTGTGATAAAAATCATAATCCCACGTTTTTTTGAAACATGGTATTTTCTACTCACCAATGTTACTAGAAGAAAGGCAGAGGACATGCTGCATTGCCAAAAGGCAATAGCTTCAGTGCTCAAATTCTGTGCACAAGGATAATAAATTATACCACAAACTCGCCTCATTCAAGGAAAATCCACCTCAATTAAAATTGCATGCTTTTGGTTAGCCCACCTCCTCAAGAAGTCCACAGTTCATCAGTTAAGTTTCATTTAATCTTCTAAATGTATAAAGTGTCTTTGCCAAAGTGATGTATCCTAAAAGGGCTCTTTATATTAGCAAAAGGAAAATATGTAAACACGGTCATATGAGTTCAAAGCAGGAGGAGGTATTATTTCAGAAGTGAACACAGTATATTGATGAGCAGATGGAGAACATACAAAGATTGGCAAACAGTTCAAATGGTTATGGGCTAGGAGATCAAAAGACTGAAAGCCTTATCCCACTCAAGCTCTTGCAATGACACCTACCATCATGCTGATAACCCAGAGGTCCAAGCTGTTCTTCAAAGTATTCATGTTGCACCTTAAAAATCACAAGGCCTGGTTAGGTTAATGGCCAGACACCTTTACAACTTGCAGTGCATGTAAAACCACATTGACATCTCACATTTGCCATAAAAAAGTCTAATTACATCTACAAATGCTTGCTAACTTTCACAAGCTGCAAATGACTCAGTACATCATGCGAATTTAACTCTCAACTTGACCGTAAAAAACTCTTTTTTTTCCCTTCATCCAAACGATTCACTAACTACTATTATTTAGCTAGCTAACAATGTGCCTAAGCTGGGCATCCCAAAACATAACTGTTAATAGTCCAGGATAAGACTTCTAAACTAAAAAAACACCTGCCAATCAAACGCCTTGCTGCGCCCACTTTACCTGGAATCAGACCTCCCGAAGTTCAGGAACGCGTTGCTCTCTGTATGGAACTTTACTTGACCTGAACTACAAAGCAGACTGAAACCTCATCTTGCCAAAGCAGCTCATTTATCCCAATCACATTATTTTTTCATGTTCACTCTCCATCCCTGAACCCATCATCTGTTCAAAAGTGGTCAATCGCTGCTATTGCAGTTCACATAAGCTCTTTGTAAAATAAAATAGATTGAAAGGTCACCATGTAGAATAATAGATGTGGCCCCAAGCCACAGGTGGACACTTAGAAGGATTGTGTACTTTCCTTAACCAAAATGTATTTTTCGAATACTAAGGCCCTAATTAGGATTCTGACTGTCCGAGGAGTGCCAGACTTGCATGGGTTCAGTGGTGGTAGTCCAGTCGCTGCCACACAGGCAGTCACACCACCCCATTATGAGTTGGGTGGTGGTCATACTGCCCTGGGACTGCCTTCACTGCCAAGGAACTGGCGTTCTCTGGAGGTGGCATGGTGGTCAGAAGGCCTCAATATGCCTCTCAGATCTACCATGGTCCCACCAAGCATATTACAAGTTTCCTCTCTGGTGCCGGTGTCATTGAGGTTCCTCCTCCTTGTACACTGTGGAGGAGAGGAAACAACGGGCCCCATGTGCCTACTACACTTGGGGATGCATACAGAGGGCATCACATGGGTCCCCATGTGTGCATGCACCACAGTTCTTGTACAGCATGGACTTTGCCATGCAGGAAACTTGTGAGGCATTCCTATTGCTATACGTTTTTCAAAGGCACTGCCACCTTTGAAAGAGGCACCGGCCCTGGACTGCTACACTGCTGGCTTGCCAGACCACTCTAAAGTCGTAATCTGGTGGATGGGAGGAGGCAAGTCTCTGTGGTGCAGGGGCATGACAGTGGCATACTGCTCACCACGCACCGCCTAAACTCATTATCGGTCCCTAATGGTAATGGTTCCCTAACTTTCTGTAGGTGATCATCTAATAGCAGATCAGCATCAAAACCCAAATAATTTCTAATATCTTGCTTTCTTTGTGTCGCTCATACAAACGCCAATTTTGCTACCTTTCTGTCATGTAAATAGTAGATGTTACTATTATGCAAATAAATGGTACTTGACATTATGAAACTATAAGTAAACCATCTTGCATCTGCAGATATCAGACAGACCTCAACAAAGAACATAGTGGTCAATAAGATAAGCTATTGTCTATTTTATTAAACTCAATCTGAGTTTAATTATAGGAGTAACTAAACTTAATCTCATTTTACGAGATACTAGTCCCTCACTTGCCTCTCCAAGTATCTGCTTTGCAGAGTGTTCATCAGACTTACCTCATCCCAAAAGATTGCAGAGATCTACCTCCCCCCTTACAAATGGATGGAAGAATTTCCCTCTGACTTCCTTGATCTTGCCCTATACATTATGTCCCCAATCCTGATAGTGTAGTCTGTGACCTAGATGTCTAAGTCAATGACACGTCACATTCCTAAAGCCGAAACATTAATTCAGCGAATCTGTATTTGGTTTCTTCTAAAGGATGAACTTCCCAACCCATACTGGTGGTCACTGTCCAGACCTTCACTTCGCCACCACTCCTGACTTCCAGTTTCGGTGTGCAGCTGTCCCGAATTTGATCTAGATTTTCCTGATATTAGTGTTGGAATTTGATATGGATTAATTTGTATGAGCACCAGCAGAACCCACTGGATTGTGTGTGCCTAAATATGTTTTTGTGGGATAGAAGATACATTCAGAAAAGTTATTTTTTTAATTCCCTATGAGGGAGTGGAATGTTTCCTGTGAAAAGTTCAGTTCATATTTGTTTGCCCTGCAGAGGATGACAAGTTCTTTTTGACTACCAACATTTACAAACATACAACTGTTTAAAATTAGACTGCTTCACATGTACAAATCAGTAACCTTTTGTGAGAGAATTACACCCACCTGGTGTGAATAAGGCGAGTTGATTCCCGTGCACCTTCTCAGACTGCTGAATAAATAGTTCAATGGAGTCAGCAATCTATATAAAGAACAAGATTATCTGAAAGCCCTTTTATATTATCTCTTTCTCGTTAAAAAAAGAACTTTACCATCTGCTGCAAGGGTGCAATAGTGCATCATCAATTTGATCTTTGTAATACCAAACAATAATGTAAAATGTTTAAAGGAAGGAAGTAAAATAATTCACAAGCCTATCAGTTGATTAATTCTACATGAAAGTAAACTGTATCTGAAAAAGGTGAAACATTTCTATGTGAGGTTCTCTTAAGAAACATTGCTAGGGAATAAACTATTTCACTTACCAATTTACTTGTCTAATGTAATATCTACAATTGACATTCCAAAATTGCAATATTCCAAAATTGCAATATTGCAAAAATGTAATATCTACAATTGACATTGCTGGCTCATTTATCAATTTGTAAATGACCTAAAGGAAGTTTGAAATAATATTGATGATGTCATTGTTATTGTGTGTATTGTGTTAATCTTGTCTTGACCCTATAAATATTGATTGACATCTTGATAAAGCAATATGGATTTACAAGAAATGAGCCTCAACTTTTGTTATCACTATTGCTGAGACTTGCACATATTCCAACAATTATTTGGTTACTTGGGCAAGTAGAGGAATTACATATTGACTAAATAAACTAAACCTTAATACATTTAATTATAATGAACTGCAGGGATCTGTTTGAATATGAGGTTTGAGTATAAGGTTTTATTGTAACAGAATCACATGGCAATAGTAGATTCAAATGAACTGCCCAAAAACGTGCTATTGCAGAGTGAAAAAATGAAACAAAGGTGAAAACATTTAAGGAGAGATTCTGGTAGCACAACAAAATAGTCTAACCAAAAAGGACACCCTAAGAATATCCCAAAATCAAATTGTGGTGAATAAAGTGCATGCATAGTCACAGTCACTTCAGCAAGGTTTATTCACTCTTGTAGGCAATATCCATTCAATGCCGAATCAGTCCCTCAGGTCATTGATATGGTGCAATAAATTCAGCTTATTATGTCTATGGCGGTCCTATGGCCCACCATAGTCGCAGTGGTGGTGCAGATACCACCGCACCGGAAGTAGCACCACCCTATTATGAGTTTGGCGGTCAGACTGCCAAAGGACCACTGCAACCACCAGGGATCCATGATCCCTCTGCAGTGTTGCAGCAGTGTGAGGCCGCATTATATTACAAATTTCCTCACAGCCACAATTTTTATGGTGTGAGCCTGCCATGAAAACTTTGGTGTGTGGAGAGTATGGGGGGATGCATACGGGGGGCACCGGTTGTGCCCCACTGTATGCATACACCTTCAGTTCCTGAATGGCATGGACTGTACGATATGGCTCAGATCATACCATGGAGGAACATGCTTTGGTGTTCCCATTACGGTGCCTTTCTAAGGCTCAAAGAACAGCCTTAGAAAAGCAGTGCAGTGAGACCACCAAACTACTGCCCGCCAGACCAGTATTGAACTCATAATCTGACGGGCAGTGTGCAGACGTCTTTGGTGGTCTCGCAGCGGGGTGCTGGCATGGCGGCCCACTGTGAGGCCGCCAAAGTCGTAATACGGCCCTTAGTATCTTAAGTCTTAAGTATCATACGTGCTTGCTTCCTCGTTCTATGGAGCATACTGCCTAATTCTCGCATATCTTAAATCAGCGCATGTGGGCACCTGTAAATCAAAATGTATCTGAAATTCAAATATTTTTGAAAGCATTCACTTTCCATTATTCTCCTTCATCTTCACATTCTGAAATAGTCATTTACCTCTTTCTTGCATGACCGCACAGTATCCACAGACATAGTTGTTTTGTTGATCTAACATGCTGACTGACAGAAAGCCTTCTGGCGTTTTATTGTACAAAAAAGCGTCACCCTGTTGTGAACTCTTAAGGGGGGCAGCTGTGAAAATGCAAGCTATAGCAGTACTTTTATATTAGCTCTCGTTGGATGAAATAATGTTATGGTGTTTTTCATAAAATGAGCTCTCCTCATCCAAGCGCACCCCCTACTGATGCAAGTACAGCGGGCATGCTTTGGATACTTAATTCAATACTGCACAGAAACAAAACCAACAATTATTACTTTGCATTGTGAAAATAAAATAGCTTCCTTTGAAAAATATAAATGTGGAATCATAGTTATTATGTTTCAAAACATATAGTTTGTTAGTACAGAAAGTGAAGAATATCGTGGTAAATTTTTACTCCACTCACTTCCTATTTTCTTTGTGTTCATTGATTGCCGACATGGCCGGACTGGCCGTAGCGGGCACCGGGCAATCCCCCGGTGCGCCGCATGGGTGGTGGCCGGTTTTGGGCCCCTGAGGGCCGATTTTGTTACAGGGCCTTTTTTGCAGCATAGCTGCAAAATCGGCCCTGTAACAAAATCGTCCGAAAACTGGCCCTGGCAAAGAGCTAGGCGGGCGGCCGAGCACTTTGCCAGGGCCGGTTTTGGCTCCCAGTCCGGCCCTGATTGCCGAAAGTGTTTCTTTTACAGCAGTTGAGGGATATTCATTGCAGTAAGATTCTGATTAAACAACTAGAGCTATTTCATAGAAAGTGAGCACTGAAAGTGCTGATTTCTGACTGGTCACTGCAACAGTTTTGGGCTGACTTATGTCTTGAAGAGTAGAAGACCTACCGCAGCAGTAAATGGTTGCTTGTTGTGGTAGTTTTAAAGGCATGGGTTGCAATTGGCTGGATTTGTAACAGCATTTGTTGACATATCTAAAGTACACAACAGAATGTATCACAATTACACACATAAAGCAATATAACAAGACAATTACAACATAACAGGGCAGAACATAGAAGAGCTAAAAAAACAACCACAGGACACCACAAGCAACATCACATTGCACAAGTGGTGGCACAACAGCACAAAAAACAACACATGACCAACACAACAAATAGGCATACATATCTCACATATTACCACTTCCTGAAATATGCTTTGTTAATACATTGGTAAAAGGAGTTTGATCAAATCACTGCAGTACTTACCACCAAGGACATGGAATATCATCAGTCAAACATGGTTTTGGTTTGGTTCCAGTGGTCTAACCAGATCTCTCTAAGTATATCAGGCTATACTCATCCCACATGTCACTTCAATACACAGTGGGTGCCCAGATTCACTTTGAACATCTGGATGGATACTGTAGGGTAGGTGCATAGATTACAAGAAAGAGATGCAGGAAGATAACAAGAAGAGTGAGAGAGTGAAAGAAAGAGAGTGAGAGGAGAATAGAAGGGATGCAGAGAATCAGACATACATAAGAGCATTGAAGATTACTTTATGCGAGATAGATTAGAATAAATAGAGTGAAGTAAGGTATGCTGATCTAAACTTGCAATTTAAAGGAATGGATTGGATGAGTGTTGATGCTAGAAAATAAATAAGGCTCATACAGATACAGGTGGGTAAATAGCTGGCTAGATGGGTGCATGAATTGAAGTGACATAGAGTTAAATAGGCAAGTCAAGAAACTGAGGCTACTTATTTAATACACTAATTGATGTACAACTTGATTAGTGGAAAGATTTATGGAAAGATGCCTAGATACATCTATAGTTTGATGGAAGCCATGTGAAGTGAGATGATTTATTTCTTACTTTCTAGCCATTAAACTAGGGATTGTGGCTCATGACACTTAAGAACAGCTTGTGAGGAGAAAGGTGTGGAGTAATGCAGAGAAGAGGTCTATTACCATGAAAAGGGTGGCACTTTGATAGAAATTAATATAAGCTAGTAACTAATGCATATTGAAAATTGAAACATATGATGACCTTTAAAGTACCTCTAAACTACCACAACGTGTGTGTCAAACGTGCACTTGTTTATGATCATAGTAAGCTTATTGTATTGGCTAACATTACAGGTCTTCTCTTGGGGAAGACGGCACAATTGCAGACCCCTCTTTCTCCACTGTTCATCAGCCAGTTCTGGTGGGGTGGTTAGTGGTGGCTGACTAGCAGCGTGTAACAAAACATAAGGATCCACCTCTAAGGAGGGTTCTCTTGATTGAATTTCTCGCTGTGTCAAAAAAGTGTGTTTCCTACCTTGGTTGGACGCACACAGTGTTTGTTCTTAAATACCCCTCACACACCAAAAGGGCCCTTGGTGTCAAGCTTCATCATAGGGGTCTTCCTGCCCTGCTGCGTGATGCTGTGTGACGGGGCGTGCTACGACCTGTGACTACTCGGGAGCACTGATCTTTCAGTACTATGTGTGGTGTAGGGGTAGTGAGAGGAAGGGTCAAGCGGGAATGCGAAAAGTTAATTAAAAAAGACCTGGCCACATGGACTTAAAAAACCTTTAATAGGTCATTGAGGCTGGTACTGTTAAAAACGGTGGTTCGGAGATGTACTGCGTGTAATGTGTGGATACTTCTGATCAAGTAAACATGTTTGGAAGCATTGGGGCTTCTTCATCAGGACTGAAACTGATCCCTACAGTACTCAATATGTTGCTATCAAATGTAATGAGATTATGTTATGTGTTATATACAGAAAAGTAAATAATGCAAAATATCATGCACTTTATACAATACCCATTGGTATTTCTAAAAATGTTAATTAGGATATGTAGGAGACAATGCTCCATGAGCCTCTAGAACGGGTGGGAAGGGTGATGCCACTGTATTGTAGTAGTCAACACTGCCTCGCTCAAGGTAACGCCATCCCACGGCTCCGTGGTACCAATGGGTAGATGCGAATGCGGCACAATTATTGCTGCATTTTACTACCAAATGGAGGGGGGAGGCACATTTAATAGAACACGCTATAAAATGGTTTATACATATACATACATTTATTGTGCTTGCTTTAAGGCCCATAGCACACTTGCTACACCACTAGCAGGGTCAATAATTTCAAAATCATCTACAAAACCACACCAACAAAGTGGTCAATGCACTAGAAACACTGATAAGCCTGAAACTGAGAGAAGGTTTCATAATCTATTGTCTAAAACATTCAAAAGGAAGTAGAGATCGAAACAACAGGCCAGCTATGGATATTCATTTTCCTCTAGTCTATTTTTCCCATGAAATAAAATAAATATTAGGACTGGAGGAAGATATAGAAAAATGCAAGAGCTTTCGGAAATAGCTATGCTTGATCAAGCAAAAAATGTGAACATATCTATTACAATAAAGACAAAGAACTGTAGGATAAGATTCTGCTGAATAATCCCAAAATGCCACTTTCAAGTGTTAACTGAGTGAAGCAGAAATATTTTCCACACTCTTCGGAAAGAATGAAAACTCATTCAAGTATTTACAATGACATAGAATCAATGATGACACAGTGAACGAAAAATGTGACAAAAAGGACTGCACATAATTGTACAAATGAAGTAATATTATTTTGTTTCTCAAAAAAGTAATTTGGCGGCAGTTTTATTATAGTTCTGTAAAATAACACTTATGAATGCAACAATATAAATAATGAATTTATAAAAAAAAAATCCTTACGTACTGTGCATACATTCTACTGGGTATAAGATGTGCGTTACAAAGGTATGTCTTTCAAAGACACAAAGGGGTATATTATCAAGAACTGCATTCAAATGATCGCTGCTCTTGCGGCAGGAAACTGCAGCTAAAGTGGCGATAATGTGCTTGATAATATGCCCTTGTGAATTCTCATAGAATCCCATGTTCACACCAGAACATGGACTTCTATGGAAATTCACAAGGGCATATTATCAAGCCCATTATCGCCACTTTAGTGGCAGTTTCCTGCCGCTAAAGTGGCGATAATTTTAATGCCGTTCTTGATAATATGCCCCAAAGGTAATTTTGGCTTGAGGCCTAACCCTATCAGCTGGATGAGAAATAACTCACACACAAGAAGTACAAAGTGAATGAAGGTCATATATTTCTTTACACTTAAAAAGCTCATTTATCCCAAGGAGCTGATCTTCCTCTCCTTATTGGCGCTAGTACAATAAACTACACTAGTTTACTCCCATTACTCTGTGTAACATCACTCACTGCCACTTAGTTCGGCCAAGGGTACATTATAACTGGGGAAAAGAGGATTGTATCTTGTGCTTTTAACTTGTTCATCATCAATTTAGTTTGGAATTGGCCTTTTCCAACAAAGTCTTTCATTTGCATGTTCTACCTCTGGCCATATCGAGGCTAACCCAGGATATCTCCTGCTACATCTCACTTTCCATGGCCAATTGTAATTTCTATTGAGATAGTTGTAAAAATAAAGTAAATGCAATTCATGGAAGTCAATTTACCAAAGTGCCAGGGATAGCTGAAGTGACTTGACATGCCCCTTGACCTTGACCTTGACCTTCACTCGCACATAAATATGCTTATACATACAGACATACTCTGCGCACACTTGCACACAAATTCACACATACACTTTCTGGTACATAAACACAGTCAAATCTGCAAGCACGCATAAAACATACATTTAAAAAAAATCCACTTACCTCAGCTGCCAGAGAAAGTCATATTTCAACTATTTATACACCATTTGTTATTAAACTAAGAGCGAATAATGTAATATTATTCACTATTACTACAACAAAAAATTGACAATAACGAGGTGAGTGAAGCCCCCACTGATGTCCATAAGAACGAGCTGCTTCTGGCCATGCAACGGATTTTGCCACTGCTGACGCTAGGAGCCTCAAAGGCAGTGGCAGGGTTCACAAGTGTTGTTAGACCTGTATTTTTGCCTTTGCCTCCTGCGTTTTTGGTGTGTGTTGGACTAGGTGCTTTGGGCACTTTGCCACTGCTATTCAGTGCCAAAGTGCCAAAGTGCAAGTGCTCCCATTGTAAAGTATTGTTATGGATTAGTGATTTCTTGATTGGCATATTTGATTTACTAGTCAGTCTCTAGTACAGTGCACTGTATGTGCCCAGGGCCTGTAAATCAAATGCTGCTAGTGGGCTTGCAGCGCTGATTATGCCACCCTCATAAGCAGCCTGTAAATGTAACTCAGGTCTGCCATTGCAGAGGCTTTGGGCAGTCTAGGGTTACCATGTTGACTTGCAAGTGCACCCACTTACCAGGCCCTACCCTTCCCTTTTCTTACTTGTTAGTCACCCCTAAGGTAGGCCCAAGGTACCCCTGTGGGCAGGGTGCAGTGTATGTAAAAGGTAGGACATGCCCTGGTGTGTGTGGCATGCCCTGATAGTGATATACTTCCAATTTCGTTTTTCACTATTGCAAGACTACCTGTTCCCATAGGATATAATGGGGAGTTTGCTTATAACATATTAGAAACATAACTTAGAAACATAACTAGTCCTGGGAACAAGGTAGGAAAATAATGTTTAGCATGCCTGAACTCAAAATTTTATAATGAATCCTTTATTTAAGGTGATTTTTACATTCTGTGTTTGAAAATATAATTTTTTGAAAGTGGGTATTTTCTTGCTTAGCCACCCACTGTGCCTCTGCTAGGTGTGCATTGCCTGTCTGGTTTTGGAGGAACAGTGGCTGGGCTGAATAGACCTGGGCTGCATTTAGAGTAGGGGGAGGAGATTTCATTTTACCTGAATGGGCCTGGTATGCCCCCTCCTGCCAGGAAGCTGCGCCAGAGAGGACAGCACAGGTTTTGACTGAGCACAGGGCTTCTCTGCAATCAGAGAACAAAGGTCCAGACTTTCAGATCACTTCTGGGAAGCACAAGGAACCTTTGTCAATGAGAAGAGGCAGAGAAACTGAGAAACTGAGGAGGAATACTTCCCCTGTGCTGTTTGCTTTCTGGGGCTGGCCTGCAGTGGCTACTTGCTGCCAAGGAAAGGAGAAAGGACTTTGCTGTTGGCTGTGTCTCCTGCTTGAGGAAGATCTCCAAGGCCTTGGACTGAGCTTGCCCCCTGTTCACAAGGTCTCAGGACCATCAAAGACCTCACCAAACTTCTTGGAACAGCTGCTTTCAGCTGCCTGGAGAAGAAAAGGGTAACCAACTCTGTAATTGAGTCCGTCGCAGGATTCAGTGTCCTGAAGGCACAGGAGAGGGCACCGCCTTATTTTGCAACGCAACCCTGGTCTCATCGACTCCGTCAATGAGATGCTGCTTGCACCGCGTCCTGTGGCCATCGCACTCTGCAACACTTTGCTACACACTACACTGATGTAATCGACTTCGTTGCTGCCCAACTCGAAAACCGACCGGCTCCATTGTTGCATCGTGACCTGCCAGCACAGCATCAAGCACCACCTCACCTTGCAAAGCAAGCCTTGGCCTCACCGACTCCGTCAACGAGCCGCTGCCTGCACTGAGCCGTGAGGATACCGCACGCTGCAAAGCTTCCATCTCACATCACAACTGTGACGGTTGCCCTGGACTGGCTAGTACTATTGTGTTGGCCACAACAACAAATGGAACTGTCTCAGACTATGTCGACGCTTTTGCTAAACCGCATCGACGCAGTTGGCTGCAATTGTTAGACTCTGTGGTATGAATGAAAGAAACATTTACAGAGTGCATAGCTACCCTAAGGCATTACAGCGCTGTTTGCAGACGCAGACCAAGAGAACACCTTTACTGACCAGTGACTTTGAAGAGCCACATTTTAAGTATTTTCCTGAAAGACAGATGATTAGATTCCTAATGTATATTGGGAGGGAAGGCATTCCACAGCCTAGCCGCATTATAAGAGAAAGTGTGTCCACCGCTTCTTGCTCTCTTTATTTTTGGCACTGTGGGGAGCAACATGTTCGGAGCGAGAGGAGGCTTCTATTCGAATGGTAAGGGATAATCATAGAATGATTGATTGCTGATCCCTTTCCTCAGAAAGACCCATGGGTAATACAGAGTGCCTTGAATATTGGAAGCCAGTGTAGGGTTTTCAAAGCAGGTTTGGCTTATTGCTGATAAGGGACGTCTAGGAGCAGATGGTCTGTGCATTTCCGTAGTCCATGTGAGAGAGAATCAATGCCTGGACCATAATCCTTCTTGCCAGGAATGGGAGGAGAGGGAGAACTTTCCGAAGCATCCTCATGATGCTGTAGCATGTTGCAGACAGTTTCGCTGTTTGGTGCCCAAAGTCAGGGAGCAATCCAGCCACATGCGAAGACTTTTAACCTGGTTCTTTGGTGGTGCGGCAGGGCCACTGTAACTATGTATTGGAAGTAGCCGAGTTGCTTAGGAGCATAATCTCTGTCTTGCATCGTTCAACTTTAAGCAAGAGAGCTCCGTCCATTTGGCAACCTCCTCTAAGGAAGGGCTTAGGCTTGCAGAAGAATTGTCTGGGCGATTTAAGGACACAAGCAGTTGTGAGTCATTAGCGTATGTGCCAATTTTTATGCCAAATGGTTGGACTATCTCAGCCAACAGCCTCATGTATATAAATAAATAACATGGAGTTCATGGAGGATCTCTGAGGCACACCGCATCTGAGGGCTATATGTTTTGACACAACTTCTCCTTCGAAGACCTAAAAGGATCTGTCTTCTAAGAAGGACTGTATCCAAGTGATAACACCCCCTGACACTCCCAGTCTCCTGAGTCTGAGGGTCAGGATATTATGTTTGACTGTGTCAAATGCGGCGCGGAGATCCAGGAGATTGATAACCGCTACGCCACTCTGATCTAAGATCCTGCTGGACTCTTCAGCCAAAGCTAGGAGTGCTGTCTCTGTCCAATGTAGGGGCAGGAAAC
Organism: Lissotriton vulgaris; assembly: GCF_964263255.1. NCBI lineage: Eukaryota > Metazoa > Chordata > Amphibia > Caudata > Salamandridae > Lissotriton > Lissotriton vulgaris. The sequence continues at coordinate 915,889,075 of NC_141687.1, forward strand.
CCGTCTGTGATGAGGGCAGCAGGTTGTTTGATTCTAGAAACTCCCATAGCACTGTGTTCACATGCCTCTCAATGATTCTGCTTATCATTGGGAGAAGGGAAATAGGCCGTTAATTCCCCAGAATCTCTGGGTCTAGATTTGTATTTTTTTTAGTAATGCCTTTACCATGGCACATTTCTTTGGCAGAGGAATCGCTCCAGAGGAAATGGAGGCATTGATCAGGACTCTAATCACTGGGAGAATTGTACTCGTCGCTAATTTCAGAACATGTGGGGGTCTGGATCCCTAGGTGATCCTGATTTAACCCAGACCAGAATGGCTACTAGAGAGTTAAGACCCAGTACAGGGATATGATCCAGCATTACCTGAGTACCCAGAGGGTGCCTATCCATAGAATACTGGTCCTTGTGAGTGGGTGAGCAAAGAAATGTATGATATATATCATGGATCTTCTTGTATAAGTATTCTGCCAGGTTATTGCAATTGGTGAGGGCGCCATCTGTGGAAGCTTGTGGTGCAAGGGGTTTAATAAGAGTTTTGGCGATACGAAAGATTTCCTGCAGCGAGTTGGAGGCAAAAACGATTTTTCCCTATACTACGAGGCTTGTGTCCTTTTAATTTCTGCTTGATGAATTTTAATAGCCTCCCCAATTTTTTGATTACTGGGGGCTGCATAGTCTTTTCTCCAAATCCTTTCTAATTGTTTACAAACTTGTTTGAGTTCGCAAAGCTTCGAAGAGCACCATGGCGAGACCTTAGACCTGAATCATTTGCGGTATGATTGTTTAGGGAGAGCAAGATCCAACAAAAGCTTGATCCATGTGTTGAACCTATCATTGGCCAGAGTCGGGTTTGAGTCATTAGCATCATGAGAAGGTGTGGTGGCATCTAGAGCTAGGATCCACTGTTCAAGGGGAAGTTTGGACCAGGGACGTCCTGACTAATAATCTGTTGGTGGTGCCGTGATGACCTATGACAGGGGGGTCAAATAGTGGCCTGACCATGAAGTTGCGTTGGTGCCTCTACGGACAGTTCCTCATTGTTAGTGAAGATTGGGTCAAGGAGATGGCCTTTAATATGAGTACCTCCTGACACGTTTTGATTTAACTGGAGCGCTGAGAGGTTTTCAACTAACTCGGAGAAGACAGAGTTATTGGGGTTGTCTAAGTGCAGATTGAGATCTCCCAAAAATAAGAAATTGGAGGGAGAAGTAGCTAAATTGGCAACAGTTTTGCTGAATGCTTTAAGAAATTGTCCTGGTGTTCCTGGAGAACAATACAGCAAAAATCCTGAGAATGGATGAGTATGTGAAAAACCGATTGAGAAGGCCATGTTCTCACAGTTAGGTAATGGGGCGGTTGAACATATCTTTAAATATGATAGCAATCACTCCCCCTTTACCGCTTTTGCAGTCTAATCTTTGGATGAGGTAGAAGGAAGGAAGAGTTTGTTAGAAAACTGGATCTGACTCGTTAGTAAGTCAGGTTTGGGTTAAGAATAAAGCATCCAGGCACTCATCCTCTAAGAGCATGACATTTTCCTTTACATGTTTTGGCAAAGATCAGCAATTCAAGAGGAACATTTTATGAAATACATGTCCCTTCTCTACTGATTGATATTTAAGACATGTGTAAGACTAAAAGAGCAGTATGGACAGGTATTAATATTTGTGGATGGGCATAGAGAATGAGAGCAATTCTCCTGTACAATACCTCTGAAGGAAATGAGATTTTCATAGTCATATATGCGTTTCTCTGTAGTCAAATGGCCAGGGTCTGTGGCCCCTGGTCCAGTACGGGCACGGACTGGCGCAGACAGGCTTGCTTTTGGAGCGCGGCTGGCATGCCAGTGGCTTGTCCGCTGCGCGTCGCAGTTGCCATTGCCTTTTAAATGTTTCTGCCCTGTACCTCCAGCCCACAAGTTCTGTTCCTAATTGCCACCTGCTCCCTCCACACAAACGGGGCAACCCACGGAGGAACGGGGAGCGGGCGGTAGGAACTACCGGTTGGAGAATGCAGTGGTAAAGGTGAGTAAACATGCCTATGTGAATGTGCTCAATAGTTTCCTAAATTCAGTTTAAAATTCAATTTTTAATAATAAATGTTTAAGAACATCTAAAAGCCTCTAAAACATCTAAAAGCCTCTAAAAGTGTCTACACTTCTACCAGAGGTTAGAGGTACCTTGTTTTGATCATGCGCCCACTGCGTGTCGTGGTTGCCATTGCCTTTCAAATGAATCAGCAACTAGCCTGCTAACCATGGGCTCCGCCCCCTACCTCCAACCCAGAAGTTCTGTTCCTAATTGTCACCTGCTCCCTCCACACAAACGGGACAACCTGCGGTGGAACGGGGAGCGGGCGGTAGGAACTGCTGGTTAGACGTTGCAGCGGTAAAGGTGAGTAAAAGTGCCTATGAGAGTGTGCTCAATAGTCGCCTAAATTCAGTTTAAAATTCTATTTTTATTTATAAACGTTTAAGAACATCTAAAAGCCTCTAAAACATCTAAAAGCCTCTAAAAGCGTCTACATGTCTACCAGAGGTTAGAGGTAAATTTTTTTGATCATTTGCTGCTGTGAGTCGCAGTTGTTATTGCATTTTACGTTTTTCAGCAACGTGTTCCTGCAATTTAAAGGTTATTTTGCACAGTAAATATTTTTAAGTGTATTGTATGTTAGATTTTTGTCGTTTATGGTCTTGTTGGTTTAGATAAAGTTTACTTACTTTTCTAAACTGGTGTGGTGTCCATTTGTAGTGTTTTCACTGCATTACTGTATGTGTTCACAAAGTCTTTACACACGGCCTCTGAGATAAGCCTGTCTGCCCATGCCGACCTAACAAGAGGGTGAGCAGGGGTTATTTTGGAAGTGTATCCCCCTTACCATGACTAGGAAGAAGGGTCCCTATTTGGACAAAGGTATCTACCTCTGCCAACTAGAGACCCCCATTTGTAACAAGTGACATACCAGGGGTTGCATGAGGGACCCCTGTCTACCCCTAACTGACTACTCTGTAGCAAATTATAGTTAAACATACAATTGAGATTTCTAACACAATAGTACATTCAGTATACAACTTTGAAATTCTAAGGGAACAGATCTTCAATAGAACTTAGAAACAAATACTATAAAAATTCAGTTTCACTCAGGATTTTTGATTTGAGATAGTCTGTCCACCTCCCAAAGATTTGTGTGTTTTAAATTGTCTCTCTAAGGTGAATTTATCAAAGGCCCCATCCAGAATTGCCCACTCTCCTCATTGGTGATTTTCCTTGAGCTGGATCCGATGGCCATTTGTAATGGCAATAAAGGATTCCTATTATGACCAGTAAGTATGACATATTATTTACAATGAACAAGGCTGTTGCTGGTTTTGGTGTTCATTAGTTACACAAATGTCAGAACAAGACAATATATGTGTCCAAGAGAGATATACTGGTAGAAAGTAATAGAGAACGGAATGGTAAAAATGAAATGGGCATCCTTGCAAGTAACTAGGCTGAGCCTGCAACCTTTTGGAGCCAAATGTATGGTCGCCATTATTTCAGTACATACCAAACATTGCACATAAACCTGTTTAGCCAATGGGTCAGAATTACCTGTTGGTCAGTTTTTTGCAATAAAGTCGACATGCACAGATACATTGCAGAAGAAGAAACCTGTCCCATATTTAAAGATACAGTCAGGGTATAATAATGTATTCACAGATATAATAAATATCACCTACCCCTACCTCTGGCGCACTTCTGGCACCACGTATCAATGCCTCAGAGCTCAATATTGTACAGCTATCTAGGGCCTAATTTAGGGGCATATTACCAAGCAATAGAGATAATTATCGCTATTGCTTGGTTGGAGACAAAAATTTACCACTGAGCTGCGGCGATTTTTACCGCAAATAAACCTTGGTATTACCAAGGTTATTCGCAAATGCGATAAAAATCGCCGCAATGCATGAATATCGCTGAAAAGTCAGCGATATTCATGCATTACCGAGCTAATGCTCTTAGCCATGTTATCCACCTCCCATTGGATAACATGGCTAAGAACTGCTCAGGGCAGGTGTTAGCTGTTGGAGATGTTCGCGCTTAGCGCAAATATCTCCAAAAGTTGGTAATAGGAGATAGCGATGTTAGCGACTGTTTTCAGTCGCTAACATCTTGGCGCGCCCACTTTGCACGTCATTAGTGATAAATATCACTGACATGCAAAGTGGGGCCCAAGATGGTCGCTATGTTGTTTGATGTTTGTTGGTTTTTGTATAGCGCACATACACTCCATGGAGCATCTTGGCGCTGCTGATTTCACTGCAAAGATGAAATATTTGGGGGTAGTAGCTGAGCTTTAGATGTCCTTAGACTAGAGTCTTACATTTTGCATCAGATAATTCATAAATCCATGTTTTTAGGAGTTTTTTATAGATTTTTTCTGATGGTGATGCTCTAAGTTTAGCTGGAAGGGCATTCCAGGCCTTGGCGCCTAGGACTGCTAGGGATTTGCCACCCTTGGTGGTCAGTCGAAACTTGGGTATGGTCATTAGATTAGCAGTAGCTGATCTAAGTTCCCTATTTGGGAGATATCTGTGAAATTTGGTTGACAGATATTTCGGTCCGCACTTATGAAAGCCTCTGTATGTGATCAGAAGGACTTTGAATAGTATCCGTTTTTGGATGGGGAGCCAGTGCAACGCATTCAGAGCAGTTGATGCGGATGATCTCCTGGGCCATCTTAAGACAAGCCGGGCCACCGCATTTTGAATCATTCGCAGTTTGTGCAGGGTAGATTTAGCCGCTCCTGCGTACAAACTGTTGCAGTAATCGATTCTAGATGTTATGAGAGCGATTGCAACCGTACGGCGGGCGGGCAGTGGGAGGTAATCAAAAAATTTTCTGAGGCCCTTGATTATGTTGAAACAGACACCGGCCACTTCTTTGGATTGCTGTTTAAAGGACAGCATATCGTCAAATTTTATACCCAAGTTGCGTGTAGCACTGATGGTATTGGGGGAGGGGGGGCTTCTGCGTCTGATGGCCAGCATGTGCGAGGGGAAAAGATGTTATTTTTCCCGAAGGGCAGGATCTCTGTTTTCTCAGAGTTGCACTTAAGATGGTTATTGTGCATCCATCCAAAAGTCGCAGTTAGGCAGTCTTTCAGTATCTGTTCGGCCTTTCCTGTATCTTCATCTAAGACCAGGACCAGTTGGGTATCGTCTGCATATGCAACCGTGGTTACATTATGCGTGGCAATTCAGTTGATCAGGGGTGCCATATACAGATTGAACAAGGTAGGGCTCAAGCTAGAGCCCTGGGGCACCCCTGACCTAACCTCCTTCTCCTCTGAGTAGAAGTGTCCCAATTTGGCTATCTCCTACTAGCTGTCGCTAACTGGTGTTAGCGACAGCTAGGTAATAGGGAGATAATTTTATCTCCGCTTTCTTCGCTTTTAAAGCCAAAAAAGCGGAGATAAACCCCCTTGATAATATGCCCCTTAGATCTCTGTGGACAAGTTACTCCATGACAATGGTGAGGGGTATCCTGTCTTCTGAAAGATTAATGTCATTATTTCCTATGGAATTTTATATTTCGGATGACGTGATATCCGTCACCATTGTGATGAGTAACTCATCCACAGAGACTGCCACAATGGTGCCTGATATCCGGTCTGCAGAAATATAAATGCAGCTTATCTTGATACTGGTGTTCCGAGTGCTCTATAACAAATTGGGTGATCTGACCACCATGGGACAGCCACAACTGCTAGGGATCAGAGATCCCTTGTGGTTCTGCAGTGGTCTTGAGGCTGCAATAAGCTTGGCGTTGCCGCTGCTGTGGTTCTTTTATTTTAGTAGGGCAAAGGCAGAAAGCATTCAGCAGTGCAAAATAGTGCTCTAATGAAGTGAACCAATTTGGGATTGCAATATTTAGAACATCATCGGATTGATCAGGGATGTGTAATCCAGAGATATATGTCTAGGGCATACAAACAAACAATGAACCACTGGTGCCCCTCTGAGTATAAGATGGAAGGTATCTGCTCCCTCCCCAGAATCGAGTGAATCTGCTATTGAGCAGTAGAGAAAGTATGGTGAGCACTCCCATGTTTGTACTCTGCCCTCTACATTTCAATGCTCTGCACTGAATGAGCAATTTGATTGGAGAATAAGTTATAGTTTTGCGCACCATAACTGGCTAATTTTATTCACAATACATTTTTTGTAGCTTCAAACACTATGGTTCTGTTCGTGTCTCATTGTATGTAACACACTATGTTGCTGGACTGTTAGGTTTTTCATTATACTAGTAGAAAGCAAGGGATAGAGGCCTTTGAGGTCAGCAGACCACCATGTCTGTGATTTTAAATAAAGCAATGTTTTTTTTAATTTTAAATGCAACCCCTTTTCCTCAAAGGAAAAAAGGATGGTTTAAAAAAAAACAAAGTTTTCATAACTTTTTTAAAGAGTAGGTAGTGGTTCCGTGGATCACTTTGTATTCCCCAAAAATGTTTCTTTTACTATGCACAAATAGAATGGGTCTCTTTTCTTTTGAGAATGGGGTACAAGAATATAGCACTTTAGAACGCGTGCTTTTTCTACGCGGTATTTCGGAACACGGTCTTTGCAACTACCGCATTACCACGCAATGCCATTACTACGCAAGTCATTACATCGGCTTGCAGTAGATGTCAACATAACATTAGAAATGTAACATTTCTATTCCAACTCCAGCCTACGTAACAGTAGGGAAGGTGTTGGAATAGTAAACTATACAATTCCTTATGTGGAGCGCCATCTACTGCAAGTCGATGTAATGAATTGCGTAGTAATGGCACTGTGTGGTAACAACCGCATTGTGATTGCATCGCAGTGTAAAATCTGTGATGTAAAGGTTGTTTCCCGGGTGCATCTACCTTTCAGTAGCCTGTAAAATATTAAAGTTTGCGACTGGGTTTCAGTCACAAAACTTTATAACATACTATAAGGAATCACTGTTTGGATTTTCCGAAATCCATTTAGCGCTTTGATAACATGTTACCAAATTGCTAAACTAGTTTATTACATTAAAAAAAAATTCTTGCTTCAAACCTACTTTTTACAAAATTATAGGTTTGCGACAAATGAAGACTCTCGTACATCTAGCTATTGTTTCGAATTTGGTCCATAGGGACATTTTGACAGAATAACTGTCAACTCAAATTGGTTCCTTTAAAACTGTGTTAGCTTCTTGGAACTCGAACAAGCATTATCATGAAGACAGGGCCTGGTTTAAAATGTGTATAGTCACAAAAGCATCAAGCTATTGGCTCAGCAAATCACCCTTGACTAGTGTACTTTTCTCACTGAAGCTGAGTCGGCCACCACAGATTTCTCAGTCACAAGTCCTACATTTGCAAGTCAGAAGCTCACCTTAGAGGGCGTTGCATTGTGGTTTGACCTGCTGATCTCACAATCACTTTAAATCATTCCCACCAGACCCTTCATCACATTTGACCCAATTGTAATCAAAAATAGATTTATTTCTAAAGTGGTTGAAATATTAAAACTAATTTAGGTGCATACACTGTTTCACACACACCGATGGCCTGATAACAAGCTTGGCGGTGCAGTGCTGAGTCTGCCTCTCCACTGCACCTCTAAATCCGTGGTCAGGCCGCCCATCAGATTGCAAGAGTTTCCTGTGTCTGGTGGGCTTTTTTTATGTTCCCATGGCGGTGCCCCATAAAATGGACACCACAATGAGAGCACCAAAATTAGTTCCTGCATGGCAATGACTGAATTCCAAGCCATGCAGGAACTAGGGTTCATGCACACACAAGGGAGCACATGTTTTGCCCCATGTATGCACGCCATGGCCAGAGGCAACAGGGGGCTTCTCTGCCATGGTTTTCATGGAGGAGGAACCGCCATGAAAACCGTGGTAGAGATAAAACCTGTCACATGCTTTACAGGACTGCAGCACCACTGCCAGGGAACAGCGGTTCCATGTCAGCTTTGGCAGGGCAATGGCGGTCTGACTGCCCTAACTGTAATAGGGTAGTCTGAAGGCCGCCACTGCTGCGACCCCAGGAGTATGGCAGTCCGTCGACTGGAAGACTCATAATTGAGCCCTTAATGTTCTATTAAAAATGAACGAGCTACAAAATATAAAATATATATTTCAATTTTAAAATGTGGTGCATTAACTTTATGTTACAATATTTATTTGACTAAATGACTATATATATGACGTGCAACATTAATGGAACCAGCCTGGTGAGCGGAATGCATTTCGGGACAACTAATGGCATGTTATAAATGCCAGGGGCCCTGCTCTTTATTCTATACCCTCTTAAGACCTGCCTTGAGTCTAGACTGAGTCCAACACTATTCCCTCCAACCCAAATTCATTAAATGTCCAACAAATATTATATCTGTGTGGTATGGAGCAAGTAAGTTTTGGTTTAGGAAAGTTTCAATAAAATGTCAGGGCTAGTTTTAAGATTGACTATTGACATGTTGGGTGATCATGTAGTAGGCCTAGAGGCATTGTTAATTGAAGCTAGAAAATGGAATAGTAATGGAAGCCATGACAATGGATACTTATGCAGAAACTGTGGTAGAGATGTGGCACATGCCACTGTGGGATTGTAATTAGTGGGCTGGCTGGAACAGAATGGAGAAGGTCATACGATGAGTGAGCATTGGGCAGCATGTGTTTCCGGGCCTCGAAGTTAGGAAAGGATGCCTTAAAGCGTGTAATTGTCATTGAGAAAGGAAAATCACTGATCACTCATCCTAGCAGCCACATAAACCCCTTGCCCAGTGCAATGGTCCATGCCTTCCTCCACAGCAAGAGCCTGGAGTACTACAGTAGGTGGCCCTGGACAACAACAAATTTAGGGTATCAGTCCCAGCCACAGTATTTATTACAGGTTGAATAACAATAGCTAACAATATTTTCACTTTGAAAGGTTTACTTGACATTTAAATAATTAAGTAGTAAGCAATTCAACTTTTTAAAACAAATTAATAATGGAGGGAAATAACTAGGAACGAATCAGAAAACAAACGATGAAAAGAAGGGAGGGGAATGGAAGGGGCATATGGTATTGATATCCTGACATGCTGCCCTTTCATGGCTTCAAGGAACCTTGTATAGTGGTTGTGAGGAGGTTACAGATAGTCAGCACAGTGAGAGTTAGATCGGGGTGAACTGCGTACATCATCAAATTGGGGTCCATGACTATCTGTACCAGTGCCTGCTTGCTCAATATGGTCTCCAGTCAATCTACATATTGTGAGCTTGTGTTCCTGATCACTTTACCAACAAACTTCCAATACCAAAAGATATGTAAAATAGAAGCAGACAAATCTACTGTCTGACTAGTCAGTCCTTTTCCTTCCTTTACCTCCTTCCTAAAAATACAATAGTTTCATGTTGTACACAGGGAAACATCACTTACAACGCATTTATTACAACGCACTACCATTACAACGCATCCATTACAACGCAAACCATTACAACGCATTGCGCTGGGGGGCGCTCTAGGATAGGGAATATATTTAATTTACTATCCAACACCTTCCCTACTATCCACGGGGACTGGAGTTGGAATAGTAAATTAAATAAATCACTATCCAGCGCTTAAAAGCACTATGCGTTGTAGTGGTATGCGATGTAAAAACCGCGTTGTAACAGCAGGCGTTGTAATAGCCTGCGTTGTAACGACACCAATCCTGTACACAATATTTCCTACAAATGACATTGATCTTCCACTCGCTATATACATTTTTGCTATTTTGCCACTCTGAAAGCTATGGGCAAAGTCTCCCTTCATGTACAGCACTTCTTAGAGATGGAGAGTGTACTAGCGACAGTCACTGAAGTCATGAAATAATGCCAACATCCTTGATATCAGACTATCCTCCTGACATCCCATTCATCAGCCTAAGTATACCTGCCTCACATGGAACAGAATCCAGGCAGTATGATTCACTTGATGTCCACTCCAGTCCCCCATAATTCTCCATTCCTACACCCTCTTTGTTAGGCTGACAACATGCCTTACTACTCTCTGAACCACACAAGAGGTGCTTAGATGCATTTCACGTAATTAAGGGTACATTTGTGTAATTTTTCAGTAATTACATGAAAGGAAATTATGCAGATTTCACCCGCCCCTAATGTTAATTTTCTAGTTTCAATAAAGTATCACACATTATTAATCTTCAAAAACCCTGCCCCCATAGTAGTCTTCTGCACACCCCAAGGAATGCTCATCCACCACATATATCTTTTCTTCATTTATTATGAATCCACCCTCAGAGGATGCATACAGTCCTTCCAGCTCCCAAGTTTATTTAATCCTATTTAGTATGTATCCTAGATTTACCTCCACTATGCAATATATGTGTATGAAGACGTGTAATGGTGCATGTCTATCTTACACCATATTCAACTATCTGAAGCTCAGCATGATAAGTGGGCATTTTGAATGTGCAGTGAATTGTACATTACATTTAGGCCTGTGCACCTACCTTGCTGCAATGGTGAAAATGTCCGCACAGGGCATGTGCTTTCAAGTGCATATCAAACTTTATAAAGTTTGAAGCTGGTGAATGTTCCTCTCAGGGTCAAACTTGCCCATAGGGAAATTAGCCAGTTGTCAGTGGGCTGGTCTGAAAGGTCAGTGTGAAGAACAGCTTTAGCAGTTTCTGGGCCTGGTTTATAGTCTGCTGGACCGTAGTTTGCTGCTGATTTTTCTTTTATTAAAATAAATATTACCTGTAATAAGCTCAAATCCATGCAGTCTTCCATACCTTGCAAAACACTTACACTATGTGAATAAATTACCCTCAATATAGGCACCTCTCTTAGCTGTTTAAATATTGATTGGTGGCCATTTTTATTTTGGTGCTGAGGCCTATTCTTTCACAGTCCAACCATGATTCCAACTAATCTAAATCAAACCTCTTACAGGTTTGAAGGGGTCAGATGGCTGCCTGTATTGGCACCCTCACGCATCCAGTGTTCAGGGTACTTTTTAAATATCATGCGGTGGCCTAACCATGTTCAGTTTGGAGCAGCATAAAGTGTACCTCAGGAATATCCCAACTCCAGCCCATTATTCTTTTTCTTTCTACTCAAACAGACCACTGTGTTTTGTGCACTCTGAACACTTTCCTTTTTATCCAGGCCTTCCTTAATGTAGGCGCTTGCTCCTATCACTCATTCATTCAGCCCAAGTTTTCTTCTGCACATAAACTTAATGCTACTTACCCCCTCCTGTTCCTTAATTCTCACTTTGGGAAATTTATTGAAATGATTGAGACCCAGGTACGCTTGACACACCTGCAAGATTAACCTGATGAAAATAAAAAACAGGAATATTGACTGTGGATATACATGCATGTGTACATGTCTTTATTGTCACACACCGACACAGCAGATACTCACTGTCCACAGTCTTTTTCCTAGCATTTTCTTTGGAAGCACAACATTAGTGTGAGGATACTGCATACAATAATTAGGGGGACTTTGAGGCTTGGTCACACAAACGCCTGGTAGCTTAGCCTGAGTGCTCTCTGATCCCCATTCAGAGGCTACTCTCACTCACCACTCACAACTTGATATTACCCATACGGCCGACACTTCCATCCTGAAGCAGCAACTATTTAACGTTTTCTTTGGACTTTGGCGCAGTGCAATAAATATATAGAATTATAGATGGTTAACAATAAATAATGGGGATGATTATTTCTGGGGGGCTGTGAATGACATCAGAGTCATACAACATGGCCCTACCTGCCCCCTGCCTTGTGTTACACTTTGTGCCCTGCCACAGGAATCCACCACCCTCTTTCTATCAACCCCCACATTCCAAAACAAGGACGGTTGGCATCCTGCTGCCCTCCTGCATCACCCTCAGCATTACCCCGGTAGTAAAAAAAATAATAATAATCTCCTGCCACCCACCCTCATCATGGTCTGCATTTATCACCCTGCCCCTACTCTGTTTTGATAAAAAACATGTTTCCTGAGACTCACCCATTCCACCATCTCTTCAATCTACACCTTCCCCGACCAAATGCATAACATTAATATCAGGTGCTCTGTTCCGATCCCTACCACCCTCTGCGCCTTCTCTCCCCCTTCATGCCCGAAGCTGTGCTTTAAAAAAATGACTTGTAATTTTAATGAAGATATATTACTTTGCAACATCACGCTTAGGTTTTCTGGATTGGTGATGTTGTAAATCCTGTGTTATTACCTTTGCTTTTTGAGTCATAAAGTTTGGTTTCCTATTTTACAAGTGAAATGCTTTGATACATTTTGATTATGAGATTTAATAGGCATTCGGTGCTTTGTCCCTGCTCTTCCTTCGAGGCATTCGTATTCTATCTATGTGAACATTCTATTTATAGCAGTCTAGGTCTTCTCCTTTGCGTTTCAAAATGTCCATAAGGAAATATGCCAAGGTGCCGTAAACATTTTGACCTGACAGCTGGGGCAATGAGCCAAGAAGTACTTGAATTTAGACGTACTTAAACTTCCTATTTTAGACTTCAACTACATCTCAGAAGTTTAAACCAAAGATATTAAATTTAAGTCAAAATAAAATTGATTTATTTGAAGAAAATACTTTTTTTCAGTGAGAACCGCTGTGACCGCACCAAAGCTTGCTTCATGTGGTGGACTTTAAAGATAGCACACAGTACAAACCCTAACATCCACTACATTGGAAAAAACCTAAAAAGCACTAAACATCGAAAAAGATAAAAGGGTCTATATTAGTGATTTGCAAAATTTGAAACGTGGGGTGGAATGTGCGTAAAGTATTTGTCTTGCACATTGCAAGTTTGCAAACCTCTGCACTTTCATCCTTGGTCTACTTGGGATAGAGCTTAGAGGCAAAAGAATGAATGAATTATAATTGTATTGATAAGGTAATAAAAACTAGTGGCTCAAGTGGTTGGAGCGGCAGTCCCTGATGCAGAGGTCTGGCCCGGACCAGCGTTCAATTCCCCGCCTCGGCGGGTCTTGGGCTCAAATTTCCCCGGACCTGACAATTCTTGCCTCTGCGCCTATTCCAATCATGGAGTCCCACTCTGCAACTCTGGGCAATAGCTTGCTTAATCTCCACGATGGCCCCTCGCAGCGGGATGCCTGACTTTCACCTTGGGGATGCCCAGTAATGGGTTATCTAACAGGGGAATACCAGGACGGGTTCCCTGAGCAAGCGCTTAGAAACCGGTCGGTGATACAGCGCTATATAAATGAATCTACATTTACATTTACATTTACATAAGATCAGCCAATCTCAATTAGATGCAAAAAGAACATTAATTACAGAAATGGTTTGAACATCGAATGGCTACAGGACTTGGCAGCAAAATGTGCCTCCAAAATATATGTTTTACTTTTTTTGGTCTTTCACAAAACCTCCTGTTAATGGATTTCTTGCCTCTGTTTTTCTAACCCTGCAATATTCACAAAGTGTTTTAATTGTTTAAACAACTTAACAAAGTTGGAGATTTCACACTACCCATATTTCATGCGAACCCTAACGTTACTACACAGTTTGTGCAATCCTATAGATGTCTGTTTTCCTATTAAAGACCCTTTAAGATGCTTCTAGAAAAAAATGTCAGCAACCAGCAAGTCTCAGTGTCAAAGAACATGTTTTTAAAGTAAACAGGCTAGAAAACAGCACATGCAAGTTCATCGCCAATTACCACTGAGGAACAAACTTTGCTACGTAGTAATGAAATACCCTGCCATAGGAAACTATAGATCGTCCAGTAAAAGTGATCTCTGTGAGACCTTTCTCACATATTAAAATATTTTCATACCCCTACATTTTGCGCACCCCAACTGTAGTATCTAACCTAAAGGCTTTCAGTTAGTAAAGCACCCTTTCATACAGTAGTGTGCATATTTTGTTAAGATTTAATACAGTACCTGAGATTAATGTGTGTGATATGACCTCATGTTAACATAATTAGATAGCATTAGCGAGGATGTAGCAATCATTTTAAGCGCTTTAGTGGGTACAATTGACGATGAGTTTTTTGTTTTTCAAACAATAGAACCACAATGTGGAAAATTCACATGTCAGACTAAATTGTGGTCTAACCTTGTACCACCAGGGAAGGATCATGGTTTGGGCTGAAAACCATTGTTCTGCGTTACTAGCAGAAGATATTTCCAAGAAGAGTGCACGCAGTGGTTCTTTTAAAGCGGGATTCATTTGGAAAGTGGCTGCAAATGCATTGAGCAATAAATCAAAGCATTCAATAATTTCATTTCAGAACACATTTGCGAAAATGGAATGCCTTAAATTACAGACAACTTAAAGCAGTAAAAATATTATGATTAGAATGAACGATAATGTATCACATCTAGGCAAAATGTAGATTTTTATACTCACACATTATTTCATGTTAAAACAAGGACAGGAGATTCGCTAGTCACACAGGATTTTTGGAGTACGTAAAAACGTAGTCATGAAGCACCGATTTATACTATTATGGGCATTTATGAGTAAACCCAGAAATGTCAAACTCCATATTAGTAAAAGTGCAAAGAGGACACTGTGTTTGTACGTCTAGTATTTGGATATGAATATTCCCTGATTATTCTCATTGTATTCCTGTTCCAGATGTTTTTGGGGTAATTCAAAGAGTGATGTAAGGTTTAGTAAGACAAAACTATGTTTACACATCCCACAATGCCTTTATGAATAGGTCCCACAGTTTCTGGAGAAGTTTGTGACCTTCATTGTCAGCAGCAGCCTTATTTTGCTGCTGTGTGCTACTGCCAAACTACATTTCATAATCCAATAACAACATGTTACAATCATGATGTACGTTGGATTGGAAGTAGCAGAACACTCATGTAAATTTGGTTGTAAATGCAAGTTACTGAATTTACCTTTGTTATTTCTGGCAGATTTCAAAAAGGAATACTTGGATGGCGTAAGCCCATTTCCTTCTGAATAGTTCTTCACACTCATAATTCCTACTAAAATTGAGAGCGAGTGAAATATTAGTTTTTTTGTCAATTGAAATCATAAAAATTTTTTACATGTACAATTAAAATCACAAAGACAATAATAAAGAAGACAATAAATATACAGACACGTCAAGACAATATCACAAAACCACCTCCGCTTACCCGAGAGACTTTTATTATTGTGGGATCAATGTGCAGTGGTGTAACAAGTTGTGGGGGGTGTTCCGACCCGGACGGCACAAATTTTGGAGTGGAAGCCTCTCCCTGCTCTTACCTGCGGCAGTCGCGGGGCAGCAAACTCAGGAATCCCCAGCACCCCCTCCTCTATTACATCCGGTCACTGTAGGAGGCAAACGCTGGGACCACCAGCAGAGGCCAAGGCCTAGCTACACCCCTGTCAATATGCCTACTGTTGGGAAAGTACCTGAGTGCATTCCTTCTCAAAACTAATAGTCTAACGTAAGGTGGTGTGGGGGAAATAGGAAATCCAAGCAGAGGTTAGCTTAGGAAGTTTGTGAACATCTGCAAATCAGGCACGGCCCGTACCAGGCGTTATACTGGGGCGGTAACGTCAGGCAGGCGAGGGTCAGGGTGGAGAGATGTAAAATACGGGATAAGGACCATTAGAGGTAAGTATCGAAAATAATAAATAAAACAAATTTCGTTGCCCACGCTGCATCACATTTGGCGATGCAGCGTGGGCAATGAAATTCGTTTTATTTATTATTTTCCATACTTACCTCTAATGGTCCTTATCCCGTATTTTACATTCCCCCAACCTGACCCTCCCCTGCCTGACGTCACCGCCCCAGTATAACGCCCGGCACGGGCCGTGCCTGCTGCAAATAAAGGTGATCGTGGGCATTGAAAAGTGTATTTTGTTCCCCTTTCTACCTTGGAAAATATTGGATTCTTGTTCTGGCCAAGCAGTTTCTCCACAGGGAAAAATATTCTCCCCATTGAGGAAAACATGCTTTTGTAGAGGGGATCCTATTCTCCCTGTGCAGAGTCCTTGTTATATTTTGTGTTATGATGATTTGCATAGTGCCCTATCATACAGGAGGGTATCCAGACACTAGGCAAGCGATAGTCTGCCCGGTCTAGGGCTTCATGAGGTTGCTCAAAAAGCAATGTTTTCAGCTTCATGTAGAATTCAAGGAGAAAGCTTAGATGTGTAGCATCAGGCCGTTTCACACTTTAGGAGTGATTAAGGAGAAGGTTTAGCCACCGGCTCTGGTTTTCCTTGTATGTGGGATGTGTGCAAGTAGGAGACTGGTTGAACACAGGTGTTTGGGGGTGTGTGAAAGTTGATTACCTTTGTGAGGTATGCAGGGCCTAAGTTAGGAAGACTCTTAAAAGTGTAGGTCAGGAGCTCAAAACACTCTTGTTTGTGTATTGTAGCCATTCAAGCTCCTTTAGGTGAAGAGAGATGTATGCAGGTCACACGTTGTGGTAGGTCAAGATTGATTCTGGCCACTATCAGGATAGTATGAAGCCTTGGGATGATTTCCTTGTTGATCACGGTGGAGGGTCCTTCACTAAGGAGAACTCCTGGAGAACCTGGCCTTATGGGCCAGGCGGCGCAGGGCATGCCTAAGATCTCCGGGTTCACCTGCTTTGGCAGACAGAGACACGTGACACTCTGTTAGGTGTAGAAAAGCAGATTTATTAGCTGCAGCTAAGCACAGTGGTCCTGTAAGTACACAAACTGGTAGGTTATCAGGAGACTGCCACTTCATTCCGTGGCGCACAGTCAATTATACTATACAAGTTTACAATGTCAACTCCCAAAACATACAGAACTGACAAATAGGAATAGTTTGAAAACAAGCTATCGAATGTCTAAAACACACCCTCCTTTCAGACCCTGTGTGCTCTCATCCCCTCAAGTTAATCAACACTAGTGCCCGTAATTCAATTTG
Source organism: Lissotriton vulgaris (assembly GCF_964263255.1). NCBI lineage: Eukaryota > Metazoa > Chordata > Amphibia > Caudata > Salamandridae > Lissotriton > Lissotriton vulgaris. The sequence continues at coordinate 915,905,983 of NC_141687.1, forward strand.
CAGGTCGTAGAACATGTTTGAATGCTTCAAAGGACAGTCTATGTAACAGGAGAACACACGAAGAGAATAGCGAAGGTCAGTTTAACAAGATAGAGATGAGAAAGAATGGTGGGACCCAAACAGTGGAGTAAGACATGGATTAATCAGTCTAGACATGGATTTACAAACTCGGGGGACCCTGACATAGGTTTCGTAAACATGAGCAAGAGTTACTCTTTAACGGGAGAGACACGAAGCAGCTGGAAAAGGTAGAAACATCGCGTTCACCACGTCCGCCGTGCTGCCTGAGTGAGGCAACACAAAATGGCAGTTAAATACAAAATGGCGGCTAGATAGGAAGCGGAATCGAAAACCACGTAACCTCACTCAAGAAAGGCAATAAGTGAACTCTATGGAAAGTCAAAGGACCTTCTCATGAGTAAGCTTGAAAACCTCTGCCTTGCACCACTTTCCTTTCTTTCTCTTGGGAATGTTTGCGAATACCTTAAAGCCAGAAAAGTATGTGTAGTGGGAGGCAGAGACCTCTGCATGTACTTGTCTGACTTTTTTAGTATTTGTTTATAGATTTATAGCTTTACCTGCAAACTTCCATTTAATCAGGGTTTTAGTTTAGCCATTCTAGTTGATCCCCAGATGTTTCCTGCTCAGTTTCTCCTTGAGTCTCCCCTCCATTCTGCTGCTTGGACTGGAACTCTTAATGAACCATGGCTTGCTCTACTGTCTCCATTGCTACCTGAATTGTAAACCTCATGGCATAATTAATCAGGTTGGCGCCCCATCCAACTACTGACTTCCATTGCTTTGTCACAGAAGACTTTATCTCTCAAATAGTAGGCTTCTACCATTTCAGCCTCCAGCAATCTGGAACAACTTACAAAATGTGAGACATGAAACGTTAGCACTATAACACCATTAATCCCAAAAGCTCTTGGTTTCATTTTTTTTTTTTTTTAAATGTTTAGAGTTTTATATAGCGCGAACTAGACCCAAGACATCAGATATCAGAGTGCTTTACATGAGCACCAGTTTCGTTACAGATGGATATATTCATTTTTGTTAGGCACAGGGAGATTAAGTGACTTGCCTAGAAACACAGGATGTTGAGCGTCGTTGCTGAGACTCGAACCCGATTTCCCAACTTCAAGGACGACCGCTCTAGCTGTAAGGCTACATCCTCTCCCATTCTTGTTGTTTGGTTGACATCCCTGTGGGATGTATAACCTGTCTAGGATTACAGTAGCATCAGAACATAAAAATAGCAACAGCACGTAATGGGTCACTCTGCACATTAGTCAGAAACTGCCTCTGCCAGGAGGAGCTGAATGATATTGACAGGAAGCAGCTGAGGCTGCTGCAAGTAAGAGCGGTGAGGCGGTAGGGGATTTCGAGAGACGACCATGAGGGAAAATGATTTATTTATTTAATTTTCTCTTGTGGTCTTCTCTCAAAATCCCCCCAGCCGGCCCCACCGCTCTTACCTCCAGCGTCTGCGCCTGAGAGGGAGTTGAAATTTGGAGAGACCTATAGATTCAGTAGTGAAGGTATAGGAAATATTGTGTGATGTACAGCAATGGCTACGAGCTAGATATCTATACATCTTCCTATCAGCGTCAGGCTGCTGTTAGCATACCTTATCTGTAAACAATTATAGTCAATGCGTCATAGATGTTTTAACCCTAACAAAAATGTATTTCAAGATCTATTACAAGTTAACTGTAGGTTCTTGAGCTTCTGATAAGAAGTCTGGAAGGCTGGCAATTAAGGTGCTTGATTACAGTTTGGTGGACAGGTACTCCATCACACATATAATGAATATCCTCAGCAGCGGTCAGTAGTGGGAGTACCTGCCGGGCGGTGACGTGGGGAGGGGCAGGGTAGGGGTTAGTAAACTATGGATTACGGAGGTTTACAGGCAAGTAAACATATAAATAAATAAACATTTTCTTGCATGCACTGCATCCCCAAATGCGATGCAGTGCGCGGTATGACATTTGTTTTATTTATTTATATGTTTACTTACCTGTAAACCTCCGTAATCCATAGTTTACTACCCTCCACCCAGCCCCTCCCCCTCCCCATGTCACCGCCCAGCAGGTACTACCACTACCGACCGCAGATGTATATACTAGCTGCATTTGACAAATGTTTTGCAGGCTATGGCACTTGGTAGATCCACCACATTTTAATGGAGTATCCTGTCCGCCAAACTCTATGTCAGGCCTTTAGTCACTAAATTAGGCCACTATTTCCAATAAAATAGGGAAAAAACTGATGCACAGGTGTATGAAGACTACTTTTAAGTGCACTTATGTACTAATGGGTTCAGATATGTAAAATCCCCAGCTTCTATTTATAGAGATGTTGTTGCTGCATGAAATAGTAGCTACAAAGACAGTATGATTAATTCCCAAAATACTCATGTCAATGATAAAGATTCCAATTTTACACACTAAAAAAGATGTTTATCTCAGCTTCAAGAATAAAGACTTAACAAACATCTTAAACTAAATGGCACGAGAGAGCAGTAACCAATTTTCATAGATACTTTATACTTTTTGGTTAATATTTTTTCACGTTTTTTGTGTAGTGTGACTTTGCCTATGATAGGCATCAGAACGCTACACATAAAGGGTAATGGATAGGAATTCGAATCTACAATAAGGTAGTGACCACAATCTCTGTTCCAATCAAATGGGAGACAAAGTACATTTAATTAAATCTTGCAATAAATTCAGCATCAAAGGGAGAGAAGAAACTTTGGGTGGGTGTTGTTTTAGAGGGAAGAGACAGGAGTGAAGGCAACTTGGTATGGGGTGGAGAAAGTAGAGAAGTGAAAGGATTGTAGGTTGGGATGAGGTAAGTAGAGGAAGTTGTCACAAGTTGGCTGTTAATAAGTAGAAGATTCAAAACCCAGTTAATAAGAAGATGATTCAAAACCCTGTAAAGTAGTGATGTGTGGTCAGATTATAGAGTCATTATTGTGTTCAGTCACATTTTAACATGTAAGGCTATGCAGTTACTGAAGAATTGTTGCTCTAGTGGCTTCCAAATCCCCAGCATAAAAGAGACTGGTAAGTAAAGATAGGCGCTTGTTTTGAGATAGTATGTTGGAGTGTGTCTTTAAGTGTGCATTTGTTTCTATCTGAGCTATCTCTGCACGGGGGTATTGACTGCCAACAGGCATGATACCGAAGAGCAACATTATGCAATGTAAGGCTGCCAAAAGCTTTAACGGGCAACCCGTAGCACATCAACAGCCTCTTACTTGTTGATGAGGTGCTATAAGAAGGGCGAAAAGCTGGAAATGCAAAGACTAAAGAGAGCCATGTCTACATTATGTGCCTGCTGTTGCCTTCATGTCCTTTGAAACCATGGGGCAGAGGGTGCCGACCCCACTCCAGAAGTAGCTGCCGCTAATTACCCCTAACGGTCATTCATGTATTGCATGGTGGGTCACAATCAGCTCACTCCTCATGGTGCTGTGTGTTTTGCATTTGTCCATACGGTTTATAGTAAACCTTATGTATGCAAGCCTCTCAATTCTAGGACCCTCCCGCTACCACGCGGTCATGTGAAACGTCATGCACCATATAGGGAAAATACAAGTAGAGATGCATGTTGAGAAAGTGATTTGTTGATCATATTGATGAGCAGGATAGAGTACAAAGCAATAAAACAAAAGCTTTGTGCCCTAACCCAAAAAGTCCTCATTTGGGGTTGTGTGGTAGCCCTGAAAGCTTGCACTAGCGAACGTACTGCGCAGAATAAGGCATTCCAGTTTTCCTGTTCACAAATGATCCTCACCCAGCAGATTCCACTATATCCTCAACATACTAGTGTCCAGTCCTGGGGCAGTATCAATGTGGCAATATTTTTCTTGCCCAATAAGGATCACGCTTGAAAAAATAGTGCATTTGGCCCTGCACACCATTTGGTTTCTTCAATTGTATTTTGAATGATTTTTTCAAATAGCGAGGATAAAGCGACGGCCGCTAGAGTGATTTAAATTTTAACAACATATGATTTATAGCAGATTCAATGATATAAGTATGTGAGACCAATCAGGAAGGGAAAAAATTAGGAAGCAGACCAGAAGAACTAAATGAAGAAAAGAACATCGGGAGAGATTACAATCAACTTGTGTCAGCTGTTAATGCATGAAATGATTGAGTCGAATCCAGTGCATTGACTCTCCTTTTGGAAGAGCCTTCGGCATTGCCTAGGGTAGGGAAGTCGTTCATGATAGCAACACCCATGCGTTTAAAATAGGACCAGTTCCGCATTATTGCTTCTCCCTGAGGGTATTCATACCTGTTAATTGAAATAAGAAAGCAGACCACAAAGGCATGCAGACAAGAAAGTATAATTCTGTAAACGTCTGCTTTGCACAAGAGTGTCCAGAAAGCAGTTCTTATTAGTAATTAGTATTACAAAGTGCAAAGTGGCCAAAATGTGCATGTTAGTGGGTGGCAAGCATGGATAAGCCAAGGTTCCACCCACGTCTGTGGGCTTTGCCAGGATCAAGATGCCCGTTATTTGCTGGGCCTATAGTTGTGCTACTGCTACCAAGTGGAAGACAAGGGCAAATAACAGGGTAAATGACTAAGTGAAAGGGTAGACAGTGTCCAGTGATACATAGCAAACTTTAAGAAATAGTTATTAGCAGCATTCCCTCCACTGTCACTCACACATGCATGAACCGCGACTCTCTGTTTCTGCCTTCTTCATGTCTCTGTACCTCACTTTCTCTCTTCTCAGGGAGGCATTACATTTAGCCTAAAAGCTGGACTTTATGCTTGCATTCTAATTGGCTGAGGCAATCTCAAACTCAATGGAAGATTCTAGTATTACTTAGTACTATAAAGGGGATCTAATGTTTGACAGTCATGTGTAGCCATAGATTCCTTGCAGCAGAGTAGCTGTAGAAATGGCCATCTGAAATCCGCCAATCTGTGAAACTACTGCACCAAAACATAGTCAACCTTACACATGCTGCTTCTATTGACCTTCTTAGCACTAAAGTTGGCAATACAAGAAGAGTTGTTCGTCGAATGTCCGAAATATACACTGCGTTTAATAATAAAACAAAAATAAGGCACCGAGATAGATCTTTTCCACACAGGAGTTGTTACTAAGGCTTCCTATAGTCCTTGAAATGCTGTCAGGCTGAGTGCAGATTAAAACTGAAATTTACCACCCCTGTTATTTTGTCAACATTTCCCTCCGCAGACACTCGTGCATTATTTCTCACCGTTTGCTGATAAAGGGCTCCTGCGAGCGCCATTACGCGCGAGCCACCAGGAAGATCTGATTGCAGTCAATCATAGGAAGCAACGACAATACCTGTTTACAGACCCCGAGGGCCTCCGGAACAATCAGCGACACCGGATCGATACCGTATCATGCAAAATTCTCGCATTGATTTTCGCCCATCTTTTCAAAGAACGGGAATAAGCTCCCTAAAGTCGCAGGAAATTAGCCTGATGAATTAAAATGTGATTGTGATGATTCATAGGCAGTGGCTTGCGCCCTGATCAATGTGAAAATAATTCCTGCAAGCATTGTTTATAGCTTCAGTTAAAACAGGGACGAATTCATGGTGATTTGTTTGCTAAACCTTCTGGGCGCTCAGACAAACATTAACCGCGATTTGTGTGTTCCTTTCAGAGCCCTCGCTTATCACGGATATTCGCACAGATAACATTGAGCAGAAAAGTATTACCTTGTCGTGGCAAGAGCCTGGATACCTGAGCACCAACGCCACTGAGTATGAAATTAAGTACTATGAAAAGGTAAACACTTTTGTTGTCCTCTGTTTTCTTTAAGTCTGACCAGTTGTTCGACACCTGTTATTTACTGCACCTATAAATGGCTGAACTAGATTATTATTCTCTGAAATAAACAAAGGTTACAAGGTTGTTATAGCTGGACAATGGAATTATAAGTACAATCAAAATTCACTGAAAATAAGAAAGGTTACAGTGAGGTTATACTTACGCTCATATTTCACTTGTACAAAGCCATTGAAATTCAGCAATTATAGTTACCTTAGCTAAATATAACTTAAGCCCCCCCCCCCCCGCAATGCACTGCTTATGACCTCACATATTATATCACTTCATGACATGGTCAGTGACATCACTGACGACATCCCTGATGACATCTCAAATGGCATCACTGATGACATCATCCACAGAACCACTCACACCTCCATAAAACCTTGTGTACACCCACTCACACACCCACACAACCACTCACATACCCATTCATAGACCCGTACCAGTACAATGAATACGGTGGTGGGAATGGGGAGTTAATTTGTCCTGTACAGGGGTGGGAGGTTAATATTAGATGGCTGGGAACTCCAAGAATGTCACTTCCTGTTGAAATGGATGCTGGGACCTGCAGTAAAGTCATCTCCTCTACAGTGAAATGTGCTGAAATTACCTCCACTTGTCTCACTTCTTTTCTGACAGACAGTTTTGACTGGAAAACAATGATGTCCCTTCTTGTAGAGATGGATGCTGGCACATACAATTATGTCACTTTCTGTGGAGATATATTCTGGGAACTTTCTTCACCTGTTATTGCCCCGAGTACCACTGACTCTGTTTGTAGTTTTGGTGGATGCTGAAGTTGCATGCAGTTGCTGTGTGGTCATTCATTGACTCTTCTTAGCTTTAGGACTCATAAACGATTTATTTAATTTATTTCTGACTCACACAACATCAATTACGTTGTTTTTTAATAAAATAGAGATGCAAGGAAATTAGGTCCTCCATTCAACTTTGTGGTAAATTAGCTGGTCTGTTCGCACCCAATCACTTCCGAGCAAGTCAATCATCTTAGTATTAGTATTCCTTCAAGTAAGGATGCCAGCATAAAATGCGCCCCGTGTCTTTGTGGGTAATAATGTTGGTATTAACGTCTCAACTCTTATTTGTTACATGCATGGTTATTTCAAAACGTCATAATTCTTGATAAAAAAACCCTATTTTGGATTTAACCTGTCAATCACACTACACCTCTGTATATGTTTGTATCCTTCTTTAACCTGTTCTTTATCCCACCTGCAGTTTTTTTGAGCTAATCATGTCAGGCTATGAAAGAATACTGATGAATATACGTCTGAATGGCAATGACTACTTCTTCTAGCAGAATCACAGTGGATTCAAGTTTTCAGTTTGAGGGCCTGATTCACAAAGCTAAACTTACACTTTCATGGAAGTTAAAAACTGTTTCCTATTTACATAGGTATTACGTGTAGTATATTTACGAGTGCGGAGTCTCTGCACATAAAAGACCTATCTTTTTATGGACGATGACTCCACACTTGTAAAGATACTACTCTTAAATCCCGTTCTGAACAGCAAACAATCATCAACGTACACAAAAGTGTAAGTTTACTGTTGTGCATCAGGTTTTCAAAGGTGCTTTTTTCTAAGAGTGCTCTTTCAAGGCTTTTGAGGTCTTAGAGTACTCCACCACTCCCAATGTTAGCATTTCAGTTGAACAGTCAGAACAAATTGGTTCATAAGTTAAGCAATACTTTTGCTATAATCGAGAATCGCTTTGAGCATTATAATGATCTATTGATCTAACTTTTCAAAAAGATCTAAAGGTTATTGCCAACTGACAGGTTTGTAGAAGAAGTTGCATTTAAGCATGGCCTCCCCAGATTTTGTCATTTTGTGGACTAATATTTTCACATGATTTTGATCTCAGCTTCGAGAGGCTGCTAAGTATGCCTAAGGGATTGGCTCATGTTAAGGCCATGGTAAAAATGTGCACAAACTACACAAATGACATAAAAGTCTTAAACTGAATGTGGACCACGGTGTGGCTCTGTAGCACCAATGTGAAAAACTATAAAATGTGGCATGAGACTACCTTTTGAGCCGTAGACTAATTTGCAGTGGCAGCGAGAGCATGTCAGATTAAACTGTTCTGATGTTTAAAGTCCTTCTTTTAATATTAATCGTCACTTATATAATGTGTTTTGTTTCTCAAAGGTCTGCTTTATATCTAAAATAAATAGTTTTAATACCATGGATTATAAATTAACTAGAAAATCAATTGTATCTGCATTTTGTGTTTAAACTATATTTTATTGGTGAGCTTAAATTTTTAGAGTAAATGTTAATACGATAATTTTTGGATGAGTTCTGTGCTTCTGCCAAAACAATGGAAACCACACAAACTGGATCTCTTTGGCTCTCAACTCCTGCAGTAACTGACGTTATATTTCCCCAGTCCAAGATAGGTTCTGAAAGACAATTATTATGGTCCTTCTTTTTGGGGAACAAAGGGGTGTTCTTTGACAGTTTCCGTACTGTTTTCGTGGAATGATGCAAAGAATATCAGGAGAGAAAAACAAAATTGAGACAAGCAGAGGCACAGAAAAGACAGAGAGGATATTAAGGGGTTTCTTGTTTATGTCAAAAAGAGATATAGTGTGGGAAATGTTTGAACCTCGCTCTGTATTTCAGTGACACTGTCACCTTCCACCCAGAAAAACAGAACACAGCTCTTGCAGATCATATAAACACCAGCACTAACAGCTGTGAGGATATATTCCCCATCATCAAAGATTTCACTGTGCCTCCTGCTGCCTCCAGCAACATCTCCCCCTCACAAGGCATTTACAACAAGCTCTCGGAATTGTTCTTCAACAAAATCACTTTGGTCCTCAATCGGACCCTGTCACTGTCATAACTCAACTTCCCATCATGTCTTTAGAATGAACTCTGACTTCATGGCCTTCCATCACCACTATCGAAATTGCTGCTGCCTTGAAGACCATCCACTCGGGGGCTTCACCTGACTCTTTGCCTTTACCACACTTTCATCAAAGTACTCCTACTGATCAGGAACACACTAACACCTATTCTTAATGGCTCCATCAACTGAGTCACGTTTACTGGACACCTTTAAACATACCAATGCCATGCCCCTGCTCAAGAAATCATCTGCTGACCCTGCCACACTTTCCAACTACAGACCTAGTTCCCTTGCGCTCCCTCCTACCATACCTGGCCAATGACTTAGAGAAACAAATTAGGCAATGGCTACCCAACTACCTCAAAAGAGACCAACTTCTTGATGCCTTGGATGCTTATTCAGACACAACCACAGTACAGAAACAGCACCAATCACTACCAGAGATGACATCTGCATGATCCTTGACCCAGGAGACATAACAGCACTCATTCTACTGGGTCTCTAGCATTTAACACAGTCTCACGCCACATATTCAGCCACCTGCACTCAATTGGCATCCAAGGTCCTACTCTCCACAGGACATGCATCTTAACGGATAGAGTACAAGCTGTCAGCGTGGAACCATGTTCCTGGAAGCCCCCAAAGGTCTCAGAGTGCCTTAAGGTTCATTGTTCGGCTCCACCCTCTTCAACGCATACATGATCCCTCTGGCCAATGTGAAACACACACTGCATCAATATCCTCTTCTATGCTGATGACATGCAACTCATAATCTTCCTTTAGGACAATACCCCAAGACAAAAAAAATAAGATCACTTTCTCAATAACCGAAGTGGCTAACTGGATGAAAGTCATCTTTTTAAATAATCAGCACTGACAAGACGAAGTAATGATCATTGGCAAGAACAACTCACCATCGAACTCCAAATGGTGACCGGCTGAACTCGGACCCACAATCAGCACCCATGCCAGAACCTTGGAGTATCATCACCAGAGTGGAATATGGGAGTGTTGCTCTCTGCGGCCTTCCCAAATCAACGACAGCCCAACTAAGAGCATCAATCAACACACCCGCCAGACTAATCACAGGCTCCAAAAGAAACTGTCACATCTCCCTGGATTTACATCCCCTTAACTGGCTACCTTCTGAAGCCACTTTTTTTTTATAAATCGCCTGTATGACACACAAGGCCTTACATAAAAAAACACCACAATACCTTGCAGAAAACTAATACCATCTGGTGGGAACAGAACCAACAGGAGCTCTTATCACCCTCTACTGAAATCACAATGATTCACAAGCCCCCAGGATAATGAATGCCTTACCAACAAAAACAAGACAGAATACTCACGCAGCATCCTTTAAAAATGAAGTGAAATCTATTCTCCTGTCTAAATTGACTTGATTTATTAGATGCAGGCTTGTAGATATTTGTTATGTTGGAACAGTTACCATTGCATGACTATTATAACCAAGAATCTTTTTGTATGTATACTTCCATTTCCTCTATCCCCTTTATTTGCTGTAAAGCGCTATGATACCTGCAAGGGTCTTGTCCACGCTATACAAAACCTTCAAAATAAAATAAAATAAATAAATAAAAATCAACAGCAAACTGGGCATGAGCACAAGTCAACACCATCACTGCATCTTGCATCCTGCTTTCACACCCTGAATATGTTGAGAAAGATCTTCAAACGGTTCCCAAGCAACCCAAGAAAAACTATGATTCACGCCATAGTCACCAGCAAGTAGGACTATGGGAACACTGTCCACAATGAGATCACCAAGCAACTCACTAGAAGATTACAAACTTCTCAAAATTTGATAGCCGGACTCACCCTCAACCGCCCACAAAGAACTCACATCACACCTTACATCAGGGAGTTCCACTGGCTTCCAATACACAAACATGCTCATTTCACTCCTCACACACACATTCAACGCACTACAGAATGGAATCTTACTAGCGCACATTCCACGCATAGACAAAACCAGAGCAGGTGGATGAACATTCTCTTACATTAATCCATAAGCCTGAAATGACCTCCCACTCCACATCAAAGCCATCTACTCTGAAGTTAAAGACCTGGCTTTTCAGTTAATCTACCTACCATAGGCAAGGCTAGGCACACAACCTGCTCAGCTCCAGGATATAAGTTGATAGTATACTTTACAAATACACATAGCATAATATAACAAGATAAGCATATACATTTTGAATGTCAAATGTTCAAATAATAAATCAGATTACTCAGTTGTAAACTCGATGAATGGTAATCTAGAGACTCACCCACAGAAAATTGCACAGGTTTTGTTTCCTTTGTCAGGCAGGAACTATAAACTGACAATATGAATTAGATGTACATTTTATTTTTAAAAGAATAACATTAAGTAGGATGCTACTAAAAGATCAGAATTCTTTTATTAAATGCTATATAAAAGAAGACAATTCAGGTCATACAACAGGGAAATTATTTGAAAGAGGATGTGTTGCCTAATACAATATATAGGATCTTTCCAAAATCCCTTATATTGGTTTTAATTAAACTATATAATGATATGACAGAATATTTAGAGCCTCCTCCACCCTTTCAATTGGACAAAACTCGTCTTGTTTCCAAAACTAGGTAAATATTCTACTAAACGTGGATTGTTTTGACTTATTACCTTAATACATTCAGATTATATAAAATATTTATGAATATATATTGATGGGATAGGCTAGGATAATTGACCAGAGTCCAACCTGGTTTGTTCTGGGGGCATAAACTCTTAGCAAACATACATTAGAAATGGGAAACAATATATGACACTGAAACAAAATGCACACCAATGCCAGTCTGATGTTTAGAAACCCAAAATGCTTATGGTTTAGGAATTTTATACATGGTAATGTTCAAGATGGGATTTCCACCTAACTCCATAGAAACCCGAGGGTCATTGAATCACGGTGTTTCTGCAGATATAGTAATTATGGGAAAATAAATGGGTACCATTTCAATCAGTAGTAGAAAGCTGTTCAATAAATGTATCAAACCATTCTCACATCAATCAATTAAACAGTGAGGTAGCAATTGTAGCTAGTCCAAAGATAGAACAGACACTGAAAATTCCACTACATGCAGATGACATTGCCCTATGTTGAAATTGGTATCAGACAGTATTATTTGGATCAGTAACTCTAATTTTTAACAACTTAGGATATAGAATCAGTGAATCTCAAACAGAGAGAATGTTATTCAACTACAAAAATGCAAGAAAATGGGAAGAATACCAAACCATAGTTCAATGCAAGGGTGGAGGCAGCCCCAGGGATGAAGTCACAAACTGGTCACTTTATTTCAATAAGTTCTTTATTTTTCTTCATAAAAACAACTCGACAACAGCCAATGCATTTCATTCCTGTAAAAGGAACTTCCTCAGTGCAAAAAAGTGTATGAATAATTTCATAGAGTGGACCCAGAATACTGGCCTTGGACGTTGTGGTCCCAATCCTTTTTTTATTCCTTATTCCTTCGTATTTTTCAAGAGCCAATATCATGAAAAATCTTTTCTTGAAACTGTACAAAGGCGTGGTTAGACAGGAAAAGTATATCTGCCTTGGTCAAACCGTCGTAACGTCGGGAAACAACCAGTCCGTGGAAATATTGCCGGAAGTGAAGCTAAAAATTTGCAGTCCTGCAGTATGGATGAAAACTTCTACCCGGGCCTTTAGGGTCAATTGCGATGGTTAAGGCGCTGTATCGTTTCTCATAGACAGATAATTGAGCTACAGCAGACCACCCCACATAAAAGTCTGTAGAAAATCGGTGTGGGAGCACACTGCGTTGACGAGCTCGTGGAGAGGCACCTGCGCGCCTGGAGAGATACTACGTTCCAAGGATACGGCAGCCTACTCAGCAACCCCAAATAATGCCTAATCTCTGCTGATGACAGATAATAATCTAGAAACACGTGTCCAGACATGGCCAGCACTAATCTGCACCCACCTAGTGAAACACTCTAAAGACTTTTCAAGTGTACTCGCTTGTCGGATTGCATCTACCATGATGCTTAGGGGCGATCCTGCTTGGAGGTGAAGGAGTGTGCTCCCACACCAATTTTCTACATAAAAGTCTGTCTTGGGGGTCCTGACGTCAATAAACACGGAAGATCATGATAAATCTCAGAGACATGCAATCGAATTGACGCACAGAGTCACAGCGTCAATCCTAGGGTACGCCTAACCATAGTGACTGATAGGCAGTTGCAGCTCGTGGACGGAGTGCTGCGGGGGCGGTGAGGTGGGGTGGGGTGGGAGAGTGGAGGGGCAGGGGGGATGCTAGTAAACTCCGCCTCACGGCCGACTGGAGTGATATAAATAAATAAATAAATAAAACAAATTTCCTTGCACGCACTGAAACGCCAAATGCATTTCACCACGTGTAATGAAATTAGTTTTATTTCTTTATTTCTTCACATTACTCCAGTCGGCCGTGAGACGGAGTTTACTACCCTACCCTGCCCCTTTCCCGCCCCACCTCACCGCCTGTGGCACTCCCTCCATGAGCCGCTACTGACGATATGGCAGTGCAATATTCAGGGATAAAAGTTAAAGGGTGGCCTGTCCACATATTCAAATTAAATTGTAAAATCCTTAAGGATTTAGACTCACCCATCATAAGACTATAGTGAACCTTTATTAATAAGCATGCTTAAAGCCTGTGCAGAATACGGGGGTGTTTTACTAGTCACCATGCAGCTTTTTACACTCTTTAGAACATATAGATTGATTACTGAGAGGTGTTGTTGGCCCAAACCTTACGTGAGTGTGAAAACCCATCTCAATTGATTTTCCAGATATAGAAAAGGAATATTAATCAGCAGGTCTTGCATGTGTCAGACCTCTAGTAAAGATTCAGAAAGACAATGATTATATTAGAAATATTTCATCTTTTTAATGAAAAATCTTGATGTACTCGATATAACTATAGTTTGCTAAATATGCTGTTCTGTGTTTGTTTTGCACAGGATCAGAGAGATCAAAGCTATTCTACAGTGAAAACAGCATCAACTGCTGTGACTGTTAGCAACCTTAAACCTAGCACTGTCTATGTATTTCAAATCCGGACATCTTCATCGCAAGACTATGGAAGCTATAGCCCCAGCTTTGAGGTGGAGACCATCGGAGAATGTAAGTAAATTTACAATGTCTGCACTATTTGTTGACATATCTCATAGATTTTTGCATTGTTAATTAGGATGTTTTAGATAACATGATTCAGTTAACAGTTTCTAAATTGTTTAATCCGTTTCACATAAGAAATCGTGCTGGTATATTTTGATTGCTCATCTCTTCTTACCCATGGCCATTCAAAGGGTCTTTCCAATACCCTGTTATTATTTACTTATACAGATGGCACCTGCTTTCTGTTATGTCTGTTTATTCTTTGCAAGTAGTAGTACACCTTTTTGTAAAAATGTTCTCTTTTTTTTTATATGCATTTTTATTGACATTTAAAAACATGCAAGATGCAATACAATACAACTAGCCAGCATTGCATTGATCAATATAGGAGCTTAAAAAGTACAGTCTAAATGGTACACAGTCCTCATTATTGACACAGACTCCAGTACCCCATTTCTAATAAATTAGTTAATGTACAGCAGTTGCTTAGACAATGATGAAGAGCAACATCTTACGACTGTAATAGAGAAGAACATTGTGCAATACCTCAGCAAGGGCCCAATATACACCCGTACCTCACTTTCCCAACCGCATTTCGAGGAAGGTACGCCACCTAAACAGATCATGAAGGCACCAGAGGGGGAAGATCACATCCAACGGTACCACATCCTGGGTGTTTTCTATGGCTAGTGCATCTGTCGACCCCTGCTGTTTTTGAAGCCCCACATGTCGCGAGGTCAGGAAGAAGGCGGCATCAATTCCCAAAATACACTTAATTGCGTGTGCCCATATGTGACATCCCGGACCCAGTCCTTAATGGAGGGTACCCGTCTCCTGCCCCAGTGAACCGCGACCTTTCTCTTCGCAAACAATAATATTAGTGCATGGAGCTTGCGCAGCTTAGGCGCCGTATATTTGACATAGCCCAAGAGCCCAAGTATAAGGGAAGGGGCCAGTGATACATCCAGGATGGAATTTATGGATTCAAAAACTAGTGACCAGAACTCTGCCAACTTGGGACAATTCCATGCGATATGTAAGAATGCAGCCGAGGCGGATCCGCAGCGCCAGCATCCATCATTTTCACGTATACCCATGCGATAGAGGCCCACTGGTGTTCTGTAAAATTATGCAAATATTTAAAATGAATAAGCCTTAGTTTGTAATTCGGATGAAAGTTCGGTAAATTGCCCACAGTAGAACTCCCACAATGCCTCAGCCAAAGGTGTCTCTAGGTCTTCATTGCAGTGTCTAAAGGAGTTGGGTATCACCAATGGGGCAATGTTTTGCATGCAGGTATATAGGCGCGAAATGAGCTTACAGGGAGATTTCAGTAAGTTTTCCAATGCAGGCAGCTGCAGCGGCAGCGGCGCCATCGGAAATTCAGCCCAGAGGGCACGGCATGCCGTTTGCACTCTGTGGCATAAAAAGATCTCCGCAAATGTCACCGGCTGGCCCTCAGTCACTTCGGGGGGGAGGGGGGAGGGGGGGGGGGGGTCTGAACTGATCATCAGGGTATTAATCAGAGAACATTTGAAGGTTCATCTTCTGGGCTTGGGACTTACTTATACTGTCCTGTATACAAGGCAGCAGTGGGTTATGCAGCAAGGGAATGGAAGGGGCAAACAGCATTGGGACTCCAGCCCTTTTACGCAGCTTCTCCATGCCCAGCATAGTGTTCAGGCAGAGTCTATGTCTCCACGAGGGCGTCGAGCTTTCTGGTATAACGCCACTTTAAGTGGGACAGGGGCCATGACATCAGTCTCTACTTCCACGTGTGGCTGGAAGGGGGTAGGGTGTACCCAGTAGTTCAAAAATTGTGCCTGGGCACAGAGCACATAGAGCTGCATGTCTGGAGCACCTAGACCGCCCTGCCTCAATGGAAGAGTTAGCAGGTTCCAAGAAATTCTGGCTTGGCCACCCGCCCACGCCAATGAGACCAGTTGAGATTTTAGGGAATTAAAAAAGTATCGAGTAAGTGGAATCTGAATTTTGACGAACAAATACAGAAATTTCGGTAATATAACCATTTTAGTCAGTTCAACCTTGCCCGCCAAGTACAAGGGTAGTTTAGACCACAATTCAACTTTTCCCTCCAACCATATGATCACTCGACCATAGCTTAATCGCCACACTTCCTGTATGTCCTCGTTCATCTAAACTCCTAGGTATTTACTATTTAACCTCATCAGCTTCCCACCTTAAGGGGAATTCCGATGTCACTGAGGGGGTACCATCCGTCAGTGGAAAAATCACTGATTTGGCCCAGTTTATAAAGACCCCAGTTAGCCCACCAAAGCAAATTAATTCTCTCAGAAGAGGGTTTAGCTTCTCCTCTGGGTTCATAATGTACAGTGTGACATCATCTGCATATAGTGAGATGAGTAGGCTTCTAGAGCTGAATCCAATTCCCCATGCAGTATTGTGTTGCCGGATGCGAGCAGCCAGGGGTTCCATTGCGATCGCAAATAGCAAAGGAGACAGTGGGCACCCCTGCCTAGTACCTCGTGAGATTGGAAATGGATCGGAGAGCATGCCATTCACCTGTATGCTTGCGCTAGGTGAAGTATATAACAGCCGGATTCTGTTGATTAACAGTGGGCAAAATCCCATATGCCCTAGAATCGAGAAGAGATACGGCCATACAAGCGTGTAGAACGCCTTAGTGGCATCCAGGAACACAATCGCAGCCTTTACATCAGGGTGTAGATAGTGTAACACCGGGAATATCATTCTGAGATTGTGGGAAGTGGATCTCCCCGGGATAAATCCCGATTGATCGGGGAGCGCTATCATCGGCAGCAGGGGTTGCAGACGATTTGCAAGTAACTTGGCAAGGATTTTAACATCCACATTGAACATGGACAGCGGCCGATAGGAATCCATCTCCTCCCCTACCTTCCCAGGCTTGAGAAGAGTAATAATGACACTTTTTGTAGAACTTAACGGACCAAACATTTTTCAGATGCTGTAAAGATTTTGGGTGGCTAGGCCCTGACTTCACTTCAGTTTTCATAAATTGTAACAAAACAATCACTGTTTTGTAGTGTTTGTAAGAAACCCAAAACAAGTCCTTTCCACAATTGTATCACCTCCATCCTCCCTATACATATTATAAATATATTTTCACTATGGAAAACTGTTGTAGAAGTAGTGTTGGTTAACTAACAACATATTTATGCCCATTCCTTTTACAATATGTAAATATAGAGATTTTCAGATGAAGATTCTGTATGCATATTTATGGTGGTATCTGTATTGTACATAGTTGGCTGTATATATCTAGAGTAGGCATCTCGTAATGCTAAAGTATGTTGGATACATGAATATATGATTGTATTGCTATGGTGTTGTGCCATCCAATACTTTGCAGTTGAAGTTGTATATAAAATGGACCATAAATATACTTCCCCCCTATATGTTTTAGCACGTGCATATCTGATTGTTCAAGGATCTAAATATGTATGAAACCTTGCACTCATATCTTCTGGTGAATATTCATTGACCAGACTACATTCAAATAACCAGTAAAGTTGATACATGGGTTTCCTTCCTAATTACCCACGTTACATATTGTTTTACTATTCAGGATACAGAATGAGGCCTGCTTGAAGAATTTTAGAAAAGTCCTTAGCTATTTACTTTGACTCCCCACTGCTTACCATCCTATGCTCACCAGTACCCCAACAGCTTCCCAGGGCCTTCATGTTGGTTAATTGAATGTCTCATTATCACTGTCACTTTCCTGTACAATATTTTACACTATCACTCGTCATCTTTAGCTCTCTTTAACCTCCCTAGTCAGTAGATGTAAACTCCCCTCAAATGCCATAATATAGTTCCAGGCATCTCCTTTGCTCAATTCTATGTTAAAATTGTAGTGTTGCAAAGATTACATTAATCTGTACTTGTAATGTACAAACTACTCACCCTTACAGGTCTTAAGATGCTGTGGGCCATCGTGGAAATTAAGTGAGCTACTGCCCAGAGTCACAAGGTGCTGAGCTGCGCTGCCGCGGGAGCCAAAGATCAAACCGTGAACCCTGTGCTCCGAAGTCCGCTTCCCTGGCCGCTGCACCACACCTCTCCACTTATTTCATACATTTTCATATTAGTTCTTAGAATAGAGAACTTCACCCTCTGAACCTTCTGAAACATAAACAATTTGGGATCTGTACTGAAGGGAAACATTCTAATCTGAGTAAAATCCAGGCCTTTTGCTTTTGGACATCTGTTTTCTGGACCTCTGTAGTCAATGGGATCCATAATGGATCTCTATAATTGTTAAAAATGGTGTTAAGTTACAACTATTAGTGCCTACCTTTGAAAATAAGGTTATCTGCTGTGTACAGCAGGGGTAAAGAGCTGTGAGTGGGTTGCAGGTGACACATGTTCATAACATGTGTATTTGTAAAGCACAGGTTCACCTGTAGGCATCTTAGCGCTGAATAACAGATGTTTATTGTTACCCAAGTCAATGGTATTCATTTTATCGATCTCAGATGGATGAAAGGCTAAGTGGACCCACCTGCATTCGAACCTGTGACCAGGATGTTAAACACAAAAACAGTGCATTGGACGCATTAGTCCACTGTGCCACCAGACCCAGCTTTCGTAAGAGTGGTGGATTTCTCGTCTGATTCAGCATATCATCTGCATCCATGTAGCTGAATTAAATTTGCTAATGTATGCTAAAATCTTATAATTGAATTGAGAATCCAAAATTAAACATTCTCTTTCATCTTGTCGGCTGTAATCTGTTGAGCTAAATGCGTATATTTTGGGCAAAGAGTGCCAAAAAATACAACATGAGCTCACAAATCCATTGCATTGTCTTTCCTATGAAATTCTAGGCCACAAATTCATACCCAAGGTAATTATCATATATATGTGCGTTGCCAAAAGTTATTTAATCTTTCAAAGCTGATCATCCGGAATGGAGGGGGTTTCGCGTTTCTGTTCACCGCAGATCCTCGAGGCTCAGCCGGGCATTAGCTCCGCGTTATACCGCTCAGTAGCCACAGCGGTCAGGGAGTAACACTCACACAGCTCACACCCTCCGCCATCTTGCCCACCGCCACCTCAAAATCAGGAGTGTTCTCTATATGCATTTGTTACTGTACTTAGAAACTTGACCATATTTTACAGAGACAGCCATAATGAAGTTCATGCTTTTAGCTATGCTGCTGGGCCAGTTAATTACTCTGCTGGCCAGCTGACATTTCAAACCACCCATCCTAGGAGATTAGGGAGCAGGGTTGAATAATACAGACAGCCTGTTCCCACATGGGTCAAAAGAGAGGTCAAGAAAACCTCTGGCTCCAGTCACCAGAATGTTGTTTCTTTGTAGCTTGGAATGAAGATAGAATTGTGACCTCAGTGGGCAGAGCATAGCTCAAAGAGAGGGCCGTTTTCTAGTTGCCATTTTGTTTTATTCCTTGATGCTTTGTATGGGGGGTGGGTTGGACAGTAAGTTAGGTGTCCCCTGGAAGTGCCAGTTAGTGGTGGAGTAGTGATTTGGCTCCGGATTTGGCACCTTCCAGACCTAATCATCTCAAAATTTGAATTCCTGCACAGGGAAGGAGAGTTATGAATAGGGGAGCCTACAGAAAAAGGTAGACAGGCCACCATGCCAATGAACCACTATTTTGAATGTGTACTAAGGGCCCCTGTTACGTTTGTAGCAGTGGTGTAACGAACTTTGAGGGAGCACACCTGCAAAGTGCATGGAGGGGGCCCATTTGCAGACTTATTCCTGAGCTCTCAGGCCAGTGTATTGCACTGCGGGTTTTGAGGGGTCTTTGTTACACCACTGATTAGTAGGTCTCCATCTGCTGTACACACATTAACCCTGCAAGTTGATGACAGGCCGACTTCTTGTGGCATGCAAATAAGGTAAATGTTCTTCATTAAGGGCCTTTGTGTGCTGCTGCAATGAATATCAAGAGCTCATAAGGATGATAGGTGCCGGCTGTTACAGACAACATCTGCTAGAAGTGATGGCAGCAGCAGTACCAAGGGCTATAAAAGATCCAGCTACCACCAGCTACAAATACCAGAAATGTGGGGTTTCAAAATGCCTAACTCATGCCACCATGAGCAAAGCAAAGAAAACCCCATGCAGTTTGACCAATGTGGCCAGGCGTATTAGAAAGAGAAGTGGTGGCTTGTATACAACTTTTTTTAAATTGCTGCAGTACCCATAAGCGCGGTAAGCCAACGTGGCCCAGAAATTCCAATCCAGATTTCTCATCAACCCTACATAGCCTATATGGCTTTTGGTCACCCTGGGGGATTAGTGCACACGGCAGCACATTTAGTGTTATAAATTCCTCCATAGAAATTGAGGGGACCACCCAAAATACTTTCTTTCGTGGGTAACCATTATCCCTATAATTGGCGACCCTGGGAAAGGGTTTCTACATGAGTGAGGAGCACTTCTGAACCCACTGTCTCTCTGTACACCTTTCCAAATCAATGCTGGGAGAGAAGAAGAGCTGTGTCGGAACCGAAGGCCCTGTGTGGTGCCAGCAGATGTAGGACCAAACACGGGCACAAGCAGTGTCTTGGCAGGCAAGGGTCCTGCGTGAGGGCTCTCCACTAAGGCTCTAGAGTCATGGTGGATGCATTAAAAAAAATTGATTGAAAATGAAGCTAAATCTTCAGTTACCTGCTGTAGTGGAAGCATCAGCAGTCATGCAAGGGCATTGGTGTCTTTGACCCCCTAACCCATAAGCTCCATGGGAAGTGAATTCAACTGACCCTATGTCTTCTGGGACAAAGAATTATTGGCTGCTCTGAAAAGGTCTGGTATGGCCAGGTCTAATTAAGGACTCCAGGGCTGATTTTTTACTCTGGACCTCATTATGATGTTGGTCAAAGTGGCCTCTGACCGACATCTTTGCGGTTGCTGAACTGACTGACCTCCGGTCAACAGTCCCAAAACCACAATTATGATTGGACCGCACATGGTACAGTCGCAAATTCCCATTTCTCAATGGAAGCTTGTGCAGCGGTCAGAAACCAGCCGCAGCACAAGCTCCCGGAGAGAAATAGGAGTTTCTGTAAATCCCTGCACCGTTTGGCAGGCCCATCAAGGTGCCTGCCACACGGTGCAGGGATTCTCACGGGAGCATAAGCCCACAACTGTAGGCCCAGGGGAGAAGGGGGCCCTGCTAAGGGCCCCCAAACTCGCTTTCCCACAGACTTTCCATGTCGGAAAGCCCGACATGGAAAGACTGTCAGAAACCAACATCATGATCCAGATGGGGGAAACACTGTCCTAAATAGGATTACTTCAGGTATCTGACTGGCCAATGGCTCCTTAAGCCCATCGGAGCCAGTTAGATTGACCGGCTGGATAGAAATACGGTTGCCGGAGTTCAAACGGAGGATGTCAGTATGTAAGCCTCGACGAGCGGTTAAAGGCTTATCGACTTACATCCAAATCAGGCCTTGTGTCTTGAGAGTACATGTTGTGTTTTGCTACACTAGTAGAAATGTAGCCTTTCATTGAAATGTATACTGTTTGACAGGATTTACTACTAAAAGTGTATCAAAGCCAATAAGTTCGGATTTTCAGTTAATGTGAAGTATTTTTATGTTTGTGAAACAGTACTGAAATATTATGCATAGGTAAATTGCTATTTTCTCTTTTTTGAATTTTGACAAAGAGTAGACCTAACTTTTAATAATTGCATGCACTTTAATTTTGGGTAGGCTTGAGTAGGATAGTGTGGTTTTTTGGGCTAGGTTTGACTTTGGCACACACCTATAGAGTTACATCATATCTATTCAGTCTAGTAGGCAGTTAGGGCTTAGTTGGTTAAAGCGACTTTTAATGTGCCTCCAATATAACATGCAATACACTTTTGTGGGTGTGCTCATTGTTTTTTTACTAGCCATTTTGTATATGTTTATAATTTTTTGTGTGGCTTGTATTTCGTGTGTCTTGTATTTAATTTTACATTAATTAAATTTATTTTCCTTTTTAAATGAAAAGTCACTGACTAGACATTGATTTACTATTATTTATTTAGTTTCTAATCACAGCACCTCTATGACCCAACTGGCTTCCAGTGCGTCAGAGGATAGAATTTAAGGCTCTGTGTACCGCCCACAAACTCCTCAACGGTCTAGGCCCTTCTATCTTGAAAGACATGGTCACCCCCTACAAGGCCCCCAGACTCCTGCGCTCGGATAACGAACGCTTGGCCAATGTCCCTAGATTTAGGAAGGCACGCACCGGCGGTCGACGCTTCGCAGTAAAAGCGTCCTCAGGATGGAACTCACTCCCCCGCAGCCTGCGGCTGGAACCCTGCCACCTTCTCTTCCGTAAAAAATTGAAAACTCTTCTTTTCCCCAAATAGAACCACTTCCCCCCCCCCCCCCCCCCCTGGTCTCCACAAGTTTTACAGCGCGGGGATGCCTCCGGGTCACCAGGCGCTCTATAAATCGCTAAATAATAATAATAATAATAACTGGAGCACAGTAACCTTGATTGCCGTGGACCCTCTGAACCGGATATTTTACATGTTCAATTGTAACAGTTTCTGCTGTGCAGCTTGGCATATTTGGTTAGCACTTAAATGTCCTTGTAATTTGCCCTTTAAATTTGACAGTAACTTTCTAAAATTGTAATGCAGTTATGTTTTATTGTTGGGTTAGGCCTCAGGAGGTATCAACAAGAATGCTATAGCTTGATTGATCTAGTTTACTAATAGTTATTTTTTTTACTGCTTTTTTTAAACAGAAAATCAGCTACCTCATATATCACTCACTCTCATACGGACACTTGTAATTTATCATCTATATTTAAACCCTTACTTGTTAAATTTAGGGTGATGTTCCACCTCAACAGCTTGGTATTTTCACCCCTCAATATCATGAGCCAACAGAGGGGCCTGTGATCTGCCTGAAGCAACGAGTGAGTCCAAATAGATATGGTTTCAGCTTCTTTAGTGTCCAGACCACAGCAAAAGCCTCCCTTTCAATTGTAATCTACCTCTAAAACTGGTCCTGATGAAGGCTACTCGTTGATTTAGCCCTTCCTCATATACATTTTCCAAGACATCCCATTTGTAATGCTTCATAGGGTCCGTCTGCACAATATATTCCTTGGAGAAGTCAGGAGCCTTGAGTACAGGTGATGTACACATGAAGTCCTTGAGGGTGTCAAAGGCTTCGTAATGGAGTGGAAGTCTCCACTCTGAAGCAGCACAAAATGAACGAATTCACAGTGTCGGGGAGAGCCTTGCACAAAAATTAATAAGCCTACCAATCCTCACCGCTACAGATATTGCTTGCACAGCGCTAGGAAAAAAAAAACCCACATAATAGCATAAAGAACATCCCTCACAGCAGAATCCAGCAGATCATAATGCTGAAAAAGCCATGATTTCAGGTTCCTCCTAAAAGTAAGGAGGTCTGGTATCTGTCTAAGAGAGAGAGAGGTAGGTCATTCGATAGCCGAGAGGTGACCGATTAAAAGGATCTTCCCCCTACCCAGGATAGCAGGACCTTCAGAGTGAAGATCAAAAGCTGAGCAGCGAACCTCAAGGTACGCTGCGGTATATAAGGTTGACATCTTTCCCTAAATTAGGGGGCTCCAATCTTATGAAAAGCTTTAAAAAATATATTTATTTTACAAATATATTAACTGATTTCGACGCAAGGAAGTCTGCCAACTTTCAGCGCAGGATCCGTGTTTCTCCCTGTCTCTACAAGCCTCACTCAGCAGGCCGAAGGATTTCTGGTCACTGGGCACCGTGCCAGCAAAAGCTGTAGCAGTGAGGATTGTTAGGCTTATTAATTTTTGTGCAAGGCTCTCCCCCGACCCTGTGAATTCGATCACTTTGTGCTGCTTCGTAGACGAGACTTCCTGACATGAACGCTGGGACTGATTTGCCTCTAACTTGTAATATTAGCTATCATAGAGCACATTTTCGGAGTTAAGGAATGATGTTGCATAACTCTAAAGTCATATTATTTTACACAATATTGGATTTCTTTGACTTTCCTTACAATCCATCTAGCAACGCAATCTGTGACATTGTGACAGTTTGTTTGCCAAATGAACTACCTGTGCCTTCCAGAAATTTGTGTTTATTCTGATATAGCATTATGGGACTATATATATATATATATATATATATATATATATATATATATATATATATATATATATATATATATATATATATATATTTTAAGGTTCACAGTTTACCCAAGGTGCAGGGCGCACTCACAGACAGCGCGTTCAAGTTCTGGGGGAGAACCAAGGCACCACTTGCATCAGCAGAGCCTGACGCGTTTCAGGATTCCTCCCTTTATCAAAGGCTTTTCTACTCCAAAATGCTCGCCAAACATGCAGACACCAGTCCCTTTCTTTAATCATCACATCCAATCTCAGGT
Source organism: Lissotriton vulgaris (assembly GCF_964263255.1). Classification (NCBI taxonomy): domain Eukaryota; kingdom Metazoa; phylum Chordata; class Amphibia; order Caudata; family Salamandridae; genus Lissotriton; species Lissotriton vulgaris. The sequence goes on from NC_141687.1 coordinate 915,930,288, forward strand.
GAGTATCAGCATTGAATTGTGGCACTGGTAGTCTGTTCCAAATAATACCCCAGTGGGCTGGATGGCAAACCTTAAGGAAAATAAAACAACAGTCAAAGTGAGCCTTTCCTGTGACTCCTCCTTTCAAATTAATGCCAGAATGTTCCAAAGCGCCGATCCAAGGACCAGCAGCGGAACCGGCGAACCGCCAAAGAGTTCGCGGCGGTGCACCCTCCGGCCGAGGGTGATGCTGATGCAAGTGGCGCCTTGGTTCTCCCCCAGAACTTGAATGCGCTGTCTGTGAGTGCGCCCTGCACCTTGGGTAAACTGTGAACCTTAAAATATGCGGCCGACCCGGCCGAGGGTGCACTGCCGCGAACTGTTTGGCGGTTCCGCTGCTGGTCTTTGGATCGGCGCTTTGGAACATTCTGGCGTTAATTTGAAAGGAGGAGTTAGAGGAAAGGCTCACTTTGACTGTTGTTTTATTTTCCTTAAGGTTTGCCATCCAGCCTACTGGGGTATTATTTGGAAAAGACTACCAGTCCCACAATTCAATGCTGATATTCACGTGAGATTGGATGTGATGATTAAAGAAAGGGACAAAAGACTGGTGTCTGCATGTTTGGCGAGCATTTTGGAGCAGAAAAGCCTTTGATAAAGGGAGGATTCCTGAAACGCGTCAGGCTCTGCTGATGTAAGTGGCGCCTTGGTTCTCCCCCAGAACTTGAACGCGCTGTCTGTGAGTGCGCCCTGCACCTTGGGTAAACTGTGAACCTTAAAATATGCGGCCGACCCGGCCGAGGGTGCACCGCCGCGAACTGTTTGGCGGTTCCGCTGCTGGTCCTTGGATCGGCGCTTTGGAACATTCTGGCGTTAATTTGAAAGGAGGAGTTACAGGAAAGGCTAACTTTGACTGTTGTTTTATTTTCCTTAAGGTTTGCTATACAGCCCACTGGGGTATTATTTGGAACAGACTACCAGTCCCACAATTCAATGCTGATACTCACCTGAGATTGGATGTGATGATTAAAGAAAGGGACAAAAGACTGGTGTCTGCATGTTTGGCGAGCATTTTGGAGCAGAAAAGCCTTTGATAAAGGGAGGATTCCTGAAACGCGTCAGGCTCTGCTGATGCAAGTGGCGCCTTGGTTCTCCCCCAGAACTTGAACGCGCTGTCTGTGAGTGCGCCCTACACCTTGGGTAAACTCTGAACCTTAAAATATGCGGCCGACCCGGCCGAGGGTGCACCGCCGCGAACTGTTTGGCGGTTCCGCTGCTGGTCCTTGGATCGGCGCTTTGGAACATTCTGGCGTTAATTTGAAAGGAGGAGTTACAGGAAAGGCTCACTTTGACTGTTGTTTTATTTTCCTTAAGGTTTGCCATCCAGCCCACTGGGATATTATTTGGAACAGACTACCAGTCCCACAATTCAATGCTGATACTCACCTGAGATTGGATGTGATGATTAAAGAAAGGGACAAAAGACTGGTGTCTGCATGTTTGGCGAGCATTTTGGAGCAGAAAAGCCTTTGATAAAGGGAGGATTCCTGAAACGCGTCAGGCTCTGCTGATGCAAGTGGCGCCTTGGTTCTCCCCCAGAACTTGAACGCGCTGTCTGTGAGTGCGCCCTGCACCTTGGGTAAACTGTGAACCTTAAAATATGTGGCCGACCCGGCCGAGGGTGCACCGCCGCGAACTGTTTGGCGGTTCCACTGCTGGTCCTTGGATCGGCGCTTTGGAACATTCTGGCGTTAATTTGAAAGGAGGAGTTACAGGAAAGGCTCACTTTGACTGTTGTTTTATTTTCCTTAAGGTTTGCCATCCAGCCCACTGGGGTATTATTTGGAACAGACTACCAGTCCCACAATTCAATGCTGATACTCACCTGAGATTGGATGTGATGATTAAAGAAAGGGACAAAAGACTGGTGTCTGCATGTTTGGCGAGCATTTTGGAGCAGAAAATCCTTTGATATAGGGAGGATTCCTGAAACGCGTCCGGCTCTGCTGATGCAAGTGGCGCCTTGGTTCTCCCCCAGAACTTGAACACGCTGTCTGTGAGTGCGCCCTGCACCTTGGGTAAACTGTGAACCTTAAAATATTCGGCCGACCCGGCCGAGGGTGCACCGCCGCAAACTGTTTGGCGGTTCCGCTGCTGGTCCTTGGATCGGCGCTTTGGAACATTCTGGCGTTAATTTGAAAGGAGGAGTTACAGGAAAGGCTCACTTTGACTGTTGTTTTATTTTCCTTAAGGTTTGCTATACAGCCCACTGGGGTATTATTTGGAGCAGACTACCAGTCCCACAATTCAATGCTGATACTCACCTGAGATTGGATGTGATGATTAAAGAAAGGGACAAAAGACTGGTGTCTGCATGTTTGGCGAGCATTTTGGAGCAGAAAAGCCTTTGATATAGGGAGGATTCCTGAAACGCGTCAGGCTCTGCTGATGCAAGTGGCGCCTTGGTTCTCCCCCAGAACTTGAACGCGCTGTCTGTGAGTGCGCCCTGCACCTTGGGTAAACTGTGAACCTTAAAATATGCGGCCGACCCGGCCGAGGGTGCACCGCCGCAAACTGTTTGGCGGTTCCGCTGCTGGTCCTTGGATCGGCGCTTTGGAACATTCTGGCGTTATTTTGGAAGGAGGAGTTACAGGAAAGGCTCACTTTGACTGTTGTTTTATTTTCCTTAAGGTTTGCCATCCAGCCCACTGGGGTATTATTTGGAACAGACTACCAGTCCCACAATTCAATGCTGATACTCACCTGAGATTGGATGTGATGATTAAAGAAAGGGACAAAAGACTGGTGTCTGCATGTTTGGCGAGCATTTTGGAGCAGAAAAGCCTTTGATAAAGGGAGGATTCCAGAAACGCGTCAGGCTCTGCTGATGCAAGTGGCGCCTTTGTTCTCCCCCAGAACTTGAACGCGCTGTCTGTGAGTGCGCCCTGCACCTTGGGTAAACTCTGAACCTTAAAATATGCGGCCGACACGGCCGAGGGTGCACCGCCGCGAACTGTTTGGAGGTTCCGCTGCTGGTCCTTGGATCGGCGCTTTGGAACATTCTGGCGTTAATTTGGAAGGAGGAGTTACAGGAAAGGCTCACTTTGACTGTTGTTTTATTTTCCTTAAGGTTTGCCATCCAGCCCACTGGGGTATTATTTGGAACAGACTACCAGTCCCACAATTCAATGCTGATACTCACCTGAGATTGGATGTGATGATTAAAGAAAGGGACAAAAGACTGGTGTCTGCATGTTTGGCGAGCATTTTGGAGCAGAAAAGCCTTTGATATAGGGAGGATTCCTGAAACGCGTCAGGCTCTGCTGATGCAAGTGGCGCCTTGGTTCTCCCCCAGAACTTGAACGCGCTGTCTGTGAGTGCGCCCTGCACCTTGGGTAAACTGTGAACCTTAAAATATGCGGCCGACCCGGCCGAGGGTGCACCGCCGCAAACGGTTTGGCGGTTCCGCTGCTGGTCCTTGGATCGGCGCTTTGGAACATTCTGGCGTTATTTTGGAAGGAGGAGTTACAGGAAAGGCTCACTTTGACTGTTGTTTTATTTTCCTTAAGGTTTGCCATCCAGCCCACTGGGGTATTATTTGGAACAGACTACCAGTCCCACAATTCAATGCTGATACTCACCTGAGATTGGATGTGATGATTAAAGAAAGGGACAAAAGACTGGTGTCTGCATGTTTGGCGAGCATTTTGGAGCAGAAAAGCCTTTGATAAAGGGAGGATTCCTGAAATGCGTCAGGCTCTGCTGATGCAAGTGGCTCCTTGGTTCTCCCTCAGAACTTGAACGCGCTGTCTGTGAGTGCGCCCTGCACCTTGGGTAAACTGTGAACCTTAAAATATGCGGCCGACCCGGCCGAGGGTGCACCGCCGCAAACTGTTTGGCGGTTCCGCTGCTGGTCCTTGGATCGGCACTTTGGAACATTCTGGCGTTAATTTGAAAGGAGGAGTTACAGGAAAGGCTCACTTTGACTGTTGTTTTATTTTCCTTAAGGTTTGCCATCCAGCCCACTGGGGTATTATTTGGAACAGACTACCAGTCCCACAATTCAATGCTGATACTCACCTGAGATTGGATGTGATGATTAAAGAAAGGGACAAAAGACTGGTGTCTGCATGTTTGGCGAGCATTTTGGAGCAGAAAAGCCTTTGATAAAGGGAGGATTCCAGAAACGCGTCAGGCTCTGCTGATGCAAGTGGCGCCTTTGTTCTCCCCCAGAACTTGAACGCGCTGTCTGTGAGTGCGCCCTGCACCTTGGGTAAACTCTGAACCTTAAAATATGCGGCCGAGATGGCGGATGTCCTCTTGGCAGTTGCAGCGGCCTGAGTATGTGCATCACCTGCGTGTGGCGATTGATCATTTCTGGCGCGAGAACTTGGTTGGAGATGTGAGTGCGATGGTGGTGTGGGAGGCGCTGAAACCCACGCTTCGGGGCGTGGATATAGCTTGGTGCGTGGCTGCTCGACGACAACATCGGGAGGCCATTGTGACCGCCGCGGCCCGCGTGGAGGAGCTGGAGCAGCGTGGCCGGCTTGGGAGCGACGAGGGCATTGTGAGGCAGCTCTTGCAGGCCCAGCAAGCATACGCCTCTGTTCTTTATGAAGAAGCCCGGCAGGCGTGGCTCGCCACGCGCAGCAGGGTGTATCAGTGGGGCGACAAGTCCTGTACTATGCTGCATAGATTGTGCCAGGCGACCTTCCAGCCCCTAGTGTTGCCGGGCCTTACCGCGGATGACGGGTCGGTCATGACCGACCCGGACTTGCTGGCGGCTAGCTTTGCCCGTTACTACGAGGCGCAATACGCTCCCCGGGATCGTTTAGAGGCGAGCGAGATCTCCGCGTACCTTGACGACCTACTGCCGCAAGCCGTCCCCGATGAGACCAGAACCGCACTGGACGCCCCGCTTACGGCTGAGGAGCTCGGAGAGGCTCTTGGTCAACTGAACACGGGTAAGGCGCCCGGCCCGAGTGGCTACCCAAGTGAATTCTACAAAAGGTTTCACGTTCAGCTGGGGCCCCACTATCGCTGTGCTCTGGAGGAGGCGCGGGCTCGGGGAGAGCTGCCACCAGATTGGCGACATGCGGAAATCGTGGTATTTTTGAAGCCGGGCAGGGCACCAGACCGGCATGACTCGTACAGGCCGATTTCCCTCCTCAACATTGAGGCCAAGGTTCTGGCTAAGGCCTTGGCAAACCGCCTCCTGCCCCACGTGGCTGACCTAGTGCACCCCGATCAGGCTGGTTTCATGCCTCGCAGGGCCACTCGACATAATATTCGGCGGGCGCAGGTGGCGGTGGATGCTATGGGGGCTAGAGATGAGCAAGCGGCACTCCTCCTAGCGGACATGGACCGAGCCTTTGACTCGGTGAGCTGGGCATATCTGTTCACACTGTTGGCCCGCCTCAACCTGGGGCCGGTCTTCCTGTCGTACATTCGTCTCCTTTACACCAACGTTACGGCCTCGGTCCGCGTGGCCGGTGCTACCTCTGGGCGCTTCCATGTGGGTCGTGGTACTCGGCAGGGTTGCCCGCTGTCCCCGTACCTGTTTGCCCTTGCCATGGAACCTCTGGCGTCGCGGATACGAGCGGATGACCGGTTGCGCGGTTTCGTTTGGAATGAGGATCTGGTGGATAGGATTGCACTGTATGCGGATGACGTTCTCCTCTTCCTTACGGACCTACGGCGATCGGGCCCCCGAGTTCTGGAAATCATGCGGGAGTTTGGCGGGGTCTCGGGCCTTCACCTTAACCTGAACAAATCGACCCTGTGGGTGCTGGGCGGTGGTGTGGTTGCTGACCCCTGGGCTGCTGAGTTGCGAATGGCCTCGGATGGCCTAAAGTATCTGGGAGTTTTTCTATCGGAGTCGCGGGCCGTGGCCTGGGCGCGTGGAGTCTTGCCGGTGTGGGAGCGGGTTCAGGCTGATGTTAAGACCTGGGCTAGAATGCCGCTTACTATCTTTGGGAGATCGGCCATCTTCAAGATGGTGGCGCTTCCGCGGCTCCTGTACCAAATCCAGAACTTCCCATACCCCATTGGCCTGGAGTGGTTCCGTCAGGTTAACTCGGTGCTGGGCCGCTTCCTGTGGGGTGGTGGTGCGGCTAGAGTGGCGTTGAAGACGTGCTTTCTGTCCACATACAGTGGTGGCCTGGCCACCTCGGACCTCCTCTCTTACTACCAGGCTTCCCACCTGCTGGTCCTAAATGATTGGTGGTATGGTGATAGAAGAGACCCGGCTTATGCCCTGGAACGGTTGCTCATGGGCGACCACACGCTCCATACAATTCTTTACTCCGCTCGCTTACGTCGTGCATTGCCATCGGTCACCGGAGTGGTCTTTGCGGTGTGGCGACAGTCATTGCGCCGCATGGGATGGTGGGGCAGGTTGACGGCTGAGACGCCGCTTTGGCACAATGGTTTGCTCCCGGAGCTGGCGGCCCTAACCGGGTTTGAGGGTTGGGAGACCATTGGGATTACTCAGCTGGGCCAGGTTGTGTCGGGCACCACCCTCAAATCTTTCGAGGAGCTCCGTGCAGAGTTCCAAATGCCTCAGTCCCAGTTCTTCCGCTACCTCCAGCTGCGGCATGCCCTCGCCCCGAGCATCGCCGGTCTCGACTCCCTGCCGGAATTTAGTCCAGTAGAGGCCAAGGTATTTATGGGGGACCTGGGGGACAGGAAGGTCTCTAGGATCTACCAGACACTTGTAATTCATTGCTCCTCCACCCTACACTCCCTTCGGGAGGCGTGGGAAGTGGATGTGGGCCCCCTTGATGACGACGATTGGAGGGAGGCACTGGAATCCCCACGTGGAACCGCCATTGCGATCCGGCTCCGGCTGATCCAATTCAAATATCTGCATCGTGCCTATTATACCCGTGAGCGGTTGTGGAAGGCTGGGTTGATTGTGTCCTCGGAATGCCTGCGCTGTGGAGTGGTGCCTGCCTCTCTGGTGCATACGGTGTGGTCGTGTGGCCGATTGACTGGGTTCTGGAGGGGCGTGTGGAGTTGTCTAGCTGAGGTCCTGGGCTGGGATCTTCCCCGTACTCACCGGCTGGGCCTCTTGCATATCATGGAAGGGATTGGTGGTAATGTTTATAAGCGCCACTTGTTGCTATTGGGGTTGGTCGTGGCTAAGCGGGACCTGGCCCGAGCATGGAAGTCAGTGAGGGCTCCCCCCTTGTCGGCGTGGAAGGCTGGGCTGGATTATTTCATGGGTCTGGAGGGACCGATATTTGAGGCGAGGGGTTGTCCGCGCAAACACTACAAAATTTGGAAGCGTTGGGCCGACTACCGTGGTCTGTCCTTGGACCCCCCGGCGGAGCAGGAGGAGGACATCTGATCGCAGTGACAATCTTGGTCCGCGGTCGTAACGCCCTGGTGGAATTACACCCACATATGACTCTTCCCTGTTGCTATATGTACACGTGTGGTGGGGGGGGTTGGGGGGGGGGTTCTTAGAATGGGGGGGAGGTAGCGTTGGGGGTTAGGGTAGGGTTTTGGGGAATTTCTATACTAAGCCTATTCTGAATCTGCTCTATTATTTGCTGCATGTGTAATTGCTGAACTGATTTTGTTGTGGTGCTCTCGATGTGTGGGGATGCCACATTTGCGATGATCATTTGCTTAATAAAATTGGTTGTGAAAAAAAAAAAAAAATATGCGGCCGACACGGCCGAGGGTGCACCGCCGCGAACTGTTTGGAGGTTCCGCTGCTGGTCCTTGGATCGGCGCTTTGGAACATTCTGGCGTTAATTTGGAAGGAGGAGTTACAGGAAAGGCTCACTTTGACTGTTGTTTTATTTTCCTTAAGGTTTGCCATCCAGCCCACTGGGGTATTATTTGGAACAGACTACCAGTCCCACAATTCAATGCTGATACTCACCTGAGATTGGATGTGATGATTAAAGAAAGGGACAAAAGACTGGTGTCTGCATGTTTGGCGAGCATTTTGGAGCAGAAAAGCCTTTGATAAAGGGAGGATTCCTGAAACGCTTCAGGCTCTGCTGATGCAAGTGGCGCCTTGGTTCTCCCCCAGAACTTGAACGCGCTGTCTGTGAGTGCGCCCTGCACCTTGGGTAAACTGTGAACCTTAAAATATGCGGCCGACCCGGCCGAGGGTGCACCGCCGCGAACTGTTTGGCGGTTCCGCTGCTGGTCCTTGGATCGGCGCTTTGGAACATTCTGGTGTTAATTTGAAAGGAGGAGTTACAGGAAAGGCTCACTTTGACTGTTGTTTTATTTTCCTTAAGGTTTGCTATACAGCCCACTGGGGTATTATTTGGAACAGACTACCAGTCCCACAATTCAATGCTGATACTCACCTGAGATTGGATGTGATGATTAAAGAAAGGGACAAAAGACTGGTGTCTGCATGTTTGGCGAGCATTTTGGAGCAGAAAAGCCTTTGATAAAGGGAGGATTCCTGAAACGCGTCAGGCTCTGCTGATGCAAGTGGCGCCTTGGTTCTCCCCCAGAACTTGAACGCGCTGTCTGTGAGTGCGCCCTGCACCTTGGGTAAACTGTGAACCTTAAAATATGCGGACGACCCAACCGAGGGTGCACCGCCGCGAACTGTTTGGCGGTTCTGCTGCTGGTCCTTGGATCGGCGCTTTGGAACATTCTGGCGTTAATTTGAAAGGAGGAGTTACAGGAAAGGCTCACTTTGACTGTTGTTTTATTTTCCTTAAGGTTTGCCATCCAGCCCACTGGGGTATTATTTGGAACAGACTACCAGTCCCACAATTCAATGCTGATACTCACCTGAGATTGGATGTGATGATTAAAGAAAGGGACAAAAGACTGGTGTCTGCATGTTTGGCGAGCATTTTGGAGCAGAAAAGCCTTTGATAAAGGAGGATTCCTGAAATGCGTCAGGCTCTGCTGATGCAAGTGGCGCCTTGGTTCTCCCCCAGAACTTGAACGCGCTGTCTGTGAGTGCGCCCTGCACCTTGGGTAAACTGTGAACCTTAAAATATGCGGCCGACCCGGCCGAGGGTGCACTGCCGCGAACTGTTTGGCGGTTCCGCTGCTGGTCCTTGGATCGGCACTTTGGAACATTCTGGCGTTAATTTGAAAGGAGGAGTTACAGGAAAGGCTCACTTTGACTTTTGTTTTATTTTCCTTAAGGTTTGCCATCCAGCCCACTGGGGTATTATTTGGAACAGACTACCAGTCCCACAATTCAATGCTGATACTCACCTGAGATTGGATGTGATGATTAAAGAAAGGGACAAAAGACTGGTGTCTGCATGTTTGGCGAGCATTTTGGAGCAGAAAATCCTTTGATATAGGGAGGATTCCTGAAACGCGTCAGGCTCTGCTGATGCAAGTGGCGCCTTGGTTCTCCCCCAGAACTTGAACGCGCTGTGTGTGAGTGCGCCCTGCACCTTGGGTAAACTGTGAACCTTAAAATATGCGGCCGACCCGGCCGAGGGTGCACCGCCGCGAACTGTTTGGCGGTTCCGCTGCTGGTCCTTGGATCGGCGCTTTGGAACATTCTGGCGTTAATTTGAAAGGAGGAGTTACAGGAAAGGCTCACTTTGACTGTTGTTTTATTTTCCTTAAGTTTTGCCATCCAGCCCACTGGGGTATTATTTGGAACAGACTACCAGTCCCACAATTCAATTCTGATACTCACCTGAGATTGGATGTGATGATTAAAGAAAGGGACAAAAGACTGGTGTCTGCATGTTTGGCGAGCATTTTGGAGCAGAAAAGCCTTTGATAAAGGGAGGATTCCTGAAATGCGTCAGGCTCTGCTGATGCAAGTGGCGTCTTGGTTCTCCCCCAGAACTTGAACGCGCTGTCTGTGAGTGCGCCTTGCACCTTGGGTAAACTGTGAACCTTAAAATATGCGGACGACCCAACCGAGGGTGCACCGCCGCGAACTGTTTGGCGGTTCCGCTGCTGGTCCTTGGATCGGCGCTTTGGAACATTCTGGCGTTAATTTGAAAGGAGGAGTTACAGGAAAGGCTCACTTTGACTGTTGTTTTATTTTCCTTAAGGTTTGCCATCCAGCCCACTGGGGTATTATTTGGAACAGACTACCAGTCCCACAATTCAATGCTGATACTCACCTGAGATTGGATGTGATGATTAAAGAAAGGGACAAAAGACTGGTGTCTGCATGTTTGGCGAGCATTTTGGAGCAGAAAAGCCTTTGATAAAGGGAGGATTCCTGAAATGCGTCAGGCTCTGCTGATGCAAGTGGCTCCTTGGTTCTCCCTCAGAACTTGAACGCGCTGTCTGTGAGTGCGCCCTGCACCTTGGGTAAACTGTGAACCTTAAAATATGCGGCCGACCCGGCCGAGGGTGCACCGCCGCGAACTGTTTGGCGGTTCCGCTGCTGGTCCTTGGATCGGCACTTTGGAACATTCTGGCGTTAATTTGAAAGGAGGAGTTACAGGAAAGGCTCACTTTGACTGTTGTTTTATTTTCCTTAAGGTTTGCCATCCAGCCCACTGTGGTATTATTTGGAACAGACTACCAGTCCCACAATTCAATGCTGATACTCACCTGAGATTGGATGTGATGATTAAAGAAAGGGACAAAAGACTGGTGTCTGCATGTTTGGCGAGCATTTTGGAGCAGAAAAGCCTTTGATAAAGGGAGGATTCCAGAAACGCGTCAGGCTCTGCTGATGCAAGTGGCGCCTTTGTTCTCCCCCAGAACTTGAACGCGCTGTCTGTGAGTGCGCCCTGCACCTTGGGTAAACTCTGAACCTTAAAATATGCGGCCGACCCGGCCGAGGGTGCACCGCCGCGAACTGTTTGGCGGTTCCGCTGCTGGTCCTTGGATCGGCGCTTTGGAACATTCTGGCGTTAATTTGGAAGGAGGAGTTACAGGAAAGGCTCACTTTGACTGTTGTTTTATTTTCCTTAAGGTTTGCCATCCAGCCCACTGGGGTATTATTTGGAACAGACTACCAGTCCCACAATTCAATGCTGATACTCACCTGAGATTGGATGTGATGATTAAAGAAAGGGACAAAAGACTGGTGTCTGCATGTTTGGCGAGCATTTTGGAGCAGAAAAGCCTTTGATAAAGGGAGGATTCCTGAAACGCTTCAGGCTCTGCTGATGCAAGTGGCGCCTTGGTTCTCCCCCAGAACTTGAACGCGCTGTCTGTGAGTGCGCCCTGCACCTTGGGTAAACTGTGAACCTTAAAATATGCGGCCGACCCGGCCGAGGGTGCACCGCCGCGAACTGTTTGGCGGTTCCGCTGCTGGTCCTTGGATCGGCGCTTTGGAACATTCTGGCGTTAATTTGAAAGGAGGAGTTACAGGAAAGGCTCACTTTGACTGTTGTTTTATTTTCCTTAAGGTTTGCTATACAGCCCACTGGGGTATTATTTGGAACAGACTACCAGTCCCACAATTCAATGCTGATACTCACCTGAGATTGGATGTGATGATTAAAGAAAGGGACAAAAGACTGGTGTCTGCATGTTTGGCGAGCATTTTGGAGCAGAAAAGCCTTTGATATAGGGAGGATTCCTGAAACGCGTCAGGCTCTGCTGATGCAAGTGGCGCCTTGGTTCTCCCCCAGAACTTGAACGCGCTGTGTGTGAGTGCGCCCTGCACCTTGGGTAAACTGTGAACCTTAAAATATGCGGCCGACCCGGCCGAGGGTGCACCGCCGCGAACTGTTTGGCGGTTCCGCTGCTGGTCCTTGGATCGGCGCTTTGGAACATTCTGGCGTTAATTTGAAAGGAGGAGTTACAGGAAAGGCTCACTTTGACTGTTGTTTTATTTTCCTTAAGGTTTGCCATCCAGCCCACTGGGGTATTATTTGGAACAGACTACCAGTCCCACAATTCAATGCTGATGCTCACCTGAGATTGGATGTGATGATTAAAGAAAGGGACAAAAGACTGGTGTCTGCATGTTTGGCGAGCATTTTGGAGCAGAAAAGCCTTTGATATAGGGAGGATTCCTGAAACGCGTCAGGCTCTGCTGATGCAAGTGGCGCCTTGGTTCTCCCCCAGAACTTGAACGCGCTGTCTGTGAGTGCGCCCTGCACCTTGGGTAAACTGTGAACCTTAAAATATGCGGACGACCCGGCCGAGGGTGCACCGCCGCGAACTGTTTGGCAGTTCCGCTGCTGGTCCTTGGATCGGCACTTTGGAACATTCTGGCGTTAATTTGAAAGGAGGAGTTACAGGAAAGGCTCACTTTGACTTTTGTTTTATTTTCCTTAAGGTTTGCCATCCAGCCCACTGGGGTATTATTTGGAACAGACTACCAGTCCCACAATTCAATGCTGATACTCACCTGAGATTGGATGTGATGATTAAAGAAAGGGACAAAAGACTTGCGTCTGCATGTTTGGCGAGCATTTTGGAGCAGAAAAGCCTTTGATAAAGGGAGGATTCCTGAAACGCGTCAGGCTCTGCTGATGCAAGTGGCGCCTTGGTTCTCCCCCAGAACTTGAACGCGCTGTCTGTGAGTGCGCCCTGCACTTTGGGTAAACTCTGAACCTTAAAATATGCGGCCGACCCGGCCGAGGGTGCATCGCCGCAAACTGTTTGGCGGTTCCGCTGCTGGTCCTTGGATCGGCGCTTTGGAACATTCTGGCATTAATTTGAAAGTAGGAGTTACAGGAAAGGCTCACTTTGACTGTTGTTTTATTTTCTTAAGGTTTGCCATCCAGCCCACTTGGGTATTATTTGGAACAGACTACCAGTCCCACAATTCAATGCTGATACTCACCTGAGATTGGATGTGATGATTAAAGAAAGGGACAAAAGACTGGTGTCTGCATGTTTGGCGAGCATTTTGGAGCAGAAAAGCCTTTGATAAAGGGAGGATTCCTGAAACGCGTCAGGCTCTGCTGATGCAAGTGGCGCCTTGGTTCTCCCCCAGAACTTGAACGCGCTGTCTGTGAGTGCGCCCTGCACCTTGGGTAAACTGTGAACCTTAAAATATGTGGCCGACCCGGCCGAGGGTGCACCGCCACGAACTGTTTGGCAGTTCCACTGCTGGTCCTTGGATCGGCGCTTTGGAAAATTCTGGCGTTAATTTGAAAGGAGGAGTTACAGGAAAGGCTCACTTTGACTGTTGTTTTATTTTCCTTAAGGTTTGCCATCCAGCCCACTGGGGTATTATTTGGAACAGACTACCAGTCCCACAATTCATGCTGATACTCACCTGAGATTGGATGTGATGATTAAAGAAAGGGACAAAAGACTGGTGTCTGCATGTTTGGCGAGCATTTTGGAGCAGAAAAGCCTTTGATATAGGGAGGATTCCTGAAACGCGTCAGGCTCTGCTGATGCAAGTGGCGCCTTGGTTCTCCCCCAGAACTTGAACGCGCTGTCTGTGAGTGCGCCCTGCACCTTGGGTAAACTGTGAACCTTAAAATATGCGGCTGACCCGGCCGAGGGTGCATCGCCGCAAACTGTTTGGCGGTTCCGCTGCTGGTCCTTGGATCGGCGCTTTGGAACATTCTGGCGTTAATTTGAAAGTAGGAGTTACAGGAAAGGCTCACTTTGACTGTTGTTTTATTTTCTTAAGGTTTGCCATCCAGCCCACTTGGGTATTATTTGGAACAGACTACCAGTCCCACAATTCATTGCTGATACTCACCTGAGATTGGATGTGATGATTAAAGAAAGGGACAAAAGACTGGTGTCTGCATGTTTGGCGAGCATTTTGGAGCAGAAAAGCCTTTGATAAAGGGAGGATTCCTGAAACGCGTCAGGCTCTGCTGATGCAAGTGGCGCCTTGGTTCTCCCCCAGAACTTGAACGCGCTGTCTGTGAGTGCGCCCTGCACCTTGGGTAAACTGAGAACCTTAAAATATGTGGCCGACCCGGCCGAGGGTGCACCGCCGCGAACTGTTTGGCAGTTCCACTGCTGGTCCTTGGATCGGCGCTTTGGAAAATTCTGGCTTTAATTTGAAAGGAGGAGTTACAGGAAAGGCTCACTTTGACTGTTGTTTTATTTTCCTTAAGGTTTGCCATCCAGCCCACTGGGGTATTATTTGGAACAGACTACCAGTCCCACAATTCATGCTGATACTCACCTGAGATTGGATGTGATGATTAAAGAAAGGGACAAAAGACTGGTGTCTGCATGTTTGGCGAGCATTTTGGAGCAGAAAAGCCTTTGATATAGGGAGGATTCCTGAAACGCGTCAGGCTCTGCTGATGCAAGTGGCGCCTTGGTTCTCCCCCAGAACTTGAACGCGCTGTCTGTGAGTGCGCCCTGCACCTTGGGTAAACTGTGAACCTTAAAATATGCGGCTGACCTGGCCAAGGGTGCACCGCCGTGAACTGTTTGGCGGTTCCGCTGCTGGTCCTTGGATCGGCGCTTTGGAACATTCTGGCGTTAATTTGAAAGGAGGAGTTACAGGAAAGGCTCACTTTGACTGTTGTTTTATTTTCCTTAAGGTTTGCCATCCAGCCCACTGGGGTATTATTTGGAACAGACTACCAGTCCCACAATTCAATGCTGATACTCACCTGAGATTGGATGTGATGATTAAAGAAAGGGACAAAAGACTGGTGTCTGCATGTTTGGCGAGCATTTTGGAGCAGAAAAGGTTTTGATAAAGGGAGGATTCCTGAAATGCGTCAGGCTCTGCTGATGCAAGTGGCGCCTTGGTTCTCCCCCAGAACCTGAACGCGCTGTCTGTGAGTGCGCCCTGCACCTTGGGTAAACTGTGAACCTTAAAATATGCGGCCGACCCGGCCGAGGGTGCGCCGCCGCAAACTGTTTGGCGGTTCCGCTGCTGGTCCTTGGATCGGCGCTTTGGAACATTCTGGCGTTAATTTGAAAGGAGAAGTTACAGGAAAGGCTCACTTTGACTGTTGTTTTATTTTCCGTAAGGTTTGCCATCCAGCCCACTGGGGTATTATTTGGAACAGACTACCAGTCCCACAATTCAATGCTGATACTCACCTGAGATTGGATGTGATGATCAAAGAAAGGGACAAAAGACTGGTGTCTGCATGTTTGGCGAGCATTTTGGAGCAGAAAAGCCTTTGATAAAGGGAGGATTCCTGAAACGCGTCAGGCTCTGCTGATGCAAGTGGCGCCTTGGTTCTCCCCCAGAACTTGAACACGCTGTCTGTGAGTGCGCCCTGCACCTTGGGTAAACTGTGAACCTTAAAAATATATATATATATATATATATATATATATATATATATATATATATATATATATATATATATATATATATATATATATATATATGTATATGTATGTATATATATATTCACTGAAAAAACCATAGGTTATAGACCATATATAGTTAGGAATTCGCATTTACAAAACCTTATTTTACTCACACAAAACAATTGAAATTCCATATATAGTTAGTTGCACTAACTATATATCGCGCACCCGCAATCCACTGCTGATGATGTCACATATTACATCATTCATGACATGGTCAGTGACATCACTGATGACATCACTGATGACATCTCAAATGACATCACTGATGACATCTCAAATGACATCACTGATGATATCACTGATGACATCTCATTTGACATTACTGATCACATCACTGATGATATCATTCATGTGATAATACGATGAACCTCTTCAGACTCTAATATAACCTTAGATACAATCAGTGTAAACAGACACTCACAGCCTGGCACTCATCCATGGAGTTACTCACACACCTAGTCAGTCATGCAAAGAATCAATCACACCTCCATTTCCTCAACTATACAGTTATACAAACTTTACTTATTCAAACATATACTAACACATATTTACTCTCTTATACAATCCCTGATACAAGTTCACGATGATCCATACAGCCACTCACACATTCACTGGCTCTTATGCACAGTTATTTATATATGTCAACTCTCACTTGTACTGTGTTTTACATATGTACTTACTTTGACATGTAGCACTGAGATATCCATTCACTCACCAATACACTCATGCACACAGTCAACCGCCCATACAGCTGTTTCCACATGCACTTTTGAAACCATACATCTAGTGAATCAACTGCTCACACATCTATGCACAGAGTCATACACCTCCCAGCCACCCACACACACACTCAGTCTCCCATACAAATACTTGGGCAACCAATCAATAACCCATATAGTTACTCATATAGCTACTTATCAACACATGCAACAGTTTACAGAACAACAGACATAATGATGCACAAATTAAGACAGTTTAGTCACTAACCCATGCACTCAGTGAGACACATTTAATCACTCACTCATACAGTCAGTCATGCACCTACTAAATCCTTCATCCAGACATTTATACATCCACTCATTCTTCAATATGTAAGACATATTTTAACTTTACAGAAACATACAGTCACTGGATGTTGTCATCAGTGATGTCATCAGTGATGTAATTTGAGATGTCATCAGTGATGTCATCAGTGATGTCACTGACCATGTCATGAATGATGTAATATGTGACATCATCAGCAGTGGATTGCGGGTGCGCGATATATAGTTAGTGCAACTAACTATATATGGAATTTCAATTGTTTTGTGTGAGTAAAATAAGGTTTTGTAAATGCGAATTCCTAACTATATATGGTCTATAACCTATGGTTTTTTCAGTGAATTTTCAAGGTTTTGTAAATGCTAATTCCTAACTATATATGGTCTATAACCTATGGTTTTTTCAGTGAATTTTCAAGGTTTTGTAAATGCTAATTCCTAACTATATATGGTCTATAGCCTATGGTTTTTTCAGTGAATATATATATATACATACATATATAAACATATATCATCTGTATATCTATATAAATACAAACATAAATGCATGCATACATATACTTATATGCATACAGATGCATGTTATTTACATGAAAGTTGAAAAAACACTAATAAAAGCAAAGCTAAAAAGCCACCTCATTACAAACAGAATGGCTTTAACTTAAACGAGGGCGAGATCTATTGCATTTTCAATGCTTGTTTACTTTGGTTCCATCAAGAAGGCATTCAGATGTGTCACACATTTGCCATAAATTCTGAATGTTAGCACTCTAGTTGCACATTAGATCACTGTAGTAAAGCTACTGCTCACCAGGGACGTCTGCTGCTGGTATTCAAAGTGCATGTTTCAGTCTGCATGTCAGAATTTTTTTAATGAAATAGAAGAGGATTTGAGAAGTCACTCAAAATGATCCCTAATTTTTCTTTCTGAAGCACTAATCATACTTTCTATGGCAAAATTAACCCCCTCATGTTGTTCCTTTTTAAATTGAGTGTTTTCAGACTTACCACTTCATTCCAATCAAGATGGCTTCTGGTGTGCCATACTTTTGTCATAAGTAAGACTGTTAGCGCTCTAGTTGTTCTTTAGAACACTCTGGGACATTCTGTCATTGGGCTATACTTGGGGTACATCTGGGTGATATTTGGGCTACATTTAGGCTCTTTTGTCTCTGGTGGCCATCTTGGGAGACTGTATGTCAGAATTGTTTAATGAAATTGAAGAGGGTTTGAGAAGTCACTCAAAATGTGCCCTAATTTTTCTTTCTACAGCACTAATCATAATTCATATGGCAAAATATACCCCCTCATTTTGTTCCTTTTTAAATTAAATGTTTTAAGAGTTACCACTTTATTCCAATCAAGATGGCTTCAGGTGTGCCATACCTTTGTAATAAGTAGGACTGTTAGCGCTCTAGTTGTTCTTTAGAACACTCTGGGACATTCTGTCATTGGGCTATACTTGGGCTACATCTGGGTGATATTTGGGCTACATTTGGGCTCTTTTGTCTCTGGTGGCCATTTTGGGAGACTGCATGTCAGAATTTTTTAATGAAATAGAAGAGGATTTGAAAAGTCACTCAAAATGTGCCCTAATTTTTCTTTCTGCAGCACTAATAATACCTTCTATTGCATAATATACCCCCTCATTTTGTTCCTTTTTAAATGAAATGTTTTAAGAGTTACCACTTTATTCCCATCACGATGGCTCCAGGTGTGCTATACCTTTGTAATAAGTAGGACTGTTAGCGCTCTAGTTGTTCTTTAGAACACTCTGGGACATTCTGTCATTGGGCTATACTTGGGCTACATCTGGGTGATATTTGGGCTACATTTGGGCTCTTTTGTCTCTGGTGGCCATTTTGGGAGACTGCATGTCAGAATGTTTTAATGAAATAGAAAAGGATTTGAGAAGTCACTCAAAATGTGCCCTAATTTTTCATTCTGCAGCACTAATCATACTTTCTATGGCAAAATATACCCCCTCATGTTGTTTCTTTTTAAATTAAATGTTTTAAGAGTTACCACTTTATTCCAATCAAGATGGCTTCAGGTGTGCCATACCTTTGCAATAAGTAGGACTGTTAGCGCTCTAGTTGTTCTTTAGAACACTCCGGGACATTCTGTCATTGGGCTATACTTGGGCTACATCTGGGTGATATTTGGGCTACATTTGGGCTCTTTTGTCTCTGGTGGCCATTTTGGGAGACTGCATGTCAGAGTGTTTTAATGAAATAGAAAAGGATTTGAGAAGTGACTCAAAATGTGCCCTAATTTTTCATTCTGCAGCACTAATCATACTTTCTATGGCAAAATATACCCCCTCATGTTGTTTCTTTTTAAATTAAATGTTTTAAGAGTTACCACTTTATTCCAATCAAGATGGCTTCAGGTGTGCCATACCTTTGTAATAAGTAGGACTGTTAGCGCTCTAGTTGTTCTTTAGAACACTCTAGGAGGCTGCAGTAGAACACAAAGGAATCAACTGACAGTCTCTGTCCTTGTTGGATGTACATGTTTTACTGAGAATGTCAGACTTCATTTTCACATGACTGAGAAAGATAATGTGAATTTACAGAAAATATGCTTTCAGTTTAGCTTATAGATCCCCTTCCAAACCACTGTGGGAAAATCATGAGATATTAGTTTTCTTTCAAACAATATTCATGATATCACAGCAGAAGGTTTTTTCACATGGTAAAATCACCTTAGAACCCACCACAATTCCTAAAACGAGTATGGTACCATCAACAAATGATTTATAATGTAACTAAAGTCCTAAAACCCTCTATTAACTACAATGCTTTTTAATGAGGTGCTATCATGTATATTGGTCCCAAGATGGCTGCCAACACTTCTTGGATGAAGTGCTGACAGCCAATCAGATCAGATGTGTGGTTAGGCTCCGCCCAGATATATATCTTTTTTTGAACCTAAATTACTCAAAATCCACTGGAGCACATATATTGAGACCTAGCAAAAGCACATCGGGCTAACAGACCCTACAATTTTGCCAAGTTTCGTGCAAATCCATTCAGCCGTTCGAGCTAAAAGTGAGGCCAACCGCCCTATGGAAATTAACATGGGAAAAAAGCGTTTTGGGACCCCCCTTTTTTCTCGGCCCCCCCTTGATGAAACCCCCCCAAATTGTCAGGGGCTGCTCAGAACCAAAATGTTCCATTTTCCTGAAGATTTCAGCCAATTCCGTCCCCAAACGCCAAAGTTATTAGACATAGAATTTTCAAAAATCCCATAGAGAAAAAATCCTAACTATATTTCCTACTGGCGGTCGCCAGTAGGTATAATATGTATATATATATATATATATATATATATATATATATATATATATATATATATATATATATATATATATATATATATATATATATATATATATATATATATATATATATATATATATATATATATATATATATATATATATATATACATATATATAATATATATACATATTGTTCCTAGACTTCCTTCAAGAAGAGCCAGAGGGAGTCCCTACCTCGCTCATCAGGTCAAAGCACGAGGTCGTGGGGCGATTGGCTCATCCTTTCTTGGAGTAATATACTGGGTGCGCCAGTACCTTATATATGGATTAATCTCCACTACACCACAAAGGCTATGAGGACTACCCAAGCTCGGGAGCTGTGAACAGGCAATCCCACTGGCACCCTAGAATAGGTTGTCTCCCTTTTCCTTTGTCCTGAGGAAGACCCACGAGCCGAGAATACTACTTACCCTTTGTGTGTATAAGTCGGGTCGAAACTTCAACACTCTTTCCCAAATGGACCTGTACCCTATGTCACCACTACCCTATCCAACCTACAGATGATGTTTCTCTGCTTTTCTGGGAAATAATCGAGAGCGACAAATTGAATTGACTCAAGTGGGGCAGACCTTGACTAACTGGTCTTGAAACAACCGATAACCAGTTTCGTAATTGTATTTTATTTTTCCGAATCTACCTCCCCTTTTTCTTCTCTATTTGACACATGAGAACTATACTTTTCACTCCCCCTTGCTTTTTGGGGCAACCTCCTATCCTGTGTACAGAGTATGGTAATGTACTTACCTGTCTATAATGTGTCTGTGAATTAAAACAGATCTCACGATACTATGGTTGCTATTTGTATTTCTTTGTAAAGGTGCGGATTTGGAAATTTTATATGTATTGGTTACCTTCTGCTAATCGTATGCATGCTTAATTTGTATTTCAAATCATAAAATATTCTTGCGACACATTTTTGCATGATAAATGAGTCTAGGAGCAATGTCAAATATAGGCTGTGGTGGCTGTCACATCCTAATGCCTACTGCGGGACCGCCAACAGTCCCAATCCCCAAAATTGTGGTGGGCAGACCTAAGTCCGCTCACCACCATAATCGGGCCCTTAATCGCCTTCTGCCTAACAAAATACATGTGTCCCTCTCCAACGCAGCTGGTGCTCATGTAAAATACTCTGATACCTTCAGGTCGAGTTCATTGTAAATAAAACTCCAAAATAAATAATAATAATTTGGCCTGCTTGTGACTTCACTTCACCCTGACAAGGATTGTTATGTTATGTTATCTGGTATTTATAAAGCGCACGGCTACTCCCAAGAGTGTCCCGAGGCCAGGAAAAAAAAGGCCACATAACAGCATACAGAACATCCCCCTGCAGCAGAATCCGGTAGACCCTAAGAGCTGAATAAGCCATGTTTTCGGGTTCCTTCTAAAAGTAGGGAGGTCCGGTATCTGTCTAAGAGAGAGAGGTAGGCCATTCCATAGCCGAGAGGCGACCACTTGAAAGGATCTTCCCCCTTCCCAGGATAGCAGGACCTTCGGAGTTGAGATCGAAAGCTGAGCAGAGGACCTCAAGGTATGCTGCAGTATATAAGGTTGAAATCTTTCCCTAAGGTAGAGAGCTCCAATCTTAAGAAAAGCTTTAAAAACTAAGACAAGAGCTTTAAAATCGATTCTTTTCTGCACTGGAAGCCAATGTAGGGAAGACAGAAGATGAGTCGTGTGAGTCCTAGGTCCTGTCAAAAAGACGGCCCTGGCCTTCACATTCTGGATCACCTGCAGTCTGCCAAGTAAGAACTCCGTTAGGCCCAAATACAGGGAGTTATCGTAGTCCAGTCTCGACACCACCGGGGCCTGAACTACTGTTTTCCTGTGGGAGACTGGAAGCAGGGAGAGAAAGTTCCTCAATATTCTCATCACCCCAAAACAGACCCCTGCCACTGATTAGAATTGCGCCTTCATCACCACCCCCTTTTCTAAATCGTTTTTGGCCACTATAGGTGTGGCAGGGTATACTCAGACATGAGTCCCTTTCTCACTGCACCATCAGGATTCAAGCAAGCCGGGCCGAAGACGGCTGAAATGCCAGAAACCGGTCCCCGGTAGCTTGTCTCCTTTCTGGTGAAGAATTGGCTTGGTAGTTTAGTCTGCCCTGTTCCCATGATGCACTGGGCCAGGGACAGACTGATTTGCATATAGCCAGGTTCTGAGCTGGGATGGTGCAGTGAGATAAATAACGGTGATGGATCAAGTCCTGATCTTTGGACTGGGTAAGAGTGGTCTGCTTAATTCAGACACTCTGTTCATCACCACCCCCTTTTCTAAATTGTTTTTGGCCACTATAGGTGTGGCAGGGTATACTCAGACATGAGTCCCTTTCTCACTGCACCATCAGGATTCAAGCAAGCCGGGCCGAAGACGGCTGAAATGCCAGAAACCGGTCCCCGGTAGCTTGTCTCCTTTCTGGTGAAGAATTGGCTTGGTAGTTTAGTCTGCCCTGTTCCCATGATGCACTGGGGCAGGGACAGACTGATTTGCATATAGCCAGGTTCTGAGCTGGGATGGTGCAGTGAGATAAATAACCGTGATGGATCAAGCCCTGATCTTTGGACTGGGTAAGAGTGGTCTGCTTAATTCAGACACTGTTCATCCCCACCCCCTTTTCTAAATCGTTCATGGAAAGGGCAGCAACCAATTTGAGGTTTTTCAATATGGTAACTCGAAGATGAGGGGGGATACATGTCCTGCAGCGACCAGGTATGCCATGCTTCATATGGACGCGAACCGAAGAAAATGATATCAGAATTTTCAGAGTTACACTTCAATTGATTTTGTCTGAGCCAGGAGAAAACATCAGAGAGGCAGGCGTTAATCATGTTACCATTGAATTCAGCACCCTTCTCGAACGTGAACAAGCAGTTGAGTGTCGCCCGCATACAACACTATTTTGGCATCGAATTTCTTGGGGAGAAGGGCGAGAAAGGCCATATACGAGTTGAACAATGCTGGGCTCAGAATTGAGCCCTGTGGAACCCTAACATTCAAGGGAGGAATTACTGCGGCAAAAGGAGGTGACCAGATTATTTGAGAGTTGTTATTTAAGAAGGACGTACACCACCTCAATACCGTGCTTCTGATCCTGCCCTCCTTGAGTCTTTGCAGTAATCTATTGTGAGGCACGGTATCGAAGGCAGCGGAGAGGTCCAACAACACCAAGACTGCATTACCGCCTCTATCCAACGTGGCTTTTATTGTTTCTGCAACTTCTAACAGGACCGTTTCCGTGCTGCAATTAACTCTGAAACCTGACTGGCTCCGGTGCAGGAGATGATTGGCCTCCATGTACTTCATGGTGACTTCATTAACATATTTCTCTAGGACGTTGGAAAAGAAACGCAGGAGGGATAAAGGCCTGTAGTTACTGGCGACCTCGGGGTCTGCCATATTGTTCTTTTGGAGCTGAAGAATTTTGGTATGTTTCTAACTTTGCAGCATGTGCCCCTCCCGCAGAGCGGTGTTCGGAATTAGGTTAACTACAGGGTTGATTACTTTTGCAATGGAAGACAGTACTTTTGCTGGACATGGATCTGATCGTGAGCCAGACTTAAGAGTTTTCATAAGTGCCAGGGATTGCTCCAAGGTAATCACAGAGACCTGCATGAAGGAGAAATCGATGCTGTAGCAAACGTCAGGGGGGGACCAGTAGCTGCCTTTTGCTCTGGCTGCTGAGCTTTGAAAGAATCCTGGATGTTTTGAATTGTATCATGGAAATAACAGGTCATAAGACTGGTCCACTCGCTAGTGGGAATAAATGGGCAATTAACAGTCACGGGAGAGGAGAAACTCTTTACAATATTAAAATTTTCTCTTTCTTGATTGGCCGCCTGATCAATTTTTGTAGAGATGAAAAGTTTCTTTCCCTCGCAGACTTTCCTATAATGGTCTTTCAGCGCCTGATTATAGTTAGATTTGTCAATGAGTCTATAATTCCTCCGCCACACTCTTTCAAGGTATTTACATGCACTTTTGCTTTTTTATAGTTCTTCCGTAAACTAAGGGGAAGAAACTCGGGTACATTTAGCTGGCTTTGTGGTGGGTGGGCAAGTCCAAGGCCCGGAGTTGTAACCAATGCCCTAGGAAATGCACATACTGCTCTAGATTTCCACTGAGGTGGATATGCGGCGGCTCAGAGCACACTGTATTGCCTCTGGCGAGATCAAACGGAAGGGACTAAAACTGCTGCTAGCAAGGGTTTTACCCTGTAATTCAGGTTTGTCTGGTTCCCTACATACTTTAAAGCCTATGAAATAGTGGTCTGTCAAGGTCAAAGCAAGGAGGGCATGTATTTCAATCCGGTTTGATGAAAAAACCTGGTCCAGTGTATGCCCTTTATCATGAGTGGGGAGACGGACATATGGGGTCAGATTGAGAATATCAAGGGATTCACACAGTTTCATGGTCTCAGGTTTCAAGGAGTTATCCATATGGATATTAAAAATCGCCATTGTGGTTCTTGCTTGAGTAGGAATACACCCACCTCAATCAGTAACCCAGGTTCTTACAGATTGGAGTCAGAATAGTACAATAGTTAGAAGAATGTATTTCACTTCCTTGAATGTATGCATATTCTCCAATTATTGTTGGACTGCAAATAGAATAGTAAAGTTCACCCTTTTATTTATGTTCTTATCCATTTTAGTTGGATTGGAATTAGAATAGAAAATATCACCCACTTGATTTATGCATTTTGCTCGATGTTTGAATTACAGGAGTTAGAACAGTAAGTTTCTCAACTTTCATTTGTACAATTTCCTGCAATTTAGTTGGATTGGAGGTAAAATAATAATTCTTACCTCTCCAATTCATGCACTTTCACTCAGTTAAAATAGTCAGTATCATCTATCCGATTCATGCACTTCCTTACTTTTTCTGTGACCGGGGTTAGAACTGCAAATTCTACCTCTTTAATAACAATGCACCTTTCCCAATGTTTGTTGGCCTGATGAAAGAAAATTAAATATCACGCCACCAGTAAATTATATACATGGATGTAATTTAAGCTGTCATCTCTTGACGTGATCAATGATGTTATTTAAAATGTAATGAGTGATGTTATATGTAAGCCCATTATCAATGCATGGTGTGAGTGCAAGTTGGAGACTGCTCAGAAAACTATATTTGGAAAATTTCAAGTTTTTCTTGTTGTCCATACATTAGTTTTTATCCTGCAAATAACTATAGTGTTACTTAAACCTGTGACTTTTCAGTACATTTCTGGCTTTTTAACATAAAGCAAGATTTTATCACCATAGCTAACTATAACATATTTTAACCTTTGTGTTTTTTCAATGAATTTCTGTGTTTTTAAATTTATATTCAGTCACCTCCTCTTCTATGCATAGCTTTTGGTTGTATACAGTGAGGGATGTGCCTCAGGGGTTGGCCTGCCATTGTCCAAGCCCTGTGACCAAGCAGGCCATGGGTGAACAGCCCCCCTTTGGCCGTATGAAGTGGAGGGTGGCACATGACCTGGCTGAAATCCTGGCTAGAGGCCTGCATGCGACCAACCCTCTGTCGGCCGGACAATTTGTAGTGTTCACACGAGGAGGATTATCGGAACTATTGTCGGATAATGATTTCTTACCCAGCTTTCTGGGAACTTATTTTATTGACCTCTGAAAGTTTATGAGCTGAGTAGGCATGTCAGGACTCAATCATGTGACCATGGTGATATTTGATATTTGGGGGGTATTTTTAGAGCGCAGCGTTCGCTCCGAAGGGAGCATCTTGGCGCTAAGAATCCTGAGAGAGCTAGTCCAAGAGGTTTAGATGGCTGCTTTAGTGTAGTCATCGGGGAGAGTGAAGATCCAGGTTTTTAGAAGCTTTCTGAAAGGATTTTCCTGGGTCAGTTGTCTGAGATTTTTAGGCAGTTTATTCCAGGCTTTCGCGGCAAGGAAACTGAGGGTTTTCCCGCCCTTGGTTTTCAAATTGTATTTGGAGGGGAGGATGAGATTGTTGTGGGTAGAGCGAAGATGACGACTAGGGGTGTAGTGGGGAAAACGCCTGGTGAGGTATTTAGGGCCTGTTTTATTGTAGGCCCGGAAGGCTATAATCAGGATTTTAAAAAGAATTCTCTTGTGGAGGGGTAGCCAATGAAGGGAACGAAGCGCGGCAGAGATGGAAGATTTGCGGGGCAGTCCCAGGACTAAACGTGCAGCTGTGTGTAGTACGCTCTGAAGTTTCAGAATCGTGCTCTTTTTAGCCCCTGCGAGCAGGCCGTTACAATAGTCTAGTCGAGAGATAATGAGCGCCACTGTCACCGTTTTTCTGGCGTCAATGGGGAGAAAGTCGAAGAACTTTCTGAAGGATTTGATCATTCCGAAGCATTTGCCAGCGACGGTTCTGGCATGCTGGTCAAAAGAGAGGTCGGAGTCAAAAATTACGCCAAGATTCCTGGCCGATGACACTGTCTGGGGGGGGGGGGGCAACTGAATTGTCTGGCCACCAGAGTGCTGGACAGAAGGAGGTGTTTTTTCCAATCGGGAGGATCTCCGTTTTTCCCGAGTTACATTTCAAATGATTATTGTCCATCCATAGGAAGACTTCGGTCAAACAGCGTTTGAGGTAGAGTTCTGCTTCAGTGGAGTTATCCTCTAGTGGCACAATGAGCTGTGTATCATCGGCATACGAGGTGACAGGTATGCCGAATGATTCAATAAGGGACAGAAGGGGGATTAAGTAGACGTTAAAAAGGAGAGGGCTCAGGATGGACCCCTGTGGGACACCTGAGGAGACTGGTTTGTCTTTGGATTGGAAGGAGCCCAAGGCAACAGTTTGAGACCGGTCGGAGAGAAAGGATTTTATCCAGGATAGGGCGGAGTCGGAGATGCCAATGTCCCTCAGTCTGCTAATGAGGATGGAGTGGGAGATAGTATCAAAAGCCGCCGTAAGGTCGAGGAGGATAAGAATGGAGTTTTTCCTCTGATCTTGTAGAGTTTTTATGGTATCCGACAGTTCGACGAGTGCTGTTTCGGTCGAATGATTGGGCCGGAAACCTGATTGTTGGGGGTGGAGAATGTTATTATCATCCAGGTAGCGTTTAAGCTCGCTGTGAACAAGTTGTTCCGTTATTTTTCCCAAGGCCGGGAGCAGTGATATCGGACGAAGGTTGGTAAGGTCTGTCGGGGATTTATTTGCCTTTTTCATAAGGGGTTTTACAATTCCCTTTTTCCAGCGGCTGGGTACCAGACCTGTGCTGAGCGATGAATTAATCAGTTTGTTAATGGTCGGGTTAACCACGTCGATTAGTTGGTGGAGTATTTTGGGGGGACAAGGATCAGCCGGGGAACCCGATTTGCAAGCCAGGATGGCATCCCTAGTTTGCTCTAGTGTGACCGGGGAGAAGTTATTGAGAGTGTTGCCATGAGGGTACGGAGAAGGGGATCCAGGGGGAATAGTTGTGGGGGGAAAGTTGATTTGAATAGAGTTGATTTTGTCCTCGAAGTAGTCGGATATTTGGTCACAGAGTATCTGGGAGGGGGGAATTTCAGGCAGAAGTGCTTTGGGCTGCGTGAATGATTTAACTATAGAGAACAGCGTCTTTTGTTTTTGGCCAGAGTTTTTGATGGCGTTTACATAGTAGTTCTTTTTAGCCCTTTTGATTTCGGAGAGGTAGTTTTTCCTTGTGGCGATATAGGAAAGCCGGTTTGCCACCTCATATGTCTTTCGCCATTTCCGTTCTGCCTTTTTGCATAGTAAATGAGCATTGGCTAGTTCAGGTGTGAACCAAGGGGCGTTGGTTTTGGTTTTACACCGGGAGGAGCGGGAGTGAGTGGGGGAAATTCTGGAATTCATTTCCTGAGTGATCCAGTTATGGAAGAGGTCGGCGTCGGTGTCGGCGTCGCCAGTTAGGATAGGCGTTTGGGTTTGCAATAGGGGTTTCAGAGCGATATTATCTTGGACCTTTTTCCAATTGGTATGGTTGTTGGGGTAGGAAATAGCTTTATTGCAGGCAATCGGGTTAGTGCTCAAAATGTGGAATGGGATTAGGGAGTGATCAGACCAGATTTGGGGCAAAGGGGGTAATGTGATTAGCGAAGGAGAGTTTGTGCAAACTCCATCGAGGGTATGCCCTAGGGAGTGGGTGGGTGAAGTGACAAGTTGTTTAAAATTGAACATGTCTAGCGTTTGCGCAAAGTTGATGGTTTGAACATCTGATTTTGATTCAAGGTGTAAATTAAAATCCCCTAGGAGGGTGAAGGAAGGGTACCTGAGTGAGAGTTGTCCTAAGGAATCGCTCAGAGAGTCGAGAAATTTGGTGGCGTTACCAGGAGGGCGGTAAATAAGACCACCTGAGAACGAAGTGTGTTCGTTCAGTTTAATGGAGAAGCCTAGGCCTTCAGTTTTTTTTAAGGACTCCAGACTGAAGGTATGACAAGGGAGGGTGTCTTTGAGTATAATAGCGACACCTCCACCTCGGCCCTTTACTCTGTCTTCCCTGAAGAGCGAGTAGCCTTGAGGTAGGGCGACAGCAATGTCAGGATTACTGTCTACAGTCAGCCAAGTTTCCGTTATCATAAGGCAGTCGAAGTCAGACTCCAGAATGAGATTGTGGATGTCTTGACTGTGCCTGCACATGGAGCGTGCGTTGATTAGTCCACCTTTGAGGGTAAGCTGAGGGGCCTGGGGAGATGGTACCTTAGCCGGTGGGGGAGCAGGGTGTTGGTCAGAGGTCCAGTGGCAGAGCTTGCAACTTACTGGACCTTCCAAAGTGGCCGGGTCAAGTATGCAAGGGCAGTGCTTAGTGGCCTGAAGTTGGCAGAGGTAGTTGGGTTGGTAGGAGATGGGGGAGGGAGTAAGGGCAGAGTTTCCTGCGCCTGTCGCGGTCTTGGCGCGGACGGGCGCAGACGGGCTTGCCTTAGGCGCTCCCGCTGCGCTCGTCCGCTGCGCGTCCTGTGTAGGCACATATCAGGGAAGGAAGGGGGTGTGGCCTCAAAGGGGGCGGAGTCAGCGCGCACGCCTGGGATGATGGCGGCAGCTGAGAAAGCGCGAGGTAGGGCGCGTCAGCTATCAAGATCAGCTGAGCGCTGAAGGCAGTGAAAGCGCTAAGGTGTGCGTATGTTTCTAAAAGCACAAAACAGTGACACCACACAGAAGTAAAGATATACAATTTTACAGGTGAGGATTAAAACAATCGAGTACCTCCAGCTCCCGGCTTCCGCCTCAGGACTGGGTCATAGGATTTCCGTTGCCACTGAGAGTCAGCGGTTTAAGTACAGCCAGCAGGGGGCGTGGCCTCAAAGGGGGCGGAGTCAGCGCGCACGCCTGGGATGATGGCGGCAGCTGAGAAAGCGCGAGGTAGGGCGCGTCAGCTATCAAGATCAGCTGAGCGCTGAAGGCAGTGAAAGCGCTAAGGTGTGCGTATGTTTCTAAAAGCACAAAACAGTGACACCACACAGAAGTAAAGATATACAATTTTACAGGTGAGGATTAAAACAATCGAGTACCTCCAGCTCCCGGCTTCCGCCTCAGGACTGGGTCATAGTTAAACACTTTATCCTGGAGTGGATGCATTATACCACTGAGCAGTTAGTCGCAATAGAAGCTGAATACAATTCAATAGGTGCTGACACAGAAAGAGGAAAATGCCTCAGGAGATTGTTTTTGTATAGGAAGTTGCCATTTCCTGCACAGAAACTCACCTGCTTACAATGCAGGCACCCCATGCACCATGGTGTAAGAGTGCCTGCATTGGCACTAGACAGCATATTGTGCGCCAGTGCTGGGAAACGGCAGGATTTTGCCATATTATGTTAAATAGGGCACATTTCTGCCCTTTCCCTGCCTGTCACACAGTGCAGCGCTGTTTGACATATTGGTAAATATGTCCCTTAATATTTTCTTTAACAGTACCTTTACACAGGTGCAAGTAGGTGTAAGAACCAGCCGTCTTCCTCCTGTTACTTCGAGACAATAGCACCCTTGCTCTCAACTCTGTCTATATATATCAATTAAACCTAATTAATGACAGTATACGCATATGTCATGCCCACCAAATCTCTGTATCAATAGCTCATTTGTTTGAAATCACCCACATGACAAATATGCTAATACACCATTTATATGCAATTGAAATACCTCATATGGGAGGGCTTGCAAGACTAATAATAAATACTGTAAGTCACAGATTTAAAGGTTGTTGGATGCCGGTCATCTGCCCAAAAGCAGCTGATGTCCTGTCATCCATATATAGGGTATTCATCAGCCGCGGCCCGGGGAGGGAGTTCCGTGGGGCAGAGAGGCAAAATGTGATGCAGGGCGCGCTACGAAATTTATTTTATTTAATAAATTGTTTACTTACCTCAAATTATCCATATTCCATTTTTTAGCAACCCCCACCTGCCACTCCCCCGCCCTGCCTTTCTGCCCCACGGAACTCCTTTCACGGGCCGCGGCTGGTATTCATAACTTCAACACTTAAAGAGGGTGGATGGGACATCTATTCCTTTTTGCTGGATGACCCACGTCCCTCAAAATAAAAACCCATCCATAAATCCTCAAAACGCCAGCATATTAATACCCACCCTTATAAACTCTTGAACATATGCAAATAAAATACATGATCCTGACCATAATTGTTTCTGTAACAGGTGGCTTACATCTGTACTGCACCCAGAAGTCTTTCAACACCACTTCCCTCATAAAATCTAAATGTCCGCCTCTTTAAAAATGGCACCTAGGGGCACAGATACCACTTATTCCATAACGGCAGTGGGCACTAAGGATGTAAAAGTCCCACTGCCCTCGAATAATAGGGGTGGGGGACTTTCCTGCTTGCAATAGGACCCATAACAATGTCGGTACACCGGTAGTATGATGTTACAAAGCATTCTGTTGCAACGCATGCCTTTACCACGCATGCTTTATAACGCGAATGCCATTCCCATGCATAACCTTTACCATGAATATTCCTTTACCACGCATATGTTTACAAAGATTTTCGTTGTAAACTCATGCATGATAAGGGCATACTCTTGGTAAAAGTTATTCCCCCACCCTTAAACCCTTTTTACAAATACCCCTCCCCTGCCCTTAACCCTAAAATCGGACCCCTGTGTTTTTTTTTTAATCTAAAATTCCCCTTACCTCTCCACGTCATCTCGTCTGTCGTCTCTTCTCCATGATCTTCCTTGTTGACGTTGCACGTCGTAAAGAGGAAACTGAAGTGTCTTTCCGTTTCCTCTAACGACGTTGATTGCCTCCATCATCGGTACTTTATCCGGTGTGTTTTTGGGGGGGGAGACCCTCCAAGCATCCTTTTCTTTTCCTACGCATTTTTTTTGGGGGGGGGGGGGAACCCGTCAAGCCCCATTTTTTAACTTTAGACAGTACCTCACATGCCTTTATTACGTATCTCGTAGTAAAGGTATGCGTGGTAAAGGCTATTCGTGTTAACCACGCATGCGTTGTATTTCATGCGTGGTTAATGTTATGCGTGGAAAAGGCTGCGTTGTAGTAGCCATTTCCCCTTTACACCCCTAATAGCACGGGTTTGCTTAGCCATATTAAACGCACACATGGTCAGTCTCATCCATTTACAATCCTAATTGTATCGCTTCACTGTCCAAGCCATCAAATTATTCCCAAATCAAGAAATGCATCTGGATGGGCTGCGGTTCATTCAAATGGCGTGCTGCGTTTACTGCAGGGTTTTTTTAATGCCATGTGAGCTTCTTCGACTGTAAGGTTTGCCCTCGGGGCTCTAATTCAAAGTAGGATTCATAACGCGCAAATCCCATCCGCTGAAACAGAGACCAGAGAGATTGCTGGGTTTAATATCCGGGACTGGCCATAAATGAGGGCTTCAAATGATGACTTGCTCAGTATGAATTTTACAGATTGTGTTTAACAGGGCTTTAAATTGCATCCATTTACTGCACTGAAGACGTTTTCGGAATGAATAGAGTCCAATAAAAATTTCATGTAAAAGTACAGCTATCGCAAACCTCTGTCTGCGAGGGCTCGATACTGAAATATTAAACTAGCAAGGGAAGCAATTTGTACACCATAAATTTTAACACGTGCTTTCTCTAAACAGGAATATTTTCTTAATGTCGACTAACATAATCATGAATCTGTGCTATCTCTGAAAGGTAAAGGTTGCTCAGAGTTTACCAGGGCAATATATCTGAATTTGAAGTGTAACAAAAACCACGGGGATTCTGTCTATAAAAAGCGAGCTTGCAAGAAGTGATGCTAAATTGTGTACAGTAGGCATTTCTTTTATCTTCTACTCACAAATACCCTGCGTTTGTAGCATATCAGCTTAGTGGTGCTGGTAATTGAAATAATTTAGCTGTGTAATGTTGTCTATTTGTTAACTATTAGTTGCATTTTAATTTACAATAAAGAGATGACTAAGCCTCGAGATTCAAAACCGGTCCCAGGATGCTTGTTTCCAGTCCAGAGAAGACCTGGCTTGGCAATTCGGGCTGAACTGTTCCCATGAGGCACAGGGTCAAGACTGATTTGCATATGGCTGGGTCTGAACTGGGTTAGCGATGTGAGATAAAGAACAATGATGGATTCAACCTAGATCTGTGACTGGGGGTGAGTGACTGAACAGTTTTAGCGCTCTGTCCATCATCTCTTTGTGTTTACTTTGTTTGGATCCTTGCCTTAAAAAGGGCTTTCACCCCTATTCGATGATGTATGCATTGCTTGCATGTTGTCACCCATTGTAGATGGAAGGAGATGTCGTCAAGTGTCTCAGCTGATGACTTTTAAATTTGCAGACCTGGGTTTTCTTCTCAGCTCTTGCACTTGATTGAAAATCTTGTGAGCCTGGGCACATCACTAAATCTTCATTTCCCTAAAATTGTAAATATGAGCGAAATAACATGCAAGTGTGTCTGTGAACTCCAATGCCGTTGTGCAATTCTTTGAGACATGACTACCATATTCACGCCCTGGATGGCCAAGATTGATTCTGTTTGCCGCAGAAGAGCAATGATCCATTTGCGCTCTAGGGACCGTGAGCATCCCTAATGCACGAAGATACCTAGAACTTCGCCACAAGTTCCACCCAACTCAATCAAATTCCTTACTAGTAATCTAAGGCTTTCAAAGCCAAAGGTTGGCCCATTATATTTATTGGGTCAATGAGAGATCCTGCAAAATCTAAGAGCATTGGTGTGTGCTTATGGAGAATAAACCAATGCAGTACTCATTTTAGTGATGGTTTTAGAAAGTTGGTGGGATTGCCGGAAATCAAGCTAATAAATGGAACAGATTGCATTCCTTCAAGGTCCATTTAATCTATCTTGTTTACCTTTACTTAAGTACCCATCAATATTTATCACTTTTAAAAGCATGTTTAAATTATCCGCCAGTAATTCACATGTATCACAGAGGGTTAACATGCCTATGGTGGGTTGCTTTTTTGGATCAAATTCATCTCCCTACTTTTCATTAATTTCAGAGAAGTTCTTGCTCCTCTGACTCTACAACTCACTCAAATTCTCAACATGCTATATAATGCAAAGCCCATCGGCCTGTATGGCATCGTAGGAGAGTGATACAAATTCACATAGAATCTAATTGGTTGCCTTCTGATATTTTAAAGTGGAGAGTAGATTGCCAATATCTGTGACCCTGTTTGCATGATTTCACTCAGGATGATAAATATGCCTTAGACATGTAAGTAGCTGAGCTTTGGTGGATCTTTCAGCTTTCACAGGATGAGCCATGAACTTAATGTTATGACCTCTAATAAAGGCTGTCAATGTATCCCCTAGGGTTGTGAGAGAGGCATAGTCTATGTTATATTTTAGAAATCTGCCGTTAAGGAAGCTAATTATGTTGGGTAATTCTTATCCAACAGCAGTTCTTCATAAACGTCCATTGAAGAATAGATAAAGGAGGCCCTATATCTCCCATATCATGATTTAGGGGTGCATCAACTGATACCATCATCATTGGGTGATGCTGGGTGTCTGCAGATATGACCAAAGAGTGGCATAAAAATAGTCTATGACATGAATATTGATGTTAGGTCCAAGAATAAAACATGATCGTATGTTCCAATGTGTGTTTTACCACCAAAGACCTATCAATTTCATGGTTTCCATCAGCGCTCTCTTGTGACATTTCTCTACAAGGATAAATATAAGTTGTCTCCTACTCTGTTTGGAGTATGCTTGATATGTCAGAATATGATCAGCACCTAGGTGAGCAACACTAACATATTGAGTAGTTACTGAACTACCACCGGGTGTTGGTTGTATGTGTGTGTGTGCATGTGTGCTTGTGTGTATGTAGAGACCAAAAGAACACACCATAAAATTTCAGCAAGGAATTCTCACCCTAAACTCTGATAGGACCGTGAGACAATTAGTTACGCTGGACGAATGTGGAAGAAAGGTAAGATAGAGAGGGAACGGTTATTGGGTAAATTGGCAGATGCAGAGGAACAGCATAGGAAAGATGTATGTCAGGGGTGTCAGGGTAATTTAAGTTTAGAGCGACTGAATAGTATCAAGGCTGAACTCCAGATACAATTGGCAAGAAAAGCTGCAGCCGGATATCATTCATATAGATCTGGAATGTATGAAACAGGGGAAAGTGCTGGTAAGGCTTTAGCTCTGCGGATAAGGCAGGTTGCCTCAAGGAATACCATAACTGAAATAAAGGAAGGAGATCAAACTTATAAAAAGTCAGATGAAATCCTTGATGTCTTCAAGAGATTTTACCAAGAGCTTTATAAGGAAGAGTCAGAAAATGATGATCCGGGTATAAATTGGCCGGAAATGGGTACCAAACTCACCGCTAACCAGAGAGAAAAATTGGAATGTAGTATAACTATGGATGAATTATCCGAGGCATTACAGGATTTAGCATCTGGTAAGGCGGCAGGACCTGACGCCATTCCTTTGGAAGTATATAAATGTCTAAGGGAAGCAATAACACCCTTACTATTGGATCTATTTAACGGGGTTATCAATACCGGGGCTATCCCGGAATCCTGGACCGAAACAAATATTGTGGTCTTCCATAAGAAGGGGAAACCGAAAGAGAGCCCTGGTTCATACAGACCTATATCATTAATAAACAGTGATAATAAACTGTATGCTAAAATCATGGCGACACGGCTGGCCGAGATCATTGGGACCCTGATTTCTCCCTGGCAGCATGGTTTTATTCCAGGCAGAGGCACGACCGATCATATAAGGAGAGTCATCACATTATTTGATATACAAGCTGCCGATGGGGGGAGGGCCGCTATGACCCTTCTAGACGCAGAAAAAGCCTTCGACCGTGTCAGGTGGGGGTTCCTGTGGAGGGTAATGAGAGACAGAGGTTTTGGTCCGAAATTCCTACAGGCAATTTGTGCTATGTATGTCAATCCAACGGCTAGGATCCATCTTATGGGTGAGCAGTCAGGGAAGATCTATATATCAAGGGGCACGCGACAAGGGTGCCCGTGCTCACCCATTCTTTTTGCTCTGTATATAGATCCTCTAATAAATCTATTAATGGATAGCAAAATTAAGCCAGTTGTCACCAATGGATTTCGGACTAAAGTACTCGCCTATGCGGACGACGTTGCTATTTTAACCACGGATCCTGATGGTGCCCTGAATGAAATTGTTAGAATCACTTCTGAATTCAGGAGACTATCTGGATATCGTCTTAATGTAGCTAAGACGCAGGTATTATGCACCGGTAATATAAATAAAACGGATAATAGATATCTGGACTCAGTTGTTTACTTAGGAATTATAATCAATGCCCAGCCAAAGGACATCATCAAAGACAATTTCGAGCCATTACTGATCAAAATTAAACAGGATTTAAGGAGAATAGACAAACTTCATCTATCAGTTATAGGAAGGGTCAATGTCATTAAAATGTCTATCTTCCCCAAAATTTTATATAAATTTAGGTCTATCCCTTTCAAAATTGAAGATGCGTTGATAAAGGAAATGGAGTCTATATTCATGAACTTTGTATGGCAGTATGGCAAGGTTAGGAGATCTAGTAGGCTCATGTCCCTTCCCCAAGAAAAGGGGGGGCTGGGAATACCCAATCTCAGGTATTACAACTGGGCCTGCTTTCTTACAGGGATGTCCGTGCTTTTCTTCCCAGATGATGCTAGATACAGACAGGGAGCCATCCCTACTATTTATCACCTGGCACTGGGGGGGGAAGTACATGGGATATTGTCAAGGAAACATGACAAACGTTTCTTTAAAGCCTCGGGTTATAAGACTATTGGAGATATTTGGGGGATATGGTCATCTATTTGTAAAGATCAGGACATCCCAAAGTATAATCAGCATACCCTATTATGGAATTCAGATTTATTTCCGCATCTAAGTGATGATGGCCCATGGAAACATTGGGAAAGACAAGGGATCATTTCATTAGGCCAAGTAATGATTAAAGATGTCTGCAGGCCTCTAGAATTGCTGAGGACACGGTTTTCATTGCAGGGTGTTCAAGAATTTAAGTATATGCAGCTGGTTAATATCATTAAGTCGAAAAGACCGGGTCTGAATATATCTAATGACTGTGCTCTATTAGATTATCTGAAAGGTGGAGGTCATAGAATCAAAGATTTGTACAGGTTACTTATGGAGAGCCTCCCTGATGATATGATCAAGGTGGAGGAGAGCTGGGCCTCCAAACTGCAGGATCCAGACATTGATCTTGACAGAGCACTGGTAATGGACAAAAGGTTTCTGAGATCATCAAATCTAAGAGCACAGCATTTTAAGACTCTTTTTAATTTATACTATACACCGGCTAAACTGTTTAAATGGTGCAAGAGACTAGACCATAATTGTCCTAGGTGTGGCAATGGGCCAGCAGACTTATTACATATGTTCTGTAATTGTGTAAACTTGGGACCAATTAAAAATGAAATTGAAAAGTTTTTAGAGGGGCTGCTAGCTGTTAAAATTGACCTATCCCCTACACTTTTAATATTTGGTTGTGATGTAAAACTAGGTTTGAGCATAGAGATAGAGGCGCTGGTTTTTATCTCGACAGCTGTTCTCAGGATATTATTGGCTGCGGCATGGAAGGATGTGGAGCCTCCAACCTTCCAAATGTGGTTGTGTAGGCTGTTAGGGATCCACAATATTGAATCAGAACTTTATGCCCTTAAAAGAATTAAATCCAGAGAAATGGGTTTACGTGTATGGGCACCAGTGGCTAGCTGGAGGAAGGCAAGATGTGCGGCCCTCTAGATTATATTGAGAGATGCCATGGTCAATGCTTTGTATGATTGGTTTTATCCGGTTATTTATTCCTGTCTCTCCTATCAAATATTGTTAATGGTTAGCGCTGTTCATATCGTATTTATTATATTATCAAGTGCATTTATATATGTTTATATTTTACGTTTATATATTTATGTATACTGATGTATCTAATGTACATTTGGCTGCTGTGAACTTTCAATAAAAAAAAAAAAAAAAAAAAAAGACATGTAAGTAGCTGAGCTTTGGTGGATCTTTCAGCTTTCACAGGATGAGCCATGAACTTAATGTTATGACCTCTAATAAAGGCTGTCAATGTATCCCCTAGGGTTGTGAGAGAGGCATAGTCTATGTTATATTTTAGAAATCTGCCGTTAAGGAAGCTAATTATGTTGGGTAATTCTTATCCAACAGCAGTTCTTCATAAAAGTCCATTGAAGAATAGATAAAGGAGGCCCTATATCTCCCATATCATGATTTAGGGGTGCATCAACTGATACCATCATCATTGGGTGATGCTGGGTGTCTGCAGATATGACCAAAGAGTGGCATAAAAATAGTCTATGACATGAATATTGATGTTAGGTCCAAGAATAAAACATGATCGTATGTTCCAATGTGTGTTTTACCACCAAAGACCTATCAATTTCATGGTTTCCATCAGCGCTCTCTTGTGACATTTCTCTACAAGGATAAATATAAGTTGTCTCCTACTCTGTTTGGAGTATGCTTGATATGTCAGAATATGATCAGCACCTAGGTGAGCAACACTAACATATTGAGTAGTTACTGAACTACCACCGGGTGTTGGTTGTATGTGTGTGTGTGCATGTGTGCTTGTGTGTATGTAGAGACCAAAAGAACACACCATAAAATTTCAGCAAGGAATTCTCACCCTAAACTCTGATAGGACCGTTAACCACCTCAAAACTCCTTCCTCGTTCTTTCATTTGCTTACCTTTACAGAGATTCATGGAAGAGGAGGCTGGCAACTACATCGAACAGTAAGTACTATGCAGCCAATGCTTTCTGCCCCTGTCCCTCCCTTCACTTATACCTCTTTTCGCCTGTATTTTCTTCCCGAGCAGAACCTAGCCTGTTCCCCGGACCATACTTTCCTGCTTGGTGGATATTCCTTAGGAACAAAATATTACCAGGTAAGAAAAGGGTCTGAGGGAAGTTTACAGACCTGTGCGGATAAATCCCCCTACCATATATAACAACATCTTAGAATCCGCGGGTCCCTAGGAAAAAAATATATATACAGCGCAACCCAACGGGAAAGCACGAATAAAGGAAGTCCTGTTTAAGAGGACGGAATCCCATCACCCACCATAGTGGCATGCTTCATCATTTGGGATCTCCTCTTGGCTGCAAACTAGTGCAGCCAAGGAGCTGCAACTCCTTGCTAGTGTAATGGAGGAGCTCAGGGATGTTTTAGTGTTATCCGGAGGCTAGATCTCCTGAGATCGATGGAGCATGAAACAGTGTGGTGAGAGAGTGTGATGCAGTGAATAAAGAAAGTGAATTAAAATTGACTACCAGGAGAGAAAATAATTTATTAGGTATCCCGTGGTGTCAAGGGTTAACAAGCATTTGCAATGCAATAGGTCTCGCATTAGGAAAGTTTGAGCTATTGGTATTGTAAATGACACATTTTTTATTTATGTGTTGGTTTTGAAAATAGCAAAACTAATAGCTTTGTCATTTACAAGGCCAATAGTTATAACTTTCGCAAATGTGACACCTATAGCATTTGTAATGCAATATGTGTTGTATTTACGTGACTTAGATGTATTGATATTACAAATAACAATGTTAAAAGTTATTGTAATTTATAATGGCAATAGCTTCAACTTTTGTATATAACTTTTGTGAAGATTATGTTCAGTGTATTTTATTGTGACAAAAATCCAAGAACAAAAGTGAAATATTAACATCTTTTTGTGACATTTGTAATAAAGCTTTAAACATTGAGAGAACATATTTGAACCAGGTGTTGTTGAATGGTTGCACAGATTGATGCTGTGGTGGCGCTGAGTGATGCTGTGGCGTTCAGTGATGCTTTGGTAGCACATAGTGATGTTGTGGTGCACCTGAGTGATGCTGTGGTGGTGCTGTAATGGTGGTGTTATCTTAATGCAGAAGATCCTTCTCAGCACAATGCAGTCATATGATGGCAGTCATGCTTGACTGTATGATTCCTATGTATGATTCCTATTATTAATGTTCTGCTATCTGCACAACCTTCAGTGTCCCAGGTATTGGACAAACCAATATAATTGGCTTTCCAACCTCCTTTAAGCCTTTCCTACAGTCTTGAGTTAGGGGACCATTTCTTAGGTTGTGCCTTTTTAGAAAATAGGAAGGTTTTCTCTACTGCATTGGCTGGTGAAGGCTCTGGACAGACTGATTTGCATATGGCCATGTCTGAACTGGGGTGGCAGAGTGGGCTAAAGAACGGTGATGGATTAAACCCAGATCAGTTGACTGGGGGTGAGTGCTTGTATTGTCAACGCTCCGTCCATCATTTCCTTTGGTTTTCTGTGTTCGCCATAAGTTGGCAGGGTATGCTCAGATGTGAGTCCCTTGCTCACTTTGCCACTGGATTCAAGAAAGCCGGGCTGAAGAAGGCTGAAATGCCAGAAACCGGTCCTCGGTAGCTTGTTTCCGGTCCAGGGAAGGCATGGCTTGGCAGTTCGGGCTGAACTGTTCCCATGAGGCACAAGGTCAGACTGATTTGCATATGGCCATGTCTGAACTGGGGTGGAAGAGTGGGCTAAAGAAAGGTGATGGATTAAACCCAGATCAGTTGACTGGGGGTGAGTGCTTGTATTGTCAACGCTCCGTCCATCATTTCCTTTGGTTTTTCTTTGCTCACTATAAGTTGGCAGGGTATGCTCAGACATGAGTCCCTTGCTCACTTTGCCACTGGATTCAAGGAAGCCGGGCTGAAGAAGGCTGAAATGCCAGAAACCGGTCCTCGGTAGCTTGTTTCCGGTCCAGGGAAGGCATGGCTTGGCAGTTCGGGCTGGACTGTTCCTATGAGGCACAGGGTCAGACTGATTTGCATATGGCCATGTCTGAACTGTGGTGGCAGAGTGGGCTAAAGAACGGTGATGGATTAAACCCAGATCAGTTGACTGGGGTTGAGTGCTTGTATTGTCAACGCTCCATCCATCATTTCCTTTGGTTTTTCTTTGTTCGCCATAAGTTGGCAGGGTATGCTCAGACGTGAGTCCCTTGCTCACTTTGCCACTGGATTCAAGCAAGCCGAACTGAAGAAGGCTGAAATGCCAGAAACCGGTCCTCTGTAGTTTGTTTCCAGTCCAGGGAAGGCATGGCTTGGCAGTTCGGGCTGGACTGTTCCCATGAGGCACAGGGTCATACTGATTTGCATATGGCCATGTCTGAACTGGGGTGGCAGAGTGGGCTAAAGAAGGGTGATGGATTAAACCCAGATCAGTTGACTGGGGGTGAGTGCTTGTATTGTCAACGCTCCGTCCATCATTTCCTTTGGTTTTTCTTGGCTCTGGAGTGAAGCCAACTGTTTCCCCCTACTCCTTAGATCCATGCTGTCAGGGTTCTCAGCCCAGCACTTGAGAATTTTAGTGAGACGATTGAAGCATCAAAGTTTCAGATGTTGTGGCTAAGTGATCTTCTTTACACACTTACTGGCAGTATCTTCTTTTCATACTTACTGGGTAAAAGTCTGGGGTAACAGAAACATCTAGTTCATTCCTTCAAACATTGAACAACTTAGGCCCATGATTCATTTGCTTGTTCAAAGGGTGGTAAATCTATTTGCCCTGTATAAATTTCCAC
Organism: Lissotriton vulgaris; assembly: GCF_964263255.1. Classification (NCBI taxonomy): domain Eukaryota; kingdom Metazoa; phylum Chordata; class Amphibia; order Caudata; family Salamandridae; genus Lissotriton; species Lissotriton vulgaris. The sequence goes on from NC_141687.1 coordinate 915,970,895, forward strand.
TTGGCCCATTTTATGCTAGACAGTGATGTGACAAATTATGCCAGCTTTATCATAGTGGAGCTCTAGGAATATATTCTCGGATTATAGTAGGGTTCATGTTCTATCCGGATCGAAATCTAACAAGGCCTCGAGTATACTACAATTGTGACGTTTTGTGTGAAAAGCTTCTAATGAAAAGCTTTTGTAAATTAGTTTTCAGTATTCCCTCGATTTTACCAACTGTTACTGCTTATATTTCAGATTACGTTTGCAGTACAGTCCATAAATTGCCATCTGAGAATCACTAAGACTACTCGTAGCCTGACCTTCTCCACTCGAAAAACCGCTAACAACAGAGCAAATAATTGCTATTGTGGCGTTTAACATACCTCCAATTGCATATAACCAGTGTAGAAATACCAGCCTCTAGCTGTCCATCAAGTAATTTTGGTCACAGATTTACCTCATATTATCAATGGTCACTAGCATAACTCATAATGCAAACGGCTTACAGAAATGTATCAAAAAGGAACACTAGATATAAAAACACAAAAGAAAAGAAAATCTGAGAAAAACAGACAGCTAAAACAAAGCTTACAAGCTCAGTTTAGACAACCCATCTGTTTAACAAAGTTTATTTGTGGCATCACTTAAAAGGGATATTGTACAATGTAACAGTGGATTAACATTTTCCAGTACAACACTGAGCACAAGAACGTGGGAGGACGTGGGGCTGGGATGAGCAATGATTAGACTGTATAATCAAATCAATTTTAGCTGCAAAACCTGCCATCAGGCAGGGCCCTCAGAACCTTCAATGCTGGCACATCCTGGACTATTGCAAGGCTCAGCGCATATTCTGATTGAAGTATGCTCTTCAGACAAAAGAGAACATGTGAAATCATCCGACACATGACCGCCGTTTCTATGCTGTGCGCTGCACTTAGATGCCGAGTGGGCTACAGTGATGTCACACCAGCCCGAGCACAAAAAAATAAATAAAAACAAGTCTTTCCTTTGAAAGCCGTTACCCAGCCTTTTGGCTCCGTTAAATCATTTTTGCTGATGCTCAATAGCATAGACAAAAGTAATAAAAATCTGCTTGCTGTTGCCGATGCCTAACAGCATCTGCAAAAAGAAAATAAAGGCAAAATGGATAGAGTCATGGCATGTGCATGCGTCAGTCAACACATATACAGATGTATACCTCATGACACAGCAAATGTTATTTTGTTTACTTTTAATTTACTGTTCTAACATAGATATTGCCAATTTTGGAGCAGTAAATTTGTTAAAAAGTGCAAAAGCACACAGAGGAGAAAAGAGGGTACTGCAGAGAATTGCAGATGTCGGACCCTCTGAAAACAAGCTTGCAGGCATTGCTGTGGCAGGGGAGGGGGCGCATTCCTTTGAAGTCTGATGCCGAGGCTTGTGGTGTGCTATGTGCATCCGCCTGGCTCACATGAACTGCAGTACCCCCCGACTTCATCACATACAGACTGCTGGCACGCAAGGGTTGTTTGAACTGGCATCCCGTCCCGGAGCCCTGCCAGGGTCTGAAACGAGCTGCAGAGTAATTGCCTTTGGAACAAAAGGGCTCCTCTCCCAGAGCCAAGATTAATCCTGCGACGCTCACAAGATACCGAACTGGAGTTACTCATTCAGGAAACAGTGAACAAGCTGGTGAGGCGATGGGGGTGTCTACAAGGGGCTGGGGTGGTGGGGACACAGTGAAGGCAAAGAAAGGGGGAGGAAAGAACCGGGCACAGTGGCATGGGTGATGGGGCTGGAGGCAGCTAAGAAACTGAAAATGGCAGCCTTCATGAGGAGGCGATCGGTAAAAAGTCTGGGGTGGTGGGAAAACGATGACAGTGAAGGAAAAAAAACAAAAAAAGCGAAGGTGATGGCGAAAAATAGAGTAAGGAGCAGAAGCAACAATCAGATAGTAGGAGGGAGTCTTTTAGAAGCCTAGTGTTGGTGAAGACTGGCAAGAAAGGAAAGCATTGGTTGAGCTAGCGTAATCAAAAAAGTGCTGCAGTAGAAAAGTGACAAACTGAAAAGAAAGTTGTGACAAGTGTGTGTAGGTGGCAAATGGGAAAGAGTGTGGAAGGAGCTGCTAAAGGGACAGAGCAGTGATGGGAGCCAGGGACAAGAAGTGCTGGGGGACAATGAAGGAGAAAGGGGGGATGGGACCTAGGAGGAAGCCCGGTGAGATTGGGTGTGTCTTTAGATGAATGACACGGACAACAAGCTCTCGGCATTGCTGTGGCGGGGTAGGGGGGGCGGGGGAGCGGCAGCCTTTGAAGTCTTTTGCGAGGCACAGACAAATGGTGGTGTGACGTGGCTGGCGATGGCGTGCACACGCATACATCACATTAACTGTACGTGATCCGCATGTTTGGTAGAGTTTTTGAACTGCCTACTATAATCTCACCTATCTATCCCTGCGGGATATAATAGTCGAGACCTAAAAAGCAGTCAAAAAGCAAAAATTTGTTTCTCTCCTGGTAGTCAATGTTAATTTACTTTCTTTATACACCGGATCACGCACTCTCACCACACTGTTTCATGCTCCATTGATCTTAGGAGATCTAGCCTCTGGATAACACTAAAACATCTGCGAGCTCCTCCTTTACACTAGCAAGGAGTTGCAGCTCCTTGGCTGCACCAGGTTGCAGCCAAGAGGAGATCCCCAATGATAAAGAATGCCACCTTGGTGGGTGATGGGATTCCGTCCTCTTAAATAGGACTTCCTTTATTTGTGCTTTCCTGTTGGGTTGCACTGGTTACTTGTCTGTATATATATATTTTTCCTAGGGACCCGTGGATATTCCTTAGGTTCAGGAGGCTCAGAGCTACCTACTGCTACCAGATGAAATCTTTTCGAAATGATTTAGTGGAGAAACTCCCCAAACTTCTATAGTGCAGAAATGTGCTTTTCTCACTCAGTTATTCTATTGGGCAGCTATGAACCACACCACTTTCGGGCCTTCTATAGGAGACGCCTATAATTTTCTGTTGGCTGGTCCCCCTGTTTTGAGGCTGTAGGTCTTTGCCAGCTGCCACAGAGCACTACATTTCCCTTTTATCCATTTTGAATATGAGTTTCTTTGTTACGTATTTTCAGCAACATGTGATCTTAGTATATTGAAGGCTATGTTCCTCCATATATGAAATTCAACCTATTTGATCTAAGCATATAGCACAGAATTCATTGTTCGGTATTTGCCATGCATTGAGCTCTGGTTCTGCCATATCTAACCTTGAGGAAATGAATACAAAATTGATTGTGTAAAGTTGCATTACATGTTGACAAGTTGTTTAAAGCTGAATGACATCATGCACAATATTTACATCTTCCGCCTTCCTGTTTTTAACAGACCACATACAATACAATGATGTTTCAGGATGGAAGCTTCCTGGTATAGTGAACAGCTTCCAAATTTGGCATATGACTGAAGAGCCTTCTATATTTGTGTAGCTGTTACAGGCATCAGCCATTGTCTGTAGTGATTACAAATAAATAGCTATTTTATACAGCATGTAATATCAGCATTTAGCTTTAGACAATATAGTCTAAAATCCACTCCTCCAGCTAAGAAACTGAAAAATCTGATTAGCAACTAATCACATACTTCTGTACATGACAACGTTCATAAAAAGTTGTAAGTAGAAAACCTGACATTAGAGCCTAAATCTGCAGGGGCGTATCATCAGGGGGGTGTACGGGGTGGAGCAACTCCCCAGCGCGATAATTTTTCAGGGTTGGGTAATGTCACTTTCAAATCAAGCCAGTCAGGTCTGGTTGCCACACTTCACCTGTGAGGTGTGTTAGGCCCAGGCTTGAGCCAGCTGAGGCCAGTCCGGCTTTTATTTTAAAAATGAGCACTAGCTGCAGGTCCCATCATTTCACTTAAAATGTTCTGCTGGGATGCCTCTGGTGACCTACTTTGACATTCAGTGGCAGAGGTCAGAACTTCGCACTCTGCGTTAGACTCATGGCAGAAATTTCTCTCTCTAGGCAGCCAGTTGAAGTCAGGTCTTAAACTGTGTTCCCAAATGCTGCGCTGGTTCTCTTCAATCAGTGGATGTCAGAGCACCACTGCCAGCGATCCTTGCCGAAGGGAGTCTTGCCGGCCGGCACAACAGCAAGGAATTGAACAAATTAAAGATCCTGGTTCAGTTGTGCATCGTCTGCTGGGGAACGGCGGTGGGGGACAAGAGGTGGGGGGTAGAAAATAAAAAATAAAGAAAACGACCTGCTGGTCGCATCGTCAGCTGCGGCCTCTCCTCGTTGCAGGTAGCACCCGGGCTCCCAGGCATCCTAAGTCAACGACAAGATTGCTTCCCCTAAGTTCCCCTAAGCCAATCACAATGCGGCATTGCAACGTTGTGATTGGTCTGAGTGCCATGGTTCGTCTCTCAGACGGGGACGGGAGCATGTACATGTCCCACACCTGGCTTTGTAATGCAGCCTGGTGGGGAATATGCAAAGTGTGCATGAATGTTTGCCGGCCCAAGAGGGCTAGTCAAACATTCATGCTCCCTTTGAGTATACTCACCACTCCTTCCCTGGCCGCTGCTTTGGCCAGACCCACCCTTCCCGCACCTATGAAATGAAAAATAAAATGATAATAAATTGTTGTACTATAATTTTACTTCTCCTCTGCACTACTCTTAAAGCAGTGGAGAAACACTCCACCGCCGTTGCGGAGGATCCGCCACTGAACTGGTATGTTTAAATCAAGCCCGTCAAAGTGCTAGTCTAGGGAGCCCATTAGGATTGCGTCCGTCCACGACCCCAGAGTAGGAGGGAACCTCCGCATGGCATGCGGAGTTCCCTCCTGTGCAATTAGGATGTGACCGCCACCCTGGCGGTCACATCCTCTATTGCAGGCACCGCGCGGTGCCTGCCGCTTTCTGCATACAAATGCAGGGGGGTACCATAGGTACCCCCCATGTGCACCCCCCTTCACCTAGGGAGCTCGCAACCGGCCCCCGCAGTGAAGTTACACATGCTTTTCCACGGCGGAAAAGCCGCCGCGGAAAAGCATGTATCAGAGCCCATCCTAATCTGGCTGACGGTGTCTGAAAGACACCGTCACCATATTAGTGCTTTTCCGCCGCGGTTGTAAGCCAGCCTCGGCGGAAAAGCTGCGGACGGAAACCAGGACCCACCAGCCATCCTAATGTGGCGGTGGGTCTTTGGTGGGTCTGCTGCGGATTTTCCGCATCCTCCGGGCCGGCGGTGGCTTCCGCCGGCCCAGAGGATGCGGAAAATCCGCAATCCTAATAAGACCCTAGGACTGTGTCCAGGGCTGGCTTAGCACTGGTGGCACCCGGTGACACAACCTTTGTTGGTGCCCCCTAACCTCAGTGAACTGCTTGTTCACAGATTCCCTCACTACCACCCTCTAATGGTGCCCTCCATCTCTCCACAGACAATCTCTGAAATTTGTGTCAATTGATGTATAGCACCACTCAGAACAGTGTAGTGTGTCACAGCACTTTACATCACACACTTATTATACAGAGACAATGAAATTTCTGAGTGTAAATTAGTGTGTAGGAAATGTTACATAAGAAAATGAAGATTACGATGTGTAGTAGTCACGTCATCATTCAGGCTAGGCATTATATTTTAAGTGTTTGGCCTGGAGAAGCACAAGCTCAGGATTAAAAAGTAACAAACTGGTTGGCTTTCCTAATAAGAACATATTGATATCCAATAAACCTTTTGTACAACATTTGGATAATTAGAGACAAGGGAAAATCATAAAGTTTTAACATATACCATGCAGATTACAAACAGCTCTTTCATGCCAGTTAATAGCTCACTGTGATATATTAGGATCGTGACTTATAAACTGCACGTAACAAAAGGATCTCTGTGACAAAAGCAGTAACACACTGAGCTACCTTTTTAAAATACAATTCTGTGATCTGCATAGTTCTCGTTTTTTACAGCAGGCGGGTTAACCCTCTGCACTACTGTATTTAGATTAAAAACTGACACTATACAAAACCTCTATCTCCCTCTTTGATACCTTGCAGGTGGATTATTCACCAGTGTTATCTTGATATTTTTATTGTTGCCTGAAAACTGCTGGTCTCTGCAGTAGGGTCTTTTAAGCCTATACGTTATATCTGAAGGCAGATCTCCCAAGGGCAGCACCAGGTGCAGTTGCACTTGTCGCACCACGGTAAAGTCAGCCCTGACTGTGTTCCAGCAGAGCAGTGCAGGGGTGTTTTCGGCATTAGGGCTGTGGGGCTGCACCCCTCTGAAAATTCTAACACATTTACATAAAAAAATATAAAATAGATCGATCAATTTTCTTAACACGACGCACAACGCAGGGCTTTCTGTATTAAAGGCCTTCATTGCCATTGAGGTCTCTGGTTGTATGCACACTGTAGACCAGTGATGTAATAAGCGTCATGGTTTTGGATGTGGGAAACTTCATCCTTGCTTGATTTCAGACGTCTGTCATTCAAAGACGTAGATCCCACTCTTTCATCATACGTGAGCGTGGATGCAGGCACTTCTGATCCGGTATCGTGTTCTCGGCAATGGTAAGTGATTGTAAGCTAATGCTGTGTTCTGTATCTGGTGCCGAGACCCATCATCACTCTAACCTCCTCCACTGTGACACCCCAGGCCCTCCCTGCACATTGCTCGCTCCTTTAGCAGTGAAGTTTCGGCATTTGCTCCTTTGTGAAATGGATCCAAATAATGAGTAGCGTTCACTCTTGTTCCCTTGTGAAATGGATACAAATATCCAGGTCTGGCCCAAAGTGAGAGATATGTGCTTACCGTGTAACATGTGCTTACAGTGACCAGTTCTCTGATGTATGGAATTAAAAGTGGCCCTGTGTACATGCCCCGGAATGAACATGGATGCTAAAAACATGGATTGACTTGCAAACCATGAACATTAACAACATCGAGGGAATGCATTTCAGCAATTTAGTTCCTCTCTTATTTTACATGCTTTACTTAATCTCGCATTACAAGTTAGCTATTTGATAATGTTGTTGTTTATCTGTATTTTCTTCTGTGCATACTTTGAAGCTTGAGCCATGCCCAATGTTTAGGAGGGGCTTTCATTGAGCACTCAGGCGCTAAGGCTAAAGCCAAACAAAGTGCATGTCAGTGGGTTTGCCTCTCTGCGGAGCACAAAGAACAATGTTTGTGTATTTCATTTGCCACTGAAATTATGTGGATATGTGTGTGAAAGGTGGTACACTGATGTCAAAATATTTGCAAGGCAAAAGTAAGAGAAATTAAAGTGCTTAAATTTGAGGGAGTGCATTGCATGTTGGGGATGGTGAAGTGACAGAGATGTGATGAAGGGCATTCAGGGAAGAGTGAAAAGAGGATGCTGAAGAGGACAGAGAAGTGGTTGAAGATGTGATGGACAAGGTGGTACACAGACAAAATATCGAGATTTAAATTTCGATATACAATTATATCGAAGTTTAAATATCGAAGGGATACAATATCGAAGGTAAGTAATATCGACACTCTTAATATCAATATTAGTAATATCGAAGTTTTAAATATCGATGTCAGTAATATCGATGTAAATAATTTCGATGTTACTAATATCGGATTTTTAATCATTTGTGTGTATATTGTATTGTATTTATTATGTATTTTAATTTTTTTCATGTAATTTATTTAAATATTGATTTTTAGTACAGTAGCGGGTTGTGGGTTTATAGGGGAATAGGGTGGGAAGTAATTTAATTATAAAAATTAATTATTATTAGTAGGTATTAAATATTTTTAAATAATTGGTAATTAAATATAATTAATTAGTAAATAATTTTAATTATTGATTAATTGATAAGTATGTTCTGTAGTGGGCTATGGGTTTAAAGGGGAATAGGGTGGGAAGTAATTTAATCATGTAAAAATAAATATTAATTATTAGGTATTAATAATTAATTTTAAATAATTGGTAATTTAATTTAATTAATTGGTAAATAATTTTAATTAATTGATTAATTGATAAATATGTTCTGTAGCGGGTTGTGGGTTTATAGGGGAATAGGGTGGGAAGTAATTTAATTATGTTGAATTAATTATTAATTAGTAGGAACTATAAATTAATTATAATTAATTGGTAATTAATTTTAATTAATTGGTAATTAATGTTAATTAAATCATTAATTGATAAATGTATTCTGTTGCGGGTTGTGGGTTTATAGGGGAATATGGTGGGAAGTAATTTAAGTGTAATTAAGTATTTCAATTTCAATTTCAATTTCAAAGTTTCTTTATTCGGCTGAAGGTAAGTTCAGTCATAAAAGTACAGAAAAAAACACATGTATAAGCAATTCATCAGTTAAAAAGATTAGATATCCTATCACAGCTCGTGCAAATGTGAAAGTGCAGTTTATCAGAGACTTGTTAACCTTCCATACTTTTTCTAAATCTCAGGGCTGTTTTTAGAAAATTGCATACGTATAAAGTGCTTTCACTGTGCAGCATTTTAAGATAAATTAGTGCGGGCCTTATTTGCACAAAATTCAATTTTTTAAAAAGCGGTTTTAAAAACATTTTTCGTGGTAACGTGTAATAGGAGCATATCAATAAAAAGTGCGCCAGGTCTTGCGGAGACTTATTGTCGCAGCCGCAAGCTGGCAACACTTGTCCCCTGTGGGCTCCACTGGGCACGGCTAGCAACAGGTGGAATAAATCAAAACGAAATCTAGTCAATAAAAAGCGCTCATATCTGGAGATGGGCCAGGATAGATATGGTTCTTTTTGAAAACATGATTTAGTTAAAGTATGACTCATCACGCTGCCCTTCTTCAATTCGGCCTCTTCCCTGACCATCTGGCGAGTCATTAAAAAGGTGTCCTTTACAAAAATTACATCTCGCTTTGTGACTAACTGTGGTGTTAAGAAGAGGTCCATCCTGCCAAAATCTTGAAGGCAGTTTTGAATATACCTTATCCAGGGTATCTTGAATTTCCCTTCCCAGTTAAGTGCTTCCGATAAAATGTTCTGGGTGAAAGGTATTTCATTGTTCATCCAGCAATTTAGCCAGCACAGGAGGGGGTTTACCGCATTTTTGTCCTCTAAATAAGGCATGCCCAGTTCCTCGTGGGTAGAGTAGTTGGCCGTGCTCTTTGGTAAACATAAAACTTGTTTTAAAAAACTGTTTTCAGTGGTTGCTAGGTCGGCCACAGGTAAGAAGCCCCAAAGGTCACTCCCATAGCAGGCAACTGATATGCTTTTGGCTTGGTATAGTTTCATCAGCGCAACCACTGGTGTATTACCCATTTTACGTGCAAAGTCAGTTATTGCAGCATTGGTCCTTATTAGGTCTCCTCTCTTTTTCTTTAATGCGGTTCCCCATGTAAGTTTACTGTCAAACAATACGCCAAGGTATGAGAAGGTTGTTGTAGTAGGTATTTTTTCCCCATTGACAGAAAGTGGGTAAGACTTTTTGGACCCAGATCCTACCTTCATGATGTATGACTTGGCGTTGTTAATGCACAGGCCTCGTGAGTTCATAAAATGAAAAAAAGAGTCCAGTAGAGTTTGAAGGCCAAGTGCAGTTCTGGAGATAAGGACGGCGTCGTCAGCATAGAGCAGGACAGGAACGCCCCGTTTCCCTATGTATGGGTAGTCCGTGTTTGTTTTTAAAAGATGCTCCTCTAGATCATTAATATAAAGGTTAAAAAGAAAGGGCGCTAAAATACAGCCCTGTCTAACCCCTCGATTTATTTTAAAGTCTCTGGTTACTTTTAAGTCTTTGGTGTACCGCACATTTGCTTGTGTGTCGCTGTGGAGGTCGGCCAGAAAGTTGATTACGTTTTTTTCAACCCCCATTTTCAGCAGGACATCCCAAAGTTTACTTCTGTCAACGCAATCGAAGGCCGATGAAAGGTCCATAAAGGCCATATTTAGTGTGCCGTTTCTGGCCAAAGTATATTTGCCACTAATTAGGTATAGATTCAGGCATTGTGTTATTGTAGAATGTCCTGGTCTAAAGCCATATTGTACTGGTGACATAACTTTATTGTTTTTAGCCCATACGGACAACCTATTTAGGATGATCCCACCAACAACCTTAGCGACTGAGTTGATCAGGGAGATTGGCCTATAGCAGGCTGCATTGCTTCTGTCTCCTTTCTTGTATATGGGTACAATGGTTGAGGCTCCCCAAGACTTAGGAGCCCCGGTAGCGGCTCCAGCGTTAACCACCGCCGTAAGAATTGGAGCCCAGAAGGGGACGTTAGATTTGAATAAGTCTGGGGGAAGACCATCTAGGCCCGGGGCTTTGTTACTAGTTAGACAGCGAATCCCCCTTTCCACTTCCTTGTCCGTGAACAACAGCGGCCTTTCTACGGGAAGTGTCGGAGCTTGTGTTTGCCGAGTATCTTCGCTCCTAAAAATTGCGCTATAATGGGAGACCCACTCATCTTCAGGTATGCCAGTACCGATGGTGGCAGCGTCAGGATCATCGAACATCGGTTTGTTGATTATGCTCCAAAACTTGGAGCTGTTGCCCAGGATAGATGGATCAAGTAGAGATTCCCATAGGTTTGCCTTTATAACCTTTTTACGGGATGCCAAAGCAGATTTATATTCGGAGCGCAAGACTTTAATTAATGTTGGATCCCTTGGTTTATTCTTAAGAGCCATTAAGTAATGTAATTAAGTAATAATGTATTTAAAAGAATTGATTTGTTAATTATATAATTGTTAATTAATTATTAATTGGTAAATAAATATTATAATATGGTATTTTTTAATAATTTTTTTAAGTAAAATATATTTTGCTAATCATGTTTTCAATAATTATGTATATGTATTGTAAATGGTTTAGATTAATTTAATAGTTTAAATGTTTATAAAAAAAAAGTAAACATTTATTTCTAACTATATCATTTTAACCTCTACGCTATCCAACAGTTTCCCTACTGTTGCACTCTTTGGAGTTGGAATAGTAATTTTTACCCCTACGCTATCCAACACTATCCCTACTGTTGCACTCTCTGGAGTTGGAATAGTAATTGTTACCCCTACGCTAACCAACACTTTCCCTACTGTTGCACTCTCTGGAGTTGGAATAGTAATTTTTACCCCTACGCTATCCAACACTTTCCCTACTGTTGCACTCTCTGGAGTTGGAATAGCAATTTTTACCCCTACGCTATCCAACACTTTCCCTACTGTTGCAATCTCTGGAGTTGGAATAGTCATTTTTACCCCTACGCTATCCAACACTTTCCCTACTGTTGCACTCTCTGGAGTGGGAATAGTAATTGTTACCCCTACGCTATCCAACACTTTCCCTACTGTTGCACTCTCTGGAGTGGGAATAGTATTGGTTACCTCTACGCTATCCAACACTTTCCCTACTGTTGCACTCTCTGAAGTGGGAATAGTAATTGTTACACCTACGCTATCCAACACTTTCCCTACTGTTGCACTCTCTGGAGTTGGAATAGTAATTTTTACCCCTACGCTATCCAACACTTTCCCTACTGTTGCACTCTCTGGAGTTGGAATAGTAATTTTTACCCCTACGCTATCCAACACTTGCCCTACTGTTGCACTCTCTGGAGTAGGAATAGTAATTGTTACCCCTACGCTATCCAACACTTTCCCTACTGTTGCACTTTCTGGAGTGGGAATGGTAATTGTTACCCCTACGCGATCCACCACTTTCCCTACTGTAGCACTCTCTGGAGTGGGAATAGTAATGGTTACCTCTATGCTATCCAACACTTTCCCTACTGTTGCATTCTCTGGAGTGGGAATAGTAATTTTTACCTCTACGCTATCCAACACTTTCCCTACTGTTGCACTCTCTGGAGTGGGAATAGTAATTGTTACCCCTACGCTATCCAACACTTTCCCTACTGTTGCACTCTCTGTAGTGGGAATAGTAATTTTTACTCATACGCTATCTAAAATGTATTTATTTATTTTTATTATTTTTATGTTGTTATTAATTGTTATTTATATTATTATTTTATGTATATAAATGTATTTGTAATTTATTATATATTTATTTATTTATAAGTTATTAAAATAATTAATGTAGAGTTATTTTGCAATGAAAAATATACTATGTATTATATCTTAATTATTATTAATTTGCATCACATTATGTATTATTTTAAAATATTATAATATAATTTTAAATATATTTATAACATTTATAAGTATTATTTTGTTAATATTACAATTTTATTTTAATAAAACAAAACGATATTTTACAAAAAACAATATTTTTGACGTTCTATATTATTTTTTCGAGATTTTTGTCCTTACCTTGTTAGGTATAGGATCCCGATATTTTTGCCATCGATACTTTTTGTTGCGATAATTGTGTATGTCGATATTAATGTATTCTATATTTTGTCATAGATTCGGACAAGGTATGCAGGGAAAAAGAGGATACATGTCTAACATAAAACACACATAATTGAAGGCCAAAACTCCTTCCACAAGCCTCAATGCTATTTAATTCACAGACTCACTATTTCAGAATGTCAACATTTCCAATGTTAATTATTTATAAGAAATCATTTTTGTGACTCACTTATCTTTAACAGCTAACCTCCAGTGACAAAGCCAATCATACTGACAGGCTTCAGGCGTATGTCAGTTGCTGTGCCATTTATCTGGATAGAAACCAAAATACTGGTCTGATGGCACACTATTGGAATCACAGAAATGTATTTGGTATGTCCCTTTATAGAGAGCACCCACTTTTTTGATCTCACTTAAAGCCCCGACTGCACATATTTCTACATAACTGGTTACAGCTAGCGTCTGTGGGTGCTTCTCAAAGTCTGGTTTGAGCATATTTTTCCAAAGTTAATGCTGCATGCAGTGCAAGACACTGGGCAAGCATATATTTTAAAGGACTTAAGTTGTCATGCATAAGAATTGAAACATTACAGTAACTGTTGAACAAATTAATGCAAGAAGATATGGGGCACTTTTTAATATGTTTAATATTTCAAGACTATACGTTCCCACTGCTTAATAAGCCTTGCTTTATTGCTACATTCATTTGCTTTAAAATGCACCATTTGCCAATCTTTTTTTCATTTCCTTCTGCAGGGACTCTTCCTTGACCCCAGGTTTGTCAATAGAACTTGTTCACATCGCTTGCTATATAGAAATTATGCCCAAAGTTTACACCCCTGCCCACTTTTAAATGGGGTCTTTTTGGATGAACTTATGTACTGTGATTCTTTGACGATTAGGTTTTCTCTGAATTTTTAATTTGTGATTAACTGATGCACTGTGATTCTGTAACAAATATGTTTCTTTCTGGTTTTTAATTTGATTTCTATATACCCGATGAGATATTGTGAACATTTGTTTATTATGTCATGCATTGCTATCTTGATAATGTTTTAACTATATATGTTTTCAGGACGTTTTTCTGAATTTTAATTGGTACAGGGAAGAAAACGTATTTCTTCCATGTTTTAATAAATAAGATTGTTAACGTTACATTTTAGTGTGGAAATTTAATATTTGCCTTTATTATCAGGCTTCTTTGGATGTATGTGATAAATGTGAGAGAGTAAGTAAAAAAGTAGTATTTCCAGGGATTCACCTGTGACTTTGTTGCCACTTTTAAATGTCACCAGCCACCACTGGAGCAGTGTATTGCAAGGTGTACCCATGGTTACAAGACCCTTATGAAATATAATACTGAAGCAGTGACAAGGATAGTTAGAATGGCATAAAATACAATGAAATGAGGATCCAACTGGCGGCAGGGGTCTCCAACCAGGAACTTGTGAGCTACTGTAGCTCTCAAGCCACCTCTAGGTAGCTCACCTGTGTGCAGCCCAGCTTATTAAATTAGAAGGCTTTTGCTTGGTTGAATTATTATTAATATAGCAAAATTGACAATATACAACACTAATAGTATTAGTGGCGCTCAAAGTATTTTATTGAACAGTATTACCTCTCAGTTCAGAAAGATTTGAAACACCTGAACTAGCTTGACTCACAATTAAAACTCGAATTTCAGCTGAGTGTTTACTAGTAACTGTTAGATCTGGGGGTCTCTAGTTGGAGAGGTAGGTACCAATGTCCAAATAGGGACCATTGCTTCTAATCAGGGTAAGGGGGATACACTCTTTAGATAACCCCTGTTCACCCCCTTGGTAGCTTGGCATGAGCAGACAGGCTTATCAAAGGCAATGTGTAAAGTATGTGTACCAACACTCACGGTAACACAGTAAAACAGTGAAAACACCACAAATGGACTCCATACCAGTTTAGAAAAATAAAGTATCTTTATCTAAACTTCACAAGACCAAAACAACAAAAATCCAACATACACAGTTCAAGAATATGATTTTAAAAGAGTTCTAGGGTTTGCGTCACCATAATCCACAGGTGCGTCACGTTTAGCCCAAAGTACCTGTAGATGCGACAAAAGTTCCAAGTGGAAGCTATAACATTGAAAAACAAGCGCTGCATCACTCCAGAGACCTTGGGGAGGTGATGCAACAGCCCAGCTGGATGCAGCCGGCATGTTGCAACGAATCCAGTCTGTATCGGGAGGGATGCGATGCCTTGAATGGATTCAGGTGCGCAGGTTCTGTAGGAAGCGTCTCGCACAGGCACGATGCGATGATCTTTGGGCCGGCGCAGTTCTCAGGTGTGGCGGCGAGGCACGGCGCCGATCTTCTCCTCTCACAGCCCCTCGATGAGATGGCTGTGCGACGATGTTCGCAGCGACGTAATGTGGTCCGCAAGCACGCGGTGTGGCAATCTCACCCAGCGACGACGGGCTCTACGACGATACTCGCAGCGACAGGAATCTTCCCGCGCCGGGGCAATGGGTTCCGCAAGCGAACAATGCGTCGGTTCTTGCAGCGACAAGAGGCGCTCCGACTATCTTGATCTTCACGTTGGCAGGAATTTCCTTGCTCTGTCGGGGATGTGCTCCGTAAGCAAGCGATGCGTGAAAATTGCAGATCTTCTTCTTTTCTTCTTGTCCAGCTATCCAAACAGCAGGCACATCTTCCAGAGGCCCCACAACTGGATTACGCACTCTAGGAAGGGCAGATTTCATACAGCAGATTTCAGGGTGAAGCTGGGGGTGAAGTCCTTTTGTTCCTGGGACTTCTTTCCAGGAGACCAGCTCTCCTCAGGCCCTTGGAGATCTCTTCATGCAAGGGGACACAGCACACAGCAAAGTCCTTCCCCTCTCCTTGGCAGTAAAGCACATGCAGGTCAGTCCACAAGCACACAGCAGGACAGTCCTTCCTCTTCAGTCTTCCAGCTTTCTCCTTGGCAGAGGTTCCTTCTTGATTCCAGTATGATCTCATTTTCTGTAGTCTGGGTAGCCCTTTTTATTCCAGTCCTTCCTTTGTTCTCTGGAGGCAGAGAGGCCTTGGCTTAGTCAGAACCAGTTCTGGTCAGTCCTGGAGCACTTTGTTTTTCTGACTTCTTCTTTCCTTTCAGAGAGAGGGGCAGGGTCGTCATCTGCCCAGCAGGAGGTGGAGCCAGCATTGTGGAAGGCAGGCACAGCCCTATTCAGGCCCAGGTGCTATCCCCTCCCACCACTCAAGATGCAGATGCAGCTATTCAGCCTAGGGCTGACTCATCCAACCTCCTGGGGGCTCCTCCGCCCCTGTTACTCACAAACCAGACAGTCAATTCACAAACAGGCCAAGGCACACAGAAAGGTAAGACAAGAGAACGGCCACTTTCTAAAAGTGCTGTTCTCAAGCACAGAATTTAAAAACAATTCTTCCTAAAAGATAGGAATTAAATTCTGAGTTCAGGGATACCAGACTTTAATTTTCTATCTTGCTCCTATGGGAAGATATGCAGGTAAACATTATACACAGCATTCCCCATTGTATCCTATGGGCAAGATAGTCCTCTCAATAGTGAAAAATGAAAATGGTTGTAGTTCACTACCAGAGCATGTCACACACACAAGTACATGCTCTACCTTTCATATACACTGCACCCTGCCTAGGGGGTACCTAGGGCCTTCTATAGGGGTGTCCAATGTGTAAAAAAAGGGTAGGGTTAGGCTTGTCGAGTGTGGACACTGGCCAGGGCAGCATGGCAGTTAGCAACTGCATCCAGGCACCGCAGTGGCAGGCCTGAGACACCATTTTAGGGCTACTCATGTGGGTGGCACAATCAGTGCTGCAGGCCTACTAGTAGCATTTGAATCACCAGCCCTGACACTCTCAGTGCACTTTACTAGGGACTTTTTGGTAATACAAATATGCCAATCATGGATAACCAATCACAATTACAATTTACTCAGGGAGCACTTGCACTTTGACACTGAAGCAAAAACGAAATCCAGCACAGCGTCAAAAATACAGGAGGTAAAGACAAAAAGTTAGGCGAAACCACGCCAAAGATGCCAGGTCTAACAGTAACTATGTACGCATGCACAGTTGAGATGAGGATATATTGTCACAATATTGGTGCACATGTTCTCTTCTCAGTGTGTGACCTGTCTATTTGTGAATTTAGGAATCATGGCGAAAGACCCTCAGTTCATTATTTGGCAGCTGACATGGAACAGCCTCAAAATGCTTTGCTGTTTGGAATATAGAGCAGTTGTAAAAAAAATACTTTTGGTAGGATTCTTATCAGGGACATAATCCCTTTCCTCCAGGGGCTGTATGTGCAGCACATTTTCCTGGTTAGTGCTGGGTGCACCCTTCAAAAGGTGTGCCAAGCACTAACCAGGAAAATGCACCGCATTATATTGAATGTACGGCCCTCAGGGTAGCAGCAAATTCGCTTTAACCCCGGGCAGCTCATTCAGGTGAAAAACAGAGCAGCTGCTTTGAAGCCGCTCTGTGTTTCACTGTGTAGGTGGAAACCTGCTTGCACTTTGAAGGGGAATTAGAGATCCCCTTGCAGGTGGGTGCAATAAGTGACTGCCTCCAGGGAGCTGCCTTCAGGGGGCACACTGACAGTGCGTCACCTTACAGCTTCTTTGCCCCTGCATCTGTAATATGGCGAAATGCAGAGGCAAAGGGATTCCCTCATTACCATGGGGTCTCACCCCCTTGCAAATGAGGGAACGCCCTCTGATATCGATGGTACTTTATGTGCACCAGAGCTATTGGTTTTACAGAAGGGGACACACAGGTGTTAGAAGCCCCTACTGTTATACCAAAGTGCCCAAGGGGAGCACAAAGAGAGAGCAAATGCTGTTGCATCTCATGGTCGCTCCCAGGACTGCAACATGCAGCACATTCCAGTTTTATCTCTCATGGTCTGCTGTGTAAGTATAGAATTATTATTCTTCACTCCATATTTATGTACCTTGAAAATATATCGTCACGGTTCATATATGTGAAGTTATATATAGTTAAACGTACCCATAGAAACCTAGCTTCATGATGTTTGCGCCCTCGTTATTCATAACAATATATTTTGGTCCATCATATTTCTGTTTACGATATTCTGACTAAATACCTTTTTTTCAGCAGACCTGCAAGCCGCTGTATCGTTATAGAATTTTGTAATTGATATATACTGCTAGATTTTTAATAAACTTACTGGAGTCAAAGTTTTGTCTGTAATTTACAGGTCACAGGCTTGAATCTCAAAAAATGCTTAGAGGGTTATTGTACCTGCTCCAGAACACTGTAATGTTAGGTGGCAGATTTGTTTTCTAAGTGAGACAGGATTCTGGGTTATTGGTTTGTTGTAGGTATCCTGTAGGTCTCAAATTACATGTGTGCCAAAATGGCTCAATGAGTTATGCACCCACTGTGAATAGCTACATATAAGATGTGAGGCATAAGTTTGAATCCTTGCAATTGTTTTCTACACAATCTTTCATTCAGTTAAGGCTCATAAAAGATAGGTTCAGTTATGTAGTATTAAGCTTATAGTGGCAAAATGGTCAGTTTGTAGTGTGGTATATAAATTGCTATCTTTAGTGTGATAACAAAGACATTTATACTAGTGCAACCAGCTTATGTCCGTGCCCAGTTAGCCTCTATCCTTTGTGTGCTTTCCCTGTGATTGGCCCAGTCTTCTAAGGGAGGCTGGCAGAGTGTCCACTCAGACTGCCACAGATTTGAGAGCATGACAAGTGGCACTTGTTTCAGGTTCAGGCAGTAGGGAGAGTTTGTTGGTCCAATTTGAATCCAACGTTTTGTCTTGTTAAGGATGAAATGCGGCTTTCCCACCACCTGCAAAGAAAGTATTTGAGGCAGTTTCCAGTACTGGGCCTGTCATTGAAATGCCCTCCTCCTATGTGTCTATCTAAAGTGCCCTTGTCTGCAGCAGAAAGCCGTAGAAGTTGTTCACGATTTGGACTCGGCTTGTTTCCCTCTCCCACTTCAGCACTGTCCCATCTATGCTTCCTATTATTAGCTCCCTTCAAGCAACCTTCTTACAATTAAGGCCAGCCTATTCCAATATATAGAAGGCTGGGAACTGAGGGATATTATTCCCCTCACACCCCACTAACCTTTTTGACTAACCTACCCCCCCCCCCCCCCCCCCCCGCAAATCTGGGCTGCCATTTCGTATTTAATTAACCTTCCAACTAAGAACCTCAATGTTAGCAACTCTCTGCTGGGTCTAGTAAAACATTTAGCCCATTGATGAGAATAACAATATCTACTTGCACTATTCTCAAAATAACTGAAGGCATTTAAATTGCAGAGTATAGGCACCACCAGTTCATATTTGTCTTGCATGTGCCTGAAAACCAGCAGATGAAACGCTCTCTCTATTCCAAAGACAGATCACACCAAATATTCCAGGAGAGGAAGTACTTCTTTGAGACAGATATTTTTCTTCAAGAAACTCGACCTTTGATCTGAAACAGTGCAGCTTTGTGAACAGATTACCAACATATTTGACCTTCTAACATTTGACTCTTCTACTGGTGATTGCGTTTTAGAGTATGACCCTAGAAAGGTGCTGGAGGCTCCATCAGTCAGCCGAAGATATTTAGAACACCAATGATCTTAAGGTATTGATGGGACAAATGCCACCTTGACTCGCAACTTGCGAAGATTTTTTTTGACATTTTAAAATCTTTGTGAGCTACAAATATTTGCATTTTTTTAAAAGGAGCAAACAGTAGCAGATATTGGCAGCGAAATCTTGCAGGAGAAAAATGCTGAAAAAAGATGTTTAGTGAGAAGTATCATTTACAGAACATTTCATTTGCTTGAAAAGCCTTTAGCAAAAACTTTATGAAAGTCGTTTAGCGAATGACTCACAGGAACTTCTTACCCCTACAAAATTAACGCAAAATAAAGGGTTTCCCCTGAAAAGTGAAGAGAAGCCCCTGAGTCTCCCATATCTCACAGATACTCTTTGGTCTTCCGCTGAATAGAGGCAAGAGGGACTGCAACTGGACTTTCCGCAGACTTGCAATGGTTTGGAGCTTGTCATGCTCCAGAAAGTGGACTATCACTTGGTGCATTTTGCCTGGACATTGCTGGACTGCAGCTAGTGTCAACTGTTGTGCTTGGGTCTCGAAGTACTCTCCAAGGGCCGGTGAACTGGCCTCCTGTCCTCAAGGCCCAAGGGACAGAAAGGATCTCACTGTCTCCACAAGATCTTAAGACCACACTGGGTGCTGCGGAGAGAGGTGGAAGTTATTGTGGTTGGGACAAGGACCATACACTGTCCTCTCGCTGTGAAGAGGAGTGTGTGCGTAATAATCAGCAGCCTTCTGAGGTTGCGGACATGAGGAGTTTGAGGAGTGCTGGGAAAGCTTGCAGAGTCCAAGGGACCAGTGCTTGCAATCAAGGGGACCTTTGCTTGCTTGTGTTCCCGAGCATGAGGTGTCCAAAGGGTGTTGGGGGAACTGAGTCAGGAGCTGAGACTGTCATCGGCCTCCAGATCAGGAAGACAACAGTGCCTGACATCACGACCTCTGTCTGAGTTAGTTGGTTCCTTCTCTCCGTATCCACTCCACAGGGTGTGTTGTTTTGGAAAACATTGCGATGAGACATGAGGGGTATACAGCTGACTGTCAGGGGTGTATGGCAGGTCACACCTCTGGTTGAGGGGAAAATATCTCTCCAGATGTGAAAGCGCACCTGCTTCCTTGGCCACAACGTTTTGGCTATGGGGGGATAGCGATCCCACACTTGTGCAAGTGCCGTCAGGCACCCGGAGTTCTAGTCCAGATGGATGAAACTAAGTAACTGTTTCTTTCTTTGTTAGGTGCTTCTGTATGTCTAGTCAACAGGGTGCCAAAAGGGGCAACAGGAATCATTGGCTGGTAAAGTTTATAGGATTGAGGGGCACTGTCATGTGGCATAATCATACACTGGTGAATGTTTGACTTCTCTGCAATGGGAAAGTTAATAACTGCATATAAATGTAAACTGTATATACAATATGTGTTTCGTTTTGATTTCTATAGAGAAGTTTGACCACTGCTTTTTAACTGTAGAGTGTATATACAATTTCTATCTTGTTTTGATTCCAGTGTGCGTGTGTAAAACAAAGACAAGTGTTTTTATGCATACAGTGTGGAGTATTTTTTGGGCGAATGCAGTGGTTTGCGAGGGGGTGTTGTGCCAATACTTTACATTTTAGCCCTGAGGATGAGCCTGACTGCACTGGGCCAAGCTACCAGATGATTAGCAGAGGTTATCGGACAAGCGTGTCATACTCATTGTATTTGGATCCGTGAATTCTGACTGGCTTCGATGTGTCTTAGCCAGCCCGAAATCGATGAGTCTAACAGTCTCTTGGCCATGAAGGGAAGGGTAGGTGGGTAAAGCTCCTTGCAATGTCAGTGCGGTACACAGACAAAATATCGATTTTTAAATATCGATATACAAAAATATCGAAGTTTAAGTATCGATGGGACAAAATATCGAAGGTAAGTAATATCGACAGTCTTAATATCGATATTGGTATGGTATCAGTAATATCGAAGTTGTAAATATCGATGTCAATAATATCGAAATTAATAACTTTGATGTTACTAATATCAATTTTTAAAGAAATTTAGTGTATATTATATTGTATTTATTATGTTTTATTATTTATTTTTAATGTCATTTAATTAAATATTGTCTTTTACTACTGTAGCGGGTTGTGGGTTTATAGGGGAATAGGGTGGGAAGTAATTTAATTATGTTAAATTAATTATTAATTAGTAGGAATTATTAATTAATTAATTGAGAAATAATTTTTAATTATTTTTAATTAATTGATTAATTGATGAATATGTTCTGTAGCGGGTTATGGGTTTATAGGGGAATAGGGTGGGAAGTAATTTAATAATAATTAATTAATTGATATATGTTTGTACATATTTTCATTAATAATTAATTGGTAATTAATTTCTATTAATTCGTTAATTAATTAATATAATTTTTTACATATTTATAATTATTAATTAGTTGGTAATTAATTAATATTAATTATTTAATTACATTAATTATAGTAAAAAAAATTATATATAATTTATTGTTATTCTTAATTAATTAATTGGGAAAAATAATATTAATTATTAAATTTAATTAATTACAGCAAATGTGCTAATATATTTACTTTATTGTTATTGTTAATTAATAATTAATTGGTAATTAAATAATATTAATTAATTTTGGGTAAAGGAGTATTTTTAGGGTTCAGGGTCAGTTTTCAGTTTTTGGGTAAAGGGGTATTTTTAGGGTTCTGGGTCAGTTTTCAGTTTTTGGGTAAAGGGGTATTTTTAGGGTTCAGGGTCAGTTTTCAGTTCATGGGTAAAGGGGTATTTTTAGGGTTCAGGGTCAGTTTTCAGTTTTTGGGTAAAGGGGTATTTTTAGGGTTCAGGGTCAGTTTTCAGTTTTTGGGTAAAGGGGTATTTTTAGGGTTCTGGGTCAGTTTTCAGTTTTTGGGTAAAGGGGAATGTTTAGGGTTCTGGGTCAGTTTTCAGTTCATGGGTAAAGTGGTATTTTTAGGGTTCAGGGTCAGTTTTCAGTTTTTGGGTAAAGGGGTATTTTTAGGGTTTAGGGTCAGTTTTCAGTTTTTGGGTAAAGGGGTATTTTTAGGGTTCAGGGTCAGTTTTCAGTTTTTGGGTAAAGGGGTATTTTTAGGGTTCTGGGTCAGTTTTCAGTTTTTGGGTAAAGGGGAATGTTTAGGGTTCTGGGTCAGTTTTCAGTTCATGGGTAAAGTGGTATTTTTAGGGTTCAGGGTCAGTTTTCAGTTTTTGGGTAAAGGGGTATTTTTAGGGTTTAGGGTCAGTTTTCAGTTTTTGGGTAAAGGGGTATTTTTAGGGTTCAGGGTCAGTTTTCAGTTTTTGGGTAAAGGGGTATTTTTAGGGATAAGGGTCAGTTTTCAGTTTTTGGGTAAAGGGGTATTTTTAGGTTTCAGGGTCAGTTTTGGGTTTTTGGGGTACAGGGATATTTTTAGGGTTCAGGGTCCGTTTTGGGTTTTTGGGGTACAGGCGTACAGGGTAAAAACAAAAAAATATTACATTAAATCAAATAAATTACATGAAAAAAATTAAAATTACATTAAATTATTAAGTGTTTTATTTATTTTAAATATATATGTATTAGTTTTAATTTTGTTTTAATATTTTTATTTAATAGTTGTAAAATTATATGTATTTTAAAATTATTTTTACATTATTATTAATACATTTAAAAAAACGATATTTTTGATTCCGATATTTTTGTACTACGATATTATTTTTTCGATATTTTTGTACTTACCTTAATGAAGATAGGATTCCGATATTTTTGCTGTCGATATTTTTGCTCCGATATTTTTGCATTTCGATATTCTGTCTGTCGATATTATGTCAGACATTCGTCAGTGCATTGTGCACTGGGATAACTTTTGTTGAGGTCATTTATGTGTTCTGGATGGATGCTCATAAACCATTCAACAATGTTTGAAGAAAAAAGACAAATGCCTATGCTGTGCACCCTTGGGTGACAAGTTATATTTATAACATAGCTCTCAAGTCACCTGTTTTCTAGGGTGTCTTATATCCACTCACCTGCCTTGCTGTTCTATGAAAGAGACTGGTTTCAATGCAGCCCAGGTATGGAACAGCAGCAGCGCTGAGCAAAATGCATATAGCATTAATAACGTATATATTTTTTTTTTTGCGATTCATTCACTGTAAACAAAAAATGTCATTACTGAGGTATTCGGTTTGCCGACTTTCAGGAGTGCGGCAGAGTCTGCACCACATGGAGTCAAACTGGTGAACTTTCGGTTACTATTTTCAAGTGAACAATGTGCAATATTTTGATCTACCCCTCCACTGTATTATCTGATGGTTTCTAAGATCGGAAAAAACTGTAACAGTCCCAATCCATGTACGAAAAAAATTCTATTTTGTTTATTTGACATCTCAGTTTAATCACT
Source organism: Lissotriton vulgaris (assembly GCF_964263255.1). NCBI lineage: Eukaryota > Metazoa > Chordata > Amphibia > Caudata > Salamandridae > Lissotriton > Lissotriton vulgaris. Next base: position 915,994,221 of record NC_141687.1, read on the forward strand.
GTTTATCTCGGGTGCATTGGAAATAAGGTTTCAAATACATGGCTGAAAATAATCCGAATATCATACTCGGGTAAAACAAAATATTCGTCATTCAACAAGTTTGAGAGTCTGACCCGCCAAGCTGTTTTTGAAGGTTGAGAGGTGTGTAATAAAGTGAGTCCAATGAGTTAAAATAACAGGAGTTGAGAAGAGTCTCTGAAAAATTTGACAACGTTCAGGACAGGTTCATTAATCGGTCCTGAAAGAACATATTTTTATGATTGTTTTTTCTTAGATTCTTCATAAGTGTCATTTCTTACTGGAAATTTGGTGGAAAGGGGCAACACAAAAGCCTGTGGCAGACTAGGGTACAGTTGTTAATAAAAAAACTTGTGTGAGATGGAGATACTGTAATGAGCGGTCAAGACTGTGGCAGCTATAAGTTTGTACTTGACCGTCTAAATAATTTCAACCTCCTCGATTTCAATTTCTAATTTTGGAGGGTATGTTCTTTGTATACTCCTGTGGTGGACGTTAGTTGACATCAGGGGCGTGCAAACCCATTGTTAACTCTGTGTAATCGTCTCGTTTTTTCTTGGGAAAAACACTTTGGGTCACCAAGACAGTTGTAATTCTTTTAGTGAATAAAGACAATAGTAATTGGGCTATTTCCACGCATACATTCAATGCCAATGATAAACCAGCTATTGCATGGCTGATTGTGCCAAAATCCCTTTTATCGATCAGGGCAGCAGTTTTTATGCACACGAGAGCAACTGCACAGATAACCATCACACTTTAACACGGCCACTTTGTTTACTCACTAAAGGAATTTTTAGACTATTGTCCGCTTTTCAAAGGACATTTAGTAATTTCAATACCTGTGAATTTTGCCTACTCACTGGGCAATTTTATGACTCATCAGAAGGCCTCGAAGACTTATGTGAGCGGTGAGACTTATCCAGGGAGAATTGCAAACCTTTTAGAAGGTTTCAAGAGCGAGAGGCAATTTCAAGGTTTACAAGTAATTTCATGGATTAAGGGCAATTTCAAGATTGATCAAGAATTTTAGCATTCGTTGGCAATTACAAGAACCATAGGCAATTTCATAATGCCTGGGGGTCTTTCTTAACATGTTATCTTGTTATCTTGTTGCTGGAATAGTTTCTATTTTCAATAACTGATATTGATTTACATATATTGAATACACAAATGGATCATATTTAGTGGTATTTTCACCTAGCTTCAGTCTTCTACAAATTCTTCGGAGAGTGTTGGTTGCCCTGTAGTGGATTCGAGTTGCTAACTAATTGATCTTTTTAAGAAGTACAAACTATGGGGCATATTATCAGGGGGGTTTATCTCCGCTTTTTTGGCTTTAAAAGCCAAGAAAGTGGAAATAAAGTTATCTCCCTATTACCTAGCTGTCGCTAACACCAGTTAACGACAGCTACTAGGAGTTAGCGACCATCTTGGGCTCCACTTTGCATGTCAGTGATATTTATCACTAATGACATGCAAAGTGGGCGTGCCAAGATGTTAGCAACTGAAAACAGTCGCTAACATCGCTATCTCCTATTACCAACTTTTGGAGATATTCGCGCTAAGCGATATTCATGCATTGCAGCGATTTTTATCGCATTTGCGATAAACCTTGGTAATACCAAGGTTTATTTGCGGTAAAAATCGCCGCAGCTCAGCGGTAAATATTTGTCTCTAACCAAGCAATAGCGATAATTATCGCTATTGCTTGGTAATATGCCCCTATGAGTGGGAGGTGATGAGGGCACTGTGGTTCAAAGTTACGAAAAGGGAATATTTAATAGGAGTAACTGCTAAAAGGACTATCAGCCTAGCAGCTACACTGATGATGTGAACTTGCCACGACCGAGATTAGCATTCATTAGAAGACTGGCCAGATGTGCTCTGCTATTTAATACTTGAAAAATCTCTAAGTGTCAGCTGTTAAAAAACTGTGTCGGAAGGCTGGTTATCCCCGGGTTGTCAATGGCAAACCCTCACAGAACTAATCGATTTTCTTCTTGACACATATTTTCCTATATGTTCATCCCGTCGACCTTTGTTGCAAGGTCTTTACTGTATAATTTCATGTAATCCTCGTAAATCTTTAATTGAGAAATGCATTATTTTTACTCTCTGCAGAATTTCTACTATGACTAGTGTTCCTATTCTTCTTACAGTGGCCCTTGTCTCATCAGAACAGAATCCAGTTATCATCATCGTGGTGGTCTCATCTGCTGCTCTAATAGTGTTGGTTTCAATGGTGGTCGCCCTCATGATCTGGAGGAGGTGAGAATATCTTCTGCTCATCTTTCATAAAATTAATTATCTTAAATGATGTATCCTTCCCATTACTGATTGTTTGTTCTGAATGTAAATCTGACTCCAAAGACTAAAATTAAGACTTATGATTTTGGGTTTTGTTGTGTATGCTATTTGTCAACATTTCATAATTTAGCGAATCAACTGATGTTCCCTCCGTGAGACAGGTCACGCTCTAAAACAGTGATTGAGATCCCTCGCTGCCAAACAGATAGATCCAGAGAGGGAAACAAAGATCAATAATGGTAATCTCGATGCATTTACCTTTGATAGTGTAACATAAGCATCAAGGCACAAGGCTCATCTCAGCGAATACTGCAAAGGTTTTTAGAGGGAAAAGTCACTTCTAGAGGGTATAATTCTAACCAGGCTTTGATAGATTGAATTTTGAACACTTCGTTTTTTTCTGCAGGTTTTGGGACTAGTTTAGGTGTTCTGATATATATTTTGAAAAGTGTTGGCTGTAAATATACATCTCATTACACTACTTAACCAGTATTATGCACAGGTTATCCATTTGCTCAAAAGTCATAATACCTAGAAAGAAAATGCATAAATGATTATAGATCACCAGACACAAGACCCAATCTAATAGTAGTTACACTTAATTTGAATGCGATATGGAGGACTGAAGCAAATATGTCAGATTTCTAGCACTGTGTTCCTATTACAGGAAGCAGCGAAACAGGATTACAAGTGGCCTAAATCAAGTATCTGACAACGATTTTTTAAAAAGTGGTTTGACCCTTGCCACTTTCCCAGCTCCTGGGACTTCCACCAAAGCTGGATTCAGAGTATCAATGCCCTTGTGCAGATTAACTGGTGGGCGTGGATCTCGAGGGGTGCTGGACTTACACGAGAGAATAGCTTGAAGTATTTGTGATAGAGAGATTGACTGAAGGAGAATAGGGTAAAATGAGACTGCAGGGCGTTCAATATATCTCCATGTGACAAGCTTAGCACTCTTGGCATCACAGCCATGTTGAATTATTAAAAGGTTTTCTTCGAAAATGGTAGATAGCCTGTCACAAAGCCTCTAAAGGAAGAATATCACTTGATAAAGCTTTGGGTTGCAGAAAAAACTTGGAGATCTGGAAGATAGTTTAGGGTCAAACTTTGTTTGTTCCACTTGGGTAGTAAAAAACGTTTTTTGGGTGCTCCTAATCAATTTATGGCAGGATTTTTAGGCCAGCCTAAACCTATTGCAACACTCAAGTTGCTTACAACAAATAATTTCTTTAGCTAATTCCGCAGTGTACCACGGTGCAGACTGGGTAGACCACCATCTGCCATGATGAACTTGATGTGCTAGTTCATCTACGACATTCAAAATCCATTGATTGAATAAATCAAGATCATCAGGGAACCTTCCACTAAGGGAAGGGGAGACTGTAGCCAACCAAATCGACAAGTTGGAAAATGGGGAGAGTTCAAATCTAACCAGGGATAGGCTGGAGAGCTGGCATCCACTACTAGCTTAAAAGGGACTATCTTGGAACCAGACCACATCTGGACTACGGGTTCACCTGGGACAAGACAAAGGAGATTAGTACAGATCCCATCCAGGGTGTGGTCAGCTGCATATCTGGGGCTCACAACTAATTGAGAGAGACCTAAAAGTGTAAAAATGTCTCCAAGTTTTCTAGTATCTGGATTCTCCAAATCATCACTTGTCTTTCCATGTGTAACTGATATCATAATAGATTTGTTTGCACCTGAATAAAGGTAGCATTTTAAAATAATGTAACAAATAAATTTCACATTTGAGGTACAGAGAAGACTTACATATTTTATATCACACTTTGTTTAATGATCTAAGTTCCAACTAGTGGAAGAGGTGTGGCGCAGCGGCCAGGACAATTGACTCTGGAACCCAGGGACTCACAGTTCAATCCCCGGCACCGGCGGCAGAACAGCCCAGCACCATGTGACTCTGGGCAATAGCTTGCTTAATCTTTCCGAGGGCCCCCAGCGCCTTGACACCTTCCGGTAATTGTTCGTGCTTCACAAATACTGGACATTTATTTAACTAGTAGTAGGCCATTTATAAAGTCCCCGATTACAAGTTCAAGCTAAATTATTTGCATTCCTGCCTTATATGCAAGTAAAAGACATATGTAATGGAAGTATTTATAATACCTCCCACAAAAGTAGTGGTATTTACTGTGTGTGGTAACTACATCACCCCATCCATCTAATTTGTAATCGGGACCAGACGGTCAGGGTTTTCTGAAAGGAAGATTGGGTTCCTATTCCCTTGATTTTTCATTCTTGAAAATGTATGGTGATAACTTGAGTACACCCTCTGAACTTGGTAATTTATTTCTTCCTTCCCTTCCTCTTCTGACTGACTCTATGTTTTCCATGAACATGTATTAACTTTTTTGATATGATACTTTCCAAACTTCAGAGAGCTCAAGTTCTGTCTGGTGGAGAAGAAGAAAATCTGTTCAACCACTAGCGTTTGGCAACATCATTTCTATTGTGAGTTTCCTCCTTTCCTAAGTCACATTGCAGAGAAGTGTTGTATAGGTGCTCCTTATAGCGGTCTGGAGGAATTCCAACCCAACAATAGTTGATGAATGATGGTGAGAGGGAGTGCTGGAAATGCCTCTTTCTAGGGAGATTTCCCTTGACTTTTTGTGTTTCTCCTTCCCACTAATCTGGATGCTAACCTTAGTACTTGAGCACCTTTGGCACTTCCAAGCAGTGTCAAAGCAGTGCGCTCATCATATACATACTGTGGAGAGTTGTATGTATGATTGGCTGAATCAAATTAGCTGTAAGTCCCTTGTCATGGGGTAAGACCTATTACAGGGTCATGTTCTCAAATGTACCTGAGTGGACTGGCCATACTGGTTGTGCCATCCACGGAGATAGCTCATCAATTGTTTTTTTTTAAACTTTATTTAAAATGTTCAGTTACATTACAGATAACCAGCATGTCTTCACATATATGGTTAAAAGAGCATATAACAGTGGTCCAGTCATCGTAGATGTAAAGAAACAATCCTGTGTGCTCTGGTGTCTAGTATAGCAATTTCCTGATCCTTATATACACATAATAACAATCACAAGATGTTGTCAGCTTTCATAGACATTAAATCACATAACATATTTGCGACCTCAGTAGCTTGACAGCGGCCATGTGAACCTTTGTGGGATCTGCTGAGTGGACAGCTGTGTATCAATAGGCGAAGGAATGGGGCAGTCAGGCAATAAAACATGTATCATAAATGGCATTGATGTCACGAGGACGGGGGAGGGGCAGAGAGTCGTACATGTGACAAGGGTGAAGTCGAGGACGGTGTCGCATCAGCATTTGGATGCATACTGGGGTGTGCAAAAAAGTAGCCTGTGAGGGGGACCCATGTGTCTGAAGGTCGTGATGCAGTGGGGAGTAGCTCAGCATAGTGAGATGTTAGAACCGGCTGTCTCTAGTTGGCAGAGGTATGCACTTCTGACAAATAGGGACACACATTTTCTAGTCAGGGCAAGGGGATCACACCCTTTGATAACCCCTGCTCACCCCCTTGGTAGCTTGGCAGAGCAGACAGGCTTATCTCAGAGGCTGTGTGTTAAGCATTTATGACCACATACAGTAATAAAGTGAATATACTACAAATGGACACGACACAGTAGTATTATAAAAATAAGGATTTTTATATAAGGCTTAGCACAAGACCAAATAACGACAAAAATATACCACAGTCTTAATAAATACTCTTGGAAGGGAAAATAATAGTTCAAGCGTAGTTTCTTCTTTAGCACAAAGTCTTTTGTATCAAAAGCAACTCTTCTTCCTGGAAACACAGTTCTTGGCAACAATGTAACCCACACGGGAGGCACACGACGCTGTGTCAAAGATAATCCAAAGGTTCGGCGTCGACCGCGAGGAGCGCTACGTCAAGCCCGGAGTCACACGGACCCCCAACAACACAGTACCTTAGGAAAATGAAGCACACGATGATCAGCGGCGTCGAGCAATCCGGCGTTGCGTCGTCGGTGTCGATCAGGCCTCAGTAGTCGTCGATGTCGATGATGCTGTTGCAAGAGTGAGCAGCGCTCACGGCCTTGAGAGGGCACGCAGTCGATGCGATCAGCAGCGGTGCAGACACGAGGTCCCTTGGAGCTGGAGCCAAACTCACTACTCACTGGCGTTGCTGCTGGCGTCGATCAGGCCCGGCGGCCGGCGTCGAGGAAGCGGGACACTGGAGCCGTTACTCACGATGTCGAGCTGGATTCGGCAACGTCCATCAGTGTCGAGATTGCTGGTTTCTTTCAGAGGTGCTGGATTCTCAAGTTCCAGCAAATAGCACTTTTAGCAGATGAAGTCCTTTAGCCCTGTGACTTCAACAGGAGGCTGGCACTCTTCCAGCCCTTGGAGATTTTCTTAGCAAAGTTTGAGAGTACACACACAGTTCCTCTCTCCTGGTTCCTTGGCAAAAATAAAGAAGCAATGCAGGATTCCCCCCAGCAAACAGCACACTGGCAGAAGGGGTAGGCAAGTCCTTGGATCAGCAGGCTTCTTGTCCTTGGTTCAGGTTTCCTTGTCAGAAGTGATCTAAATTCTTGGTTCAGGGGTCCTTCTCTTATACCCCTTTTTGGCTTGGATCCCTTTGTCCATGCAGGGGGATTTCCCAACATCCTGGGTCTGTAGTGGGTGGAGCCGGGCAGAGGCACCTGGCCTATTCACTGAGCAGGGCTGGGTCCTCAGACGCCCAGCAGGAGGTGGAGCCAGCATTGTCACTGGCAGGAGCAGAGCTATCGGCCTCCTGGTAAGAGGTGGGGCCAGGATCGTCCATGGCAGGCACAGAGCCATCAGTCACTTGGCAGGAGGTGGAGCCAGCATTGTATCAGGCAGGGCAGGCTATCAGCAACTACTCTCCCCCTACTCTCAACGCAAATGTCCCACTCATCCCACACTGACTCATTCAGACCTCTGGAGCCACCCAGCTCCTGTCACGCACACACAAGACCAGCAGAAACCAGAAATAGTTAGACAAGAAAATAGCCACTTTCTAAAAGTGCTATTTTCAAACCCAGAGTCCAAAAACCATCCACACAAACGGATGCGTAATTAAACCCCGAGTTCAGGGATACCAAACTCGACATTGCACCATGCTCCCCGAGCCAGCTAGGATTATAGCATTAATAATCCTGGCAGCCCATTCTAACTGATGGAGAGCAGGTTACCTCGCAATAGTGAAAAACGAATATGGCTGTAATTCACTATTAGGACATGCCAACCTGGTCAGGCCTTTCCTACCTTATACTTACAAGGCACCCTGCCCATGGGCCTACCATAGGGGTGACTAACATGAAGTTAAGGGAAGGTTTAGGGACTGGCAAGTAGGTGTACTTGCGCAGTCAGCGTGACAGTACTAGACCGCACGTGGGTCTGGCAATGGCAGACCCTCAGACATACTTTTACCAGGCCGCTCTTGTGGGTGGCACAACATGTGCTGCAAGCCCACGAGCAGCATTTGCATTTACAAGCCCCGGCACTCCTGGTGCACTAGACTAGGGACTGACAGTAAACCAAATAAGACAAACATGGAATTCAATCAATACAGTAATTTAACATAGGGAGCACTTGCACTGTGGCACTGATCAGCAGTGGCACAGTGCCCAAAGCATTATCCAGCAAAAACATCGTAAAACAGTGGAGGCAAACAGAAAAAATGGAGGAGAGGCTCAAGCCAATGATGCCAGGTCTAATACGTGTCCCCTCCAGCTGAAATGTGGGGAGAACTACCCTTGACCTAGGGAGTCCTCATCACTAAGGCGGAAAATCTGGACAGACCATCAGCATTTGCGTGATCTGTACCAGGGAGGTGTTCCACCGTGAAGTCCTTTCCCTGTAGGGAGATGGACCACCTCAACAGTTTTGGATTCTCACCCCTCATCTGCATCAACCATCTGAGGAGCCTGTGGTCTGTCTGAACCCGGAAGTGAGTCCCAAACAGGTTGGGTCTTAGCTTCTTCAGTGCCCAGACCACAGCAAATGCTTCTCGCTCTATCGCACCCCACCTCGTTTCCCTGGGAAGTAACCTCCGGCTGATGAAGGCTACAGGCAAGTCTCAGCCCTCTTCATTCACCTGAGCTAGAACAGCCCGCCCGCCATGCTCTGAAGCGTCCGTCTGGACAATAAATTCTTTAGAAAAGTCGGGTGCCTGGGGTATAGGTGCTGTGCACATTGCAGTTTTCAGGGTGTCAAAGGCCGTTTGACAGGCGTCAGTCCAAATCACATTTTGTGGCTGCTTCCTGGAAGTCAGCGCAGTCAAGGGGTGCACAATGTTACCGTAATCCTTGACAAACCTCCTGTAGTAACCCGTGAGACCTAAGAAGGCTCTCACCTGAGTTTGGGTTTTGGGCGGTGCCCAAGCCAGGATGGTATCAATCTTGGGTTGCAGGGGGGCCACCTTGCCGCTCCCTACTTGGTGCCCCAAGTACACAACAGAACCCTGCCCAATCTGGCACTTACTGGCTTTGTTTGTGAGGCCTGCTCTGCGCAGGGCCAACAACACTTACTGGAGGTGGCGCAAGTGTTCTTCCCAGCTGGCGCTGAACACTGCAATGTCGTCCAGGTAGGCGGCACTGAAATCCTCCAGTCCAGCCAAGACCTGGTTGACCAACCTCTGGAAGGTGGCAGGGGCATTCTTCATCCCAAAGGGCATCACCTGGAACTGGTAGAGCCTATCTGGTGTGGAGAATGCTGACCTCTCCTTTGCCCCATCAGTTAAGGCGATCTGTCAGTACCCAGACGTCAGTTCAAACGTGCTAAGGTACCGGGCAGCCCCCAACCGATCTATGAGCTCATCAGCTCTGAGGATGGGGTGCGCGTCAGTCTTGGTGACTGAATTGAGTCCTCGGTAATCCACGCAGAACCGAAGTTCGGGTGAAGCACCAGGCGCTGCAGCCTTTGGGACCAAGACCACTGGGCTGGCCCAAGGACTGCTAGAGGACTCAATCACCCTTAAGGAAAACATTTTGGAGACCTCCTCCTTAATGTATGCTCTGACCTTGTCAGTCACCCTGTAAGCCTTGTGCTTCACAGGAGGGCTGTCTCCGGTGTCAACATCATGGACACACCAATGAGTGACACCCGGAACCAAGGAAAACAGATCAGGGAATTGTCCCAACAGTTGGCGACAATCCTGCTTCTGCTCAAGGGTCAGTGTGTCAGAGAGGACAACACCATCCACCGACCCATCTTGCTCTTTAGCACACAGGAGGTCAGGAAGAGGCTCACTCTCCTCCTCCATTCCAGCATCTGTAGCTAAGAGCATGCCCACCTCGGAACTTTCTAAGTGGGGCTTCAAACGGTTGACATGCAGGACCCTCAAGGGGTTCCTGGGAGATTTCAAGTCCACCAAGTAGGTGACATCGCTCTTCTTCTCCACAACCTTAAATGGTCCAGTCCACCTGTCCTTGAGCGCACAAGGTTCCACAGGGGACATGACCCAAACTTCCTGACCAGGCTGAAGCTCTACCAGAGTGGCATTCCGGTCATACCATCGCGTCATCTCCTCCTGGCTGGCCTCCAGATTTGCCTGAGCAAGATCTCTGAAGCGCCGAGTCTGGTTCCTAAAGGCCAGCATGTAACTGTATACATCCTGGGGAGGTTTCCTGGGAGATTGCTCCCAGCCTTCTTTGACCAGACTCAAAGGTCCTCTTACAGGGTGACCATACAAGAGCTCAAAGGGGCTGAACCCTAGAGACTTCTGCAGCACCTCACGGTAAGCAAACAACAGGCATGGCAAGAGGACGTCCCATTTCCGCCTCATTGGTTCTTCAAGACCCATGATCATGCCTTTAAGGGTACTGTTGAATCTCTCAACCAACCCATTACCTTGAGGGTGGTAAGGAGTGGTGAACTTGTAGGTTACCCCACACTCCTTCCACAGAGAATTCATGTAATTGGAAATGAAGTTGGTGCCTCGGTCTGACACCACCTCTCTTGGGAACCCCATCTGGGAGAAAACACCCATCAGTGCCCGTCTCACCACGGGGGCCGTCACTGTTCGGAGAGGGATGGCTTCCGGGTACCGTGTGGCATGGTCCACCAAGACCAGGATAAACCTGTTGCCCAGGGCTGTCTTGGGGTCCAGGGGCCCAACAATGTCAATCCCCACCCGGTCAAAGGGGGTACTGACCACTGGAAAAGGTTGGAGGGGAGCCTTCTGCTTCCTTCCGCTTTTCCCACTTGCCTGGCAAGTGTGACAAGTCTTACAATGGATGTCTACATCCCTTCGCATCTGAGGCCAATAAAAATGGGTGACAAGCCTGTCATAGGTCTTGTCCTGCCCCAGATGTCCAGCTAACGGACCGTCATGAGCCAAACCCAGTAGGAAGGCTCTAAAGCGCTGGGGTACCACCAGCACATGGGCTGACCCAGGCTCAGCAGCCTTAGGCTCGCTATACAGGAGGTCGTTCTCCCAGAACACAAAACGTGATCCTGACTGATCACCTGAAGTTTGGGCTGAGGCCTGCTGCCTCATACCCACAAGAGGGACCACCATCCTGCTGCCAATGGATCAGCTCGGGCAGGTCTCCCAGTTCAGCAATTTGTTCCCCTGTGGGCTCCAGGGTATCCCCCTCAGGGTCTACCTCCTCCTGGACCACGGGAACTACGGGGCCGGTTTCCCGCGCCTCCTGCCTCTTCTCTTTACAGCTGGGTCCTGGGCCATACTTTCAGGCTCCGGGACCCCATCAACACCCTTACTTGCTGTCATGGAACGAGTGGTTGCACACACCCACTCTGGCACACCCAACATTTTCAAATGTGTCTCCCTCTCCACCTTAGGCCAAGGGGAGTCTTCTAAATCATTGCCCAGGAGACAATCAACAGGCATGGTGGGCCTCACAGCAACCTGAAGAGTACCTGAAACTCCCCCCCATTCAAAGGAAACTTGAGCTACCTCACACTCTTTCTGGGAGTTGTCAGCAGCTATCACGGGGTAGAATACGTGGGGAACCACCTGCTCTCTGGACACCAAGTGACACTTGACAGCTGTCACACTCGCTCCGGTGTCTCTGAGAGCTTCCACTCTATGGCCATTAATGGTCACCCACTGCCTATATTTCTTAATGTTACTAGGCAGAGGGGATGGAGGGACCATTTCCATGTCTCCTAGCGAGACCAGGGACATTTCTGCGTGACCCCTCCCACATGGGACAACCATCTCCTCCCCTCCCAGGGCTACACTCGCCAACTGACGGGGGTGCACGCGGTGGTGCATTCGAATTCTTCATGGGACACTGAGGGTCATAATACCGGTGTCCCACCTGCCCACAAACGTAGCAGGTCAGGGGGCCCCTATGAACAGGTTTACCCGTCGGGGCCCCTGGCTTCTTCTCAGGGGAGGCTGGGAACCCTTCCCTTGGTTCCCTTGGGGATTACTTTGGGGCCCTTTCTGGGACTCCTTCTGTTTACCCTTGTCCCCCCATTCTTCTGCTGGGGACCCAGCCCACCTTTGGCTGAGTCTCCCACTGGACCCTTGTGGACCCTGGTACTGACCCAGCGGTCCGCCTCCTCAGCAAGTTTTCTAGGGTTAGATATCTTGCTATCAATAAGGTGCTGGCGCAGCTCTGGAAAACAGTGATTAGACAAATGCTCCCAAGCAAACAAATCATAAAGAGCTTCATAACTTTCCACTTTGCTGCCCTTTACCCAACCATCCATGGCTCAGCAAAAATAAGACACGTATTCAACCCACGTCGTACCAGGCAACTTCTTACATTCTCTAAAAGCTTGTCTGTACTTCTTGGGGGTTAGGCCATACCGCAACATTAAAGCATCTTTCATATGAGCATACGACATCCTATCCTCAACAGGCATGTCTAACAGGGTATCTCTTCCCTCATTCACAAAGCGACCCCACAACCCCGCTCCCCAATCCTTCTCAGGGACCCGGTGGGCCAACAATGCTAACTCCTATGCTTTAAACCATTGACCAATATCGTCATTCCTATGATAATCTTTTATCACATCTTTCGGGAAATAAAACCTACTTTCTGCAGGCCCAGATGGGATGCTGCCACCAGAGGGATTCAATTCTAACTTCTTTGCTTGGATGTCCAACTCCCTCAACTTGGTATCACGCTCCAAAGCTAACTTCTCTCTTTCAAAATCCAACCTTTTGGTCTCCAAATCAGCTTCTCTCCTACCTCTTGCATTTTCTAACTCCAATTGCCCATTTATCTTAAGCCTTGCCATCTCCATATTGTATGCACGCTCCTTCGCCCTTTCTTCTCTTTCTTCAGGGGAAAGACCTTTGGAGGAAACACTGCTACCGGGCGAGGACATAGGTCCATTCACGGGCACCTCCTCATCCCCTTCCACTGGCGGTACCACCACCGGATCAGTGGGATTTCTGGCCTCTAACCAGGCTTCCAATGCTTTCAGATATTCCTCCTTTCTTGAGATGCCTGGGGTAGGAACTTCAAACTTCCTGCAGAAGGATTTCAGCTCCTTCAATTTGTAGACATTTATCTTTGCCCTATCAAATTCCTCCACAACAACAGAGGTATTGCTTCCGGTATCACTCATGGTCAAAACTGGCAGTGTTCAAAAATCAAGTTTCAGAAAAGCGGAGAACCAAAAATAGAATCCTTCCAAATTAGATTGTGGCTGCGCTATGGTCTGCTTTCACTATGTAGCGCACACTGATCACTGCACATGGGTCATAAATGCAAGGTTCAAATCCTCACCGCTGCGACCAATGTTAGAACCGGCTGTCTCTAGTTGGCAGAGGTATGCACTTCTGACAAATAGGGACACACCTTTTCTAGTCAGGGCACGGGGATCACACCCTTTGATAACCCCTGCTCACCCCCTTGGTAGCTTGGCAGAGCAGACAGGCTTATCTCAGAGGCTGTGTGTTAAGCATTTATGACCACATACAGTAATAAAGTGAATACACTACAAATGGACACGACACAGTAGTATTATAAAAATAAGGATTTTTATATAAGGCTTAGACCAAATAACGACAAAAATATACCACAGTCTTAATAAATATTCTTGGAAGTGAAAATAATAGTTCAAGAGTAGTTTCTTCTTTAGCACAAAGTCTTTCGTATCAAAAGCAACTCTTCTTCCTGGAAACACAGTTCTTGGCAACAATGTAACCCACACGGGAGTCACACGACGCCGAGGCAAAGTAAATCCACAGGTTCGGCGTCGACCGCGAGGAGAGCTACGTCGAGCCCGGAGTCACACGGACCCCAACAACACAGTACCTTAGGAAAATGAAGCACACGATGATCAGCGGCGTCGAGCAATCCGGCGTCGCGTCGTCGGTGTCGATCAGGCCTCAGTAGTCGTCAATGTCGATGATGCTGTTGCAAGAGTGAGCAGCGCTCACGGCGTCGAGAGGGCACGCAGTCGATGCGATCAGCAGCGGTGCAGACACGAGGTCCCTTGGAGCTGGAGCCGAACTCAGTACTCACTGGCGTTGCTGCTGGCGTCGATCAGGCCCGGCGGCCGGCGTCGAGGAAGCGGGACACTGGAGCCGTTACTCAAGATGTCGAGCTGGATTCGGCGACGTCCGTCGGCGTCGAGATTGCTGGTTTCTTTCAGAGGTGCTGGATTCTCAAGTTCCAGCAAATAGCACTTTTAGCAGATGAAGTCCTTTAGCCCTGTGACTTCAACAGGAGGCTGGCACTCTTCCAGCCCTTGGAGATTTTCTTAGCAAAGTTTGAGAGTACACACACAGTTCCTCTCTCCTGGTTCCTTGGCAAAAATAAAGAAGCAATGCAGGATTCCCCCCAGCAAACAGCACACTGGCAGAAGGGTTAGGCAAGTCCTTGGATCAGCAGGCTTCTTGTCCTTGGTTCAGGTTTCCTTGTCAGAAGTGATCTAAATTCTTGATTCAGGGGTCCTTCTCTTATACCCCTTTTTGGCTTTGATCCCTTTGTCCATGCAGGGGGATTTCCCAACATCCTGGGTCTGTAGTGGGTGGAGCCGGGCAGAGTCACCTGGCCTATTCACTGAGCAGGGCTGGGTCCTCAGACGCCCAGCAGGAGGTGGAGCCAGCATTGTCACTGGCAGGAGCAGAGCTATCGGCCTCCTGGTAGGAGGTGGGGCCAGGATCGTCCATGGCAGACACAGAGCCATCAGTCGCTTGGCAGGAGGTGGAGCCAGCATTGTATCAGGCAGGGCAGGCTATAAGCAACTACTCTCCCCCTACTCTCAACGCAAATGTCCCACTCATCCCACACTGACTCATTCAGACCTCTGGAGCCACCCAGCTCCTGTCACGCACACACAAGACCAGCAAAAACCAGAAATAGTTAGACAAGAAAATAGCCACTTTCTAAAAGTGCTATTTTCAAACCCAGAGTCCAAAAACCATCCACACAAACGGATGCGTAATTAAATCCCGAGTTCAGGGATACCAAACTCGACATTGCACCATGCTCCCCGAGCCAGTTAGGATTATAGCATTAATAATCCTGGCAGCCCATTCTAACTGATGGAGAGCAGGTTACCTCGCAATAGTGAAAAACGAATATGGCTGTAATTCACTATTAGGACATGCCAACTTGGTCAGGTCTGTCCTACCTTATACTTACAAGGCACCCTGCCCGTGGGCCTACCATAGGGGTGACTAACATGAAGTTAAGGGAAGGTTTAGGGACTGGCAAGTAGGTGTACTTGCGCAGTCAGCATGACAGTACTAGACCGCACGTGGGTCTGGCAATGGCAGACCCTCAGACATACTTTTACCAGGCCGCTCTTGTGGGTGGCCAACATGTGCTGCACGCCCACGAGCAGCATTTACATTTACAAGCCCCGGCACTCCTGGTGCACTAGACTAGGGACTGACAGTAAACCAAATAAGCCAAACATGGAATTCAATCAATACAGTAATTTAACATAGGGAGCACTTGCACTGTGGCACTGATCAGCAGTGGCACAGTGCCCAAAGCATTATCCAGCAAAAACATCGTAAAACAGTGGAGGCAAACAGAAAAAATGGAGGAGAGACTCAAGCCAATGATGCCAGGTCTAACATGAGATAATTGTTCCTGGCAGTACACCAAGTCAGTCATTGAATCTTTAAACTTGGGTGTTCGTCTCCTACCCTATAGACAAGCCACCCTTCTTTTGACCAATAAGAGACCCATGAAAACATATTTCCTGTGCATTTTTGGAATGTGATCATTATATCCCAATAAGGCAAGGTGGGGAGTTTTCGGAATAGTGATGGAGGTCATCTGTTCCAGGGCGTCTAGAACTTGGCTCCAGTAGTCGTGTACCCCAGGGCTATTCCAGGCCAGGTGGAGAAAATCAACATTTGGACATCTGCATCTATCACAGTAATCCGATTCCTTGAGTTTATATTTGTACATCCTAGCAGGGGTGTAGTATGTGCAGTGTATGAATTTGAAATGTATAATACGCAGTCTGCTGCTGGCAGATATTTTTTCCGTCTGTGTGCAGCAATATCCCCGTTGCTTGTCAGAAAATTCAAGGCGCAATTTAGCGATACATTGTACTTGTGCCGGGCAGGGGGGTCTGAGGCGTTGAGTGTATACGTTATGGGATATTGTTGATACAAGGCGTTTTGGCGAGGTTATGCTGAGCAACGTATGAAGAGGGAGAAGACTGGCGGGTTCTTGTGGGAAGTCTGGGGTAATGGAGCGGATACCCTGTCGAAGACGTATATATAGGAAAGTGTCCAGAGGGGTCGGCTGATGTGACTGGAAGAATGTATCGACAGTGAGAGACTTACCCCCACTGATACAGGCCCCAGAAGCTGCTGAAAGGTTCTTTCTTGCAGTAGTGGCATTTTGGGGTGATATACAAGTGAAGGCCTTGGTGAATAAATTGTGGGAGTACTCATAATGAGTTGTATACGATGCTACGCCATGATTGAGCATGTGAACATGGTAGGTTCCCTCTCGCGGGCCTGTATGTCAGTGTAAATCGTGCCTGCTATAGGTATGGGATCAGTCAGCCAGTGTTCCGCTGCTACTTGTGGCATATATCGAGGTGGATACACCCAATAATAAACGTAGTGTGCCTGCACACTGAGATACTACAGCTCCATTTCCGGAAAGTCAAAAACGCCTTGTGCATATGGCCGGGTAAGGATACTCCAGCTAACTCGCAATTATTTACCCCCTATATCAGCTGAATCAGCTCAGTACGGAGTACTTGGAAGAAATACCTGCCAGGATGAAACGGAATATTGAGGAAAAGATAAAGTAGGTGCAGGAGGATGACCATTTTAATCAGTCCAGTCCCGCTAAAGACAGTGGTAAAGCAATCCAGCGAGTGATACTATCTTTTATACGCTCGATAGATGTGCCATAGTTTAGTCGCATCAACTTGTCTCTATCCTGTGAAATGCTAATGCCCAGGTATTTTAGATCCGTATCGCACCACTCCAATGGGAAGTCAGGGGAAAATTTAGTTGTCGATGAGGTCAATGGGAAGAGGCTAGATTTTTTCCAATTAATGTGTACCCCGGATACTTGTCCAAAATGTAGGAATTCACGGAGGGTGGGATTCAAATTTTCCTGTGGGTGCCTAATATACGGGGTGATAGCATCGGCATAGAGTGATACTAGGACCTGTCTCAAATTGCATAGAAGCGCCTGTTGTTGATGATGCTGTCGAAGTTTCGCCGCCAACCGCTCCACCGCAAGGGCGAAGAGAAGGGACGATAGCAGGCAGCCTTGTCTTGTGCCTCTTGAAATCTCAAAGGGAGGGGATGTGTGCCCATTGATAAGGACTTTGGCTGTTGGCCGGCCATATAAAAGTTGTATCCATGATAAGAAAAGGGGGGGGGAATCCCATAAATCTCATAATAGTAAATATATAGTCCCATTCAACCGAGTCGAATGCCTTAGTGGCATCGAGAAACACCGCAGCCACATTTTGGAGAATCACAAATAGGGTCCTTAGATTGTGGAAGATAGCTCTTCCCGGTATGAATCCCGATTGGTCGGGAAGGACCAATTTATCCATCAATAGGCTAAGTCTATTAGCGATGAGCTTGGCGAGGATTTTGGTGTCACAGTTAATCAGGGAAAGTGGGCGATACGAATCGCAGCTAATTGAAGGTTTATCGGGTTATAGTAAAGACATCACCAAGGCTTCCCTCATCGAGGGTGGGAGTATAGTAGATTCGAGTGAGTCTTCATATACTTCGCTCAATATGGGGGTCATGAGATCTATATACATTTTGTAAAACTCAATGGGTATGCCACCATTCCAACTGCCTTCCCGGATTGTGTGTGCAATATGGCTTCGCGGACCTCATCTAATTCAAAGGGGGCACATAAGAATTTGCGTTGGGGATTGCTTAGCCATCCCAAGGTTACATCTCCAATATAATTACTCAAGTCCAATGGCGCAGTTCTGGTGGATGTATAAATCGAGGAGTAATGTTTGGTAAATATGTCAAGGATGTCTGCTGTATCACGGTGAAGCGACCCGTCGGGCCCCTGTATTTCCAGCACATAGCAAGAGAAGTGAAGTTTTTGTATCGTTTCTGCAAGTGCTCTACCAGGGCGTTCTCCCTCCCCGTATCTCCTAGCCACCCAGTATTTGCCTCTAAACTTAACCTCACGTGTGGCAGTGTCCATGTATTCCATCAGCGTATCACGGAATTCACTTAGTAGGGTCTCAGAGGGATTAGAAGACATTTGTTGCTCTAATGCCCGTAATTCCGCCTCCAATTTACTCTGTGTATTTTGTATGTCCCGTAACATCCCTACGCCCTTGGAGATGCAAAGCCCACAGGTAGTAGCTTTAAAAGCTTACCATATGATTCCCACCTCTTGTACGAAGACCTTGTTTCTGCTAAATAAGTCACAACTCACATATCTCTTCTCCTAGCTCATGTTGAAGAACATGATCCAGGAGTGTGGTGGGCTGTAACCTCCAGCCGCATTGCGGGGTGCAGTACCCTGCAGGACGCAAAGTTAGTATAACCGGGGCATGATCTGAGTACGTGTGTGCAAGATGTGTAATGCTTTCTATAGTAGGGACCAAACCTCTAGACAACAGTATACAGTCCAGATGCGCCCAAGATGCAGCGTGAATAGTTGAAATGAGTGCCTTGGCGTGTAATCGAGTGCGCATGTCTCCAAGCGTCCGTGAGGAAACACGACGTCAGTATTTTCTGTAGTGTCGAGCTGGACTTTGTATAATGATGCAGTCTTGGGTTGGAACGATCCAGCAAAGGATCATGCACCGTGTTAAAATACCCCCCCAAATGATATGTGTGTACCCGATCTCTAGAACCTTACCTCTTAGGGTTCTAAAGAAGTTTGTAGTATCTATGTTGGGACCGTAGCAGCATGCCAATGTCACCGAGTCTGTTCCCAGCCGCCCCCATGCAAGACAGTACAGTCCCTCAGGGTCACTAAGCGCCCCTATCAGAGCAAAGGGTGTTCATTTTTTAACGATAATGACTGTGCCATGGGCATAGGAGGAATAGGATTAGTAAATTCTATGGTCGGCCCATTTCTGTGCAAATGTAGGATTGTGCTGGGGATTTGTATGAGTTTCCTGTAGAAACGCAATGTTCACATGGTGTCTGTCCAGGTAGGCTATGATCTGGCGCCTCTTTCTTGAATCCCTTAGCCCTCTAATGTTCCAGGTGCCTATGTTCACTTTTCCGGGGGGAGGGGGTTGCATTCAACATTGGCTCAGGGAGGGTGTATCAATGTTCTAAGAGGGCACACTAGGTCACGCGTCCTGAATAGGGGGAGGTTACTGAAGACAATTTGCTGTGTGAAAGACATGTTAAACCTTGAACATTCCCCCCGCGTCCCGCCCCCCACCCACTGAAGCAGCCCCAACTTGCCAGAAAGGATACATCCACCCTCCACCCTTGTCCCCATCAAAAAAACAAAAAAGAAAGCCAAACATATGCCGCAAAGTATATGCAGCTAACAATAGAAGGGGAATGCCCGTTGGGGGAAACCCCTAGGTGATAGCACAGGTGCTACTCGCCTGTAAAGTCTGTGACAGGTGGAATTGTTGGACTCTGAAGGG
This sequence comes from Lissotriton vulgaris, assembly GCF_964263255.1. NCBI lineage: Eukaryota > Metazoa > Chordata > Amphibia > Caudata > Salamandridae > Lissotriton > Lissotriton vulgaris. The sequence continues at coordinate 916,013,566 of NC_141687.1, forward strand.
CAGAGGGCCCCTGGCTTGCAATTAGAAAGGTCTCAGATTAGCCTAGCAGATGATCCAGTTGTATGTCCTGTGAAGTAGTCCCAGCTGTCAGATGGCCATCTCTCTACTTCTCGGCTCTCAGATATTTATAAGTATCTGCATAGCGTTCATTGTGAGTCAACTTCCACTCCTATCGAGGAGGATTGCTGAGACAATGACAGTGATCCATTGTTGCGGCTTGTACGTTTCAAATGCTTCAAGAACTCATCCACTTGCTGTGGTTTAGTAAAAAAGCGTTTTTTGCCCTAATGAGTGACTCTTAGGCGTGCATGGTATAACAGTGCATAGTCAATTTGAGCCGCTCGTAATTTGTTTTTGACTTCCCTGAATTTGCGCCTCTCCTCTTGAACTGCAGGGGTAAAGTCAGGATAAATGGAGAACTCATTGCCATCATAGGAAAGTTGTTGTTTGCTTCTCGCCACGTGTAGTGCAACGTCCCGGTACCTATAGTTCAAAAGTCTCGCTATGATAGGGTGAGGTGTGCTGCCCGGTGGCGGGCGTGGACCCAGGGTACGGTGCGCACGTTCTACTATAAATTGATTGGAGAAAGACTCCGCTCCGATCAACGACATCAGCAATTTCTCAACGTATTCCTCCATCTTCTCCGTGTTGGTTGATTCAGGGATTCCAAGGACGTGGATATTATTGCGCCTACTGCGCGCTTCTAAGTCCTCATTTTTTGCAGCAATGAGTTTCAGAAGTTAATCCATGTGGACGATTTGTGTTGTGACCTGGGATGTTGTGTCCTCAGTGTCTGATATGCGGCGTTCTGTTTCTTTTATTCGATCCTCATGTCCCTCAAGCTTATGCGCAATGGCGTCCATGCGTGTCGACATTCTGTCCACCTTGTCGACAATGGTGGCAAAGCCCTAGCGGATCTCCGGGAGTATACTTTGCATGTCGGCTGACTGCGTGGTTGCAGTTCCATGGGCTCCGTCTCCTCTGTCCAAGTCCTGGTCATCCTGAAGGTTCCGGATGCTCTTTTTGGGAGCTTCAAAGTGAAGTTTAGGTTGACGGGTGTCTGGCTTCCCCATAGTGGCCCTTACTCAAGGACCGACAATGTTCACGCTGTGCCACAGTGTATGCTTCGAGATCCAAGAAGGTGACTACTGCCATATCCTTTGTTAAGTGAGTGATAATGATGGATCAGTGGTGTGCATCTCGACCCCTTCTGTCTACATTCCTGATGCGTGGGTGCAGGTAGAGTGCGGCCTATCGGGTGTGCCGGTTAGGAAAAGGCCAGTGCAATCAGAACGTCTCGCCTACCATCCAATGCTCATTCCAGGGAGGAGGCAGGCCAACTTGACGCTTACAGGAAAAGGAGAGGGGGGCATCTAATGAACTCCGTGAATATCCTTTGTTGCTGTAATGAGGTGGACCACCAATGCACCGGGGGGCCAGCGCAGGCGCTGAAAAAATCACTACAAGTGAGACAGGTAAGGACCAGGGGGAAGCCAGAACATTACTAGAAGGATATCACATTTGCAGGAGTTCCACAATATACACCGTTAATGTCATTTGTTTTTATAATATCATGGATCACCATTGCACTAGAGGACCGGTGCAGGTGCTGACAAAATCACTGCAAATGAGGCAGGTAAGAAACAGGGGGAAACCAGAATATTCCCTGCGGTATATCACAGTTGCAGGAGTTACACACCCTCAATGACTCAGGGAGCTAAATGCGGCGCTCCAGTAAGGTGAGGCAGCGATTGGAGAATGATCGAGCTATCCCTCCCGCGCTGTGCAGTGGAGAAAATGGAGGCTGACAGCTTCAAGTTTAGAATGGTGCTCTTCAAGGTATTCCAGGCACCGCACTTGTCGCGCAAGAGGATGCGACCCAGTGTGCGAGCCTTGCTTCCGTCCTATGTCTAGGACTATGAGGCACCTGATAAGGAGAATGTCTGCGGCAGTGAATCATGTTGCAGTGCAGGAGCGAGGATGTTCACATAGGCGGTGAGTCTCCAATTATTATGGGCGGTGTCTGGGCTCTGAATGGGGTGCCGAGGAGGCAGGGGCTAGGCGTTTTCCAATGCGGAGAAGCTTAGGGTGATAGCCGTGATGGGCACCCTCGCAGCGCTCCACCTACCGCCCACGTCGTCATCCAGATTCATGACATTGCCAATTTTCCATCACTTCGTCACATCCTTGAACTTCTTAATGCATCCCTAAAGGAGTCCCTTGTCCCTTCTGACTGGAAATATGCAACAGTCGTCCCATTATTAAAAAAAAAGAAACTCTGACCCTGCGCTTCCCTCAAATTATCGTCCAATCTCTTTGCTTCCGGCCCTCTCAAATATTTTGGAGAGACACATCAATGGCGATCTATCTAACTTCATCGAAACTAATGGGCTATTGCATCCTTCCCAGTCCGGTTTTAGGTCCGGCTAATCTACTGAGTCCACACTCTTGGGTGTTACAGAAATGATTTTACAGAACCTGGATGCAGGTGATACAACGGCCCTGGTATTGCTTGACTTAAGCGCGGCCTTTGATACGGTCTCCCACACAGTACTTATAAAGGCCCTTCAATCTACTGGGGTCACCGGCTTGGCCTTGAATTGGCATATCTCCTTTTTTACTAACCCCACCTTTCAGGTTTTTTCATCTGCAGCTAAATCCAAGCCACATCTCTCACCTTATGGGGTCTCACAGGGCTCAATTCTCAGCCCCCTGCTATTTAACATTTACATTAGACCCCTAGCAGTTATGGTAGAGGAATCTGGGTTGCTGATATTCCCATACGCTGAGGACACCTAAATTATCTTCTCTCTCTCATCGGGTAAGACCTCAGAGCCTTCTACTCTAAGGACAGGCCTCAGCAATTCCATGTCCTGGATGAACGCCAATTTCCTAAAACTCAATGGTGAAAAAATGGAGATCCTGGTTTTGGGCATAGACAGAGGCCTCTGGTGGGCCCTAACAATAACCCCCAGAAATGGGTGCGCTCCCACTATTTTCCTACCAGGTACGCAACCTTGGCTTTATCATCAACGACTCTCTATCAATACGTCAACAAGTCACCAAGGTTGCAGCTACTTGTTTCACCATTTTGAAATGGTTGAGGAAGATTGTGTGGATGTTTCCTGACCATACCCAGTGTACTGTAGTCCAGGCCCATGTTACATATAGGCTGGATTATGGGAACATCCTTTATCTGGAGTTAACAAAGAGGTAACGCGTAAGCTACAGCGAGTGTAAAACTCTGCTGCCAAATTACTGTGCCTTGCCCCCAAAACCGCATCGACCTCCAGGCTGCAGGGGAACTTTCACTGACTTTTTGTGGAGAAACGGGTCATGTTTAAGGCCCTCACCTACATGTTTCGTATTAAGCATGCACAGTCTCCCTGCTATCTGCAACTCTTAGCCTGTCCTTATGTTCCCTCTCACACCCTTCGGTCCTCCACACAAGCTAAATTCCAAGTCCCAAAGGTCAGACTTTACCGCATGGGAGGGCGTTCTTTCTCCTATTTGGGTCCTGTTTTATGGAATGCACAGCCTTTACCTCTCCGCACGCAATCCAATCGCCTCCTGTTCCGTAAGTCTCCTAAGACTTGGCTTTTTAGCCAGTAGGTCTCTCCCTTCTCTCTGCTGTTCCCTCTCGGCGCCAGGAAACCCTTTTTGGGTAGCTGTCGCGCTGCCACACAAATTCAATTAAATAAATAAATAAATAAATGAAACTCGCCCCAGACACTGGGCAGGCTCTGTATGTGCTGTGTGTTGTGCGGCCGTTGGAGGCTGAGTTCCAACCCGCTCCCTGGTCCACAGCGTCCCCATCAATTTTGCACTGATGGGCCTAGGCGCCTCGTGGAAGGCCAAAGGCTCACGTGAGCACCGGTGCCCAGTGGCATCTGGTGACATTTGTAAGTGGTGAGGCGTAACATTATTGTCGTACTGCACTACGGCGAGCGAGCGTAGTGAGCAAGCCTGAACAACCTACTGGGCGCTTGGGGGGGGGTTCTCTGCCCAAGAAATATTTGAAAAAAGAGAGCACAAATGGTGCATTTCCAAGCAAATTTGAGGAAGCAGGATGGTTAATAAAGCCATTAGTGCAAGGACTAACAAACATAGATCAATCACTGCATCTCCCCTCACTTCACACAGCTTTGCTTATATCTGTTTGGGATCAATGTAAAACAAGGTGGCGCAACTTCATTTGGGTCAAAGATTTGTGCCCCTTGAGGAGAAAACATTGGGTCAGCCCGGAAAGTGAAAATAGAACAAGTTGAAACAGCTGTCTGAAGAGTGTGTGGAGTTTCATCCTGGTACCCTAAGAAAATCACAAAAACACTCAACATATCACAATTCACATGCCACTTCACAAATCTGCATATAATCAGTCTGGGAGCTTGGAAGCTATGAGGACATACAATGACATACAATAACAAAACCACACACCACCCACCTATGGCACAGTGGAGGGCCCTACAACGAAGTGTACTCATGCCATTAATGTATCTGAATTGCTTTGATTTGCAATTGCATTTGCCATATATAGAACACCTCTTACTCCTGGTAACTTTGAAAGGTTATCATAGGCAGTGACACGATCATTTTGCGATTTGAAATAAACTAAGTCGGGTGCAGAGGGTGAAAGGTAGGTGCATGCATGTTAAAAGGCAGATGCATTCTTCACAATATTTGCACTGTACATTTCGCTGGATACACTGGTTCAGAGTTTCTCCTTCAGCGCATACAAAAACACATTTATATTCCCCCAAATGCAACTTCTGACACATTTTAAAAGCAAATATAATAAAGTGATGTTGCGCTCATATAATCCCAATTTTCTTGTTAACATGTATGCCAGCTTTAAATTATTAACATTGGTAACTGTAACTCATCAAAACATGACAAGAGATGTTTTAAAAAAGTGTAGGATTTCAACAGAAAAGCTGCTGTGCTTCTGAAAACGGACTTTCAGATGATATGCCTTTACTACTGAGTGCCCAAAGAGCAGTTCTTTGTGATGTCTTTCATGTGCTCTTCACAGTCCCCGTGTGTGTCTCTGAGAGTCCCCTCACCCTTGCTGTGGCCCTCCTTCTCTACCCCTCATGTCTGTCCAGTGCCTCTCCTGCCGTTACTCTCCTCACAGCGCCCCCACAGTCCCTCAGTCCCAGAGTGTCACTCACAGTCTCTCAGCGTATCACTCAGTCCTTCGGTGGCTCTCCCCTCACAATTGCCCCTGTTTCTTATGGTTCTTTTCCCTCCCACTCCCCCACAATTACTGTGGCCCTCCTCCTCTCCCCTTCTGTCTGTCCAGCCCCTCTCCTGCCGTTACTCCCCTAGTCGCAGCGCTCTCCCTCACACTTTACACCTTCTCTTTACACTACTCCCTCTTGCTCATTCCCTCTGCCCCCCACCCCGCTGCTCTCCAGACGCTTCCCTGGATAATTACTTCTCATAGGGCAAGTGCGTGACAGAGCTCGTCTTGGCACATACTGTATACATATGGCACCGTCCTTAGTGCAGAGCTGGTTGTTCCATTAGTGCAGTGCTGCGAGTATTATTAAACGAAACGCACGTGGGCAGTTGTTTTGTTACTACTAGTTCAATGGGTATATGGTAACTCTGCAGCTATATCCGACATTCGCTCTCCTGCACTCTATAAATGTGGGCAGGGGACAATGAGCAGCATGGGTGCCAAAGGCCTGAATGCAAGCAAGGAAGTCGGATTTCAAGGCTACATACCTGTCTGAAGTTAAACGGGGTCCAACTGGGTCAGATAGAAACCGCGTGAGCCTCGGGTGGGGAGAACCGACAGGGTGGCATGCACATGGGTCATGGGTGACTGACTGTCTGTTTGTTGAATATATAGACACAGCACGGCAGTGAGGACATTTGTGGAGAAGCTGGTTATGGGGTGGGGACCGGTCCAAAAAATACTGTTTCACTGGGCGCCTCCAGTGCTACATTCGGCCCTGGTACGCATTTTACCACATAGACTATAGTCCCCAACCAGGAAAGAAGGATTGCCGCCGCTGAAATCTCATAGCTGCGCTGATTCAATCACTGCCTGTTAAATTGTGGGTGGGTGGGGGCTAGCTGGATGGGGCCTTTATTGTGCAGCAACTTATGAGATTCCTCCGTAGGTACTGACTCCACGAGCAGCCTCTGACGGGGGCGCACACATTGCGACTGCGGGAAGGAGGCAGGGCAGGGGGCAGGCAGCCGCATGCCAGGTGGGTCAGATCAGATAGAAACTGCGTGAGCCTCGGGGTGGGGAGAAGACAGGCAGGGTGGCATGCACATGGGTCATGGGTGACTAGACTGACTGTTTCATTTATTTACCGTCAGACTCAGGAGGAGGCGAGCTGCAAGCACACAACGATGACGAAGGACGAACTGGTGGTCACGCTTCTTGTCTTCGTGACTCTCCACAGACTGTGCTTTACTGAGTTCTTCTACTTTCACTTTCTTTACTTGAGTTGTTGGTGAAGAATGTGTTCTGGCCGGGTTTCACTTTCTGGCAGCAGTGCGCCACGCGCGGTGACGTCCCCGATAGCGTAGAAATGGCCAATCACCTTGACAAGGCTGGATATAGCCATATGGTGATTGGCCATACAGTGCAGAGCAGCCAACACCCACGCGCGGCCACATCCTGCTGCAGCAGCCAATCCTGGTGTAGCATTAAAAGTAACACTGTGCCATGATTGGCCACGAGCAGGATACTATCTGCCCATTTATGAGACCGGGGGCCCGGGTCCCTGCCTGACGGTGCCCTGTGTCTCAAGAGGGGGGGGGGGGGAGGTCTACTGTGCGCATGCGCGGGCCAGTCGAAATTTGTATTTCTCCTGGATACCACATGCGCATTGCGCAGTACTGTCTACCCGTACTCAGCAGTTCTCTGCCTGTGCCCTGCCTGTCACTCTCTGCCGCAGCCCCACCCCCCACGGCCCACTTCCTATACAATGCCCGATTGTGTCGGGCTTGTCCCGGTGCCGGTAGCGCGCAGTGCGCTCCAATTTATTTTTCATCAGCTGCTGACAGCAGATGCATTTTAAAACCCTTTCAATGCAAGTGTGGTCGTCCATGGCTAGTGGGTCAACGCCCCAATGCCCCCCAATGGACGCACCGCCACTGCAGGTGCCTCACTGCAGTTCCACACCTCTCTGCCTTCTCCTTCGGTGGAGAAGCAACGTTATCTTAGCAGGCGCGAAGATGGCTCAATTCAGCCGATCTTGGCGTCGGAGCTCTAGCGGGTCAAAATCTGTGCTGGGCTGCAGTTTGGATGATCAGCAGGGCCAATAATTAGGATAAATGTAGTATTTTAATCTCCAGGCTGCAGTAGCCTCACGAAAGTGCGCCCATACTGCGTGTGCGCCACCTAGCACCCCCCCCCCCCATAACTCATCAATTGTGCCACAGGTTTGCTTTGGTGAGGACCTGTGTGCACGGGCTACTGTTACTTAGTTTGGCTTTTAGAAAGCTACATGTTAAGGTTCTGCATGTCTCATGCCATATCTGAGTTCTCCCTAGTAACAGGGTGTGGTGTTGGGATGAGGTTGGACAGGTGTGTGTACATGCCACCTGCAAGAGTCATGAATGAAACCGGATGGTGAGTTCGAAACAATGGGGCCTGCTTCCTGTATTAGATTAGCATGGGGGGTGTAGGGAAAGGCAGTTGACATTATTTCCTACGGACAGAATAGTAACAGTATAGTATTTGGTATCAATGAGTGCACAATGGCAATCCTCTCCGGTAGTGAGAGGGATTTTGTCATTATGGTAATGGGAATGTCACTTTGGGAAAGTGGTCATTTCGATATGCATGGCTGTGTGTGCCTGCCAGCCTGTCTCCTAATTCAAAACTGGGTACTAGGGGAACAGTCACATCTGTGCATTCCTGATAGAGGGCCATAATCTATGTGTTCATGGAAAACTGCAGACCTCTGACTCTGAAGGTCTTTTCTGGGACAGCTATGTGGTGGTGGAATTGGCACCTGCTTTGCAAGGGACAGGGATTTGGCCCCACTAAAGATTATAATCAAACTTCCCATGGTAGGATGGCAGACAGGACACATTTTTTAGAGGGTTTGTGCATTTCAAAAGGGGCCTTTTAAACTGGCCGTATCTTCAAAGACCATTGTGGGTACAACTACTCGGGCATCGGCCTCCGAAAGTAGAGACACGTTTGGGTTTGGAACTATACTACCCTGGTTAGATACTGGGACATTGACATGAGGAATCAAGGGGGACTGCACCTGGACTATCCACAGACTTATGGTGTCTTGGAGCTGGTCGGGCTCTAGGAGAATATCACTTTGTGGATTTTAACTGGATGATGCTGGCCTGCAGCTAGCACCAACTGTTGTGGCCTGCGTCTCAAAGTGCTTTCTAAGGGCCGGTGAGCTGACTTCATGTCCATGAGACCCCAGGGGTCTAAATAATCTTACTGTCTCCATGAGATCGTAAGGGCAGCACTGGTTGTGAAGTAGACAGGTGGAAGTGATTGTGGTATGGACAAGTACCATCCTGAGAAACACCATCGTCCTCGCTGTGGAGAGGAGTGTATGTGCAAAGATCAGAAGTCATCTGTGGTGCCAAGACATGAGGTGTGAGGGTAAAGCTTGCAGAGTCCGAGGGACCCATGCTGGCAACCAAGGCCATCTGTGTTTGCTCCAGAGCAAGTGGAGTCCGAGGGTGTTAGGGTGTTAGGGGAACCTGAGCCAGGAGCTGAGACTGTCTTCTGCCTCCAGATTGGGCAGACAACAGTGGTTGTTGGGTGCCTCTCTCTCGACCCATGCCACTGGGTGCTTTGTTTTTGAAAACACTGAGACCGGACCCGAGGGGTTTCATGTGTCTTGTGGGCATCTGCAGATTTGTTTTGTATGCATAAGGTGTGGAGTCTTTTTGTGGTCAACGCTGTGCATTGTGAGGGAGTACTGTTGTGCCAATTCTTTACACTCGAGTCCTGAGGATAAGTCTGACTGCTTGGTGCCCAGTTACCAGAGGGTGGGGACAGGTTATCAGACATGTTCATCGTACTCATACTATTTGGAACAATTGGTTCGGACTGGCTTTAATGCATCTCAGCCAGCCCGAAACTACTGGATCTGACAGAGACACTTCATGAGGTAGAATTATCAGGCATGAAAGCTCAGTTGGATGAGAATGATGTTCTGCTCTAGGCAAGTGCTTGTCAGATCATGGCAACTTGAAGGACCACCTGTTGTGTAGCCCTTGAAACAATATTTATTTGTTAGAGCACCTAGTCTCGTAAGTTGTGATTTTGGAGAATTTTATATTGCAAAAGTTACATTTAAAGCCTTTGGCTATCAGGTTATTGGATAAGCTAAAGTTAGATTGTAAAGCCTTTGCATATCAGGTTATTGGACGAGCATAAAAATAATATTACAAAAAAGTTACAATATTTTTTAATCACACTGACAATTCTGTTATATATTTAATGTCCGAAACACTTTTAAAGAAATACTTGTCCAACACATAATTAAAGCTTAAGGGGCATATTATCAAGAAACGGCTTTAAAATATCGCCCCTTTAGCGGCAGGAAACTGCAGCCTAAACGTCGATAATGGGCTCGATAATATACCCTTCTGAATTCCCATAGAAACCCATGTTCTGGTGTGAACATGGGCTTCTATGGGAATTCACAAGGGCATATTACCAAGCCCATTATCCCTGCTTTAGCGGCAGTTTCCTGCCGCAAAAGCGGCGATAATTTAAAGCCAGCCTTGATAATATGGCCCTAAGTTTTTAATTAGTTATACTTTTTAACCACCTGGAGCTCAGTTTTAGGTAGTGTTTATTTCCCTTAAGCTATCAGGATATGTGTGAAACAGGACAGCTGGAGATACCGACACATTACAGTGAAAGGCAGGAAGTAGATAATTGTTGCATCTTCAAAGCTTCTGCTTCTGATTTCCATTTCTGCTGTCATCCCTGCCCTTGAAAGCCTGAAAAGGTTCAGGGACACATCTTCATTAGCGTGAAAGATGTCTCACTTTAATACTCCATAATTTACAATTTAAGAGGGATTAAAGATTCAAATGAACCCTGCAAGTGTGAAATTTAAAACTTTAAAATTTACAGGGCCAAACTTTGGATCTCTCAGTGACCATTAGAAAAGAGATAGGGCTCTGTTCGCGTGGGGATGGCTATTACTCAGTGTTTTGGGAGGAACTCATGAGCAGTTTTAAAAACGTAATTGTTATCCAAAGGGCTGTGTCTGCAAGAGGTAATTGCTGAATGGTGTCAGAGGGGTGGTAAGGAGTAACTGTACTACAATATGCACAAGAATATGCAGAATAAATGAAGGCTTGAGACTGCAGAATGAGATCTTCAGAAAACCTGATGTGCACTTTGCATCAACTTTAGCATTTTTGTATTTTGCTACTATTAAAGAGTAATGAGCAACACACTGGTAAGTGCTGTCACATGCTGAATTGTTGTGACAACAATTTAGCTTTCAACTACAATAAGCAGTGTATTATATACATCCTAGTGAGTTTTGTGGACGGGGTTGAGGATGAGTCTAACTGCTGAGTTCTGGAGGGTTTGTAGGCCTGGGCAGAATTTTATTACACCAGAGTAATTGGCGTAATTTCAGCACTCCAGTGTAGCTATAGAGAATAAGGCGATTGTTTCTGCTTGCATAATTAAGTGTCATTTTGTTGGGGATTTCCTACTGAAGGGTACATTGAGCAACTGCAAGTGGCTGCCTGCACTACTGTTTATGTTCTGTTGCATTTAACACAGGTTTCTTAGTGCAAAATGTATCATTGCATCCATGTTGGAAACAAGCACTAAATACTGGGAATAAGTTAGGGGAAAATTCTAACCCAAGTGCACATCAAAGAGTATGGGCAACTGCTCAGGGCACTGTATTACACTTTTCGATTGGCAAAATACCAGAGATTTTCGCATAATTTATGCAGCACTCAAAACCTGAAAGGGCATTGTTTTGACGTATACTAGGTGCTCCCTTGTGCCTGGATAAAGTTTTATATATTATTAAAGAGTTATAATGATAGTAAAACACATGTCAGAGGTTGCTTTTATTCATTCCAGGATGGCTTGAATGGTATTTTAGCAATTCAAACCTGTAATACTGTACCTGGAGTAGTAAAAGTCTTTTGTCATATTAGAGCTTGGCGTGAATGACACTGTCACTGGTGTTGTGGGGTGCTCAATACAGGAGCTGCTCTCCATATAAAATTGGGAACTACCCAGAGTAGGTCGCACCCAATGCGTTTATGAGAAAATATATTTATCATAATGTAAGTTTATTACAGTTAGAAATATATAAATGTTTAAAATATTTTACATTATTGTTTGCTCTCAAATACACTTTAACACCATCGCTGCTAGCGATATTTTCCTCCTGTGCTGGATTTTTCAAAAGTCCATCATATATGACGAGCTGGGCTCGTCATCAGTGTGCGAGGAGGCTACACCATGACGAGCCCAGCTCGTCATGAGCCTGGAAGGGGTTAAAGTTATTTAGATATAGTTTTGAGACATAAAAGAAATGAGGGAATGGCGTACCCGGCGCAACACCATACAAAAATGACATAACACAGGACCTGGCAGCGTGCCCTCGTTGCAAACGCAACGCGCAGTGGGTGCAACCCATACGTACATGACGTAATACATGGCTTGGTACTGCGTACCTGTCGGATACCAAAGTAGCAGCTGACACGACCTCATACTTATATGATATTACGTGGGACAGGCCCCAAACCTGTCGGACATGCGCACCATTTACGAGTTTAGCAATATGGTGGATAAGATTTGCGTGGTGATGGAGCTTGATACACCACCGGTATGGGACTGCAGTTTTCTCCCCCCCCCAAAAAAAAGATATATATATTTTTTGGGGAAGATATAAAACATTACATCATTTTTAAAGTTAAAAAAAAGATAATAGAGTCCATAATTTTTCAAAAAATAATAGAAAAAAATAGGTTTTATAAATATTAAAATATGAAATTAACATTTAAAAATCCTTCGAAATTCACTGAAAAAAACATAGGTTTTACAGGTGTTATAGTTAGGAATTAGCATTTAAAAAATGTAGTATATGGCATTGTTATGTGTATGGTTTCAAAAATAGTAGTCTGCATTTTAAAATGGGTGTATCAAAGTTTACATTAGGGCATCAATATGTGCATCAGATTATCGCGTGGATGATGTCATCAGTGATGTCATTTGAGATGTCATCGGATGTCATCAGTGATATCACTGACCATGTCATGAGTGATGTAAAATGTGACATCATCAGCAGTGCATTGCAGGCGCATGGGTTATAGTTGGCTCAACTAACTAACTATATCAGGTGAATTTCTCTGGTTTTCTATGAGTCAAATGTCCAACTAACTGTAACATCCCTGAAACCTATAGTATTTTTAGTGAATTTCAAAGTTTTTTTAAATGCTAATTCCTAACTATAACATCTGTAAAACCTATGTTTTTTTCAGTGAATATATATATATATATATACATATATATATATATATATATATATATATATATATATATATATATATATCCACAAAATCCTCTCGATTGGTCAAGGATGACGAGCCACACCATCAGGTACTTCAAAGGTTGTTTATTTAGGGCATAAACGACGCGTTTCGAGCTCACGGGCTCTTGGTCATTCTCCCAAAGCGACAACTCTTGTCTGACTAGTGAGTGTTTACAATCATGTCATAGAAATAGAAAAAAAACATTGCCACCTTCCATGAATGTCATAAGAATGCTACTCTCAGTATGTCTCTAAATTCATGATTCTATCTATTGTATTATTGTTTTTTGTCATCATTAAAGCAACATTCATATTGCAGTTTTATAGACAATCGTATTTATCCCCCTATGAAGCAATTCAGATTCCTTGTCCTATACAGGTTTATGTTTCACTCAAAGCAGTTAAATTCCAGTTATACTTTTAATCCCAGGCTCACAATTTTTGATTGTCATAGTGTAAACCCTAACAAATTAAAAACATTCATGCTTATATTGGACTGTGTACTGCATCGTCTTTCATAGCAATGGCAAGCATTAAAATGTGGACACTACCCAAATTATCATTTTATACTAATGGATTTAATATTTCAACAAGAGGAAGATAGATGAATTGTATACATATCAAGATGTTTTTTCATCACGAGTTACCTCCAAGTGGATTGGTATTTTGATCAAATTGTAATATCCATTCAGCGTTGTCTGGTTCTATAGCGTTACTAATTCATTGCATTATGAACCTAAGAGATTAGTCTAATAATTGTTTTCACAATCCTGTGTTATGTGGTAACATGTGCTCCTCAATTAATGAGTACAGCAGCACATAGTCATATTATTCCCACGAAGAAAGTAAACGGTTTCATTATTTTCAACTACAACTGTAGTATGGTCAACATTTTTTTTGAAACTTGACTAATGATATCATGGTCTAAAGTATAACTTCCTTTCAATTTAAATGTCTGCTTAGCTCGTCATCCAGGCTGAGACCCAATGAATACTTTGTTCCCAATACTACCATATAGAGAGATTCTAGACAGTGTAACATCCCAATTACATTCCTCTCTCTCCCATTTTTTCCAATGTATCTTTTCCAAAACAACTAAAATTGTAAAAATTGTAAATTGATACTTGTATAGCGCACTACTCACCCACAAGGGTCTCAAGGCGCTTGTACGAATACCGCTGTGGAACCCATCCTGGCTGTTCCTGTGAGGCGTCCAGGCATCCTTAGCGTTGTGGGGGCCATTGTGGAGATTAAGCAAGCTATTGCCCAGAGTTGCAGAGTGGGACTCCATGATTGGAATAGGCACCGAGGCGAAAATTATCAGGTCCGTGGAATTTTTTAGCCCAAGACCCGCCGAGACGGGGAATTGAACGCTGGTCCTGGGCTAGACCTCTGCATCAGGGTCTGCTGCTCTAATCATTGAGCCACACTTCTCAGCATTACTGCTCCTGCTCAAAATGTCTCTCCACCGGATTGGTCCAGTGTTTTGTTACAACTTTATTGTGCTGTAAAATTCTTTCATTCACAGAAGTGATAGTGCTACTAATATATCTTTCTTACAGGAGTACTCAATTGCATAAATGTATTTCTTTCAATTTTTTTCTGTTCTTTTACTCGCTCCTTCCTACAGCCATTTAGGACATTCTCTTTTCATAGATCTTTCATACAATCCTTACTGTTTTTCTTCGAAGTCTTCCTGTGTATGCCAATTCTTTTTTTTCCGGTTTCACCACATGGACTATTCCATTAAATTTTTTGGGGTGAGCAGCCTTTGCCTGTAGAAGGCTCCGGTGGCTGCTCATGAAAATATATTTTTTCAGGAAAACGCGTCTTTGTGGGATTTTTTGTATTTTTATGTAGTGTGAACTCAACACGAAGTATTGGAGTGCTTTACATGAGCGCCAGTTACATAACACAATTTATTTTTTGGGGTTTTGTTTTATGCACCGGAGATTAAGTTGTTTTCTCAGAATCAAAGGATGTAGAGACGTTTCTGAGACTCAAAACTGGTTCCCCAGTTTCCAAAGTCAGTAGCTCTGGCCATTACCCACTTCCAATGTTTTATGAAAAATATCCAACAGTTCTATTCTATTTTGACTTTCAACATGTTCTTCCTGCAAAAATTGTAAACCTGTATGTTTTTAAATTGATATTAACACTAAATAGATATTTTCATATAGTTGCCACTTTTGCTTAAAGCAAAATCCAAAATTAACCACTCAAAGATTAAAATCTGTGACCTACAGACAGACTAGTTCAACATATACCATTGGCAATATAGCTCAGGTGGTTAAGGCACCTGCTACAGAGCTCTGAATGGAAATCGGCCACAGGTCTGAATTATGAGAAAAAATAGAGGGTTAATGTACTGAGGAAGAGTACTCATGCAACATGCAGGTCATGTGTTCAACTACTAAATACATAGGGGCAGATTTATGAAGGGCTTGCGCCACGTTTACGCCGCCGTTGCGTGACGCAACGGCACGGAAACGTGGCGCATCCCTGCGCCCTATTTACAACGTGACGCATCTAGGAGATGCGTCACGTTGTACAGCACTGCGCCATGAGGAGGCGTTCCTGCGCAGGGGGGGCGTTCCTGCGCAGGAACGCCTCCTGAAAGTGGCTGAGTGAAATCTATGAGATTTCACTTAGTCACTTTCAGGGCAATGCTGCGTCAAAACCCTGCGCCTGCTTGAAGCAGGCGTAAGGCTTGAGGCAGCATTGAAAGAATAGGCCCCCCAGAGCATTGCTGGAGCTGCGTCGCGCTTGCGACGCAACTCTAGCAATGCGCCACATTTCCGGCACAGATGCGTCACGCATCTGTGGCGTTTTTGCTCCATGGTGCGCCGCATCATAAATGGGGAGCACCATGGGTGGCGTAGCTGTGGCGCACTGTGGCGCATGTTAACTGGCGCATCCCTCGGGATGCGCCAGTTAACATAAATCTGCCCCATAGCCTGGTGGGTTCCATCCCTTTGCGGTGACCCTTTTGTAACCTGCAGATGAGAAGCTCTTACAAACGTGTGGGAATCAGTATGAGCTTCCTACAAACATGAAAACACAAAAAGAGATGATGGATAGAGCACCCAAACTGTTCAGACACTCACCCCAGTCACAGATCTAGATTGAATCCATCATCGTTCTTAAGCTCGCTTTGCCAACCCCGTTCACAACAAGCCATATACAAGTCTTGACCCTGTGCCTCATGAGAACAGTCCATCCTAAACTACAAAGTCATGTCTTCCCTGGACCAGAAACAAGCAGGCGCGTAACAACGCCCATGCAGGCCCGCGGGGGAGGGGCCCCAAGCGCTTCATTAAATGAAGGGGTCCCTGCCCCCCCCCCCCTCAGCTCTTCAGTGAGAGCTGTGAGATAGGCTTGCGCGTAAGCAAGCCTCTCTCCCTCTAAAGCATGTGCAGGCTGACTGCAGCCTGCTCTGAGCCCCTCACCCCCTCCCTCTGACTGAAGAGAAACAAAGTATCAACTTACATTGTTTCTCTTCAGTCATAGGTGCCAGGCCCAGAAAGAGGATAGGATGGGGGCCCCAGAGAGCAGGAGGCAGCACAGACCAATGCTCAGGACCCTGACAAGGACGGGGGCTGGGGGCCCCAGAGAGAGCTGGAGGCAGCACCGGGCACTGCTCAGAACCCTGTCAAGGACGGGGGCTGGGGGCCCCAGAGAGAGAGAGAAGGCAGCACAGAGCACTGGCACTGCTCAGGACCCTGAGAAGGATGGGTGCTGGGGGCCCCAGAGAGAGAGGAGGCAGCACAGAGCACTGCTCTGGACCCTGACAAGGACAGGGGCTGGGGGCCCCAGAGAGAATGGAGGCAGCAGAGAGCACTGCTCAGGACCCTGACAAGGACGGGGGCTGGGAGCCACAGAGAGAGAGGAGGCAGCACAGAGCACTGCTCAGGACCCTGACAAGGACGGTGGTGGGGCTGGAGGCCCCAGAGAGAGAGGAGGTAGCACAGAGCACTGCTCGGGACCCTGACAAGGACGGGGGTGGGGCCCCAGAGAGAGAGCAGGAGGCAGCACAGAGCACTGCTCGGGACCCTGACAAGGACGGGGGTGGGGCCCCAGAGAGAGAGCAGGAGGCAGCACAGAGTACTGCTCGGGACCCTGACAAAGACGCGGGCTGGGGGCCCCAGAGAGAGAGGAGGCAGCACAGAGCACTGCTCAGGACCCTGACAACGACGGGGGTGGGGCCCCAGAGAGAGAGCAGGAGGCAGCACAGAGCACTGCTCGGGACCCTGACAAAGACGGGGGCTGGGGGCCCCAGAGAGAGAGGAGGCAGCACAGAGCACTGCTCGGGACCCTGACAACAACGGGGGTGGGGCCCCAGAGAGAGAGCAGGAGGCAGCACAGAGCACTGCTCGGGACCCTGACAAAGACGGGGGCTGGGGGCCCCAGAGAGAGAGGAGGCAGCACAGAGCACTGCTCAGTACCCTGACAAGGACAGGGGTGGGGCTGGGGGCCCCAGAGAGAGAGGAGGCAGCACAGAGCACTGAATGGGACCCTGACAAGGACGGGGGTGTGGGCCCCAGAGAGAGAGGAGGCAGCACAGAACACTGCTCAGGACCCTGACAAGGACACGGGTAGGGGCCCCAGAGAAAGAGCAGGAGGCAGCACAGAGCACTGCTCGGGACCCTGACAAGGGTGGGAGTGGGGGCCCCCAGAGAGAGCATTCTCCAGGGCAAAGCTCATATGAGAAGGGATGAGGCTGCAAAATGGTGCCCTCAGGTAAGCACTCTTGTTGGAAGCACCATGTGGGCGTCAGCAGGGGGGGCAAGGGGGGACCAAGAAGGGTGCAAGGCATAGGGGAGAAGGGTGCAAGGTAGAGAGGAGAAGGGTGCAAGGCAGAGAGGAGATGGGTGCAAGGCGGAGAGGAGATGGGTGCAAGGCGGAGGGGAGACGGGTGCAATTCAGAGAGAAGAAGGGTGCAAGGCAGAGGGGAGAAGGGTGCAAGGTAGAGAGGAGAAGGGTGCAAGGAAGAGAGGAGATGGGTGCAAGGCGGAGAGGAGATGGGTGCAAGGCGGAGGGGAGACGGGTGCAATGCAGAGAGGAGAAGGGTGCAAGGCAGAGAGGAGAAGTGTGCAAGGCAGAGAGGAGAAGGGTGCAAGGCATAGGGGAGAAGGGTGCAAGGTAGAGAGGAGAAGGGTGCAGGGTAGAGAGGAGAAGGGTGCAAGGTAGAGGGGAGAAGGGTGCAAGGTCGAGAGGAGAAGGGTGCAAGGTAGAGAGGAGAGGGTGCAAGGTAGAAGGGAGAAGGGTGACACCCATGTTCTGGTGTTAACATGGGCTTCTATGGGAATTCACAAGGGCATGTTATCAAGCCCATTATCGCTGCTTTAGTGGCAGTTTCCTGCCACTAAAGCGGCGATAATTTTAACGCCAGCCTTTATATTATGGCCCTAAGTTTTTTAATAGTTATACTTTTAAACCACCTGGAGTTCAGTATTAGGTAGTATTTATTTCCCTTAAGCTATCAGGATATGTGTGAAACAGGACAGCTGGAGATACGGACACATTACAGTGAAAGGCAGGATGTAGATAATTGTTGCATCTTCAAAGCGTCTGCTTCTGATTTCCATTTCTGCTGTCATCCCTGCCCTTGAAAGCCTGATAAGGTTCAGGGACACATCTTCATTAGCGTGACAGATGTCTCACTTTAATGCTCCATAATTTACAATTTAAGAGGGATTAAAGATTCAATTGGACCCTGCAAGTGTGAAATTTAAAACTTTTAAATTTACAGGGGCAAACTTTGGATCGCTCAGTGACCATTAGAAAAGAGATAGGGCTCTGTTCCAGTGGGGATGGCTATTACTCCGTGTTTTGGGAGAAATTCATGAGCAGTTTTAAAAACGTAATTATTATCCAAAGGGCTGTGTCTGCAAGAGGTAATTGCTGAATGGTGTCAAAGGGGTGGTATGGAGTAACTGTACTACAATATGCACAAGATTATTCAGAATAAATGAAGGCTTGAGACTGTAGAATGAGATCTTCAGAAAACCTGATGTGCACTATGCATCAACTTTAGCATTTTTGTATTTTGCTACTATTAAAGAGTGATGAGCAACACACTGGTAAGTGCTGTCACATGCTGAATTGTTGTGGCAACAATTTAGCTTTCAACTTCAATAAGCAGTGTATTATATACATCCTAGTGAGTTTTGTGGACGGGGTTGAGGATGAGTCTAACTGCTGAGTTCTGGAGGGTTTGTAGGCCTGGGCAGAATTTTATTACACCTGAGTAATTGGCGTAATTTCAGCACTCCAGTGTAGCTATAGAGAATAAGGCGATTGTTTCTGCTTGCATAATTAAGTGTCATTTTGTTGGGGATTTCCTACTGAAGAGTACATTGAGCAACTGCAAGTGGCTGCCTGCACTACTGTTTATGTTCTGTTGCATTTAACACAGGTTTCGTAGTGCAAAATGTATCCTTGCATCCATTTTGGAAACAAGTACTAAATACTGGGAATACGTTAGGGGAAAGTCCTAACCCAAGTGCACATCAAAGAGCATTGGCAACTGCTCAGGGCACTGTATTACACTTTTCAATTGGCAAAATACCAGAGTTTTTTGCATAATTTATTCAGCACTCAAAACCTGAAAGGGCATTGTTTTGACGTATACTAGGTG
Organism: Lissotriton vulgaris; assembly: GCF_964263255.1. Lineage (NCBI taxonomy): Eukaryota > Metazoa > Chordata > Amphibia > Caudata > Salamandridae > Lissotriton > Lissotriton vulgaris. The sequence goes on from NC_141687.1 coordinate 916,032,736, forward strand.
CTCCCTTGTGCCTGGATAAAGTTAAATATCATTGAAGAGTTATAATGATAGTAAACCACATGTTAGGGGTTGCTTTTATTCATTTCAGATGGCTTGAATGGTGTTTTAGCAATTCAAACCTGTAATGCTGTGCCTGGAGTGGTAAAAGTATTTTGTCATATTAGAGCTTGGCGTGAATGACACTGTCACTGGTGTTGTGGGGTGCTCAATACAGGAGCTGCTCTCCATATAAAATTGGGAACTACCCAGAGTAGGTCGCACCCAATGCGATTATGAGAAAATATATTCATCATAATGTAAGTTTATTACAGTTAGAAATATATAAATGTTTAAAATATTTTACATTATTGTTTGCTCTAAAATACACTTTGAAGTTATTTAGATATAGTTTTGAGACATAAAAGAAATGAGGGAATGGCGTACCCGGCGCGACACCATACAACTATGACATAACACAGGACCTGGCAGGGTGCACTTGTTGCAAACGCAACGCGCAGCGGGTGCAACCCTATACGTACATGACGTAACGTGTGGCTTAGTACTGCGTACCTGTCGGATACCAAAGTAGTAGCTGATACGACCTCATACTTATATGATATTACGTGGGACAGGCCCCGAACCTGTCGGATGTGACATGCACACCATTTACAAGTTTAGCAATATGGCGGATAAGATTCACTTGGTGATTAAGCTTGATACACTACCGGTATGGGACTGCAGTTTTCTCCCCCCCCCAAATAAAGATATACATATTTTTTGGGGAAGATATAAAACATTACATAATTTTTAAAGTAAAAAAAAAAGATAATAGAGTTCCAAAATTTATCAAAAAATAATAGAAAAAATATAGGTTTTATAAATATTAAAATATGAAATTAACATTTAAAAATCCTTTGAAATTCACTGAAAAAAACATAGGTTTTACAGATGTTATAGTTAGGAATTAGCATTTAAAAAATGTAGTATATGGCATTGTTATGTGTATGGTTTCAAAAATAGTAGTCTGCATTTTATAATGGGTGTATCAAAGTTTATATTAGGGCATCAGTATGTGCACCAGATTATCGCGTGAATGATGTCATCAGTGATGTCATTTGAGATGTCATCTGATGTCATCAGTGATATCACTGACCATGTCATGAGTGATGTAAAATGTGACATCATCAGCAGTGCATTGCGGGCGCATGAGTTATAGTTGGCTCAACTAACCATAACAGGCGAATTTCTCTGGTTTTCTATGAGTCAAATGTCAAACTAACTATAACATCCCTGAAACCTATAGTATTTTTTGTGAATTTCAAAGGTTTTTTAATGCTAATTCCTAACTGGATTTAATATTTCAACAAGAGGAAGATAGATGAATTGTATACATATCAAGATGTTTTTTCATCATGAGTTACCTCCAAGTGGATTGGTATTTTGATCAAATTGTAATATCCATTAAGCCTTGTCTGGTTCTATAGCGATACTAATTCATTGCATTATGAACCTAAGAGAGTAGTCTAATAATTGTTTTCACAATCCTGTGTTATGTGGTAACATGCGCATGTGCTCCTCAATTAATAAGTACAGCAGGACATAGTCATATTATTCCCACCAAGAAAGAAAAAGGTTTCATTATTTTCAACTACAACTGTAGTTTGGTCAAAAAAAAAATTCAAACTTGACTAATCATATCATGGTCCAAAGTATAACTTCCTTTCAATTTAAATGTGTGCTTAGCTTATCACCCTGGCTGAGACCCAATGAATACTTTGTTCCCAACACTACCATATAGAGAGATTCTAGACAGTGTAACTTCCCAATTACATTTCTCTCTCTCTCCCATTTTTTCCAATGTATCTTTTCCAAAACAACTACATGAGTTCAGCATTACTGCTCCTGCTCAAAATGTCTCTCCACCGGATTGGTCCCGTGTTTTATTACAGCTTTCTTGTGCTGTAAAATTCTTTCATTCACAGAAGTGATAGTGCTACCAATATATCTTTCTTACAGGAGTACTCAATTGCATAAATGTATTTCTATCAGTTTTTTCTGTTCTTTTACTCGCTCCTTCCAACAGCCATTTAGGATATACGCTTTTCATAGATCTTTCATACAATCCTTACTGTTTTTCTTCGAAGTCTTCCTGTGTATGCCAATTCTTTTTTTTCCGGTTTCACCACATGGAATATTCCATTTAGTTTTTTGGCAGTGAGCACCATTTGCCTGTAGAAGGCTCCGGTGGATGCTAATGAAAATGTATTTTTTCAGGAAAACGCGTCTTTGTGTTTTGTAAAAAAAATGTACATAGTGTGAACTCAACCCGAAGTATTGGAGTGCTTTAAATGAGCACCAGTTACATAACACAATTTTTTTTTTTTTGGTTTGGTTTTATGCACCGGAGATTAAGTAGTTTTCTCAGATTCAAAGGATGTTGAGACGTTTCTGAGACTGAAACCTGGTTCCCCAGTTTCCAAAGTCAGTAGCTCTGGCCATTACCCACTTCCAATGTTTTATGAAAAATATCCAACAGTTCTATTCTATTTTGACTTTCAACATGTTCTTCCTGCAAAAATTGTAAACCTGTATGTTTTTAAATTGATATTAACACTAAATAGATATTTTCATATAGTTGCCACTTTTGCTTAAAGCAAAATCCAAAATTAACCACTCAAAGATTAAAATCTGTGACCTACAGACAGACTAGTTCAACATATACCATTGGCAATATAGCTCAGGTGGTTAAGGCACCTGCTACAGAGCTCTGAATGGAAATCGGCCACAGGTCTGAATTATGAGAAAAAATAGAGGGTTAATGTACTGAGGAAGAGTACTCATGCAACATGCAGGTCATGTGTTCAACTACTAAATACATAGGGGCAGATTTATGAAGGGCTTGCGCCACGTTTACGCCGCCGTTGCGTGACGCAACGGCACGGAAACGTGGCGCATCCCTGCGCCCTATTTACAACGTGACGCATCTAGGAGATGCGTCACGTTGTACAGCACTGCGCCATGAGGAGGCGTTCCTGCGCAGGGGGGGCGTTCCTGCGCAGGAACGCCTCCTGAAAGTGGCTGAGTGAAATCTATGAGATTTCACTTAGTCACTTTCAGGGCAATGCTGCGTCAAAACCCTGCGCCTGCTTGAAGCAGGCGTAAGGCTTGAGGCAGCATTGAAAGAATAGGCCCCCCAGAGCATTGCTGGAGCTGCGTCGCGCTTGCGACGCAACTCTAGCAATGCGCCACATTTCCGGCACAGATGCGTCACGCATCTGTGGCGTTTTTGCTCCATGGTGCGCCGCATCATAAATGGGGAGCACCATGGGTGGCGTAGCTGTGGCGCACTGTGGCGCATGTTAACTGGCGCATCCCTCGGGATGCGCCAGTTAACATAAATCTGCCCCATAGCCTGGTGGGTTCCATCCCTTTGCGGTGACCCTTTTGTAACCTGCAGATGAGAAGCTCTTACAAACGTGTGGGAATCAGTATGAGCTTCCTACAAACATGAAAACACAAAAAGAGATGATGGATAGAGCACCCAAACTGTTCAGACACTCACCCCAGTCACAGATCTAGATTGAATCCATCATCGTTCTTAAGCTCGCTTTGCCAACCCCGTTCACAACAAGCCATATACAAGTCTTGACCCTGTGCCTCATGAGAACAGTCCATCCTAAACTACAAAGTCATGTCTTCCCTGGACCAGAAACAAGCAGGCGCGTAACAACGCCCATGCAGGCCCGCGGGGGAGGGGCCCCAAGCGCTTCATTAAATGAAGGGGTCCCTGCCCCCCCCCCCTCAGCTCTTCAGTGAGAGCTGTGAGATAGGCTTGCGCGTAAGCAAGCCTCTCTCCCTCTAAAGCATGTGCAGGCTGACTGCAGCCTGCTCTGAGCCCCTCACCCCCTCCCTCTGACTGAAGAGAAACAAAGTATCAACTTACATTGTTTCTCTTCAGTCATAGGTGCCAGGCCCAGAAAGAGGATAGGATGGGGGCCCCAGAGAGCAGGAGGCAGCACAGACCAATGCTCAGGACCCTGACAAGGACGGGGGCTGGGGGCCCCAGAGAGAGCTGGAGGCAGCACCGGGCACTGCTCAGAACCCTGTCAAGGACGGGGGCTGGGGGCCCCAGAGAGAGAGAGAAGGCAGCACAGAGCACTGGCACTGCTCAGGACCCTGAGAAGGATGGGTGCTGGGGGCCCCAGAGAGAGAGGAGGCAGCACAGAGCACTGCTCTGGACCCTGACAAGGACAGGGGCTGGGGGCCCCAGAGAGAATGGAGGCAGCAGAGAGCACTGCTCAGGACCCTGACAAGGACGGGGGCTGGGAGCCACAGAGAGAGAGGAGGCAGCACAGAGCACTGCTCAGGACCCTGACAAGGACGGTGGTGGGGCTGGAGGCCCCAGAGAGAGAGGAGGTAGCACAGAGCACTGCTCGGGACCCTGACAAGGACGGGGGTGGGGCCCCAGAGAGAGAGCAGGAGGCAGCACAGAGCACTGCTCGGGACCCTGACAAGGACGGGGGTGGGGCCCCAGAGAGAGAGCAGGAGGCAGCACAGAGTACTGCTCGGGACCCTGACAAAGACGCGGGCTGGGGGCCCCAGAGAGAGAGGAGGCAGCACAGAGCACTGCTCAGGACCCTGACAACGACGGGGGTGGGGCCCCAGAGAGAGAGCAGGAGGCAGCACAGAGCACTGCTCGGGACCCTGACAAAGACGGGGGCTGGGGGCCCCAGAGAGAGAGGAGGCAGCACAGAGCACTGCTCGGGACCCTGACAACAACGGGGGTGGGGCCCCAGAGAGAGAGCAGGAGGCAGCACAGAGCACTGCTCGGGACCCTGACAAAGACGGGGGCTGGGGGCCCCAGAGAGAGAGGAGGCAGCACAGAGCACTGCTCAGTACCCTGACAAGGACAGGGGTGGGGCTGGGGGCCCCAGAGAGAGAGGAGGCAGCACAGAGCACTGAATGGGACCCTGACAAGGACGGGGGTGTGGGCCCCAGAGAGAGAGGAGGCAGCACAGAACACTGCTCAGGACCCTGACAAGGACACGGGTAGGGGCCCCAGAGAAAGAGCAGGAGGCAGCACAGAGCACTGCTCGGGACCCTGACAAGGGTGGGAGTGGGGGCCCCCAGAGAGAGCATTCTCCAGGGCAAAGCTCATATGAGAAGGGATGAGGCTGCAAAATGGTGCCCTCAGGTAAGCACTCTTGTTGGAAGCACCATGTGGGCGTCAGCAGGGGGGGCAAGGGGGGACCAAGAAGGGTGCAAGGCATAGGGGAGAAGGGTGCAAGGTAGAGAGGAGAAGGGTGCAAGGCAGAGAGGAGATGGGTGCAAGGCGGAGAGGAGATGGGTGCAAGGCGGAGGGGAGACGGGTGCAATTCAGAGAGAAGAAGGGTGCAAGGCAGAGGGGAGAAGGGTGCAAGGTAGAGAGGAGAAGGGTGCAAGGAAGAGAGGAGATGGTGCAAGGCGGAGAGGAGATGGGTGCAAGGCGGAGGGGAGACGGGTGCAATGCAGAGAGGAGAAGGGTGCAAGGCAGAGAGGAGAAGTGTGCAAGGCAGAGAGGAGAAGGGTGCAAGGCATAGGGGAGAAGGGTGCAAGGTAGAGAGGAGAAGGGTGCAGGGTAGAGAGGAGAAGGGTGCAAGGTAGAGGGGAGAAGGGTGCAAGGTCGAGAGGAGAAGGGTGCAAGGTAGAGAGGAGAGGGTGCAAGGTAGAAGGGAGAAGGGTGACACCCATGTTCTGGTGTTAACATGGGCTTCTATGGGAATTCACAAGGGCATGTTATCAAGCCCATTATCGCTGCTTTAGTGGCAGTTTCCTGCCACTAAAGCGGCGATAATTTTAACGCCAGCCTTTATATTATGGCCCTAAGTTTTTTAATAGTTATACTTTTAAACCACCTGGAGTTCAGTATTAGGTAGTATTTATTTCCCTTAAGCTATCAGGATATGTGTGAAACAGGACAGCTGGAGATACGGACACATTACAGTGAAAGGCAGGATGTAGATAATTGTTGCATCTTCAAAGCGTCTGCTTCTGATTTCCATTTCTGCTGTCATCCCTGCCCTTGAAAGCCTGATAAGGTTCAGGGACACATCTTCATTAGCGTGACAGATGTCTCACTTTAATGCTCCATAATTTACAATTTAAGAGGGATTAAAGATTCAATTGGACCCTGCAAGTGTGAAATTTAAAACTTTTAAATTTACAGGGGCAAACTTTGGATCGCTCAGTGACCATTAGAAAAGAGATAGGGCTCTGTTCCAGTGGGGATGGCTATTACTCCGTGTTTTGGGAGAAATTCATGAGCAGTTTTAAAAACGTAATTATTATCCAAAGGGCTGTGTCTGCAAGAGGTAATTGCTGAATGGTGTCAAAGGGGTGGTATGGAGTAACTGTACTACAATATGCACAAGATTATTCAGAATAAATGAAGGCTTGAGACTGTAGAATGAGATCTTCAGAAAACCTGATGTGCACTATGCATCAACTTTAGCATTTTTGTATTTTGCTACTATTAAAGAGTGATGAGCAACACACTGGTAAGTGCTGTCACATGCTGAATTGTTGTGGCAACAATTTAGCTTTCAACTTCAATAAGCAGTGTATTATATACATCCTAGTGAGTTTTGTGGACGGGGTTGAGGATGAGTCTAACTGCTGAGTTCTGGAGGGTTTGTAGGCCTGGGCAGAATTTTATTACACCTGAGTAATTGGCGTAATTTCAGCACTCCAGTGTAGCTATAGAGAATAAGGCGATTGTTTCTGCTTGCATAATTAAGTGTCATTTTGTTGGGGATTTCCTACTGAAGAGTACATTGAGCAACTGCAAGTGGCTGCCTGCACTACTGTTTATGTTCTGTTGCATTTAACACAGGTTTCGTAGTGCAAAATGTATCCTTGCATCCATTTTGGAAACAAGTACTAAATACTGGGAATACGTTAGGGGAAAGTCCTAACCCAAGTGCACATCAAAGAGCATTGGCAACTGCTCAGGGCACTGTATTACACTTTTCAATTGGCAAAATACCAGAGTTTTTTGCATAATTTATTCAGCACTCAAAACCTGAAAGGGCATTGTTTTGACGTATACTAGGTGCTCCCTTGTGCCTGGATAAAGTTAAATATCATTGAAGAGTTATAATGATAGTAAACCACATGTTAGGGGTTGCTTTTATTCATTTCAGATGGCTTGAATGGTGTTTTAGCAATTCAAACCTGTAATGCTGTGCCTGGAGTGGTAAAAGTATTTTGTCATATTAGAGCTTGGCGTGAATGACACTGTCACTGGTGTTGTGGGGTGCTCAATACAGGAGCTGCTCTCCATATAAAATTGGGAACTACCCAGAGTAGGTCGCACCCAATGCGATTATGAGAAAATATATTCATCATAATGTAAGTTTATTACAGTTAGAAATATATAAATGTTTAAAATATTTTACATTATTGTTTGCTCTAAAATACACTTTGAAGTTATTTAGATATAGTTTTGAGACATAAAAGAAATGAGGGAATGGCGTACCCGGCGCGACACCATACAACTATGACATAACACAGGACCTGGCAGGGTGCACTTGTTGCAAACGCAACGCGCAGCGGGTGCAACCCTATACGTACATGACGTAACGTGTGGCTTAGTACTGCGTACCTGTCGGATACCAAAGTAGTAGCTGATACGACCTCATACTTATATGATATTACGTGGGACAGGCCCCGAACCTGTCGGATGTGACATGCACACCATTTACAAGTTTAGCAATATGGCGGATAAGATTCACTTGGTGATTAAGCTTGATACACTACCGGTATGGGACTGCAGTTTTCTCCCCCCCCCAAATAAAGATATACATATTTTTTGGGGAAGATATAAAACATTACATAATTTTTAAAGTAAAAAAAAAAGATAATAGAGTTCCAAAATTTATCAAAAAATAATAGAAAAAATATAGGTTTTATAAATATTAAAATATGAAATTAACATTTAAAAATCCTTTGAAATTCACTGAAAAAAACATAGGTTTTACAGATGTTATAGTTAGGAATTAGCATTTAAAAAATGTAGTATATGGCATTGTTATGTGTATGGTTTCAAAAATAGTAGTCTGCATTTTATAATGGGTGTATCAAAGTTTATATTAGGGCATCAGTATGTGCACCAGATTATCGCGTGAATGATGTCATCAGTGATGTCATTTGAGATGTCATCTGATGTCATCAGTGATATCACTGACCATGTCATGAGTGATGTAAAATGTGACATCATCAGCAGTGCATTGCGGGCGCATGAGTTATAGTTGGCTCAACTAACCATAACAGGCGAATTTCTCTGGTTTTCTATGAGTCAAATGTCAAACTAACTATAACATCCCTGAAACCTATAGTATTTTTTGTGAATTTCAAAGGTTTTTTAATGCTAATTCCTAACTGGATTTAATATTTCAACAAGAGGAAGATAGATGAATTGTATACATATCAAGATGTTTTTTCATCATGAGTTACCTCCAAGTGGATTGGTATTTTGATCAAATTGTAATATCCATTAAGCCTTGTCTGGTTCTATAGCGATACTAATTCATTGCATTATGAACCTAAGAGAGTAGTCTAATAATTGTTTTCACAATCCTGTGTTATGTGGTAACATGCGCATGTGCTCCTCAATTAATAAGTACAGCAGGACATAGTCATATTATTCCCACCAAGAAAGAAAAAGGTTTCATTATTTTCAACTACAACTGTAGTTTGGTCAAAAAAAAAATTCAAACTTGACTAATCATATCATGGTCCAAAGTATAACTTCCTTTCAATTTAAATGTGTGCTTAGCTTATCACCCTGGCTGAGACCCAATGAATACTTTGTTCCCAACACTACCATATAGAGAGATTCTAGACAGTGTAACTTCCCAATTACATTTCTCTCTCTCTCCCATTTTTTCCAATGTATCTTTTCCAAAACAACTACATGAGTTCAGCATTACTGCTCCTGCTCAAAATGTCTCTCCACCGGATTGGTCCCGTGTTTTATTACAGCTTTCTTGTGCTGTAAAATTCTTTCATTCACAGAAGTGATAGTGCTACCAATATATCTTTCTTACAGGAGTACTCAATTGCATAAATGTATTTCTATCAGTTTTTTCTGTTCTTTTACTCGCTCCTTCCAACAGCCATTTAGGATATACGCTTTTCATAGATCTTTCATACAATCCTTACTGTTTTTCTTCGAAGTCTTCCTGTGTATGCCAATTCTTTTTTTTCCGGTTTCACCACATGGAATATTCCATTTAGTTTTTTGGCAGTGAGCACCATTTGCCTGTAGAAGGCTCCGGTGGATGCTAATGAAAATGTATTTTTTCAGGAAAACGCGTCTTTGTGTTTTGTAAAAAAAATGTACATAGTGTGAACTCAACCCGAAGTATTGGAGTGCTTTAAATGAGCACCAGTTACATAACACAATTTTTTTTTTTTTGGTTTGGTTTTATGCACCGGAGATTAAGTAGTTTTCTCAGATTCAAAGGATGTTGAGACGTTTCTGAGACTGAAACCTGGTTCCCCAGTTTCCAAAGTCAGTAGCTCTGGCCATTATCCACTTCCAATGTTTTTCGAAAAATGTCCAACAGTTGTATTCTATTTTGACTTTCAACATGTTCTTCCTGCAAAAATTGTAAACCTGTGTGTTTTTAAATTGATATTAACACTAAATAGAAATTTTCATTTAGTTGCCACTTTTGCTTAAAGCAAAATCCAAAATTAACCGCTCAAAGATTAAAATCTGTGACCTACAGACAGACTAGTTCATCATATACCATTGGCAATATAGCTCAGGTGGTTAAGGCACCTGCTACAGAGCTCTGAATGGAAATCGGCCACAGGTCTGAATTATGAGAAAAAATAGAGGGTTCATGTACTAAAGAAGAGTACTCCATGCAACATGCAGGTCATGTGTTCAACTACTAAATGCCTATCCTGGTTAGTTCCATCCTTTTGCAGTGACCCTTTTGTAACCTACAGGTGAGAAGCTCTTACAAACGTGTGGTAATTAGTATGAGCCTCCTACAAACATGCCACCACAAAGAGATGATGGATGGAGCACTGAAACTTTTCAGACACTCACTCCAGTCACAGATCTAGGTTGAATCCATCATTGTTCTTTAGCTCACTTCGCCAACCCCGTTCACAACAAGCCATATACAAGTCTTGACCACCTGTGCCTCATGAGAACAGTCCATCCCAAACTGCAAAGCCATGTCTTCCCTGGACCAGAAACAAGCAGGGGGGTAACAAATGCCCCCGCAGGCCCCGCAGTGCGGGCGGCCTCACTCTCTTCATTAAATGAAGGGGGCCTCGGCCCCCCCTTCGGCTCTTCAGTGAGAGCTGTGAGAGAGGCTTGCGCTTAAGCAAGCCTCTCTCCCTCTAAAGCAGGTGCACACTGTCTGCAGCCTGCTCTGAGCCCCTCGCCCCCTCACTCTGACTATAGAGAAAAAAGTGTCTACATACATTGTTTCTCTCCAGTCAGAGGTGCCAGGCCCGGAAAGAGGATGGGGTGGGGGCCCCAGAGAGCAGGAGGCAGCACAGAGCACTGCTCAGGACCCTGACAAGGACGGGGGCTGGGGGCCCCCGAGAGAAAGGAGGCAGCACAGAGCCCTGCTGGGACCCCTGACAAGGACGGGGGCTGGGGGACCCCGAGAGAGAGGAGGCAGCACAGAGCACTGGCACTGTTCGGGACCCTGACAAAGACGGGGCCTGGGGGCCCCAAAGAGAGAGGAGGCAGCACTGAGCATTGCTCGGGACCCTGACAAATACGAGGGCTGGGGGCCCCAGAGAGAGAGGAGGAAGCACACAGCACTGCTCAGGACCCTGACAAGGACAGGGGTGGGGCTGGGGGCCCCAGAGAGAGAGGAGGCAGCACAGAGCACTGCTCGGGACCCTGACAAGGACAGGGTGTGGGCCCCAGAGAGAGAATAGGAGGCAGCACAGAGCACTGCTCGGGACCCTGACAAAGGTGGGAGTGGGGGCCTCCAGAGAGAGAGGAGGCAGCGCAGAGCACTGCTCAGGACCCTGACAAGGACATGGGTGGGGGCCCCAGAGAGAGAGCAGGAGGCAGCACAGAACACTGCTCGGGACCCTGACAAGGGTGGGAGTGGGGGCCCACAGAGAGAGCATTCTCCAGGGCAAAGCTCATATGAGAAGGGATGAGGCAGAAAAATGGCACCCTCAGGAAAGCACTCTTGTTAGAAGCACCATATGGGCGTCAGCAGGGGGGAGGCAAGGGGGGCCAAGAAGAGAGGAGAAGGGTGCAAGGCCGAGAGGAGAAGGGTGCAAGGCAGAGGGGAGAAAGGTTCAAGGTAGAGGGGAGAAGGGTGCAAGGTAGAGAGAAGGGTGCAAGGTAGAGAGGGGAAGGGTGCAAGGCGGAGATTAGATGAGTTCAAGGCAGAGAGGAGATGGGTGCAAGGCGGACGGGAGAAGGGTGCACGGTAGAGAGGGGAAGGGTGCAAGGTGGAGGGGAGATGGGTGCAAGGCAGAGGGGAGAAGGGTGCAAGGTAGAGAGGATAAGGGTGCAAGGCAGAGGGGAGAAGGGTGCAAGGCAGAGGGGAGAAGGGTGCAAGGCAGAGGGGAGAAGGGTGCAAGGTGGAGAGGAGAAGGGTGCACAGTGGAGGGGGAGAAGGCTGCAAGGTGGAAGGGGAGAAGGGTGCAAGGTGGAGGGGGAAAAGGGTGCAAGGTAGAGAGGAGAAGGGTGCACAGTGGAGGGGGAGAAGGGTGCAAGGTGGAAGGTGGAAGGGGAGAAGGGTGCAAGGTGGAGGGGGAGAAAGGTGCAAGGTGGAGGGGGAGAAGGGTGCAAGGCAGAGGGGAGAAGGATGCAAGGCAGAGGGGAGAAGGGTGCATGGCAGAGGGGAGAGGGGTGCAAGGCAGAGGGGAGAAGGGTGTAAGGCAGAGGGGAGAAGGGTACAAGGCAGAGGGGAGAATGGTGCAAGGTAGAAAAGGGTGCAAGGCGGAGGGGGAGAAGGGTGAAATGGGAGGGGGCGAAGGGTTCAAGGCAGAGGGCAAGAAGGGTGCAAGGCAGAGGGTAGTAGTGTGCAAGGGGGATGGTGATGAAGTAAAAAATGTGCCCCCCCTGTAAACATTTCTGTGGACGCCCATGGCAACGCACACTACTTTGTGAGAGAGAGTGGAGTGAGAGAGAGAGTAGAGTGAGAGAGAGAGTGGAGTGAGAGAGAGAGAGTGGAGTGAGAGACACAGTGGAGCAAGAGAGTGAGTGGAGCAAGAGAGAGAGAGGAGCAAGAGAGAGCGGAGCAAGAGATAGAGTGGAGCAAGAGAGAGAGTGGAGCAAGAGAGAGTGGAGAGAGAGATAGTGGAGAGAGAGAGTGGAAAGAGAGTGGAGAGAGAGAGTGGAGAGAGAGATAGAGATAGGGAGTAGAGGGTGAGGGTGGAGAGAGAGAGTGGAGAGCGAGAGTGGGGAGCAAGAGTGGAGAGAGACAGTGGAGAGAGAGAGTGGAGAGTTAGAGAGTGGAGAGAGAGAGTGGAGAGAGTAGAGAGAGTAGAGAGAGAGTAGAAGGAGTAGAGATAGATTAGAGAGAGTAGAGAGAGAGTAGAGAGAGATAAGGTCATGCGAGGCAAGATGGCGGCCGCTTGAACGGCCAGTCCAGTTCAGCAGTGAGGATACAGACGGGAAACTCGCCCGGGACCAAGCAACATGCACGGGGAATCCGCACTCTGATGTAGCATGCTATCGGATATGAAGAACCGCGGTTGAATAATACTCGCGGAAAAAACATTCACCGGCTTTTCGGAGGGCTGGGTGGGATGCTGACTCTTACCTGTGCCGTGGTGGCGAAGTTGATTTTGCGGGCGGTCCGGCTGACCCTGAGGTCTCTACCTGCTACCTTCGCCTTCCACATTGCTGAGAGGCGGAGTCAGTTGTGAAGTCAGCTGTGGAGCCAAGCGCGGAGTCAGCCGTGGAGGAGAGCCCTGACACTGAAGAACGGAGGCGGCTGGGGAAGTGCCGCTCTACACCAGCAGCCAGAGCAGAAACAAGCGCGACCGAGGGGCTGGTGTGGCAGAAGCAGGAGCAAAGGGAAAAAAGAAAGTGAAGTAGCGCCCAGTGATTGCAGCCAAGCCCGTCAACCAGTGAAGCACTTTAGGCAGAGTACTCTGTCTGTAATGGCGCCCAAAGTTAATCAGGGGCTCAAAACAACGCAGAGAAAGAAAATGCAAAAAGAAGAAGCTGGTAATGCTGGTAATGCAGCCCCCGACAACTCTTGCGGCGATGAGACCACCACCTTACCCGATGTGCAACAAAAAAAAACGTCAGCAGGGGGCCCCCAAGACCCGGTTGGCGACTGCATCAGTTTTGGACCTCCTGGTAAAAGCGGGTAAGGAGAAGGGGGGCAAAGATATTGCTGAGAGTAAAACGCCTGAGATTATAAATGACTTGAACCAGCCATGTTCCCCCAAGACCCAAATGCCAACCCCATTATCAACAGCAGGAACATTAATGGAGATCAAGACTATTGAGATAAATGAAATCGAGAATGAAGTTGAGAATGTAACTAAGGCAGCGGGTTTAAATTCAGCCCCTATATTAAGCAAAAACGGTGATGCTATAATTGAGGCACAGGAGCTGGACACAGGCACCCAATTCACTAGGGGAGACACTAGTAAAACAGATGGAGCATTATCTGAACCCTTAATCCCCCTTACTACTAAAGATGAAATGATACTAAATGGCGCTATAGGAGGGGGCGGCGGCGACAAAGAAAATGACCCCAGTGAGGCATTCTTTTCGGTCTCCGACGGAGGAGAATGGTCTGATGAGGATGAGGAACGTAGCTCCTGTGTGGAGTCGGACACTGATTTGGAGGATAATATCCCGACCACAGCCTTGAGGAAAAAAAAAGCCGACTGGAGTCAAGAGATGGAATACCAGGAACATCAGGAGCATCAGGAGCTCACCTGGGATCATTCCTCCACACAACCGCTACTAGGAAGCCCTCATCCGGAACAAGCTCAAATGTCACTTCACTGAGACTATCCATCAGGAGATATTAGCACACCGCGAGGAGACACGCCAAGACAGCATAAAATCACAGGCTGCCATGAGAAAAATGCAGGGGGTAGTGAGAAAACTCTCCAAGGCTTGCGCCATCACTGGGGACAGAGTGTCAAATCTAGAGGAGAGGGTGGTCGCTACAGAGACTGAGATGGCAGCTGCTACGGTTAAAGTCGAGGCTCAATGCTCCCAAGTTACAGACATACAATGGAAGCTGGAGGAGATGGAGAATCGTCTCCGAAGGAATAACCTTAGAGTCCTAGGAATTCCGGAGGGAAGAGAAGGGTCAGACATCCGAGCATATATTGTGAAACTTTTCCAACAGGCTTTCCCTGAATTGCCCGGATGGGATTGGACCAAAGAGATACAGAGAGTGCACCGTATTCCCTTTAAAATAAGAAAAAACACTAAAGAAGGAGATAAACCCAGGGCAGTGCTGATTTTTCTGGGGAACTTTGTACTCCGACAGGCAATCTTGGAAAGGGCAAGACCAGATGCAAAGAAGAACTGCGATGGTGTTTCTTTCTTTGTCCGCCCTGATTTTTGCCGTGTGACAGTGGAAAGACGCTTGCGGTTAAGAGGGCTAATAAAGCCTTTTCAAGATAAGAAACTTCAAGCCTTTCTAATACATCCAGCCCAGCTTAAGGTTATTAATGAAGGGAAGATTTTATATTTCTCATCTGAGATTAAGGCCAAAGAATATTTGGATAGCCTAGACAAATAATAGTAAATGGCCAGAATGAAAAAAGGGAATGTAATGCGTGGATTCCTCATGTGTGGTCAGCTTGGTTAGGAGGTGTTTAAGCTGGTTTTGCCATAATTATGGTAGTTGTTCTTCTTTTTTCCCGGGTGTAACTTTATTGTAACTAATCATGGTATTTTGGTATCCTCATTTGCAACTGCATGACCATCACACGCACAAACAAGTGTTGTGCGCCTCACAGTGTGGGTGGGTGTGCTGGGTGGACAGGGTGGGGGGTGGTGGGAGGAAGAAGGGGTTAGGTCTGGTGGGTGGGCTTGGGGGGGGGATAAAAAAATGAAAAAAGACATAAAATGGAGTTCAGGATGCATCGCTATGGCCAAGATCATATTAGGACACAGGAACCACTTAATTCAGTCGAAAGATAATACCAAATCTAAGAGGCAAAAGATGACAAAAGGTCAAATTAGAAATAAAGATGCCAGACATTAAAATATGTACATTGAATATCGGAGGGCTAAAAGACTGGAGGAAAAGACAAAGGATGAATCATTTTGTTAAATTTAATAAAATTGATGTGTAATGCCTCCAAGAAACGCACCTCCCATGGGCAAAACGAAACCTCATGTCAATAAATGGATTTGACCTGGTTGCGTGCTCACTGCAAACCTCAATGGTCAGAGGGGTAGCTATTCTGATAAAGAAAACCCTGGGGGGGGTTAAGAAGGTAAAAGCTGATAGCTATGGCAGATGGGTGATTGCCGAGCTGGAGTTAGGATTCACCATTTGTGTAATTTATGGATCGAATTGCGACGACCCAGAAATATTTGATTTTTTAGAGATTGAACTTGCAGGTTGGGCTGTACCTGTAATAATATGTGGGGATCTAAATATTTCTGCTAGCTGGGACAATAATGTAAAATATATGGACCGAAAATCACGAGTTTACAGGGCAATCAAATCCCTGAAAGAATCAATAGATCTAGTGGACATCTGGGGGGTCAAGGAGCCTAATAAATCTGGTTTCACATATTTTTCCAATCCTGCTCAGAAGCATTCTAAACTGGATTATTTTTTTATCTCCACACCAGAGATAAATAAGGTAACTATTACTAAACTACCAAGAATACTATCTGACCATAACCCCTTAGTAATAACTTATCAGAGGAGCTACCGTAGAACAAATAGACCACCATGGTCTTTTGAGAGGAGATTGCTGGAGGATGCCAGATTTACTGCCCATATTAAGAGCTGGGCAGATGACTTTTTCTCGGCCAATAGATATAGCTCTACCAGGAACATAGTGTGGGATTGTTTTAAAGCAGCTTTGAGGGGAGAAACTATTAGCTATTCGACCAAAATAAGAAAAGATGATAGAAAAAAAGAAGAAAAACTACTTGATAGACTCATGAATATCGAGGAAGAGCATGTGAAAGTCATTGCATCAGGGGGAGACGGTAGCAGCAGCCATAAAGCACTTATGGCAATTAAGGCAGATCTCCAGAAAATCTCCACTCAAAAAGCGATGGGTGAGTATCAGGCTACAAGATCCAGTCGATATGAAACTGGAGAACACGCCGGCAGAGCCTTAGCCCTGCGACTTAGGCAGGAACGGTCAAAAAACACTATTAAAAAGATAGAAGAAAGGGGTAGAGAGTACACAGAAACAACAGACATTCTTCGTGTCTTTAGAGACTTTTATAAAAAATTATATGACGAAGAAACAATGATCGGGGGACATTATACGAATTTAGAAGATTCTGGTCCCTGTCTTGATCCCTCCCTTCAAGAGGAACTGTACAGAGACATTACCGAACTGGAAGTTAAAACTGCCCTTCAGGAGTTGGCTCCAGGGAAGGCCGCCGGCCCGGATGGCCTCCCCTTGGAGGTATACAAATGTATTGAATCCGAAATCATAACCCTATTAGTTGACCTCTTTAATGGGATAGTATACAAGGGAGAAACCCCGGAATCTTGGAAAGAGACAAACATCATTATCTTCCACAAAAAAGGGAAACCCAGCGAGAATCCGGGGTCATATAGGCCGATATCCTTGATTAATTCCGATACAAAGCTTTATTCCAAAATATGGGCCTCTAGAATGGGCAGGGTCATTGGCGGTCTGGTCTCTCCGTGGCAGCATGGGTTTGTCCCTGGACGAGGCACCACCGATCATACAAGCAGAGCAATAGCCATATTTGACGCCCATGCTGTCACGGGGGGGAAAGTCGCCATGATCCTGCTAGACGCGGAAAAGGCTTTCGACCGTGTAGTATGGAGCTATCTGTGGGAAATCTTGATAGGGAGAGGTTTTGGGCAAAAATTTATCGGAGCTCTAAAAGCGATGTATCTTAATCCTGTGGCAAGAGTTACGGTCATGGGTGAGAAATCTGATACTTTCAACATTAAAAGAGGAACCCGGCATGGATGTCCGTGTTCCCCTATTCTTTTCTCCCTATATATTGACCCACTTATTCAGGCAATACTGGGATGCCCTAGGTTAAAACCGGTGGTAATGAATGGATTTGAAAATAAAATATTAGCCTATGCCGATGATTTGGCCGTCTTTACTGAAGAACCCCAACAAGCAATGTCAACGTTGGTCGATCTGACAAAACAATTTGGTTCCAAGTCAGGTTACCTATTAAACGAAGCAAAGACCCAGATAATTTGCACAGGGAATGTGGTAAAGGCAGACTCTAGATATGTGGATGCAGCAGTATATCTGGGGGTCACAATTAATGCTTCTGTAGAGAAGATAGTGGAAGGTAATTATTTACCACTGATAAAATCAATAGAGACTGACCTAAAAAGATGGGATGGACTACACCTCTCTTTGATTGGCAGGATAAATGCAGTCAAGATGACTATGTTCCCGAAGCTTTTATATCTCTTTAGAGCCATACCACTATTTATAGAGGAAAAAATAATGTCAAAATGGGAATCGGTCTTCATCAAATTTATTTGGCAATATGGCAAAGTAAGAAGGTCAACAAGTCTTTTCTCCCTCCAGCGGGAAAGGGGGGCTTGGATCTCCCCAACTTAAGGCTACACCATTGGACCTGTCTTCTAATACAAATGAAAATACTATTTCAATTAGATGTTAGCATTGATAATGTTAGACCAGAAGCATATCAACCCCCCTCCATTTATGAATTATTATTATTGGGAAGAAAGGCTACTGGTATCATGTTATGTGAAGTAGATCGAAGATTTTATAAAAAAGCAAGATACAAGATTATTGATAGTGCTTGGAGGGTATGGAAGGCCAGTAGAAAACTGTGTAATATCCCCAAAATTAATCCTTATATCCACATCTACAGATTCAGCCTCTTTTCAAGGCTTGGGATTGGAAGGGTTTTAAAAATTTGGAGGGAACTGGGCATTAACACACTTCGAGACATAATGTAGGTAGAAGGATTCATGAGTTTTGAGGCACTACAAAGGAGGCACGGTATCCCAGATAATCACTGGTTCACCTATACCCAGGTTGACCGTTCCCTGAAGTCCATTAACAACATGGCTGCTAGGCGTTTTCCCGTCCTGCGCTGAAAAACCAAAATGACCATTATTCATGACGAGCTGGCCTTGTCATCCGCGCACGGCAGGTAAGCGCCATGACGAGCCCAGCTCGTCATTAGCTTCGAAGGGGTTAAACCAAAGCCACCTCCCCCTGAAAATAGCCCCCTCCCTCTTGGAAGCATTGTCCAAAGGATGCAGTAAAATCAAGCCTTTATACAACATCCTCCGGGCTGAGATTAAGGATGATGTTGATAAAACAGAGGTTGCATGGTCTAACAAATTAGGGAACCCGAATGTAGATGTTGACCAGGCTATAGCATTGAATAAAAGAATATTCAGAGCTACAAACCTAAGAGCTCAACACTATAAAACGGTATTTAACCTATACCATACCCCGGCAAAACTACACACATGGGGGGCTAGAGCGGATGATAATTGCCCAAGATGTGGGGGGGGTCAAGCAGACCTACTGCATATGTTCTTCTCTTGTACTCTCCTGACTCCAGTGAAAAAAGAGATTGAAAAGCTATGGGAGGGGCTGCTAGGTCATAAGATCGATCTATCCCCTACCCTAATGATTCTGGGCACAGATTCGAATTTAAATTTGGGCAAGGAAGAAGAAACATTGGTATTTATCTCTGTTGCCGTTCTTAGGATCTTGATTTCTGCGGGGGGAAGGACACTGTTGCACCATCCTTTCAAATGTGGCTATCTAGATTCCTAGGTATACATAATATTGAGAACTGCCTATATGAGTATAAGAGGGGGAAAGTACTGGACTTTGGAAAAAGGTTCTGGGCCCCGGTAACCAATTGGAGGGAGACTTATGTAAAAGATGTATGAATTGTTAATCCGCATATTTGGCTGTCTATTAATATTGGAAATATAATTATGCACTTTTTCTCTCCCTCGATTTATATTCTGATGATTTTACATGAGCTTTTCCATTTTAGAAGTCTTAACTATTTATCTAATGCATGTTTGGATTGAGTATTTGTCTTTTGTATTTAAAGAATATGAGAATTAATTATTAAGCCTGTGTCCTGAATGATCAAAATGTGTACTTTTAAAAATCTTTTCTTTTCTGTGATGTATTTTTGACTCCAAATAAAATTTAAAAATAAAAAAGAGAGTAGAGAGAGACAGTGGAGAGAGACAGTGGAGAGAGAGACACTGGATAGAGAGACAGTGGAGAGAGATAGAGTGGAGAGAGAGAGTGGAGAGAGAGTGGAAAGAGAGTGGAGATAGAGTAGAGAGAGACAGTGGAGAGAGAGAGAGAGCGAGAGTGGAGAGAGTGGAGAGAGAGTGGAGAGAGAGTGGAGGGAGAGTGGAGGGAGAGTGGAGAGAGAGTAGAGAGAGTAGAGAGAGAGAGTTGAGAGAGAGAGTGGAGAGAGAGAGTGGAGAGAGAGAGTGGAGAAGAGGGAGAGTGGAGAGAGAGAGAGAGTGGAGAGAGAGAGAGGGTGGAGAGAGAGAGTGGAGAGAGATAGTGGAGAGCGAGAGTGGAGAGAGAGTAGAGAGAGTGAAGAGAGAGAGTGGAGAGAGAGAGGAGCGAGAGTAGAGGGAGACAGCGAAGAGAGAGAGAGTGGAGAGAGAGTGGAGAGAGAGTGGAGAGAGAGAGTGGAGAGAGAAAGAGAGTGGAGAGAGAGAGAGGGAGAGAGAGAGAGAGTGGAGAGAGAAAGAGAGTGGAGAGAGAGAGTGGAGAGAGAGAGAGAGTAGAGAGAGTGGAGAAAGAGAGTGGAGAAAGAGTGGAGGAAGAGGAGAGAGAGTAGAGAGAGACAGCGAAGAGAGAGATAGAGAGTGGAGAGAGAGTGGGGAGAGAGTGGAGGGAGAGTGGAGAGAGAGTGGAGAGAGAGAGAGTGGAGAGAGAGAGAGAGAGAGAGTGGAGAGAGAGAGTGGAGAGAGAAAGAGAGAGTGGAGAGAGAGAGTGGATAGAGATAGAGTGGAGAGGGAGTGGAGGGAGAGAGAGAGTGGAGATAGAGAGAGGAGAGAGAGGAGAGAGAGGAGAGAGAGGAGAGAGTGGAGAGAGAGGGGAGAGTGGAGAGAGTGGAGAGAGAGGGAGTGGTGAGGGCGGAGGGAGAGAGTGGAGAGAAAGAGAGTGGATAGAGTGGAGAGAGAGAGAGAGTGGAGAGGGTGGAGGGAGAGAGTTGAGAGAGAGAGAGTTGAGAGAGAGAGTGGAGAGAGAGAGAGTGGAGAAAGATAGTGGAGAGAGAAAGTGGAGAGAGAGTGGAGAGAGAAAGAGTGGAGAGAGAGTAGAGAGAGAGAGAGTGGAGAGATGAGAGAGAGAGTGGAGAAAGAGATAGTAGAGAGAGTGGAGAGTGAGAGAGTGGAGAGAGTAGAGAGAGAGTAGAGAGAGCGGAGAGAGAGTAGAGAGAGAGAAGGGAGAGAGAGAGTGGAGAGAGAGTAGAAACAGTGAGAGACAGTGGAGAGAGAGCCAGTGGAGAGAGAGAGAGAGTGGAGAGAGAGTGGAGAGAGTGGAGAGAGAGTAGAGAGAGTGGAGAGAGAGTAGAAAGAGAGACGGGAGAGTAGAGAGAGAGAAGGGAGTGAGTGAGAGGCAGTGGAGATAGACTGGAGAGAGAGGAGAGAGAGTGAGAGAGTGGAGAGAGAGACAGGTGAGGGAGAGACAGTGGGGGAAGAGACAGTGGAGATAGAGTGGACAGAGTTGGGAGAGAGAAGGGAGAGAGAGAGAGATAGAGTGGAGAGAGAGTAGAGACTGGCTGACTCAGAGTCTGAATACTGACTGGCGGAGAGAATGACTGGCTGAGAAACTGACAGAGAGAGAGAGACCGAATGACAGACAGACTGACAGAGAGAGAGAGAGAGAGAGAGAGAGAGAGAGAGACTGACAGACTGACTGACTGACAGACTGATAGACTGACTGACTGAGAGAGACTGAATGACCGAGAGAGAGAGACTGACTGACTGAGAGAGAGAGAGACTGACTCATTGAGAGAGAGCGAGAGAGACTGTGATGGAATTTGGGTCACAGTGTGTTTGAAGCTATGCAATGCCTCTTAAGATTGCTATTGTCTACTAATACAAATGTATTATCAAAATGTGCTCTTTGTAGTTACATCTGCTTTTGAAATACTGCATTGTCAATTTGTCTAATGTTTTAAAACGGAAACGAGAAGGAGCAATGGATGAACTTTTGTCAAAACTGAACGATGAGTGGGCCCGATGTTGTATATCATGACAGGAGTCTGATTCAGGAAACCCACCTAAAATTGGGCAAACTTCCCTGTCGTACTAATGGCAGGGACCCTGTAATGAATGGGCCACCACCTATGATAGCCTGCTGGCAGACTAAGCCCAACCTTTAACTCCACCATCCAGTGTTACTTATAATGGCTGTATTGGTGACAGTGGCGTAACAATTGCTCCGCATCCCCTGCAGTATTGCGGGTCGCTGGCCTGAGAGCTCTAGACTGGTATGGAGGATGGGAGGGGGCCCACCTCCATGTAGTTTGCAGGGGGCCCCCTCAAGTTTCGTTACTCCACTGCATCCTGGAACAGGTTTTGGGGTAAAACCCCTCATCAGCCATGCTAGCTTGAATGCAGTGGAAAAGCGAGCAAGGGACTCACAGATGGGTATCCCCTGCCAACTGCAAACATGTACATGTAACCAGAAGAACATTTGTTCGAATTTGTGTGGCTCTAACTAAAGTTTTCTTCCTCTGATACTGTCAGTTAATAATTTGACTATACTGTGAGACTCGTAAAACTCATATTGCTGTTCTGTCATATAACTTTCTATTTGGTAGCAGGGGGGCGCTAGAGGGTACACAAGCAGAATGGCCGCCCCGTGGTGAGGCTCCTGCTACCCGGAATAATTATCCGGTATTTATCCTGCTAAATCGGAACGAAAATCGCCCTTCTGAAGCCTGCGTGCTTATGACTACTAGTCCCACACACGGCGAAAATCTGGAGGCAATCCGAATCTCGGAGGCTGAGAAATGCAGCACTGATTTCCCTGCCGAGAGCTGCCTTGGTGACGGAGGGGTCGGCATAGGCGGCAGCAGGTGGCAGGAAAGTCCGGGGATCGCCACGAGGTGAGCAAGCCTCTGTGATCTGGGACGAGATTGCGGAGACCTTCGCCCGGAGGCTCGAGGTGCTGTGCCAATACTGCCGAAGAGCTTGAGGAGGTGGGCTACGACATTTACCCCTGCACGCACTGCTGCCAATTAGAGAGTAAAGCCCCACGCGACCTGCCTAATGAAGTGCGGACCTAACTGACCTGAACGGTCGACGTTTGCACCGGCAAGACGCAATGGAAAGCCGGATCTAGACCTGCCTCTCGGTGCAGCGCTCTGACTCTGGCCCCTGTCCCTCACTCCACAGAGGGGGAACTTTATTTCATGAACATATAGCGCTTCTTGAGGCGTCGAGGGACACGATGCGCTAGCTGCGAAGGGGTTGGTACTTACCGGAGCAAACTGCTGGACACAACGCCAAACGCGCTGCACCTTCAGAAACTCAGGCAGCCTTGGGCGCTGAACCCCCGCTGTGAGATGCAAGCTCCAGATGTGGGCGGCAGTATCAGGTGCTTTGCGCTGAATGACTCAGTGACAGGACAATTTACCCGAAGGCGGGTGGTGCTATTTACAAGAATTACGGCGGCGTTGCGGAGATGTAAACAATTGAACACCAGCAGCAGTTGCGCTCACCCACAACGCACAATATTGGACATATTGATGAAAAGGCCTAGCAGTGTGGTGTGACCCGGGGGCAGACCTGCCGGTGAGTTGGCGCTATATAAACCGAAGTTAACAATAACAATAACAATAACAACATCGAAACCGGGAAAAAGTGCCTTTGTGACGGACACCTCCATTATCGCTTCAGTCCAATGACACAGGGTGCAGACAACGAGGTATTGACACGTTACCGGCCCTGAGAGGCACTGCATAATATCAGATGGCCGGGTACAGGCGGAGGTATGGGAAAGCCGGACACCCGCCAGCCGAAACTTAACTTTGAGGCCGCAAAAAAAGGGGCTAAACAGACTATGACGGACGCCGACTTAGATAATGCAGACACGCCGGGTGGCAATGCGACATCTCAAGATCGGGACATGTGGCAGATATTGCAGGAAATGCGACAAGGCTTTGTCACAATCGTCGATAAAGTAGATCGCATGTCCTCTAGGATGGACGCTATTGTACTTAAGGAAGATAAGCACGAGAAGAGAATAAAGGAGACTGAGAGGCGAATATCAGACAACGATTACACCACCGCTAGTCATGCGACGCAATTGACGAGAATGGATAAGTTGCTACGTATCATCACTGCGAAGAATGAGGATTTGAAGGCCCGCAATAGACGCAACAACATCCGCGTGACGGGCATTCCGGAATCCACAGACACTGGGCATATGGAAGATTTCATCAAAAAACTGCTCATAACTGCCATAGGGGGTGAGGCATTCTCCGCACATCTTATTGTGGAACGTGCGCATCGCTCCCTTGGGATGAGGCCGAAACCAGGTGCCCCTCCAAGGCCCATCATTGCGCGCCAATTGAATTACCGCAACCGCGATGTGGCACTGCGTGCAGCATGCGCCACACAAAATCTGGTGTATAATGCGGTGCCCTTCTCGATCTTTCCGGACTTTACTCCAATGGTACAGAAGGAGCGGCGCAAGTTTATTGAGGTCAAAGAGAAACTGTGTGCAGCACAGCTCGATTATGCCTTATTATATCCAGCGCGACTTCGCGTGACTCATCAAGGGAAACAACGCTTCTTCACAAACCCGCAACAGGCTGACTACTTATGATCGCTGAAACGGATGCAGCAGGGAGGAAATGCCACGATGCAGGCCAACAGGAACATGACCAAGGCACGCACGAAGAAGCCTGAACTGTGACAACCACCACTTGTTTTCACTTCCTAATTACTACTCTTGGTAATACTAAGGCTTGATGAGAGAGTGCAACTGCAACTGAAGTGTGGATACGTATCCCAGGAGGACTGCAGATGTTCCGATGGTAATGTATTCCAGGACCCGCCACCCCCCCCTCAATTGGAGCCTAGAGGTCGTACAGGTCCAGAGGCTTGAGGTGTGGAAGGCGGCGGTGTAACCCTCTAGAATGGCCCCCTATGGGTATTCCCCTGAATTGGATTGTGTTTGTTGGGGAGGGACTGAGTTTCTGTTTGGGGAATGGGGCAGTGGATGGGTAGAATGGTCTGGCAAGTTGGGGCTGCTTCAGTGGGTGGAGGATTGGATTGGTGCTGGGTGGGGGTGGCGGAGGGTAATGTTAGCTTTGTTATAGACAGCACAGATGCACAAGAAGACACTCTACAAGATGCTGATATGTGGGCAGAAGTTGATGATATACGGACTGGATGGTATTAACTGCTCATTATTGACACTCTCTGTCTCTGGCGAATCACTTAACAACTCTTTAGTGGTCATATCCTGGAACATTAGGGGCCTTAACGACGCTCGTAAATGTAGGAATGTACTGTCTTACCTAGATCAGCACAAAGCACAAGTGGTATTACTGCAAGAAACGCACATTCCCCAGCAGACTAGTCCTTCCTTTGCCAACAGATGGGCTGGTGGTAGATTCTTTTCCTCCTATTCCTCCTACGACAGGGGTGTTGCAATATTAATTAAACGAGCTGTCCTGTTCACATCCCTTGGTCACCTGACAGATACAGCAGGGCGTTATGTGATAGTATGGGGGAGACTGGGTGACGGGACTGTTACCATTGTGAATTGTTATGCTCCCAATATTGATGCTCCGGAATTATTTACAATGCTATGGGCTAAGATCCTGGATATTGGTTCGACTCACCTTCACTGGATTGGGCGGACGGGCTGGCACACTATCATCCTAAAGCCAGGGAAGTCATGCAGGGTATAGTGGAGGGAGGTTCATTGGTAGAAAGCTGGAGACATAAACATCCTATGAATCTGGAGGGCAGACACTTCACATCCTACACAGGAACATGGGCACGTCTGGATTATTGTTTCATGACACGGGGCTTAGCGGCTGGTGTGACGGCTGTGAAACATCTAGCCCGCACTTACTCTGATCACTGTCCTGCATTAGTCACACTGACGGTGCCTGGTTTTGATAGCCCTAGGCCACCCTGGCGATAACAGACCACGGCTTTGCTTGATACAGCCTTTAGAGAGGAGCTATGCGAAGACATACAGGACTTCTTCCCCAGCAATAAGGGTACTGTTGACAGCGTTGAAATGGTCTGGGAGGCCTTTAAAGTTACGGTACGCTGGTGGTACATAGCAAAAGGGTTTGGAGTACTGCGGGATATCCACCGTACAATACAAAAATTAGAGGTTGACCTAAAAGAACTAGAGTAAAGAATACAGAAGGGAGATAAGGCAGAGGCGCAAACAGAATTTCTAACCAAGCTGTCGGAATATGGGTAGGAAGCGAACTGGTAGTCGAAATTCCGAAGTAAATACTGGGTAGCTCGGAAATATGGGGAGGGTGAACGCCCAGGAAAGGCCTTTTCTGAAATCATAAGACATACGCGAGGCACCAATACTATACTTGAACTTTCCGACAGTAATGGGGAGATATGTAGGGACAATGCCCGCATTATGGAAGTACTTACCGGGCATTACCAAGGATTATACACTACACAGGTATCAGGCAATTTAGACTTTGATAACTTCCTGGGAGATGTGGCCTTATGTTGGCTAAGCGATGCGCACAGGCCGTTTATGAGTGCTCCACTGGAGTTAGACGAAATCAGAGAGGCGATTATGTCCTTAAAAAATGGGAAGGCGCCGGGACTAGACGGTATACCGGCGGAATTCTACAAATGCTATATAGACATTATGGCACCGGTGCTACGCGAAGTATTCGAAGACTCAATGGAGGTGGGTACACTGCCACAATACATGTGGGAGGTGATGATCACTTCTCTCCTGAAACCAGGGAAAGAGCCCACGGAGTGTGATTCCTACCGCCCCCTTATCCCTAATAAACTGTGACGCGAAGATATTGGCCAAAGTCCTGGCTACGATACTGTCATTGCTGATGACTCAATTAGTGCTGCCGGATCAATCAGGGTTTGTCCCGACCAGAGCGACTAGTCATAACCTCTGTACCCTGTTTTCTCTCACCCAAACTGTAGAACCGGAATTTCCGCTTGCTGCTATGTTCTTTGACGCCTCCAAGGCGTTTGATTCCGTAGAGTAGTGTTATCTTTTAACTGTGTTGTAAAAGATGGGCTTCCCACCTATATTTCTCGCGTGGGTGCAACTATTATATAATAAACCTACTGCCAGAATACTAGTGAATGGTCGCCTCTCAACTGTGGTGTCTATAACCAGAGGCACTCGGCAGGGGTGCCCACTATCCCCCCTTCTCTTCGCCATTGCAATAGAACCTCTGGCCTGCAGAATACGGCAATTACATAGGAAAAGTGTATTCCGATGCCTCCAACGACAGGTCTCGATCTCACTCTACGCGGATGACGTGACGCTGTATGCCACTGATCCGCAACACAGACTAAAAGCCTTATTGAGGGAACTTTTAGTTTTTGGCAGACGGTCAGGCATCACAGTGAATTGGAGAAAATCGCAGATTTTTCCACTGACCCCAGCAGTGTCCGAATTTCCATTAGATTATCCTATTGAATGCTGCCATTCCGACCTTAAAAACCTGGGGATCTGGGTTTTGAGAGACGAGGATGAGATGTTACGAATAAACTATGGCATGGCTATGATGAAGCTTAAGGACACCATTACCCGCTGGAATGCGCTACCCTTATCTATGGCAGGAAGAGCCTCGCTAATTAAAATGGTTGTGCTACCTAGGTTCTTGTATTTTTTCCTTTATATACCGTACCACCCTGGGGCTTTCTATTTCAAAACTATGAAATCAGAATTGATTAGACTGGGTTGGGGAGGAAAGCAACCGAGGCCCCAATGGGCGGTTATGGCACAGCCGTATAGCAAAGGGGGCTTTGATATCCCTGATTTTGAGGTACATTATCTGAGCACTCAAGAGCATTATCTCTATCACTGGGTCAAGCCCACGTGATATATGCCACAATTAGCAGCTGAAGACTGGATTGTACAACCTTTGCCAATAAGCGGGATCGTTCACGGACCCGTCAATGTTCTCGAGACACCGCCAACTACTTTGTCGTGCACTATCGTGGCTTGGCAGAGGATATTGCACAAGTTGAGGATTCCCCTGCTGTATGCGCCGCATATGCCATTGACGTATCACCCCAAAGTGACTGTGATACAAGAAACTGGCTTCCAAAAAATGTCCAAACGTCTTCAGTGGTCAACATGGGGAGACTTGTTTGTAAATGGAGAGCTTCGGACTAAGGAACAATTCTTTGGAGATTCTGTTCATAGTCCCCTAGACCTCTTTTATTATATACGGTTACGGGAGGGCATGAAGAGTCTCCTCTCCGATTACCCACGGGAGCCGGACGGTATACCGCCCCTGAACGTCCTGTTGGGTAGCACTGACGCCACGCACCTTGTCTCTGGAATATACAGTAGTCTCCGTACTCACAGCCCAGAGGTCAGTGGGACATGCCTATTTAAAGCTCCGCTCCTGACGCGCAGCGGTGACGCGCAGCTGTAGCGCCTTCCCTGCGCCTGAGTCGTGCCAGAGTCTCGCCTGTCTGCGCTCGTCCGCGTCTCGGAAGGCGGGAGGTAGGCGGGGGACTTCTGTTAGCCGGCGGTTTTATCGTCTGATGGTTAAGTTAGTTGATCTGCCACGATGCATACATATTCTCCCACAGAGCTTTTAGCTCTGCGGGGACCTCATTCGTTATGTCATCACGTTTTTCCCGGAGGGCGTCTGCTTAGGAAGGGATGTGCCGAGTGCGGCTGGGTCATGCCGAGGCAGCAAGTGGCTCTGTCTGTTAACTCGCCATCTTATTTTTCCTGTCATTTGCTTAATACTAGGTCTTTAGGTAAGCACTCTACTGACATCTGGAACCTGATATCCGATGCAAAACCTTCTTGCTTATTCCTGACAGAGACTTGGCTTAATGATTGCTCGGGTCCTGACATTGCCTCTGCAGTCCCTCCTAATTATACCATCCACAGGAAGGACAGAGAGGTGGGTCGTGGTGGTGGGGTGGCATTAATTGCCAACAAGAATCTGTCCTGTTCTACTTTCCCGGTGGATAACATTAAGGGCAGTGAAGCCTTGGGCTTCACTCTTAAATTATCTACTCGCCATACTTGTACTGGGACTATTATTTATAGAGCACCTGGACCTCTGGGCTCGTTCTTCGAGGACCTGCAGGCGGCTATTGCTGTAATGTGTTTAAGATCTGAGCATTGTCTCCTATTGGGAGACTTTAATCTTCACATGGATAAAGTGGCTGACCCCGACACCATCAAGCTTCTTGATATAGTTTGTCCGTTGGGCTTTTCTCCTTTCATCAGCAGCCCAACTCACACTAAAGGTCACACGATTGATCAGGTCTTTTCCACTGGATTTTTAGTAGAAGCCTCTCCACCGCGTCCCGTTCTCTGGTCTGACCATTTTCTAATTGATTTTTTGATCATTATTACGGTCAAGCCCAATGCTAGAGGAGCGGAGGATACTTGGAGGCGGTCGCGGCCTTTTCATCGAGTGACGGCAGAAATGCTTTCGGCCACCCTTGATCAATATCCCTGCACTCTAATAGGGAACCTGGAGTTAGATCTAGCTTCTGTCCAGAAATGGCTTGAAACTAGATTTGAGGAATTAGCTCCTGGCAAAATAGGCAAAACGGAGAGCAAACATATCTCGGCCCCATGGTTCACTCCCCTCCTCGGCAAGTTACGCCAGGATTGCAAGAGGGCGGAACGAGTATGGAGGCGACGTTATGATTTAGAAGATAAAAGTAAATACAGGGGACTAATATGTCTCTATCATAAGAAAATTCCGGAGGCAAAAAAAAGTTATCTCGAACATAGAATTGATGGAGCAGATAACAGGAGTAAGGAAATCTTTAGAATTGTTCAGGAATTCATTTCCCCTGCTGCAAGCTCACCGATTCACTCTCATACGGGAGCATGGCTCTGCCAACTTAGTGAATTCTTCACTAATAAAATCAAGCTCATCCAAGATTCCTTTCATCGATTAGGTCCTAGTGTGGGAGCCTGTCGCCCGAGATGTCCAGTTTCACTTTTAAAGGAATCAGGACCGTTGCTTTCGGTCTTCCCGGCCATGTCTCTGGCCTCCTCCCTTGAACTACTAACCCGTCTTAAATCAGGCTCGCCGCTGGACCCTTGTCCTGCCACCTGCCTGGGAAGGGTTGCCCCGGCTATTAACACTCTCCTTAATCCACTGCTCAATGCCTCCCTCACATCAGGTGAGGTACCGGCGGCCTGGAAGCACGCCCTTATCCTCCCCCTGCTAAAAAAAACCTACTGCAGATCCCCTTGAGCATGTGAATTACAGACCAATCTCCCTTCTCCCAGCCATGGCCAAGGTGATTGAGAAACACGTGCATTCCTCTATTACCAGCTTCATAGAGAATAACAACCTGCTTCACGAATCTCAATCAGGTTTCCGTGCGAATCACAGCACGGAGACAGCCTTGCTAGAGATAACGGATGCCATTCGAGAGACTCTGGATGGAGGAGGAAAGGCGATTTTGGTCATGTTGGACTTGTCGGCTGCTTTCGACACCGTCCCTCATGTCGGTCTCCTGTCAAGACTATGGGAGATCGGATTGGGGGGGACGGTGTTGGAATGGTTTAAGTCATTTCTGACCAACCGCCGACAAGTGGTCTGGGCACCTCCGTTTTCCGCTGAAATGCCTCCGCTAGAGGTAGGGGTCCCGCAAGGGTCCATCCTTAGCCCCTGCCTGTTTAACATCTACATGGCTCCTCTGGCGGAGGTAGCGGAATTTTTGTGGTGCCCAGATCATATCCTATGCTGATGACACCCAGCTACTTTTCAC
Organism: Lissotriton vulgaris; assembly: GCF_964263255.1. Taxonomy (NCBI): domain Eukaryota; kingdom Metazoa; phylum Chordata; class Amphibia; order Caudata; family Salamandridae; genus Lissotriton; species Lissotriton vulgaris. Next base: position 916,062,876 of record NC_141687.1, read on the forward strand.
ATGCAACAAGGGAGAGGATTTCGATGGCAAGCAGATTGGGGAGTGCCTGGAAGCCGTATTTGAGTGGTTTCAGAGTCATGGCCTGAAATGCAACTCGGATAAGTCCGAGCTGCTTTTCTTTGGAAGTCCACCAAATCCTAAGTGGAGGTCCTGGTGGCCACAGGATATGGTACCGCCTAGAGAAACCTCAGTAAAAGCTATAAATCTGGGCATTCTCTGTGATACAGATCTTTCTTTTAGACCTCAAGTCATAGGACTGACAGGAAAGTGCTTTGGCATGTTGAAGATGATGCGGAAATTTCTCCCCCTAATATCTCTTCAACATAAAAAAATCATAGTTCAAGCCTTGATAGGCTCGAGGCTTGACTATGCGAATCCCCTCTACCTAGGCCTTCCTAAATATCTCCTAGCTCGCCTACAGGTCGTGCAAAACTCGGCTGCTAGAGCTATCTTCGGACTGCCGCGAAGGGCACATGCGTCGAAGCTGTTGGAGAAACTGCATTGGCTCCCTATTGCCAAGAGAGTCACATTTAAAGTGTTGACTCTGGCCTTTAAAGCCCTGCATCACATCGGCCCTAAGTATCTCCGGAAACGGATGGCGTTCTATGTTCCAAGGAGAACTCTGAGGTCTGCACAACTAGCAAAAGCCATCGTCCCTACAATCTAACAACCCCTTACGGGAGGCCGCTCTTTTCGCTATCTGGCCCCTTGCTGTTGGAACAAGCTTCCAACTGCTGTGCGATCAATATCCAGCTTGCTCGCCTTTCGAAAAGAGCTGAAGACGTGGCTTTTTACCCAGTAATATCCTTGCCACCTGCGTTGAGCACTGTGTTATGTACTGTTTTTTTTTCCTCTTTGCCAAAGCGCCGGGACACTCGTATGAGTAGCCGCGCGCTATAGAAGAGTTGTATAACATATCATAACATAACATAACAGAGGTGACGGGTTCGGCCAGGCGGCACTGGAGTGAAGACCTAGGGCAAGAAATAACGGACGACCAATGGGAATACTGTTGTGAAATAACGGGACGTATCACTTCCAGTAGTCGATTTAAGATTATACATTATAAATTCTTGCACAGAGTTTATTACACACCAGCCAGGAATTATAGATTCAAGTTATCTGACACAGACCATTGTGAAAGATGCAAACGACCGGGGGCTGGATTTTATCACCTGGCCTGGGAGTGTCTACTGATATGGCAATACTGGGAGCAGATACATGAAGCATTGACGAACATGTTGAATGTTAGCTTTGAGAAAGACCCTCTCATTATGCTCTTAGGCTACACGGCACATATACTTTATTTATTTTATTTTTATTTATTTTATTTATGCGATTTTATATAGCGCGAACTTTACCCGAAGGTGTCAGAGCGCTTTACATAAGGACCCAGTTTCAACCATAAGGACTGATGGTTACAATCGGAAAAACAGATTTGCAAATTTTTGACTTACATGAGGAACCAGTTGAAAACAAACGGATTTAGGATTACATGCGTTATAAAAAAAGGTACAAACAGAAAAAATTTCAAATGTACAAGAGATAGAATCACACAAGGAGGAGATACAAATGGATAAACTCTAGGCATATACTAGTGATATCTCTATCTACTTAGGGAGGGGATACACATGGATATACTCTAAGAGTCACATAGGAATGGTAGAGAGCACAGCGGACTCCTGCATAAACTAGTGATTAGAGTTATCTCTATATACATAGGGAAGGGGTAAGACTGGATATACTCTAAAAGTCACATAGGAATGGAAGAGAGCAAAGCGGACTACTGCATGTCTTAGTGATTAGAGTTATCTCTATATACATAGGGAAGGGATACACATGGATACACTCTAAAAGTCACATAGGAGACTAGTCATTAGAGTTATCTCTATATACATAGGAAGGGATAAGACCGGATATACTCTAATGGACAAATAGGAATGGTAGAGAGTACAAAGGTCTACTGCATACACTAGTGATTAGAGTTATCTCTATATACATAGGGAGGGGATAAGACTGGATATACTCTAAGAGTCACATAGGCAAGGTATATGGTGCAAGGTCTAAAGCAAATACCATTGATTAGAGTTATTGCAATACGTCAAAGAGCAGAGTTCCATAAGTGTGGATGCAGTCAGAGAACAAAGGGAGGGTGGGAGGGGTGCAAGGGTATGGAGAGAAGGGGAAGCGGAAAAGGCAGGGAACATTTGAGGATCATCCACGGGAAAAAGGGTTAACGGACGAGGGAATGGGAGGAGGGCTATAGTCCAGCGAAACTGTCCGAAAACAGCAGCAAAGTGATGGTCAGGACAAAACAAAGAGTCAGGAAGTCCAGGAGTGAGGGTGGGAGATGAAGCTGGAGGCCAGCCGCAGGCGCGTCACCATCTTGGAGAGCTTGCAGTCAGCTGTCTCGGTGGGGGAGAGAGTGCGCCAGGTGGTGAGGGCCATGATGACGCTGTTGGTATGGTCAAGCGTTGGCCATGGGGCGCTGCACGGCTGCCGGTGGGTTGTGTGAGGAGTCACCCGCGAGCAGTGTGGACTCCGGGAGCAGCGGCACATTCAGAACACTGGTGCCATGTGGGGGGGGGGGGGAGGGGTGCGTGGTCTGGAGATCCGGCCCGAGTTGCAGGGCCACAGGCAGCAGGAAATTCATGGATATCGCTTTACTATTAGCAAAATGAAAAATTGCATGCAGATGGGGGAGGGGGAGAGCCCCTAAGTTCAAGGAATGGTTACGGGATATGACACATTGTCAGGAACAAGTTGGAATATATGCTGAAACACAACCAGTGACCTCGAGGCCCAAACACAAATGGGGACCACTACAGGCCTACATATTACAACAGGGACACGCTGACGGAGACGGTGGGAGAGTGAAAGGTGAGGCTGGGGATGCCAACGATTTGCACTGCAGAGTTCCTGATCTCCGTTCTGATTTTTAAAGTTAGGGATGAGCGCTAGGGCCGATACCTGTAGAACTTTTATGTTGGAAAAGAATGAGCCAATACATTGTGCACAATGTAATACTATTTGCAGCACACCTTTGATTCAAGGACCCTGTAAGAATTGCTTATGATATGCGTATGTAAATACCATGTATAACAAATTACCACTCTGCTCACAGTCAGTTGAAAAAGTACCAGATACTGTACTGAGATTTCTATGTGTTGATTGCGCTGTCATTTTGTAATATAAAAAAAAGTTTGAAAATAAAGTTACAAAAAAAAACTTTCTATTTGTTAGCAATTTACACACACATTGCCATGCATGCATTTCGTTCACTTTAACAATCATATGACTGTGTACATTTTTTTTGTGTGTTTACTGAAAAATATTTTTCGCCAGATATTGCATCCAGCAATGCTGCACCCCGTGTTCCTGCTCTGGCTTCCAATACATTTACATCAGAAATTCTTTATGTTTTAAAGACAGCGATTTCTGGATATGGTTTATCTTTATTTCACTGGGTGGCTTTGCTAAGTAAGTTGTGGCAGCTTGTCCAACTGTGCATATTTCTCACGGCTAAAGACGAGTGCAAGTCTTGTCAAAACTTAATGCTAATTACCTGTGCACTGAATCGTTTGATACCTATCCTTTCGTCTTTTCGGTCTAGCATTTGATACCTCTGGTATATACTTTAGTATATACTTATATGCGTATGTAATTTTTTGGGCTCTGGAGATCAGCCCTAGGACTTGTCTGCTTCCGTTTTAGGGGCTTTTTTCTGTTCAACTGCCTCTATTTAACTGTCTTGACACAAAGAATGACCAGTAGAGGTCAGTAAAATATCAGAATTGATTGCTGCTTGTACAACTGCCTCTATTTAACTGTCTTGATAAAAAAAGACCTGAAGAGGTCAGTAAAATACCAGAATTGCTTTCTGCTGAGGGACTCTTATTTTTTTTATTTTTCTGGCAACTGCCTCTATTTAACTTTTTCAATAGAAAACAACCAGCAGATGTCAGTAAAATACTACAATCACTTTAGCATTCTCTAGATTCCAGTCCATAGAAATTGTCTTCCACAAGCACCCGTAGACAATAATATTTTTTTACAAATCTTGCATTTTCAGTGATATGACCACTAAAGGCCCTGATTTTATATTAAAAACAGAGCTATGGACTGTATCATTTCCTGCTGAAAGGCAATATTTCTCTCCATGTGTTCTCATGCCTGGAGTGTCACGCAGTTTGGTGCTTACTTTCCCTCCATGTTAAAGAACAGTAGATCTTTCAGCACTAAGGCTAATGTACTGCATAGCTAAATACATATAAGGTCCCAAAGGCGAGACCAATTGCATTGCAAATGCTTGTTCTTTTAAGAAACACTGCTAATGTGTAGTAAATAGCAATGTGAAGTTTTCAGGAATAGAAAGCAACTGAGGCCACTGTGGGGACAAACTGGCAAACTTTATTAGAAAACATGACAGTACTAGCAAAATGAGTTACAATGCTTGCTTTAGTGGGCAGAGGGCCCTTTTTCTGACTCTCCCTTAGGTATTATACTCAATATATAACTTGAGTAGTGCATGTCTATTCATAAGGAAAGGTGACGGGCGTAACCTAGTTCTACATTGTAGGAATCTTCGCTTAAGTCCCACACACCAGAATAGACCCACAATGCACAAGGTCCTGGATAACCTCCATATTGTATGCGATAATAATTAAAAACAGAAAAGGCTTGCAATTGTGCTTCTTCATTGTAAAATTAAACTGAATCATTTGTGAAAGCAAAGCAACAGTAACAATAGTTTTGATACTACAATTGAAAAGCACGTATGCTTATTAGTCAATCGCCCTCCTTCATGGCGGTATGACAGTAGTCGTAAAACTGCAAGGTAATACTTGTGATATTCTACCTATATTATTAGATTGCTGGAAGATGCTAGATATACGAAGAGAGATTTTAGGCAAGATTAAAAAAAATATAATATTAAAAATAGGAAGCAAGCTGTAAAATGCAGTGATTAAACCGTTTAGTGGGAATGATGAAGTTAGATATAGCCTGTGCTATTGGGAAATATCTAAATAAAGTTAAAGAGTTCCTTAAATGTAAAGAGCATTGAGGAAATATGGATTTTTTAAGCGACTGGGTGAATGAGATATCTATGGATAGAAGTATGGTGTAAGACACACCTGAAGGTCAATGTGTCGCAGGAAATGATAACTTGTTTTTCACTAATTGAAAAATGTTAAGATATTTATTTCTTATTTTAAGGATGTCTAAGTTATAGGCTTAAGAAATGTATTATATATTCCATGATTCTGATTTGTTTATTTTATTGACTGACATGCTGCTTTGTGTATACTTTTATGGTTGTAAAAAACAGAATAAAGTTGTATTGACTGATTGACAACTGCAAGCACATTATAGCACGCTTACATAAGCTGTATAAAAATACAAAAATATTAATAAACTTAATACCATAGCATATTACTGTGGATATTGCTGCAACGGTATTACAATATTGCAATGGTATTACAACAGAAGCGTGAAAACACGCTGCACCCAGGAAAAACAAATCTGAAAATAATAAATGTCCCCAATGACTGATGAGTCTCCACGTGAGACCGATCAATATAATGTATGTATTTCCATATGTCCAGGACATGTATTATGGTGCAGTCAAAAGCCTTTCAGCAACCATGGCAATGCCCACTTAAAGCAAATATTCTATCAAGGATTGCAAATTAAAATAATTTAAATGAAAGCTTTTAAATTATGAAAATATTATGAATATATGTTAGTCTGCACTGAAAGAAATGTATTATATATTCCATGATTCTGATTTGTTTATTTTATTGACTGACATGCTGCTTTGTGTATACTTTTATGGTTGTAAAAAACAGAATAAAGTTGTATTGACTGATTTACAACTGCCAGCACATTATAGCACGCTTACATAAGCTGTATAAAAATACAAAAATATTAATAAACTTAATAATACCATAGCATATTACTGTGGGTATTGCTTCAACGGTATTACAATATTGCAATGGTATTACAACAGAAGCGTGAAAACACGCTGCACCCAGGAAAAACAAATCTGAAAATAATAAATGTCCCCAATGACTGTTGAGTCTCCACGTGAGACCGATCAATATAATGTATGTATTTCCATATGTCCAGGACATGTATTATGGTGCAGTCAAAAGCCTTTCAGCAACCATGGCAATGCCCACTTAAAGCAAATATTCTATCAAGGATTGCAAACTAAAATAATTTAAATGAAAGCTTATAAATTATGAAAATATTACGAATATATGTTAGGCTGCACTCCAGATTTTGAGTGTGTTAGTTGATATTAGAATTTGCGTATTCCTAAAAACAGCCCATTCCAGTCGTCTGTGTCCATCGAGAGGACAGAGTAGCAAAGCTATTTACGCACCTAAGTCAAACTTAGGTGCACACATTGTTATAATTCTGGGTGTAAATTCATTTAGAAAATGAAAATTTGACTTTAATTCGATTTACTAACATTTAATATGACACCAACATGACATAACATGACTTGGGAGTAAATCTCACAGTGACGGGGAGTATACATTTCTGGGTGGGAACATATGCAAAAAGTAAGCATCCGCAAACTCATATTTTTAGGGGATTTTCACAAACCTCTGCAGGTTCCGGTTACACTCCTAAATATATTTATGCTAAGGGCAGGAGCAGATGCAAATTGTGAGTACGACATCCCTAACTGATGTGACACCAAGCTTGTGAAGTCAGGTTGTTTCATTAGGAGCAATAAAAGCAATCATATTAAAGTTTCAGCCTTTTTGAGCATGATCAGTTATATGCAGAATTCTACGACACAGCAAGCAAGGGCTGGACATACATTTCACACTCACAGTGTGTCAATGAGAAGAAAAATAATGGGAGGGGAAGCTTGAATTGCCCTCAGCTAATAATATCTCCTCTGGGTGGTATTTCAGTTTACCGTTTTTCCCCACTTTGCCACTCCAGACAGGGAGCAATCACATTGGCTGCTTACTTGGGTGAGAGGACTTCACATTGCTTTGTGCTTAACCTCAAGATGCGGAGGATTTTCAACCAGCGCTTAATTAGTCCAATAAAATAGATGCCAGGGCCATCATCAGGAGGCCACTGCACCTTTCACCCCTGTGGTAAGATGCCTTATAGAATGTCACAGTAGGAAGGTTAGAATGTAGGAAGTGAAGGGGGAGATGGAATGTTCCTAAGGTCTGGCAGTGACCGGTATGTGACTTAAAGCCAGGATGATAAGAGAAGAGGCCTTATATTGCTGTGCTGTGTCATGGGTGCTTAAGGTTACAATGAACATTTCTATTCTACAATTTTTACAAAGTCGGACAACTTACTTCAACCACCCTGTCGTAGCCACCACTGACAGAACCAACATAACCACTACCCTTCACATCCTCCAAGTGTGACAGTTCAGACTATTACTGCCTCCAAAGCTTTAACAATGGCTTGGGCAGCAGATATTAGTCCTTTTTAATGCATATAGAATTAATAAACAACTGATGTTGTGTTTATCACTAACTTAAACAAACTGCACCACCATGTGGAAGACTTTCATAAGTGTAATTGATGATAGTTAAGTACCGATGCTGAGCACTGGAAATCACTGGTTCAAATTAAGCCCTGTTTTCAATCTACATTTTGATACTGGCAGGGATTCTGACCATCTGTCTTTTGATAGGCTTTGTTTTTTTGTGAATGGAAACCTCTGAAACATTTGTATCCAGACTTTATGAGACAATTTTCCAGCCTGTGATCACAGACCTTGCCCCAGGATGCGGTAGCCTCATTATTTTAAATATGAAATGTGTAATTGTAAATTGACTTTTCATTATTACATATCAGTAGCTAATTAACTTTGTGAGCATTGTTGCACAGGTTTAGGTAATAGAATTTTTAATTTGAGTTTTGTAAAAATACATTTTAAGAGCAAGATGTGGTGACCGCGAGTTGATACCTTGTTTACCAGTAACCCGCATGTTTTGCAGAATGAGCTCTATGCTGTTTGCATCACAGCAAAATGAGCATTTCCTTCAGAAATGCCCTCAAGAGGCAGGGTTAATGTACCCAGCAGAAGAAGATTGGAGGTATCCTTTATTAGAGGGCTTTTTTCAGCATACTGTTAATAGTTAGCGTGAGTCACAAGGGGGGACCATCATTCATCAAAAGGGTAAACTGTAATACATTGTCCAGGTAGTTTTGCAGCTCAACATATTTTCCTGATGGAATATGAGGCATGCCTTCGGTTTATGGAAGCTAGTCCTTGTCAGATGTGCCTCACTCTCCGTTTTAGAGAAAGCAGGAGGATGTCTCCTGTTCCGGGAGGTTGCCATTGCAGCGTTCTCCCCAGCCCTGGTGCAGGCAAATGAATACACCAGACACAGAGCTCTGGATTGCACGTCTTTATTCCTCCTCATACAATCACACACTGTTCTATGATTTGATCATAACAGTTAATGACCACACTTTAACACCGGTTACGTACTTCCTCTTTTGAGTCCACCCACATTTGCAATGGTCCTAGCACACATAGTTTCATGACACTACATCTTCTCCTGCATTAAATAAAAAGCACAGACAGCAGTTATTTTATATTTCTCCGAAGAGTCATCGAGATGCTCACACTTGTCGGCCAGATCGAGTGGCATGAAGTGGTACAGATGCATTCCATTCATGCATCTATGGTACAGGTTCTGATGCTTGAGCTAAACTGTCAGGAGGGACAGCCTTATTTGTAAGTGCAGGAGCCAACAATCACAGAGGTAGATCTTTAAAGTGTGACGAGTCCGTGTGATGGACCGTCCGGGACGATGGGCCATCACCATGTGTCCTTTGAAATCACATCACTCTGAGGATCGACAGTGAACATACTGTCTGTTTCCAGCTTTTGCTTCTCCTTAACCAGGACTAAGGCACCTTCATCGAAGACAGTTTCTTTGCTCTCCGATGCAAATTGGTGTATGTCTTCATTTTGCACTTTCGAGAAGTGTCGGGGACTCGAACCTTATCAGCAGTCACATAGTGGTCCACTATCCATTGTGGTAGTTTGGTTGTGATGGCTCTTCCCAAATAGCAAGGTGGTGGAACTTTCAGCCATTGTGGAGTGAGGAGTTGAACAATAGGCATGGAGGGCTTGGCACAGGACTTATGTAATTTAATACCCTCCATTGATGCTCTCAGAACTACCCTTTTGAGCATACCCATTAAGATTTCCACAACATCATTTGCTTGGGGCCTCAGAGACGTACTCTTTTGATGCTTTATATACTTTCTGAGTAGAAACTCTCTGAGTCATTTACTGTTGAATACTGGTCTATTGTCAGACTTAACATTGTCAGGGATACACCACCCTGCAAAGATGTTGTCCAGCAGCTCAATGACCTTGTTGTGGGTTGTTGATAACTCCTCTACCAACGGAAACGTGAATACTCATCATCGACTACCAAGAGATGATGTTAGTTTTCTAGGGGCTCAAAGAAATCAACTGCAATTCTTTCCCAGACCTGTGTCAGGAGGTCAGACATTGTCACTGGATGCTGTGTCAAATTCAATTTCAAATTCAAACAAGCTTTAATCAGTATATAGAAATATAACCATAGAAGCACTCTACAATAAAAATGGTTAATCAGAAATTTTTACAAATAAATTTTCGTATCATCAATTTTCACAAAAGCACCATCATGAATGAAGCGTATCATTTTATGTTTGCGAGTCTTTATAGTATGTACTAAACATCAACAGGGAAGTCATACATTGATTCATACAAAATAATAAAAGAATCACAAATGGCAGCTTGTCATCCTGAAAAAACTTTGTAACAGGATGTGTAATATAAAAGTGCATATATTAAAATGCAATCTATTCGATTTCATAGTTCATCATTTCCAGATATGTAATATCCATTCTTCGTTTAATAGCCATCTGGATGAAAAGGATAACCATATTACATAGTGATGCATTTTCCAGATTAAAAACATGATAAAAAGCTGATTTGTAAGAACACAACTTATTAGTAACAAACAATGTTCGTAAAATTTGTTTACTAATGTCCCTGTAAAAATTGCAGAAAAGTATAAAATGCAGAGTGCTCTGCAGGGTTTTACCATCACATGAGCACCTGGGTAAGTTAGGGCTCTACTTACCCATCTCAGGGAAAGCTTCTTGGAAGTGGAGCATACACAACCTTAATCTTGTAGATACAATCTATGTTGTACATTTCTTGTAAAAATAAGATATGGTTGTATGCCCAAAGAAATCGGTCCTTCACAGTAAGATCTAACACCAAATGTTGTGCTGAGATTGGCTACCCTCGTTTTTTCCCTAGTTTTCAAGAATCTCCTCTTGCGCTCCTCTTTACTATAAGTTTGGATGTTCTCAGGATCTTTAAAGTTAGTTACCATGTTACACTCAGTTAATAATTTACCAATATTAATGTAACCATGGTATATTACTATAGTAATCTAATATAAGGTAATCCAGGATTATATCTTTAGTAAGGTGTGCTTTGCCTTTTGTCCAAATACCATGATGCCACAGTATGAGGGCAGCCACATTGATCAGATCACTCATATATGGTGCATTTAGCTCCTTGTGGGCTATATAAATTGCTGTTGAGTTTGGGGCCGATAATACTCTTCTAAGAAATGTATTCTCAAGGGTTTGTAATGGGGAGATATCTGCCGGGCCCCATATTGCTCCATCAAAGCAAACCTCTGTGATACAATTGCTCCCATATAACTTTAAAATCTCACGTATTGGCTTATTGCCTATTTTTGAGAGAATCTAAAGATAGCCTCGCTTGATCTCACAAATTTTAATTTACAAGAATTTACATGTATAGGCCATGGTCCTTTGCTATTAAAAAGTAACCCCAAGTTGGAAAAAGTAGATGTCCTTTTGATGTGTGTTCCCCCAACATTATGGATTCTATTCTTAGTTTTCATTTTCCCAAATGTCATGACAAGTGTTTTGCTCAAGTTTATTTGTAAAACATTTTAGTCATGAAGTCTGTTGTAGTATGGCCCAAGGCCTGCTTTGCGTGCATGTGATGTTAGCATGGCTTATTAGAAGTTTAAACACCATTTTACCTTTTGCTGGTTTTGCACACAACACTGCATATCTGTTTTTGTAAGTTAGCCTTCACGAAGGTCTATACATGAGAAAAGGTTTTGTTTTGATATCTCTAGACTTACTTCGTGCCCCTAGTCTGCACAGTGAGTGCTGAAGCCGTCAAGGTTGTCACATGTTCGAGTAACGCTTTCTAGACACGACAATTTGGCAGCTGTGAGCCAATAAAGATTCTGGCGCCCTTATTATCACACACTTGCCATGATTTCACACACTTGGACGATTTTCCGTTTCCAGGGATGCAGAGAGCTTTGTCGGATCCGAATGTGATTTACTCTTACTGAGAGGAAAGGTAACACAAACCTAAGAGACCTTCTTTAGTTTATAATACATAGTTCCTATATAGGGAGGGTGTAAAAACTAGACGCTATAGGACCTGTTTTCACCATCATTGTAATATGATTTCTCCTTTTGTATTTTATGGAATTGTAACAATGCTGACCATATTATTTTTAATCAGTTGTCTGCTTATGTTGGCTTAGATACTGCATCTGAGATCACATTGTTAAAATGAATATTTTAACCTTAACATGTCTCTTCATTACTCCTGTTGTGGACTGATATGAGAGTATAACGAAAGAGTGTTCTCACTTCCCACCATTCCTGAGTTCGTACTAAGTCACATGTTCTAGGCTGTCTAATCGTTGGTTACTTTGCTATAGGACGAAGAGCTAATGTGACACTGATGCTAGCTGGTTGGAGGTTTTCTAGGGTCTGAGGTGAGTTTCTGGTACACCACAATGCACTGAGATCCTAGGTCTCTGTGCACAGTTCTGTGTGTGAGCAGGATCCTTGCAACACTGTGAACTTATCTGTCAAGAGTTGGAGGCCATTTGCAGCCTCATCTGCGTATAATAAAACTGGGGTGACATGTTTACCAACAACAGGGGCATCGGCTTTCAAACTCTGTAAGCAAAAACCAATACAGTTAAAAGAGAAATAAAAGCGGGGCAAGGATGCAGCCTTGTCTAATTCCTCTAATTACTTTAAAGTGAGTTGTGCATTCTGCCTTCTGGCCGTAGCGCATTTTCGAGGGTAAGTTGGCATATATCTGAGATAGGAAATGTATAATATCACGCAGGGCACCCATCTCTGCTAATGTTTACCATAACTTATAGTGGTTTACCAGGTCGAACGCACTAGGGAGGTCGACAAAACAGAGATGGAGTAAACCTTCTTTGGCAAGTGTGTATTTCCCTATAAGCAGCTTGAGGTTGACGCACTGCTCAACCATTCCAATACCCCTTCTGAAACCGTGCTGCTGGACGTCGGTTAAGATGTTTTTGTCTTTTGTCCACATTCCTGCCTAGCTAATAAAACTCTGTCCATTAGTTTAGAGGTGGAATCAAGAAGGGATATTGGTTGGTAGGATTTTGCGCTACCTCTATCGCCTTTTTTAAAAATAGAGACAATCACACTTTCAGCCCAAGTTACTGGTAACACCCCATTAATAATAGCATTGACAAGTTAACTAGAATGGGGGACCAGAGATCTACATTATGCTTAAAAACATCAATGGGGACCCCATCCAGTCCTGCAGCCTTTGCACTTGCGCTGTTTTTTAAAGCTATTTTTAACTCTTATATGGTGATTATTTCTATCTTTGGAGTAGATGTTAGGATAATGGAGAGATTTTCGTCTACTTCTGCAGACTGTTGCGTGGGATTAAATATATTTCCAAAACGGGTTAGCCAATCTTCTGGCATAACTAATGTGTTGACCTTTGCAGATGATACATATTTAAACAGACGTTGGTCTATAGTTTTCCAGAAAAGGCTAGAATTCTTAGTCTCGGCTGCACAGTTCAGGTTATCCCAAGCATTCTCCCTAATTTCAGTTTTTTTCAGCTTTAAATCTTGCTTGTAGCTCTGTCTAGGACTACAGATTTTTCTCTATTCTTAGGTTTACTTTTAAGTTCTTCCTTCAAGTCCCTATTTAATCTAGAGCAGTGATGGTTAAACCAACGTGTCCAATCATCACTTTTTTTCCTATTTTTAACCTCAGATCCTTAGAAATATCATCAGAGATATTTTGGGAGGGCAAAACAATTTCAATATTACTGGATGATTGTCCATGTATGTTTTTATGTGATGGTTATTTTTTTGGATTACATTTTCCACAAAAATTGTGGGGTCGACACCTGATAACTTTATTGATATCCCATGTTCATCTTGCATTTTAATATTTGTTGCAGCAGCAGTTGTCTTTGCTCTATGATATCATTTGGAGTTTAATATTAGCAAGAGGGGGTGGTGGTCACTAATCTACTAGGTTGCATAAAACATTTATCAACCAGGGACCTACAGTTCCTAGATACTAAAAAGTGGTCACTACATGAAGAGGACCGAGTCCCCTCATATGTATGTTTAACATGAGCTCCCTCATAGAAGCCTGCCTCCATGATTTCTAAGTTAAGTTTAGCCATAACATGATTGATGTTTCGCCTTAGATATTGTGAGGGAATTGGGGAATATGATCTCCAAGTGCGTCTTCATAGCCACATTGGTACCCTATATAATATATTCACATATTTCACTATTAAAATACCCTGCCCAGATTAATATATTTTCTCCCCCCAATTCATTCAGAAATTTGTCCAACTCTAACTCCAGTTTTATAATTATCTCTTGTCTTGTACTTTCAAAAATATTGTTTTAATATGTACAATATTCTGCTTTCCTTTGAGGGTAAGAACTAAGAACTGGAAGTGCTGTCAATCTGTATAGATTTTCTTAGGGTCAGAGGTGCAGACACAGAGATTAATAATGCCAGGCCTCCGCTCGCTCTCCCAGCCTTAAAAGGTATTGCTTTAGAAAAGATAGTTTTAAAACCATTGATAAAAAAGACTTCTGTCGACCATGATGCTGTGTCACTTTGGGAAAAGGCTGAAGGAAAGATGGCACTCGTTTAGCTTCCTCTCAAATTGCTCATTAAGTGCGGAAACCACACTCGGTCTCTTAGGGCTCTTTTGGTAGCTACAATGCCACAATGTCCTTCATGGGCTTGTTCTGTTCATTGACCTGTTGTCTTAGGCTCTCAGGTATGACAATCCTCATGTCTCTTAATAAAATACCTTCCTTGGTCGCCGACAGTTCCTCTTGTACATTTTGGAATTGCAAGAGTTCGAACACTCCTTTTCCAGGATTGAGAAGAAATAATGTCTTTGATGATACACATGCTGTTGTCAGAATTGGTATCAGCAATAATCTGTTCAAGTGGAGTGGAGTGGTGTGGCTCACTGGTTAGAGGCGGCAGACCTGGAAGCAGAGAACGGCCCAGGACCAGGGTTCAATTCCCGACGGGGCAGGGTCGTGGACCAGAGTCAGCGGACTCGATAATTCTCTCCTCGGTGCCTACTCTAACCAGGGATCACACTCGGTAACTCTGGGAATTAGCTTGCCTCATCTCTACAATGGCCCCACACATTCGCCGGGGATGCCTGGTTTCACCTTGGAGATACCCAGTAGGGACCATCTCACAGGGATAGCCAGGACAGGTTCCCCAGCGGTCTACAGCGCCACAACGCCTCAGGGCAGCAGTGCGCTTTACAAGACACATGCATTACATTCAATGGATTGGACTACTGGTTTTCTGGAATTCACAATGAAGTTAATGTACTTCTCAGCTGTTTTGGACGTTGAACTGGGATGATCCAGCGGTATTCGTAAAAATACTCGGCAGGGGTCTGGTCTCTAACCGGTTTGTGTACAACTGTGTAGTCCTACTCTTGCAGTCTCAAACCCCACCTCTCAAAGCAAGGTGGCATCTTGACTTTTAGATTCCCAAAAATAGTGAGTAGCATTTAATGGCCTGTCATAATAGTGAATTGTTGTTCATATAGAAACAAATGAAAGTTTTCTCAGGCCCACACTACAGCCAGGCTCTCCTTCTCCAGCTAAGAATAAGCATGTTCAGTGTCAGAATATCTTCAACTTGCATAGGCCACAATGTGCCTACAGATATTCGGATCACCATTATGTTGAGCAAGGATTGCCCCCAGAGCCACTGGGCTTGCATCTACTGTGATCTCAGTCTGGAGTTGGTGGTCAAAGTAGGCCAAATCAATTCCATTCCCAATTGCATATTTTATTCTTTTGAAACTTTGATCACATTCATCAGACTATTTGACTGGGACATTTTGTTTTTTCAGTTCTCTCAATGAAGCACTCACAGTGGCAAAATCAAGAATGTATCTTGAACAATAACTGGCCATGCCTAAGAAGGATCGTAGCATAGTAACTTCTTATGGGGGCCAAGTAGCTGATAGTGCTTTTACATTACCAGGGTCAGGAATCATTCCCCCATCATAAAATATGCGTCCTCTGCCCTGCTCCCACACTGCCAAACCTGAAAGCCCACCCGCCACATTATGAGTGAAATCGTGGTTTGGCAGGCTAGCAAGTGAAGTGGTGATCCCGCGGCAGTGCAGTAAAAAAGCTCAAATGTGAACCTTAATGCTGCATTGCTACAGGACTGCAATAGTGTGTTCCAGCACAGCATGGACTGTGAAGTCCATGCTGTGCTGGAACTGGGGGAGAATGCACACAGGGGGCACAACATGTGCAGCCTGCATGCACCAACATGCATGGGGCAGGGTGAGCCCTGTAGGGCCCCCTTTGTTTTCTGACCAACAACAGTTTCATCGAGTAAGAACCTCTATGAGACTACTGGTGTTCAGGACACTCGTAATATGCATGCCGATGCCTCAGCGGTACCACCAGCATATTGTGAGCACCTGCCTGCAGGGACACCACCAGGGAGTATGGTACCCTGGTGGTTGCGGTTCTTGAACGGCAGTCCGACTGCCAAAGTTGAAATATGGCGGTCGGACCACCGGTGCGGCAGTGGCCGGACCACAACCACCGCACCACCTTGAGTTTAGTGGCCCACTGAATGCCAAAGTCATAATCAGGCTCTTAGTCTCAGAATTTAGCCCTCTGTAATACACACTACCTAAATTCAGTTGTGGTGCCCGATGGGGTAGCTTTTGGTACCAGAACAACAGTAATGGACATAGGGCTCCTGGAGGGTTCTATCACCCCCAACTCCAGCATTTGTGACACTTCAGCCTTAATGCAGGACTGCACCTTATGTGGCAACCTGTATGACGTATTTTTAGCAGGAAGAGGAGTACTGCCCCAACACTTGGTTGTAGTGTCTCTGTTGTTCAGGATTTGGAGTGGAGGAAAGGATTACTCCTACATAGACCCAACTTTCTCCTTGCAGGCTAAGAGGTCAGGGAGGGGTCCATTCTTCTCTTTCTCCTCACCATTTGTCAACAGCAACATGGTGACTTGAAACTTCTCAAAGTGGGGCTTGTGGGGGTTGACATGCAGCAACTGGTGGGGTTGCTAAGGAGTTTTGAGATCCACAACGTAGGTGTTCTCCCCTTTCTCTCACTCACATCATATTGGCCAGTCTTGTGGTCCTGGAGAGCTCTGGGCTCCACTGGCTCCATTGCCTGCATTTTCTTACCAGGTTGAAAATCTTGAGTGGTGGAATGTTTGTCATACCACTCTGTTGGAAGCTAACTTCCACTGCTTAGCCATTTGGTTCCTGAAGGGGAGCGTGTAGCTCACTGCATTCTGGGGAGATTTCCTGGGAGATTGCTCTCAGCCTTCCTTGACCAAACTCTGGCGTCTTCTAACAAGGTGCCCAAACAGACATTCGAATGGGCTAAAGCTGACTTCCTGCATGAGTACCTCCCTGTAGGCAAACAACAGTCATTACATGAGGATATCTCACTTTTTCCTCAAGGCCTCAGGCAGGGCACTAATCATGCCTATACAGGTCTTATTGAACCTCTCAACTTGCCCAGCGGTTTGTGGCTGGTAAGGGGTGTAGAATTCGTAAGCAACTCCTCACTCCTTCCAAATTGAGTGTATAAATGCAGACAGGAAGTTTGTACCCTTGTCAGACACAACTTCCTTGGGAAACCCACTCTGGTCAAATTAGGGCCTTTGTCATTGCAGGTGCAGTCATGGTTCTCAGACATACTGCCTCTTGATACCTAATTGTATGATCAACCAGGATCAACCTCCTGCCCAAAGCACTCTAGGGATTCACTGGCCCTACAATGTTGTTTCCAACCCTCTCAAAGGGTGTTTCAATGACTGCCAGTGGGTTAGGGGGGCTTTAAGCATTTTTACTGTCTTCCCAATAGCCTGGCAGATCACATACATCCAACAGAAGGTATCTGAGGAAGCCTTGATCCTGGGCCAATAAAAGTGTGGTACAAGCTCCAGTACAAAGGCCCTGTAGCATTGGGGGACCCCCAGCACCCTTGTTTTTCCATGCACATGAGGCTTAGGCTCGCTGTAAAGGAGACTGTCCCTCCCAGTAGATATGTTGACTACCTGCTGCCTGGGCTTCAGCGTATGGCCTCAATCCCTCAAAGGTTAGACACACCTTCTGTGCCCTAGAGAACTCTTCATTGGTGGATCCTCCTTCTACATGCCATCCAGCAATGACAGGCAGGTCACCTAGGGGAGCAGTGGCATTCTCAGTGGGCCTCAGGGCAGCCAGCATATGTGCCACATCCACCTCACTTGGATTACACTCAGGTGCTTGCTTTCCATGCCCTTCGCCTTTTTAGCAGCTGGCTGGGCCATTTTCCCAGGCTCCAACCCTTTTTATTTCCCATCCTCAGCATCCATGGACCTTGTCCTAGTACAGATCAAATCAGATCATTCCAACTTCTCCACATGAGCCACAGGTATGGTTGGGCTCATAGAAACTTTGAGAAGATCTGAATCTCCTCCTCTCAAATGGAACGAGGGCACATGATACTGACCCTCTCTGTTTTTAGCCACCACAACCTGGCGTAATGCAGTTGGGAATTACCTGCTCTGGCTGCTTACTATATTCATACTGGTTCCTGTATCCCTCAGAGCCTCAACACCTTGCCCATTGATGGTGACCCTTTGCCTATACTTTGCAGTATTAGAGAGCACAGCCATCTTAGGAACCTTCTCACTGTCACCCAGGGACACAAGGGTAACCTCCCCCACATTAACTGGGACAAAGTCCCCCCAGCAACACACTCACCTCCCCTGGAACATTTCCTCATTTGGGTGCTTGTGCTCTTTTTGGGCACTAGAGGTGCCCCTTGTAGTGTCCATATTTGTAACACTCATAGCACTTAACAGGATAGGCCTTTTCACTTTTGTCAGGGTAGTTTTTCTTCTGGTGGACAGATTAGAAATGAAAATCATACCCTTTGACTGTGAGTTGTTTTGGGGGCCTAAAGGGAACTCTTTCTTTTTATCTTCCCTCTAGTTCTTCTGGTGGGAACTCTGCTCATCTTTTTGGGAGTCCCTCCCAGATGCTTCCTTGGACACTCTGGTGCTGATTTAAATGGCTGCCTCCTCAGTAACCTTCCTGGGATCAGTAAGCTTACAATCCACTAGGTGTTGACACAACTCTGTAAAACAAATATCAAGCATGTTCTCCTTTAAAATTAAGTTGTACAGCCCTGGATAACCATAAGCTTTGCCTCCCCTTACCCAGTCCTTCAGTGAATTACCAGCATAGTCTAAGCAGTGAAGCCAGCTCTGTGTGGATAGCTTGTGACTGGCCATGAACCTCCATCTGTATTTCTCAGGTGTCAACCTAAACATACTGGCCAAGATGGCCTTCATAGCAGTTTAGCATGTCTGATCCTTCGCCTCTAGTGTAAGAAGAGTTTCACTTCCCACCATGGGCATGTATCTCCATAGACTATCACCCCAGATCTCCCCTGGGACCTTGTGCCACTTTATATGCTGAAAACAACTTGCCCACATCATTCCCCACCACATAGACATGCACCAAAGCCTTGGGTATCCTGACCCTCGACTCAAGTGAAGACTCTGCAAGTATGTTATGTTATGTTATGTTATGTTATGTTATGTTATGTTATGTTATGTTATGTTATATAGGCTTTTATTAAGCGATCAGCTACTCGACCGAGTGTCCCGGCGCTATCAGACCCAGCACAACACAAACCATCATGGCAGAGGGGGGTTAGTTACAAAACAGCCACGTCTTAAGCTCCTTCCTAAAAGACAGTAGGGTCACGCATTTTCTTAATGACAGTAGCAATGCATTCCAGGCTCGGGTGCAAGATGGCCAAAAGAGCGACCCCCGATGCGAGCACGCCTCACTGCCGGGATAGTAGCCAATGAAAGGGACGCAGAGCGAAGTGCTCTAGATGGAACGTGAAAACCCAACCGCTTCCTTAGGTAGCCAGCGCCAGTGTCATGGAGAGCTTTAAAAGCCAAGGTCAGCGTCTTGAACTCGATACGTTTCCGTATCGGAAGCCAATGAAGGGATTTTAGCAGGCCAGCAGCATGAGCCCTCCGACCGTGGCCGAAGATAGCTCGGGCGGCCGAATTCTGCACCACCTGAAGCCGTGAAAGGAGATAATCAGGGAGGCCAAGGTAGAGCACCTTGGCATAGTCGAGCCTGGAACCTACCAAGGCTTGCACTCTACTTTTTCTGTGGGCAATGGACAGGAGAGGGAGGAATTTCCTGAGCATTCTCCGTATCATGAAGCATTGACCCACCAGACCCAGACTCTGTGGTTTAAGAGACAGGGCAGTGTCCATATTGACTCCCAGATTCTTTGCCATCCCCGTCTCCGCAGGGGGAGGGTGGATATCGGTCGGCCACCAGGACTTCCAGCACGGATGCGGTGAGCACCCAAAGAAGAGGACTTCAGACTTGTCAGGGTTGCATTTCAGCTGGCTTGTATGAAACCAACCGAACACAGCACCCAGGCAATTCTTAATGAGCTCTCCGTCAAAGTCCCTATTCCTGCTACAGGTGAAAAGCAGCTGGGTGTCATCGGCGTATGAGACAATCTGGGCACCGCACGCCTCAGCCAGCACCGCCAAAGGGGACATATAGATATTGAAAAGGGTGGGACTTAGAATCGACCCTTGGGGGACTCCCACCTATAATGGCGGTACTGCGGCCGAATACGGCGGGGCCCAGACTGTCTGTTGCCAGTTCGAGAGAAAAGACTCAAGCCACCTGAACACCGTTCCCCTTAGCCCAATCTCCAAGAGTCTAGCCAGGAGACGGTTGTGGGGAACGGTGTCAAAGGCCGCCGACAGATCTAATAACACCAGCAGAGTCTTTCCTCCACTGTCCAGGACCTCCTTGATCGCTTCTGACACCTCGAGCAGTGCCGTCTCCGTGCTCATGTTAGCCCTGAAACTGGACTGAGTAGGGTGAAGGAAGCCGTGAGATTCTACAAAATCTACCAAGACAGCCTGCACGTGCTTCTCAGTCACCTTAGCCAGAACCGGGAGCAGCGAGATAGGACGGTAATTGGCGTGGGTGCCATGATCTAGAGCAGGCTTCTTTAGAAGTGGAAGGAACAAGGCTTCCTTCCAGGCAGGAAGCACGACTCCTGTTTCAAAGGAGCAGTTTAGAATTGGATTAACCATAGGGTTAATCACGTGTGCCAATTTGGCAAGATATTTGGCCGGACATGGGTCCAAAGGTGACCCAGATCGCATCTTAGATAGAATCTCCAGCGATTCCTGTGATGCAATGGGGGAAAATTGGCAAGAAAGGGCTGTCCCCACTCCGGTTGGGGGGAAGCCCGAGCCATGATAGAGGTTGCTGCCCCTGTAGCAGGAGTGAAGGTTGCCTGGATATCAATGATCTTATTCACAAAAAAGCTTGCCAATTGGGTAACCCAGTCCTTCATGAAGGAGCGTTTAGGAGTGATAGAGGCCGGAGAGGTGGATTCCTTCACAATCAGGAAAATTTATTTACTGGAATTAGAGGCCTCCTCTATCCTCCTGGCAAAGTACGCTTTCTTTTCAACAAAAATTACCTTATGGTAAGCCTTTACGCACTGCCTGTAAGCCTCCTTAAAGGGCTCATCATAATTAGAGCGCCAAGCTCGTTCGGCCTTCTTGCAGCGCCTACGGCTGTTGTTAGGCATGGGCGTGAACCAAGGCGCTGAAGCACCCAGAGAGTTCCTAGACGTCCGCTGAGGGGGGTCAGCTCCTTGAGGTAATGAGCTACCCATGTTTGAAAGAGGTCCAAGTCCTGTTCCAAATGGCCAGTTGGCTGGCATGGATGGGACAAAAGATACTGTGCAACCATGTCAGGAGAAATATTATGAAAGGCGAACGAAGGCGAAGGGATAGGACAGGTCCCTCTGGCCAAGAGGCTTGATTTGTGTGGAATATCAAAATTGACCAAAAAATGGTCTGACCAGAGCACAGGTTGGGGGAGAGCCACTGTGATGGGAGTTGTAGAAAATATCTGATCGAGCATATGCCCCTTGTTATGGGTAAGAGAGGCCAAACATGGTAGAAGGCCAAGCGGCTTGGTAGTGTCTAGCAGCTTGATGGTGTCAGCTGCGTCCGGCATATCCATATGGATATTGAAATCACCTAGAAGTACGCAGTGCTTAAATTGCACACTTAAGGCTGAAATCACAGAATATAGCCCCTCATGAAAGGACCCAATGGGTCCAGGGGGCCTGTAAGCTAACAAGCCCGCAAAGGATTGAGCTGGAGAAATGGTCAAAGAGAATCCCAGAGCTTCAGCCCCTGGGATGTCGTCGGTAGGAACAATAGAGCACTCAAAGCGACGGTCAATCACCAAGGCCACACCCCCACCTTTGCCTGTGCCCTGGTCCTTCCGCAGCATAAGGTAATCAGGGGGCAGAGCATTAGCGATATCCGGAGCGGAAGTCTAGCCCAGCCATGTTTCTGTTGAAAAAAGACACACAGGCTTAGAGGCTGATAGAAGGTCAAAGAGGTCCTGTCGCATGTTTGCTTACGGACTTCGTATTCAGAAGAGCACAGGAAATATTGCGCAACGGCGGTCCCAGACCCGGCGAAGGAGCGCCCGAGTGTCATACATTTGGGGGGCCAACCCGCCCCGGACCTCATGCATGGACCATCCACACCCCTTGCAGAGAAAATCCCCACTAAAATATCGATCCTGCACCGTGCAGGCGCAATTTCTGCAGCCTCTCAAACGCAAAAGCTGCAGTGCTGTCACCATTACTGTTTTTTTTGGGTTTTTTTTTTTTGTGTCCTCATTTTGCCCTTAGTAAATCACCTAGGTGCACTAGGAGAGGAGTATGAACTTCGCTGTCACAGGTAAACTGGTAGTGCCGTCGCCCGACTGATATGGTTTTGACACTCAGCGTTGTTCATTCACTCCCAAAAAAGCGCCGCAAGATGACAACTCTAGAGGAGCAATGTTGCTGCTATGCAATACCCATACAGGATAGGGGGGACCACAACCTTGGATAGAGCAATGGGGGAGAGCAGACCAAGCAGCGTTAATCATCGGACAGTGGGGGAAAAAAAAAAAAAAAACACAGTCTAGAGAAGAATCACCTAGAACAGTTTAACAGGTGCCAGAAGCCACGTTTGTCGGGGTTACCAGCTCTTACTAGGTCAGTTTTAGATGTTTGTAAAACTGAGATGCACCAATCTAACACAGTGGGAGGCAGTGGTTCCTTCCATTTCCTGCATATTTCTCTCCTGGCCAATAGGATACAGTAGAAGAGGAGTTTTTTGACAGGGCCTTGGATTTCCAATGATGTTCCGAAGACTACATGCAGTGCATCGATTGGGATTTCGAAGCCCAGGGATGTTGTTAACAGAGAGCTGATAGAATCCCAGTAAGATGACAGCACTGGGCATTCAAAGAACATGTGTAGGTCGGAGGCTGCAAGCAACCCACACTTAGGGCAAGCCACAGTGGAATCAGTTGAGAACTTCGATAGCCGCTGTGGAGAGTAGTAGGCCCTATGTAGCGTAAAAAGATGGTTCCTACGCAACCACGCCGGCTTCACTGTATCCCACAGAAGCCTAAAGGAAGAATACCAAATGTTCTCGAGATCTTCTCCGATAAAGGAAGAGCTCCACAATGTCTCGGGAAGGATAAAGTCCCCGTCTACCTCATCAAGTAACAAATTATACCAGAACGAGATTTCCTTAATTACCGGGGGTTTGTCCATCATCAGTGACAATATGTTACTATCACCTCCCATTTGGAATCTACCCCTAACAGAACTCTGTGTATGGGCCCAGCTTGCCATCTGTAGATATTTAAATTTAGAGAGGCCCAACCCCACTCTAGCTGATAGGTAGTCCCAAGGTAACAAAGAGCCCTCTAAAAACAGATCCCCCCATACCTCCAGGCCGGCCTCTCTCAAAGGAGTTGCCAAACTATCAAGGAGCCATCCTGGACACCCAGGAGAGTCCCACAATGGTGACCTGCCTGCGAAATACCCCACCTTTATGGCAATTCATGTTTTGGTGAATCCCAACAAAATCTTCAACTTAATCTTTTAAAAAAACTTAGGATCCCCGAATTTAAGCAAAAAACCCTGCTGGCCTGCTCCCTCTCCTCTAAGTAGTGCGGCAAACATGCTACCTATTCCTGCGTTTGTCGGCGTCTTAAGCAGCATCCTGGCATGAGAAAATTGGAATGCCCAAGCGTATAGTTGTATGTCGGGTGCTGCCAGACACCCCTTTTCTCTACGGCGCCTGATCTTTTTCCATGCTACCCGTGGTATGCGATCATTCCAAATAAAGGAACTAATATAACCTTGAAACTTAGTTAGGAGAGAGGGTTCAAAATGCAAAGGAAGAGTATTAAACAAAAATGACATTTTGGATAAAATAGACATCTTTACAAGGTTGGCTCCACCCAGGATGGAGAGGGGGAGTGAAGACCAAGACCTCATAAGTTTTCTACAGTCTCTCGCCACAATATCAAAATTCAATGAAGCGATTTTGTCTATGTCCTTAACGATGGTGAGACCGAGATAGCGCATAGAATTACTTCGCTGAGCCCCTGCCACTGGCTCAGCCTCATTCCACAGCATCATCTCAGTTTTGGATTCATTGATTTGATATCCAGATAGCTCACCATAGTCATGAGCCAGTGCGATGACCGAGGGGAGTGCTGAGCACAGATCTGAGGTGAAAATGAGAATGCCGTCTGCGTACAGGGCTACCTTCCTCTCCCATCCCCCATAGAAAAAGGACTTGATGTTACTGTCATCCCTAAGCCTTTGCGCAAAGGGTTCAATAAAGAAATCAAATAGGAGAGGGGAGAGGGGGCAGCCCTGCCTCGTACCCCGAGTAATGTCAAAAGGGTCCGACAATTCACCGTTGACCAATAAAGAAGCTGTGGGGTTCCGATACAATAGGCTCACCACTCTGCGGAAACCCTCCCCCAGGTTGAACTTTCCCAAGACCCCCAACAAGAATGTCCAATTCACCCTGTCAAAGGCCTTGGTGGCGTCCAACGTGATAATGGCTAGGGGTAAAGAATCTGCAGTCGCCATGTCGATTGCTCCCAGTAGGTCATAAGTCAGCTCAAAGAACTGGCGCCCCTTCACGAAGCCTCGTTGATCTCGATGTAAAATGCAAGGTGCCACCTCCCCCAGCCTACTAGCAGGACAGATGTAAAAAACTTATAGTCAGAGTTTAGAATGGAGATCGGTCTATAAGAACCACAGCTCTCGGCTGGTTTACCCGGCTTCAATATCAAAGTGATTGAAGCGTCGTTCCATGAGTCAGGAGGGGCCAGCCCCACCTGGAAGATCTGATTGAACAGCTGAGTTAAGAAGGGGACTATTGTTGGTAATAGGGCTAGATAGACCTCCGATGGGAAGCCATCGGGACCTGATGCCTTACCCTTCTTACTATCTGTAATGGCTCTGATAACCTCTTCCTTAGTAATTGGTCTATCTAAGGCAACTTTCTGGTCATGCGAAAGGGAAGGGAGGGATACTCCGATCAACCACTCGTCTACTTGCCGCGCCTTGATAGTCTTGTCCTCATGATAGATGTCTTTAAAAAAATCACGGAAGGCCCTTCTGATGTCACTGTCTGCCGAGTAAGCCACAACGTCAACTTCAATTTATTTATTTATTTATTTATTTTTAGCAATTTTTAAAGCACGCAAATACCCATACGGGTGTCTCGGCGCTATTGTTACAGAACTCACTTATGATATGACGGGGGAGTAAGGAGGAGGAGAGCAGCCATGTTTTGAGGCTCTTTCTGAATTTGAGAAGCGTGGGGGCAGTTTTGATGTGAAGTGGAAGAGTGTTCCACAATTTGGCCGTGGCGGTAGTGAAACATCTGTCTCCCCAGCTGGCCTTTCTTGTCCGAGGGACATTCAACAAGTAGGCTGAGGAAGATCGTAGGGTCCTGCGTTGTTCCACTGGGCGGAGGGCTTCTTTTAGAAACTGTGGTCCTGCGTTGTTCAGGGTTTTGTAGGCTATGCACAGAGCCTTAAATTTGATTCGGCGCCTAATAGGGAGCCAGTGTAGTTCTTTAATATAAGGGGAGGTTGAGGTAAATTTAGGGATGGGTAGTAGGGTTCTGGCCGCAGCGTTTTGCACTGACTGGAGTTTATTGAGAACCTTTTCCTGAGCATTCAGGAGAAGGGAGTTGCAATAGTCGGTTCTTGAAAACACTAAGGTGCTAATAAGTGTTTTGCCCGCCGACTGTGGTAGGTAAGGAAGTAGTTTTTTTATTTTTTTTAGGGTGTAGAAGGCAGATGATACAACAGTGTTGGCGTGATGGAGGAAAGTCAGCTTATTGTCAAAAGTGACTCCCAGATTGCGGACCTTGACCACCGGTTGGGGGGGGGTCCCAACTGAGGTGGCCACCACTGAGGGGACCATGCTGGCTGCAAGCTCCCGAATGTCATCACCTCCGTTTTATCGGAGTTGAGTTTGAGGCAGTTTGATGACATCCAGGAGCTTATCGCCTTCATTCTCTCTTGAAAGTTGGCTGCGACGGATGCTCCATTGTTGTGCACCGATAACACTAGTTGGGTATCATCGGCGTACGTTGTAAGGGCAATTCCATAAGATTTTATCACCCTCGCCAAGTCCGATACCTAGATATTAAAAAGCGTCGGACTTAGCGAGGAGCCCTGTGGAACACCGCATGGGAGGGAGAAGGTCTGGGAGGTGAAGTTGCCCATGTTGACAGTCTGAGGGCGATTGTTTAGGAATGAGGCAATCAGATCTTTAGCCTTGCCTCTTATTCCTAGAGCTGAGACACGGTCGATCAGAGTGACATGATCGACTGTGTCAAATGCAGCGGAAAGGTCCAGGAGTATTAGGACCGCCGCTCCTCCCATATCCATTGTTGCTCTGATTTCATCTGCGGCCTTTAGCAGTGCTGTCTCCGTCCCATGCCCCTGTCTGAAGCCAAACTGAGTGTCATCAAGTAGATTGTTGTTGTTGATGAATTTCGAAAGTTGGATGTTCATAGTTTTTTCGAAAATCTTGGCTGGGAAAGGGAGACAGGCGATAGGTCTGTAACTGGCGGGGAGGAGAGGGTCCAGAGTTGGCTTTTTTAGAAGTGGCTTAATGATAGCCTCCTTCCAGACTGAAGGGTATATGCCTGTTGAAAACATGGCATTGCAGATGGTAGACAACGCGGGAGAGATTGCTTCTGGGATGAGGTTCAGGATGGCAGGGGGACATGGGTCAAGGGGGGATCCGGATTTAATGCTGATTACCAGGCGTTGAATATGGTCCTGATCAATGGTGTCGAAAGATGAGAAGACGGGCGAAGTATTAATGGGAAGTACCGCAGGAGAGGGTGAAGGGGAGGAATGCGAGAAGGTAAGGAAAATGGAACTAACCTTTTCCTCAAAGAAACTGGCCAGAGCGTCCGCTAGAGACTGAGAGCCTTCTAGGCGCGGGGCAGGGGGGTTGGACAACGTAGTGACCACCCGAAATAGTTCTCCTGCCGAGTTTTTCGCCTGATCGATTTGGGAAGTATAGTAGAGACTTTTTTCGGCAACTATCAGTCTTTTGTAGATGGAAAGGGCATTTTTGTAGGTCGTTTTGTCTGCAGGGCTGTAATTGCGACGCCACTGCCTTTCAAGGTTCCTACAGTATTGTCTCTGAGTCCGAAGGGCTTCAGTAAACCATGGGGCTGAAGGTATTTTCCTGTTCCGATGGGATGTTTTGATCGGGGCTAGTATGTTACAGGCCGTGTCTAAGTTCATCAGATAGTTGGAAGACGCTATACTGGGATCTTGTTCATAGGGAATATGATTTTCCTGCATCATCTCTGCCAACTGAGCTAAATTGATGTTTTTCCAATCTCTGTAGGAAGATTGAGAGGGGGCAGTGAGAGTAGGTTTGGTAGAGTTAGTTTCAACAGTATGATCTATGTTATTCCCGACTCGGTCTGTTTTTGCTTTCCAAGCCAGGAGCTTCCCTGCACATTCTCCATATTCGAAATGGGCCATCTTACCGGCCTCCCATCTCTGGAGAACTCGCGTGTTCAGAGTTGAACTCAATTCCCCCTTTAATATGAGTAGCCTGTTCTGCCAATCTTCCAAAATTTCTGATGGGGCAGCAGGATGTGATAAGATATTCTCCTGCAGCATAGCCATATCGGCTTCCAATGAAGTGACAGTTTCTCTATAGATCTTCCTTCTATACGAGACCTTATTAGTGATAATGCCTCGTAAAAAAGCTTTAAATGCATCCCAGACGCATCCTAATGAAGCCGATCCGATGTTGTTATCAAAAAAAACCCTGTGCTTCAGATTTTAAAAAGGTAATATCGTCTGGAGCATTAAGAAGGGAGCGGTCAAACGACCATGTTCTGGATGTGGTATTTGACAGCCCAACCAGTTCCATGCACAAAGCTGCATGGTCAGACAGATGGAAAGGGAGATAGTAAATATTTTGTACAAATTTAACTAATTCACGACTGACCAGAGCAAGGTCTATTCTTGACTGGTGGTGATACTTATAATTACGAAAGGAAATGCCCTGTTTTAACCCAGATCTTATTCTCCATATATCTACATATCCAAACTCCTTCATTTTATCAAGTAGAAAGGTCCTAGTTTTGCAAGGGACTATTGGCCTGTTAGACGGAGATTTATCCAAATTAGGGTCCAAGACCACATTAAAATCTCCGGCCAGGACGACCGGTTCTGGATAAAGAAGGAGATGAGAAAACAATGAACTCAATGCTAAAGGATTGTCGTTGTTAGGCCCATAATAGCCCACTATCGTAACTGGAGCCCCAGCTATAAGAACCGAGACAATGAGCCACCTGCCCCCAGAGTCTGCGAGTTTATCAACCAGCCTGGCTTTTAAAGATTTTTTAAAGATGATCGCCACACCTCTGGTATTCGAGTTCTGTGTAGTGGATATGCAAAAGTCGATCCACCTATTTTTTTTAACTAAAGAAAGAAGCTTATTTTCTGTGAGATGGGTCTCTTGAAGTATGAGTACCTGGGCATCCGAGTCGCGAAGATACTGCAATACCTTCCTATTTCTGGGGCTAGAACTTTTAGCTTATCCATAAGAGCAGTTTTGCACTCCCCCACCTAGAAGCATTAACAAGTAAGGCAAGAGAGCCTCTAACAACAATGCTGGAAAAAGTACCAACTTTTACATCCCGACCTACAACTCTCCATAACCAGAATATCAATGGGCAAAAAATGAGGACTTTTTTTGAAATTTTTACAAGCACCCCCCCCCCCCCACTTCCCCCCCTGAACCTCCCCCCGCCCCTTGGGAAACCCTTACTCTATCTATCTGGAAAACCAGAAGATAGCGCCCCTACTGAGTTCCTGTCCTAACTAACCAATACCTTTTATATATACATAAGTGAGAGAAAGAAAAAAAAAAAGCGGAAAAAACTGAATAAGAGAAAGAGGAAAAGAAAAGAACAAATGACCCCGCAGGGAGGGGAACAGGATATAAATTATATGTGAGAATGTTCTTAAGTTTTTTTTTTTGTTTTTTTTTCTTAATTTTTCCTAACAGATATCTCTTTATTTTCCTGTTTTTGTTTTGTTTTTTTCATCTATTATCCTTCCTTTTTTAACCTGTGCTAACCTGTGCTAACCTCCTTTGACATTTCCTCGTGGCATTAACTAAACTCACTTTTTTTTTCTTTTTTTTCCCTTTTTTCTTCCTGTTTCCCTTTTTTTTTCCCCTTCCCTCCCTCTTCTCTTCTCTCTCTTCCTTCCCTTCAGAGGCACAGTAATTTATTCTTTGGCTTTTTTTTTTTTTTTAACTTGAAGCCCCCTTGTTTTTATCTTTGTCTCTCGCCCTCCCCAAGGAGATTAACAACTCATCCGCAGCCTGGACTGAGCGGATATTATGCATTGTATTATTATGCATAACCTTCAGGGCGGCTGGGAAGACTAACTGGGCTACTGCCCCTAGGCTCCTAAAGGCATCTAACCTCCTCCCGAACTCCCTCTGCTTATCGAGCGTAGCCCTTGAGAGTTCTGATCTAATTTGGAAGTTAAAACCCTTCCCACTCAAGGACTTCTGTTTTAGGGCCAAGCTCAAGATAGTCTCTTTAAGGGTGTAAGTGTGGAAGTTCACAAGTATTTTCCTCGGCTTTGTTCTTTGAGGATTCCTCCTGAAGGGATCTCTATGGACTCGTTGGATGTCAAGTGACAACTCCTCGACCGTTTGATCCAATCTCAGGGATTCTTTTAGCAGTTGGATAATGTATTGCTTGATATCCGACCCTTCGCTGTTTTCCGGGATGTTTAGAATACGCAGGTTACTACGACGCGCGTTGTTCTCCAATGACTCCATCCTCTCCGCCAGCATCAGATCTTCTTTTTTAAGTTTGACGATATCCGTCTTGGCTTCGTCCAGGTTTAGAGACATGACTGTCACTGTATCCTCCAACCTTTCTGTTCTTGTGGCAAGGCTGTCTACTTTGCTATCTAGGGATTCACAAAAATTCCGGATTTCGGATTGGATAGATGTCGACGCCTCAAAGCCTTTCTTAATATCTGCTGATAAAGATGAAAACATTGACTGCAGATAAGAGGCTAGACATGGGTCGACCCCGCTACCCAGGTAGGTATCAGAGGCCGTAGCTCCCTGCAGGTCCTCCTGTTGTAACTCATTGTTATATGGCAACCCTGCTGACAGTGACACTGGATTAGGCATTGCGGCCAGGTGTATTGAGGGAGAAAAAATTGTCGATGGCACCCTGGAGCGCAAAACATCTGTTAGATTTTGCTCAAGGGAAATAGGAGAAGTGACAATCAGTGGTACCGTAGGATGTAATAAATCCGTTGGATTTTGTACCGGGGTGTCAGGAGGAATGTCAGGAGGAATGGTGTTCAGCGGCCCCTGAAAGCTCACACTCGGGATTGAAGAGCCATCTAACACATTAACCATTTGATTAACTGCCTTAGGCCCCGCCTCCAACCCCTGATCCACCACCCTTATCTCACCGGATTTTTTTGTAGTATTGACTTTATATGTCTCAGTGCTTGTATCTGCCTCCTCAGCCTCAGCCTCAGCTAGATCCTGCAAGGTGTTTGCTGTAGCGGGGGGAGGTCCTATAACGGGAATGCTCCTATCTGCGGCAGGTGCGGCCCCCTCCGGATGTTCCAGCGATGCCATCCCAGAAGAGCTATCTTCGAATAGTTGCTGATCTGAAAGGCGCAGGATTTGCGGGACGACCTTGAAGTAAGACCTCAAAGAAGGCGTTATCTTTGATCCAGTGTTACTAGCTGCTTTGGTATTTTTGGCGGTTTTGGAACCCCGTGCCGTTTTGCAGGTAAAGGCATGTTTCGCTTTTACTTCTCCAGATAAATATGAGGAGACTTTTTTCCTCAATGAGGCGCTCTGAGCTGTCTGACTTAGATCCGGTGTTGGGGGACCATCACCAGTGGATTTTGTTTGTATCTCTAGCTCGATGTCAGGATCTATGGCCCCCCCACGGGTTTTAGCTTTTCTACTAAGCGTGCCCCTCCCCCTCCTTCTGGCTGTATGCTTTGTGTTAGGGGTACTCACTTCTAAGCCGCTTTCTGGGGATGGCGACAGGCTGAGGATGGGGTGAGGGCCAGGGACCTCGTAAATTACAGGTGCTATTATTGCGCTGTGTTCCTCCAGACTCGCCAACCTTCTAAACCCCCCCTGTGACAGTTCTGCAAGCTCAGCCGTGACAGCCTCTGCGCTGGGCCCCAGACCCCTTCGTGCCTCAGTTGTGTCCTTCTCCTCCGCCCCTCCCCTACACCTCCTACCAGATACTGAAGAGATGCTACAGCTGGAGCCGATCTCTCTCACTCTCATCTCACTGTGAGCCTCCGCTCACACTCTCACCATCGGACCATCGCAGACAGGGACTCAGGTGAGCACTGCGACAGCTCAACTAGCTGCCGCCATGTTTCCCCGTGCCTTTTCGTCACCATTACTGTTGCTGTTCCCTACTTCCAGGGCTCTTACATCCAGCTCTCTGTGGCTCAACTCATGGAAGAGCTTCTTCTCCTCCGGATCTAGCCTACTCTCAGCCAGAGCCTGCTCTTTCTCCAGCTTAGCATGCTCCAACTTTAGCTTTGTTTCCTCCTTCCTGTCTGCCAGCATTTCTGGGAGTAGATTCTTGGAGGAGACACTGCTCCCTTTTCTGGGGACCACCACTGCTCCTGAAAACGTGTTTGCCCCTTTCACAGGTAGCACTAGAGCCACAAAAGACCCAAGGTCCAGCTCCTCCTCCTCATTAATCGTGGGCTTCTCC
Source organism: Lissotriton vulgaris (assembly GCF_964263255.1). NCBI lineage: Eukaryota > Metazoa > Chordata > Amphibia > Caudata > Salamandridae > Lissotriton > Lissotriton vulgaris. Next base: position 916,094,531 of record NC_141687.1, read on the forward strand.
TCCCCTAGGACCTTATCTCCTGTCACTTTGTTTTTTGCCCAAGCTCTCAAAGCTTTCTGCTGCTCCACTTTTTGCTTGAAGGCTCTCACATAGATTTGAAATGCTCTGCAATAGCTCTTCATCTTTGAAAGGTTGTGCTGGAGCAGGGCAAAGTCAAAGTTCGGGCCAACCCTGTGGAAGAAAACAACGCCGCATTACCCAAACAGAAACCCCCTACACTAAGAAGTTTGCTTGGCTTACAGCCCATTCGTGGACACCACAAGTGTGGAACCTGTGTCTGTTGTGATAAGACAATTGAGGGGGACGTTTTTTCTTACAATGACATATTCTGGAAACATTCAGCATTTACAAATTGTAAAACCAATAACATTGTATATGGGATCCTGTGTCCCTGTCAAAAGCTGTACGTGGGAAAAACATCTCAAGAAATCCGCCAGCGCATTTGCCAACATAAGTCCAGAGTCAGAAGAGCTGTAGCGAATGCACCTCTAGTGAACCATTGGACGGCAGAAGGTCACACTGAGCATGACATAAAATGGACTGTATTGTCAAAATTGGAAATGGACACGAGAGGAGGTGACTTGGAAACAAAACTAAGTCAACGTGAGGCAACCCTCATTCTTAGATTCAATACAGTCAGTAATGGATTAAACAAACTTTCAGAGGTCTCGCGGGCCTTTTGAACATTTTCCAATATATGCCTGCCCTACATTCTGGGGCCTTTTTATTCCAACTGAATACGATAAACTACAAGATCCATAATTCCATTTGCTACCACATGACCATGATCAACCAATGGCTAGCCTTGTTATTACCACCAGGCTTTCTATGATGGATTCTGTGCTTCTGGACCCCGGTACGCACGGACCTCTGAGCGGCGTCCCGGTTTAGCAGCTTGAGATTCCCGTTTAAGGTACCTCAACCTCAGCGCTTTGGCGCGTTATGAACTGTTTCTGTTTCCGCGTGTTATTTTAAACAAACAAACTAAACCAGGCTTTTTATCGTTACAGCCTGTGGCAGACCGCAGCGGATATCTCTCTCCTTCAGCCCCGCTGAAAACAAGTAAAGGGTTGAACACAACTATCGCCTGGCTACATTTTAGGTAAATGGTTGTACTTAAACATACACACCATTTGAGTATGGTTAAACTCATTTGTCAAACAGTTCTTCATAAGCGGTTCGGTTCTCCCCTTTATATTCCAGCCACATCATTGATACTTTGACCTTAATGGCGACTTGCTGCTGTGTCACAAAATAATTTCACCAGGAGACACGCTTTTACACAGACCGCGTGCAGGTACCTTTGCTCGTGATTTGAATACTTTAAGACGACTAAATGTGAATCCTGTCAACTAACCCTGGGTCCACCTTTGTTTACAGACATCCTTTTCTTTTTCTTGAGAATTAACACCAAAAAGCCTTGAAACACTCAGGTAGGGAACTCTGCACGTTTGTTTGGTCGCTGTTTTTCTCCTTTACTTAAATAGTCCCACAAATACTAAAGGAAATTTGTGTTCCTTTTTCAGATTTTCAGTCTGGTCCTGATGAGAATCGGACAAATGGTCCGGTTCGAAACGCGTTGACCTTGTTTGTTTGGCTTGTTGTCAAAAGAATTGTATATATTTGTATTTCTTTAAAAAAAACTGTTATATATTAAGTATTCTGAAAAACAGTTTTTTCTTTCTATGTTTTTGTGAACAGTCTATGGATTAAGTCATTGACCATTCTGCTTCCCATGTTGTCTATTGTGCTATATGTTTGGTATATTGTGAGTTGAAAGGAGTGCTAGTGTGACTGAAAAACGGATGTTTGTTGAGTGAGGGTGAATATATGTTTCAATCGTCCATTGTTTGGAGTGTTTGTCTTACCCCTAAAAACTCTATTTTGATTGTTCTTTATACATATATATATGAAAAGTTTTTCATTGTGGTTGTGTTGTTTTTTTTAAAAGTTTTGCACAAAAGAAATAAATAATGATAGATAAATTTCAATATTTGGCTAATAAATCGATTGTTTGTTAGCTTTGAACACAATAAGGTTTGTTTCGGAATTAGACTCAGTATTGGCACCTTCTTTGTTGATTCCAACCCTGTGGAAGAGCAGGCCGGCTACCGGACCAACGCAGGCCTGCTATGAACAAAGTACCTTTCCTTGTCACAGGAAACAAAATGTGCGGATATTCTCCACGCAGTGAAGGCAAGCATCAGTTCCAAAGATTGGTGTCGAAGTTGAGAGCCGTCTGACCCTGCCTACAGGTTAGGTCGCCCCCACGTCGCTGCCGCCTGCTCACCCTGGTCTCCTGCTGCTGTCTCCTGCTGCCAGCTGACTCAGCCTGCCAGCTTGCTGCCTCTGCCTGCCCCCGGTCCCAGCCGCTGCTGAGCTGGTCACCTTCGCTGCACTCTTCCTGCCGCTGCCTCCCTGCGGCCCGCCCCCCTTTTGCCGGCCCGCTCCCGCCACCCAGCTGGTCCTCCCTCCCATCAGCACTATTAAGGAGAACGCGTAGCAGCGTAGGGAGCAACCTCTGACCCTGCCTACAGGTTAAGTCGCCCCCACGCCACTGCCACCTGCTCACCCTGATCTCCTGCTGCTGTCTCCTGCTGCCAGCTGACTAAGCCTGCCCGCTTGCTGCCTCTGCCTGCCCCTGTTCCCAGCCACTGCTGAGTCGGTCACCTTTGCCTCACTCTTCCCGCCGCTGCCTCCCTGCAGCCCTGTCCCCCTGACAGCCCATTTGCTGCCCCACTCACACCACCCAGCTGCTCCTCCCTCCATCAATGCTCTTATGCAGACCGCGAAGCGGCCGTGCAGCTGCCTGCTCAGCGGGCGCACAGCTGGTGCACTGAAGGTGTGCCTACGGCAAGCCCGTCTGCGCCTAGCCTGGACCGGACCCAGCACCAGAGCCCCTGGCCACCGCGACCGCCACAACACCTGTCTCCACTATGCCACCAGAACCCTCCAAGCACTCAACACCGAACGATCAGGCATCAAAACGTACCCAAGGACCCTTCACCTGCCGAAAATGCAGCTACACCAGCATCCAGCCCGCCAACCCATCCTCCAATCAATCCAACCACCTTTGCTGCATCCTCCTAAACTCCTGCTCCGCCAGGAAAAATGCTGTCAAACTCTGGGACCTACTCGACACCCACACCCCTGACGTCGCATTCCTTACAGAGAACTGACTGAGCTCCTCCTCAGCACCTGGCATCGCCATAGCCATCCCGGAAGTCTACAAGGTCATCCGCAAGGACCGCACCAGCGGAGTAGGAGGAGGAATCACCATCATCCACAAGAACACCCTCAACATCTTGACTAACAACGCTGACACCCTCTGCACTGCCGAACACCTGCACTTCCAGATCCACACCGACCCTAACACCACCCTCAGAGAAGCACTTATCTACAGACCCGCCGGACCCTGACCACAATTCTACGACTCCATTGCCAACCTCGTCAGCATGCACGCCCTCGCCTCCATGGGCTACATCCTCCTCAGAACCCTGAACTTCCACCTTGAGAACAACAACGACCCCAACTCCTCCACCCTGATCGATAACCTCGCCAACCTCGGACTCAGACAACTCGTCACGACACCCACCCACTCCGCCGGCCACCCATCTTCTCAGCAAGCACCCATGTCTGCTTCAACCACACGACCGAACTTCACTGGACTGACCACCTCTGCATCCACTTCACCTTTCCGAAACCCATCACACCCCACCGCACCCAACAGATGCCACGTCGCTGCAGGAGCAAAGTCACTGATGACCAGCTAACCACCACCCTCGCCCAAAGTCCACCCGCAGACCCAACCGACCCGGACGCGCAGCCCACAACCTCAGACAATGGATCGAAGACTGCGCCAACACCCTTGCCCCGATCAAGAAACTCTCCACCAGCCACACCAGGAAGAAAGCGAGCTAGTTCTCCCAAGACCTCCAGGCATCCAAGAAAACCTGCTGTAAGTTAGAGAAGAACTGGACCCGCGAATGAACCCCGGAAACCTACCCAGCTCACAAGGACGCCACCCGCAACCACCACCACCTCATCAGATCCGCCGAGAGCCTCCTTCAAAGACCGCCTAGACAACAACGCACACAACAGCAAAGAGCTCTTCAATATCATGAAAGAACTCTCCAACCCCAACTCCAGCGCCAACGACATCCCACCGTCGCAAGAACTGTGAGACTCACTGGCCACCTTCTTCCACCGCAAGATCACAGACATCCACAACAGCTTCAACACCGCAACCGCCCCGGCAACTACCGACAGCTTCAACACCGCGACTGCCCCGGCAACGACTGAGACACCCACGACCACCACTCGCACCAACCGCCTGACCTCCTGGACCAACATAGACAACGACACCATCAAGATCAGGAACTCCGTACACTCTGGATCCCCGTCAGATCCATGCCCTCACCACATCTTCAACAGGGCCAGCACCGTCATTGCACCCCACCTACGGAAGGCCATCAGCTCCCTCGAGACAGCGACCTTCCCCGAGGACTGGAAGCATGACGAGATCAACGCCCTACTGAAGAAACCCATGGCTGACCCCAAGGACCGCAAAAACTTCCAACCCATCTCCCTTCTCCCGTTCCCGGCGAAGGTCATCGAGAAGGCCGTCAACATACAACTAACCAGGTTCCTCGAGGAACACAGCATCCTGGACTCATCCCAGTCCAGATTTTGCCGCAACCACAGCACTGAGACAGCCCTTCTAGCAAAAACTGACGACATAAGAACCCTGCTAGACAACGGTGAGACCGCGGCCCTCAACCTCCTGGACCTGTCGGCCGCCTTCGACGCGGTCTGCCACCACACCCTAAGCGCACGCCTCCACGACGCAGGGATTCAAGAGAAGGCCCTGGACTGGACCACCTCCTTCCTCTCCGGTGGAACACAGAGCATCTGCCTTCCTCCCTTCCGCTCCGAAGCCACCGAGATCATCTGCGGCGTGCCCCAGGGCTCTTCCCTCAGCCCCACGCTATTCAGCGTCTACATGGCCCGCTCGCCCGCATCGCCCAACTGCACAACTTTAACATCATCTCCTATGCTGATGACACCCAGCTGATCCTCTCCCTCACCAAAGACCCTCACACAGCCAAAACCAACCTCCATGAGGGAATGACGGCCATTGCCGACTGGATGAGAAACAGCCGCCTGAAGCTGAACTCAGACAAAACGGAGGTCCTCATCCTCGAGTCCACCCCCTCGGCTTGGGACGACTCCTGGTGGTTCTCCTTGCTAGGAACGGCCCCCACACCCACCAACCATGCACACAACCTAGGGGTCATCCTCAATTCCACCCTCTCCATGACAAAGCAGGTCAGCGCCGTCTCCTCCTCCTGATTCAACACCCTCCATATGCTTCGCAGGATCTACAAGTGGATCCCCACCGAAACCAGGACGGTCACCCAAGCTCTCGTCAGCAGTACACTGGATTACGGAAACGCCCTCTACGCCAGAGCCTCGACGAAGCTCCTCAAACGGCTCCAATGCATCCAGAACGCTTCAGCACGTCTGATCCTCGACATTCCGTGCCGCAGCCACATCACACCCTGACCTGCACTAGCTCCCCGTCAACAAGGCGATAACCTTCAAGCTCCTCACCCACGCATACAAAGCACTCTACAACACCGGACCAGCGTACCTCAACTGCCGCCTCAACTTGGACACCCCCACCCGCCAGCTCCGCTCCGCAGACCACGCCCTCGCCACCGTCCCCCGCATCTGAAGATCAACCACGGGCAGTAGATCCTTCTCCCACCTCGCCGCCAAGACATGGAACACCCTCCACCTATGGCAGACACAGGACCTACTGACCTTCAGGAGACTCCTCAAGACCTGGCTATTCAAACAGTAGCAGCTACCCCCCTCCCATCAGCTCATTGAAACCCTCACGGGTAAGTAGCGTGCTTTACAAATAATATAATTGATTGATTGATTAATTGATTGATTGATTGATTGATTGATTGATTGATTGATTGATTGGTCATGCGATGTGCCGCATTCTGCCACACAGTTGAGGGGGTGCGATGATCTCACCAAACTAAAGCAGTGTTGACACTTTTTCTGATGTGTTGATCTCTAGATACAAAGCACTAATTCCAATCCGATCCACCTATTTTACTCCTGCAATCAGCTCAATTTGCTGGTTCTGTTACAAACAGACTGGAGATGTATTGAAATATGTGTTGCAGGTATCTGGGCCACTTTCACTGAGCCAGACAGAGGAGCAGGAGTAGAGGTGTAGACTACCCTGAGTCTCAAGCAACAAGACCTTGGAGATCACTTGGAATGAAGGCAGAGTCCAGCTCTTCTTCAGCTGAATCAGAGTGCAGCAGGCAGCAGGGCAACTCAAGAGAAATGCAAGCCTTCGAAGTCTGCAGTGTAATTTTGAGTCCTTTAAGCAGCAAAGCAGTCCTTCGGATACAGGTTCAGTTCGAGATCCGGAAGTGTCTGATTTTAGGGGTCAGAGACCCATTACTTAAACCCCAAAGTGCCTTTGATGTGGGCCGTGAATTAAAGCAGCTCTCTGAAGTGCACCGGTTCCTCTTTCAGCCCAGTCTTGTCTGCCAGGCTATCTATGGGGAGTATATCAACCAGTTGAGTGGGTACGGGAAGTGTTACTTCCTCCCTTCCATCCTGCCCAGGCAAGGCCATCAGAATGCAGATGCATGTAGATGGATACTTTGGCACACCTATTCTTCCTGTGGCTGGCTAGAGGAAATGTCTAAAGTGTAGCTGTCACCCACCCCAGACGTGTATTGAAGACATGCTTACAGGGACAGAGAGTAGAAGTGCAGAGAAATGTTCACTTCCTAAAAGTGGCATTTCAAGAGTAGTAATGTTAAATTCAACTTCTCCAGCAAGGGGTATTTATCAATATCAATCAATCAGGATTTATAATGTGCGGCTATACCCCCTATACAGTATCCAGGCACTTAAACCATTCCAAACATATTAAAAATGAAAGGAGTACTCCTCTGTGATCAGGAATTACAGCTTTAAAGTGGGTTAAAGAATTCCCAATGCTAACCTATGAGAGGAGTAGGTGTTACAGTAGTGAAAACCGAAATAGGCTGTCACTACCAGGACATGCAAAACATAAGAGTGCATGTCCTAACCTTTTCTTATATAGATCCTTGCTCTGAGGGCTACCTAGAGTCTACTTAGAGGTGACATATGAAACAAAAAGGGGAGTTTAAAGCTTGGCAAGCGGTTTTACATACCAAGTCAAAGTAGCAGTGAACTTCAGACACTGCAGTGGCGGACCTGAGACAGATATGAAAGGCTATTTTTGTGTGAGCAGTACGCATAAAAAGAGGAAAACACTAGGAGACATACAATTATGCTTCCTCACTGGGCCACTCTTACACCTCCTCTGGGGAGGAGTAAGAGTCGCATGCATTCCCATCTTTACAAAACTTTATAAATCTGGGAATGTGTCAGGTTCCATGAGTGTTGCGTAAAAACACCCAGAGCAACACCCATGGAATGCCCCTTTCACACAGAGTAATATGCGTGGAAGGGCCTGTATTTACAAGGCCATGAATCGTCACGCAGGGTGGACTCTATGTGGTCCTGTAAATATGGGCAGGCACTATGTGCCACCAGTGCGTCAAAAAAAGTGACGCACCGGTGATGCAATGGTTTTGTAAATGAAGCTCCCAATTTTTATCCTATGTCGGATACATTTCTATGACTTTTACACATTATGTTTCTGAAATATAGGTTCATCTCTGTTTTGCATTCAGCTTTTAAGTCTTGCATCTTCCAACACCTATGGCATTATTAGGCCCAGAAGACAAGATACAAAAAAACAACAATGCTTAAAAATGTCTTTGGTTAACCTCTCCTTGTGAATAGCTGGATTTGGATCATTGGGAAGCTTGTGCGGCCTTCATTTAGCTTCTCTAGTCTAGTACATTCACATGGCTTCCTCATAATGTCTATGAACTTCTCATTATTCCTGTGTTCTGAAATTGAGAACGCAATGGATGATGGCTATCCATTCTGCTAAAGGGGGGTCCACTAAGTAGGACATCCCCTATCATGCCATTTCTGCCTGTATACAGTCATCTCAACAGTTTTCCTGACAGTGGAGCCTGTAGATCCATAAATTAGGACAACAATATATATATAAGAATTTTCAGGTGTTCCTATTTCATCACCCACCTCGATATATATATATATATATATATATATATATATATATATATATATATATATATATATATATATATATATATATATATATATATATATATATTTACTCTATTTAATGCTCATCATTGACCAATAGTCATTATCATTCAAACATATTTTTTATGATATGATAAGAGAAGTTGTAATATACCGTAGGTGAAAAGAACTAGCATTGTACTCTGACAAAACTCAGTATGCCCAGGTAGAATCCTCAATTTCTAGGGATCATTTTGTGAAAGAAAGAAGCTAAAAGAAAATAATTACATTTTGAACTATGCTTGTAGATTTACACAATGCAACGAAAATGATTTTGCTATTTTCCACTAACGTTGTCTTACCCATGAAATTAGGTCAGATTATGATTATATTGACTTTGTGGACAAGTTTATGACATACTTTCACACAGGTATTCTACTCTGAGTTTTGGCTCTACTCTTTTAAAAGCTATCCAAATGAACCCCAACATTTCTAATACTTTCCTGGAATAAGTAAATATTTCAGATTGATGCAAATGGTGGCTATAAGAAAAACAAAATAAAGAATTAGTGGCGACCACAGAAAAACTCAAGTCGGGGCTGGGGAGGAGGAGACGGGACAGGGGATTAGGGAAATGCTAAGAATAAAAAAAAAACGTACCTGTTCTGCACTAATGCTCCTGTCCACCTCGGTGCTCCTCTTCTCCCCTGATGGTGTCCCAACAGCCCCAGAGACACCAGAGCGGCTCGGTTTTTCTGCTCAGACTGTGCTGTTTCTCCAACCTAGCTGTGCAACACAGCTCGGTTGGAGAAACCTAAGTGCACATGATGGTTCGGCCAGCCTAAGACGGCCAGCCAAACCGTTATGTGCACTTACAGTGTTGAACTACTCCTCCCCTGCTGTCATCGATGCCCTGCCCTGTCAAGACTTGGCAGGTTCTAGCTGGGAAAGAAAAATAAAAGGATAATAAATTGGTTTCTGTGGCGTTGTCGTGTCATACCTGGAATCAGGAACACTGCTGTGTTCCGGATTCCATGGATGACAGTTACGACCCAGGCTTCATGTATGGACTGGCTTTCTATACTTTCCAATAAATCATCTTTATTCTGCATTGCTGTCCTCGGAATTATCATTATTACACTGGCGACGATTGGGCAAGAACTTTTAAACAAGCCTGGAGTCCCTACCTGCATCGTTGTTTTTCGTTAGATGCGGAGGATCACAAACTGTCAAAGAAAGCTGTCGGAGCTGTCGGCGCGGTGTCACAGACCATAACGGAATCAATCAGGTGAAACCGCCACGGTTTTGTACCCAGCTGTGACGGATATTTACTATTTTGGGCATTTTCGGGTATCGAATGTTGGTGCATTGAAACTACGCAAGTCTTGTAGTTCAAGCCTGTGCGCATGCGCGTGACGTCACAACGTTTTTTCACGCATTTTGACGCAAGGCGGCCATCTTTTGGGACATAATTGAATGAAATGCAATGAGAATGTGATAATATCACGTATTTAGTCTTTCATCGATCGTTTTGAAGTTTTACATTTGGTATTAACACTGCGAGAAAGTTTGGTTTTAAAAAAAATTAAGGAAAACGACACTATTCAATTAGGAACTCTACAATTCACCTACCAAATTATTTTAGGTTTTTGCTTTATCAAAATGGAAAGTTTTTCAGCTCCACCTCCTTTTCTACCAAATCCAGGTGAACCTATTCTTGAATGGAAAAGATGGAAAGAAGGTTTTCATGCTTACATTGAAGCTATTGGTGGAGATGACTACACCGATAAACGGAAACTAGCTATTTGAAAACACTGTTTAGGTGCTGAATGAAGACATGTCTTAAGTCATTTACCTTTATCTGCAGGTAGTTTAACATCTTCTGAAGAAGTGATAGATGTTTTCGAGGAAGCAATCAAACAGTTGGATAAACAATATATTAAGAAAGTCAACGTTGTAGTAGCCCGTCATAAATTCTTGAGTAGAGGTCAATTACCAAGTGAATCTGTTGACTCATTTATGAATGACTTGAGAGTTTTGGCATCTAAGTGCAATTATTCAACCTTTCATGATCAAATGTTGCGTGATCAAATGGTCCACAAAATTGCTGATGTCAAGCTTCAAGGAAAACTTTTGGACACTGAGGATCTGACTTTAGACAAAGCGTTAGATATCGCACATCGTTTTGAGAACATGAAACTGGGTGTGAAAGAACTTGCAGAAAGAAATATTGCTGAAGTCAATGTTGTAAAGAAATCTAACTTTGAGGAAAGATCTTCATTTAGAAACAGAAACCAACCATTCCAAGTGAGGAGAGAATATGCATGTTTTAAATGTGGTAGTCCGGATCACCTAGCGAATGACAGAAAATGTCCGGCAATTGGACAAGTGTGCAGATATTGCAAATTGAAAGGTCATTTTAGTAAAATGTGTAAGAATAAGAACAAGTTTAAAAGTAAGGGTTTTGTTCAAAAAAGAAGCTCTGATGAGCATGTTAATGAAATTGATGACGATTACTTAGAAAAAGAATTTCTTTTTGCAGTGTATGAAGTTAATGCATGTGATAACGAGTCTCCTTATTGCACTGTAAATGTTGGAGGGAAGGATATCAGTGTTATGGCAGACTCTGGGTCAAAACGTACTCTCATTGGCGAAGAATGGGTAAAAGAGTTTCCTGGTTTAAAATTATCTCCTCCAGACATAAAGTTACTTGGGTATGGGAAGAAACCCATTGAAATTCTTGTTTTTTTTACAACATCCCTAAGTTTCAAGGGTAAAACCATTAATTCCAAAGTTTATGTGGCCAAAGATGGCTCTTGTTTATTGGGATGGCCTCAACAGAGGGACTTAATGATAAAATTGGATCCCAATCATCCTGAACAAGTGCTTGTATATTCTGACCTGGTCATGAGTGTAGAGTCTGATCTCGGTTCTGAATGTGAAAAGAAGTTTCCTTCTGTTTTTTCTACATCTGCTTTAGGTCTCTTAAAAAACTTTGAACATAAAATCATTCTTAGAGAAGATGCTGTACCAAAAGTCCATAAAGTTAGGAATGTCCCTTTACATTTAAGAGATGCTGTAAAATCTGAACTCAAAAGATTATGTGATTTAGATGTTATTGAGGAGATAGAATCTTCTGTTTGGTTATCCCCAGTTGTTGTCGCTCACAAGCCCAATGGCAAAGTGAGACTTTGTGTGGATTTAAGAGATTTAAACGGGAATGTATGGGTGGATAGACATCCGTTGCCTAATATTAATGAAATGTTTACAAAATTGAAGGGGGCATCCATTTTTTCTATATTAGACCTGTCTAATGCTTATCACCAGATAGCCTTACACAAGGATAGTAAGCATTTGACATCTTTCATCACTTCAGAAGGTGCTTTCAGGTACAAAAGGATGCCGTTTGGTCTAATATCAGCATCTTCTGTCTTTCAAAGAGTGATGCACAACCTTTTTAAGGATTTTGATAATGTCTTGTACTTCCAAGACGACATTTTGATCTTTGCATCTAATCCATCTGATCATTCTGAAATTTTGTATAAGGTATTATGTGTGTTGCAAGATAGTGGTCTTACACTTACAAAAGAAAAATGTAAATTTGGTGTGTCTTCTGTATTTGGGACATACTATTGGTAAGGAAGGCATTTCCTCGAAAATGAATTTAGTCAAGGCCATTGAATTAGCTCCAGACCCTGTGAATAAAGATCAGCTTAGGTCTTTCTTGGGGCTTGCCGAATATTATTCCAAATTCATTCCCCTGTTCTCTGATAAGACTGCAAGCATGAGGAACTTGATGAAAAAAAATGTTCAATTTCTTTGGGATGAAAATTGCAAAAAAGAGTTCATGTTGTTGAAGCAAAACATTGCATCTGCACCTGCTTTAGCAACGTTTAATACTGCACATTGTTCATTTATCATCACTGATGCAAGTAATGTGGGTATTGGTGCAGTTTTAATGCAGCGTCAAAAGGGTCAAATGGTAACAATTGGATTCGCATCAAGACCTTTAAGGGATGCTGAGTGCAAATATTCTACTTTAGAAAAGGAAGCTCTTGCTTGCTGGTGGGGTATAGAATATTTCCGCAAGTATGTGTACGGTACTGTTTTTAAACTCTGGTCTGACCATCGTCCTTTAGTGGATTTATTTACTACGAAAGGTTGTGGAAAAGCGACTTCAAGGATTGCTAGATGGCAATACAAGCTTCAGGATTTTCATTTTAAAGTGGAGTATATCCCTGGTGTTAGGAATGTGTTAGCTGACTGTTTGTCTAGATTGCCTGTGCCTGATGACAATATTGTTGAAGAAGAAAAGGATGATGATAATGTTGTGTCAATTTGTGAAATCTCCAAAGGTTGTGTTGATGAGGATGCATGGAAATTGGCGTGTTGTAGTGACTCTGTTTTTAGTGGTATTTGTAATTTTGTAAAAACCCAGTGGCCACGCAAAGTTTTGTTGTCTGATAATATTCTTCCTTTCTTTCACGTTGCTCAAGAGTTGTCGGTGGTTGAAGGTGTATTGTTTAGGGGTCTGCAATTAGTGGTGCCTCGTGAATTACAACCTAAGATTTTAGAAATGGCTCATGAGGGGCATCCTGGAATGACATCTATGAAAAGGAGGATTAGAAGTGAATTCTGGTGGCCAGCAATGGATTAGTGCATAGAACGGCATGTCAGAGACTGTATGGATTGCTGGTTGAGTGATAAGTCTCAAAAGCATATTTCATATGAACGGTTTCCCATTTCTAGACCTTTACGGGTTTGGGAAAGTGTATCATTGGATATTGCTGGTCCTTTGTCATTTAACAAGAGTGTGATGTATGCTATAATTTTGATAGATCAGTTGTCTCAGTGGCCTGAGGTAAAAATGGTCTCTAACATAACATCTAGTGTGGTGATCAAGTTTTTAAATGAAGTGTTTGAAAGGGAGAGTTTTCCAGAATATATTACAACTGACAATGGTGTGCAATTTGTATCCCAGGAGATGAAGGAGTTTTTGGAGCATCATGGTATTAAACATAAACGTGTGTCGGTTTATTATCCCAAAAGTAATGGCATTGTTGAGAGGTGGATCAGGGTGTTTAAGGAGGGCCTTCAATTAGCCTTGCAGAATGGTAGAGATTGTAAACAAACCATTAGTGAAGTCCCGTGGTGTTACAGAAACACACCTAGGAGTATGGGTGATCTGTCTCCTTTTGAGAAGATGAGAGGGAGGAGGAGTGGCTCCAACATGAGTCAACCTTGGATGAGAATGCTTGGTACAGGAAGGGCCGTTGAGGTCGATCGTGCTCTATGTAGTGATTGTTCCCAGTTCTGTGTCAATGATTGGGTCCGTGTCAAGAAGTGTAGAAATGTCAAGTCTGGAGAGTCACGGTATTCTGGTCCTTTGATGGTCACGCGTGTTGGAAGACAGGTTGTTGAACTTTCAGACGGTAACGTGTGGAGTTTGTCTAAAGTGGTAAAGGTTCCTAGGTGGTTGTGGCCCAAGGAAGTGTCCACAGAGTCTAGAGTTCTGTCCGGCTTGAAGTCTTCCAATAGTGCTAGTAATTGGAGGAAATTCTCTGGTTCTACAACCCTTCGCAGTGTTCCTGAAAACAAGTCTTCCTGTTCTTCTGATGACTATGTTCCTGTCCAACGAGCACAGAGGAAATGTCATGTTCCTGTGTGGTCTAAAGACTATCAACTTTATAGGTGATCTGATTTGTGTATTATGTAATTTGTTCTCCAGTTATTCATACTTATGTTTCTTATTTTCAGATTTCATATTGTATATTGTTTATTTCTTCTTGTTCTTTATCTATTGCATATGTCGCTTTATTTTCCCTTACGAAGGGGAATGTGTGGCGTTGTCGTGTCATACCTGGAATCAGGAACACTGCTGTGTTCCGGATTCCATGGATGACAGTTACGACCCAGGCTTCATGTATGGACTGGCTTTCTATACTTTCCAATAAATCATCTTTATTCTGCATTGCTGTCCTCGGAATTATCATTATTACGGTTTCATTACCATTTTATTTTTCCCATTTTTTCATTGGGGGGGCGACAGCCCTTCTGCTTAGCGGAAGAGCCACCAATATAAAGAACATGTGATTCTTCGGTGCACAGTACTTGTACTTATCATAAATCCTTAACAAAGGGTTTAGATCAGCCATACAACCGAAAGGAGTTATCTTTGAGAAATTTGAAGAAATTTTTTACTATGGTGTATACATGTGTGAAACCTTTAGAAACAGAACTGGCCATGAAATGTTAACAGTGGCAGCTGCCGCAAAACTCAAGTAAGGTGCAAGGGATGTGGAACTGGAAAGGGGATTAGGGAAATAATAAGAATTATTAAAAAACTTACCTGTTCTGCCAGCGACGCTGCCATCCACCTCGGTGCTCCTCTTCTCTCCTGGTGGTGTCCCAGCAGTCCCTGGGACACCCGAACAGGCTCTCCACCCAATCCCGGTGCTGCGTCCAACAGCATGAGAGCAGTACCAGGATTATTCTAAGCAGGGCCGGACTTGCCATAGCGGGCACCGGGCAATCCCCAGTGCGCCGCCCGGGTGGGGGCTGGTTTTGGGCCCCTGGGGAGCCGTCTTTGTTACAGGGACGTTTTTGCAGCATAGCTGCAAAATCGGCCCTGTACCAAAATAGTCCGAAAACCGGCCACGGCAAAGAGCTCGGCAGCACCTCCAACCCCCCTCCCCAGTGGGGAGGGGGGAGCCGGCTGAACACTTTACCAGGGCCGGTTGTGGTTCCCAGTCCGGCCCTGATTCTAAGTGACTCGATTCACCACTCAGACAGTGCCTGAGAGTATGTCCTGTTTCTCCATCCTGGCTGGGCAACACACCTGGGTTGGAGAGACCTAAGTGCACATGACCTGCCTAGGACGGCCAGCCAAATCGTTATGTGCGCTTACAGTGCACCTCCCCTGCTGCCATCATGGCCCAACCAAGACTTGGCTAGCTGTAGGGGGAAATAAAAATAAAATGATTATAAATTGTTTTTATCATTATGTTATTTTTCCCGTTTTTTCAGCGGGGGCGACACGCCTCCACCATAGCGGAGTAGCTGCCACTGAGCTTTTTGTTTTCATTGAAAATCGTCTGCGTTGAGAAATGGTTTATTGCACAGTATGTTTAAGAGCATCTAAAGACTGATTTTTTGTGACTAATTGTACAATATATTTTCTCTTTCAGGCAATGTGGCTACAGCAAAGCCAGCCAGGATGGTGAGGAGGAGCTGTATTTTCACTGTAAGTTTCCACTGCCTTTATAATGGTTGTTTGTACATATCTACATTTTGTGGACATATTGATGGCTTTATTCCTGCAATCCCACTCCCCTTTTGCTGATCCTCACATTGTTACGCTATGCTAATACCTGCTTTGATGCCTGCTGTCATCCCGCGTTTTCCCAGTGACTGTTAGCTCTGCCAGATAAACCTCTCCCGAGACAGCAGACTTGACAGCTTCATAACCTAGTGTCCACGCGCACCGAGCCGCGCGCGCTTGGCAATCAGCTGCCTGGGCGCCGCGTGCCCAGGGACAGGTAGACGCTTTCAGCATTCTGTAGGGCGCATGAATTATTCTGTCAGCTCTTCACGTCGTGCGCCATGAAAGGACTGCTTTGTTTTTGCAGGAGCACCTCTTGATTATCAAGCCGTGATGATTCCGCAGACAACAGTTGTCAAAGAAAATTCAAATGTCAGAGCAGATGACTTTATTTGATTTCTGGCATATGCCACTTCAGTCCGCATCCTCCTGCTCCCTGGAGCATGTCAAAAGCAACTTGCTGAACCGACTCTCTTCTCTGAAAAAGATTTCTTTTTCATCCTTTCTTTTCAGATCACTCATGCCTCCATAGTACATTAAACCCAACAAAATGCACCCAGAGATGATGTTTACACTACTCCGTTTGTTTTCAGACCCTGTATTATTTGCATCATTTTACTTGCAGCAAAATACCAGTAACCTAGACTTTTTCCATTTTTAAATAAAAGATGACCTTCAACACATGGGTTTGAAAATATAATTACGGGCAAATTTCAAAAGGCATTTATGAGCATGCAAAGTAGCACTGTAGTAGTACTGCATTTCTTTACTATAAATGTCTTTGTGAATTTTGCCACAAAATATAAACTCAGCAAAGAGGGCAGAGTTATTTTAATTTTTATAATTTTTATTACCATTCCCTGGGTATTCAAGTTTTTTTCTGTTTTGGAGCCAATTCCCAAAAACATTTATAGGAACATAAATTAGGACTACAGGTGTGCTGCTTTCTGAATCGGCACAAAATGGAAAGTACTCAAAGAGGAGACACCGTTTTTTTTGTCCCACTTATTTATGAACATTCTTTGTACATTCACATTTGAGAGGTTTTTGTTCTAATTCACAAAGGCAGTTCGGAGGCAGTGAAGTACTCGTGTGCTACTACTTCATATACTTTGACATACCTTTGAGAATTATCCCCTTTGTTTTGAACTTTCTGTATCCAGATATTTTACATGGATTAATTTATATTTAATACTCGAGCGTCAGGGTATATTTTCTTGTTCAGTGACTAGACAAGCATGTACTAATGAACTTTAGAGAATGGAAGGCATCTTTATTAGATCAACTGGGCAGTGAGGATCTGCTTTTCTTAGGTCACGTCAGCTATTTAGTGAGACATTTATTAGACCAGCGGAGTATAACGTTGATCCATGCCAGATTTGCAAGAATACCCTGGGTATTGTTCCTGTTTGGATTCAGTAAACTATATTCACATTTATCCCATGTGGTAATTTTGAATTTCAGGCATAGATATGGATCTTGTGGACTAACATTAGACATCCCAGGATTAGAGTCCATGGAGTCAAATTCAATACAAACTTTACTCTGTGAGAAGAGATCTCTCACCCCCTGGCCCGGAGTTCTAGGACCAAAGTTCTGAAGCAGCCATTACTATGCCAGTCCTCACAATGAAACCACCAGAAGTATTGACAATAATATGAACTTTGAATGAGTCCTCAGAAATAATATGCGCATTTTATCTGCTCAAACCCTGTGCAGTTTCTACTTGGTTTAATCCAGCAACGTGACATGAGAGTATTTGCAACAGAGATTTTGTAATGGCGGCCCGCGATGTATGTATACCCGTGAAACTTATCTATATGATGATCCAACCTAGTCTATTGCATGGGATATGCTTAAAGCTCCCTCTTTCTATTATATTTACTTAAAACATTGAGTGTTTTGGCCAAAATCGCTTTAGTTCAAACTTTCATCATAAACTGTTTTATCCTGAAATTTCAGAAGTCATTGCTGTATTTCTGGCCGTCTATTTATTTCTGAGCTGATTTCTATAACTCTTTGCCTGCATCTCTTTCCCCTCTCCAGCCTCTTAGTTTTAACATTCTATTCCCTTGTCTTTCACTCCCAGTAATAGACCAAACCTCACTGCATAGCTGAAAGCAGTGCAGGACTTCTTGCTGTAGTTCCACCTGATTCCTCTCTGCTATAATTCCAATATTTTTTGTTTTTCATTTTTAAATCTAAAAGGTTTAAGTGAAGTGGCTAAATGATTGAATATATATTTGTAGATGAAAACTGGGTATCATACCAGAATATCAAGTTTTAAAATGTATGCTACAAAAAGATATTCACCTACCAAAATAAATATATTGTAAATCTATATATCCTTATATATACTTACGTACTTGATATTTTGGTTATTGATATGATGGCTATGTTATTTTTCTAGCACAATATTTCCTTATTCTGACATACATCCACACCTTGTCAATACTGGCAGAACAAGACCAGGGAGATGAAGACCTATGCAAATGTTCTATACTTGACTGTGTTTGTGTTCCTCTTTGTCTTTTTAAGACTGAACTCTTTTGTTCGGTGCCTTCATAGTCCTGTATTGTTTCGTTATCTTGTTTTCTAGCCCTACATCAGGACAAGCAGCCCGATTCATGAAGCTAAATTGCGCTCGCAAAGGGCCAGATCCTGAGACTCTGGCCCTTTGCGAGTGCGAATTTTGCATTTGGGATTCATCATCCCAAATGCAAAAATCGCTATTAGCGAAATCGCATATTTGCGAGGAATTGGATTTCATTAACCAATTGGAAATTGCGAAATCGCAATATTTGGTCGCTATTTACCACGAAGTCTGACTTCGTGGTAAATAGCGAAAAAATAGTAAAAAGCACTTTAGTGCATTTTTTTCTGTTGCATGTTACACACACACATGTCCTTTGGACATGTGTGTGCACAACGCCTGTTAAAATTTGCATTTCAGGGGTGCTACAGGGTGTCCTTTGGACACCCCTGGCACCCTTGAAATCGCTATCTTTTTTGCGATTAGCTAATTGCTAATCACAAATAACGAATACTCCCCATTCATTCCTATTGGCCTAAAGGCCCATAGGAATGAATGGGGAGTATTCCTTATTTGCGATTAGCAATTTGCTAATCGCAAATAAGGAATGTGTAGGAATCGCAATTTATTTTGTGATTCCTAAATGAATCCCATTTTGCGAGTCTGTAATAGTGATTCCTTATGAATCGCTATTACAGACTCGCAACACGGGTCTTTGATGAATCTACCTGTTTGTGTTTAAAGAACAGTCTATTTGCTCCTGGCATCCACTGCAATAATGTTTCCTTAAGTGCTCAATCAAATCTTTGCTTTTAACATTGGGTCGTCGACAGAGAAACCTGAATGAGACAGCCCCTAACCCTGTCTTAACCTGGATGAAGGCGAATCCAGTTAGCGCAGCCTGAGATTTGAGCATCCCATCCCATCACTCTTTCTGATTTCTATTCACTACACAACATATTAAGGAGGATTGCTCCTCTGATCGGATTGGCCTAGAGAGATTACAATAAGTGATAGTTACTTGTCTTGATGAAGGCTAAATGAATAAATGGGGCACAGTTTAAATTGTATTGTATGTATTGTAATTTCATTTATATGGCGCTTACTACCCCTAATGAGGAATCAAATCTCTTTTTCAGCGAGTAGCACGCTGCTCTAGAACCCATAACGGGTTAGTGGTGAATTAGTATAGTGAAACAGGAAAGTAATTTGAGTGGTGGATATGTTAGTCTGTTATTTGGATTGAGAAGGACAGTGGTAGGATTAGAGAGGGAAATAGATTGCATTTATATAGCGCATGCTACCCCATATGAGGTGTTTACGCGCTTTTTTGGCGAGTAGCGCACAATTGATACAGCTCACTTAGATAAGTCTTGACATTTAGCTGTTGAGAAATGATTGATGGGACCAAAAAGACTTTTGTGGGGGTGGGCTTTTTTAGGCAAATTATTTATTCATGATTGAAATCTTTATTTTTGTTGTAAAAAAGTAAAACTGACATCATGTTATGCAAAACCATGTGATTTTATATATTCCTAAAATGTGAATTATTATGCTAATAAACCGTGAAACAAATTATTAATAATATATTGGATTAATATGGTATGTGATGGCAGACTTGTAAAAAGCACTTTAACTTGTGAGGCTGTAAAATGGATTCTTATTTACTTTTGAACTGTTTTCATCCGCTGCACTTCTGGCTGGTTACCCTACCCTTCTCAAGAGTTTAACCAGCATTTGTGGTGACGCCCATAGACAGTCAAATCAATTCGAGATTTCTGCCCTAATAAGCAAACTGTGTGACTTACCCGAAAAGAGGGTGAGAGTTGTGCTAACTTGCTTAATGTTTACTCATACTGGTATTTTGTATAGCATTAAGGCATTCTGAAGTTTGCCAAAAAGATATCTGGCACTAGAAATGGAAAAGAGTGCACTTGCGAGAAGAAAATGGTGGATATATTAGAGGGAGTGACATATTAGTCAATGGACCTAGTGTCATCCCGTAAATGATAATTCCCCGCAGACTGATCAATAATGTCTCGAGTGTCTGGTGTTTTACGCATCTGATCAGCAAGGAGGATGAAAAGGTGCGAAAAAATTGTGGCAGAAAAGAGGAGGTGGTAGAGTTTGGCCGAGTCAGAGCAATAATAGCATTAGAGAGTTAGAAATCATGGTAAAATGTTCCAGCAGATGCTATGCTAGGCCAGGGGGAGCCTCACGGGAGGCAGGAGACTATTGATGCCTCTCCTCACACATTAACATTCTGAGTTCTTATTAAACTCTCCCTCATTGATACCTTATAACTGTGTCCCCAGAGCGAAAGAGGAATCTGGGGCCTTATTTTGCATGCAGTGCATTCTCCTGGTTAGCGCTAGGCGCAACTTTCAAATGGTGTGTCCAGCGGTAACCAGAAAAATGGGGTGAGTTATAGTAAACGCGCTGCTCCCAGGGCAGCAGCAAACTTGCGCTGCCTTGGCGGCAGCACATTCAGGTAAAAACACTGAGCAGCTGCTTTTTAAAGGGGATCAGAGATTCCTTTGCAGGCGGGTGTAGTGAGTAACTGCACTGACCTGCAAGGAAATGCCTTGGTGGTCCATAGGACCCCCTTTTCCCCCTTACAGAGAGCTGCTATCAGGGGGCGCACTGTCTGCGCCCCAGCTTTTAGGTGGCACACTATCAGTGCACCCCTTACAGCTTCTTTGCCTCTATGCCAGCATCTGTAATACAGCGAAGGTGCAGAGGCAAAGAGATTCTCTCATTTGCAAAGTGCCTTGTCCCTATTCAAATGAGGTAACACCTTCTGATGATAGTGCTGATGCTTTATGTATCCCAGCGCTATCGGTATGACAGAACCCAAATGTACAGGCATCTGCGGCCCCTTCTATAATACCATAATGCCCCGGGGGTGCGCAAAGTGCAAGCAAATGCCCATTGTGCCCCAGGGCTCTCCCGCAATATGACCCCTGGAAAGAAAGAGACAAAGAGAGAGAGAGAGACAGAGACAGAGAGAGAGAGAGAGAGAGAGAGAGAGAGAGAGAGAGAGAGAGAGAGAGAGAGCTTGTATGCTTCTTTTTCCAAATATTTCTTAAAGTTAAGAGGTTGAGCAATCCGTTCCATGCTTAAAAGTTTGACCCTAGGATTCGCCTGGACTAGCATGTAAATAAAGAGCCACTCGCCTGTGACACTACCACTGTACGTCTTATCACCTTTGCTTTCCTTGTGTACCATGTCTGAGCAGTGTGTCAGGATCTACCTTCAGTGGCAAGCTTCTTCATTGAATTGTACACAAAGACCCAGAAACACAACATGATAGAAGGGTAGGGAGATGGTTATTGTGTGTAGTGACGTAATAGAGCAATGCTGCTTTAGTGCATTTAATGCATGGCCTTAAAGCTCTGTTGACATTCTGTGCAAACTGTTGTAGCACTAGGCAGTTAATAAGCACACGAGAGCCAGGCTTTAACCCAGCTCGTGCTCCTTTTAAGGTACACCATGACCAAAGGAGGAAATGGCAACGACTTCCTGGAGCCAATCAATTAGGCTGAAATTGGCAGGTCTGCTGTTTCTCAAATGATTCATGAAGGCAATGTTGCCACCTCAGAAAGCCACATGTATGTTTAGTGAATCGTCTCATGATGGCTGTGTGAACATGTTCAAAGTGGCACATTTCTCATCTGTGCATACGGCTGTGCGTGTACCATGCCTCTGGGATGAGGAAGTGGACAAGGATATTGGTAGTTAGCACTTCTGCAGAGCACCATAGCCGGCCGGCTATTCCACTGCACAGCCATTTCTCTGGTAAGAAGCACTCTTGGTGAATGATTTCAGAGGCAGTGTGGGCTACCATGAGTCAACCATGAACCAACTGGCCCATTTTGTTTGCAGCAGCCCAGAGTATGGGACCCGCTTGAACAATTTTGCCAGGACTTGTTTTGGCTACCTGCCCTGTCCCGCACAGCACTCATACAACAATGCATATGGTCACTAGCAAATCACAGATCTATAAATATAAATAAATAACTAAATATCGATACCCTCGGTTTGCTGAGGGTCTTTGCAGAACTGAGTAGATGTCAATGTGGATTAACTAGACAGAGCAACCCCAACCAGGTTTACCCTTTGGTCAACCAGGAATTAACCTGGCAGCCCTTTGCCTCGGGAGTCAGAAAGTCAACCTCAGAAATAATAAGTAAAATGGGATCTGATGGCCCTTTTTCTTTCTGTGCTTTCTTCTCCATCTCCTTCCATTACTCCTTTAGCATTAAATATTAATCTCTTGAGCAAACACAGCATTTTAGGTAAGCAATAGCAGTTGCTACTCCAGGATGGCTGTTTTGTACCCATTGCATTGCCCTTGGTCACCCTGATCTTGGGCATCTTTGAAAGAAGTAGCACAAGGAAATGTTAATGGAACTTTAAAAGATTCCTTTGTTTTGTATATTTTTCACTATTTTTCATTGCTTGCTGTGTTTTTTAGCCCCTCAGCTTAATTGAAAAGAGTAAAATTCGGATCAACCTTAGAATACATGTGGCGATATCCAATAATTCATGACGATCCCTTTCTCCACCCATGTAATCATGGTGAATTGAGCTCCATGCTACCCAGGGTAGAAATACGGGTTAATCCTGCACTGTCACTGTGGGGGTCGGGTCAAGTACTCATGATGCTACTTCTTCTTCCGCTCGCATTTTGGTGAATATATGTCCATGCAATACTGGCTCTCAGTATTTTATTTTTAACCCAGAGTTATTTGAATATGAGTTTTATTTTTTAAATCCTTCCGATACAATTTAAAAAAGAAATCATTTGGTGTGAGAGAGAGATAGGAGTACGTCTGGACGGTGAGCTCCACTCGCAGAGTTTGCAGAGATTTCCCTTGCTCATATTCGTCAATGCCCACCTCCTGGCGAGCTTTTTCCTAGTTTGCGATCATCAACATTAAGTTGGCGAGTGTGAGTGTGGAAAATCACCTTCCTGGCGAGATATATCAACGCAGGTGGTCAGATTTCTCATTGCGAGTGGCTGCGTTTGATCGCGACTACGCACGTTGAGAAACTGTCTGCTCGCGTTGAGAAAGCTGCTGCTCTAGTAAAAAATCCACTCGAGCGGCAGAAATGATGCAGCGCCCGCTTGCTCTGTGCATGGTGCCATTTGCGATGATTGTACAGTGCAGACAAGCAGCTGTCACTGAAAATCTCTGCAAACAGCATATATCAAACGCTTGTGGAGCTCCACATAGCGCAGCAGAGGTCTTTTTTTGCACTTTGTGAATTTTCACATAGCAGAACTCTGTGAACTCCCCCCAGGATAAGCCGTTCACAACAAAATGGAAATATTTTTTACTTTTTAGATCTCAAATTCACTAATTTTTGGCACAAAAACACTTATGATCATTGTGTATTTGCACTCTCAGCATTTAAAATTCAGTGTTTGGTTATATACATTGCCATATGAATTATGTGATTCTGCAGCAGCATTTTTCAAGTAAATACGGATTTGCCACGGTGAGAAATCAGGACCTGGTTGCGGAGTTCTTCCACTTTTTGCCCCCATTTTGACTAATAGATGATGGTCTTTTGACTCTGACTGTGCAACAGGGCCTGTGCTCTATGTAAAAAGTACATGGTAATTTGGTATAGTTACAATTGCCAATGACAGACCCCTTTAAGTCTCTAGCATATAATAGGGCAGGGAGGTTTAGAGGCCCAGAAGATTTCTTGCACTGGAGTGTGCGCTGCTGTGGTGTCTGCTGTCATTTTTAAAGCCAGCCTTGCAGGATGCTTTTAAACTGAAAATATTTGCAAATTTGGCTTTGGATATAAAGGTACTTCCAACATATAAATCTACCTTATTTTACATATAGGTCACCCCTAACATCTCCCCTTGGTGCCAAAGGGGTAGAATGCCTTGTAGCTATAAGCAGGGACATTATAAAATATGTTTTATAAGCCATTGTGACAGACAAACTACCAATTTTGTTTTTCCCCAAATGTAGTGAAAGATTCTGTAGGCTAATATTATAATACTTTATTTAACTATAAAAATTGATAGGAGTCAAGCAAAATATTTATATTGTGCACAGCTACCCCAGGAGGTTTCCTGATGCACGATAGAAGCAGATAAGGTGTCCCACAACAGACAACTAGAATAACCAAGTCTTCAGGTTCTTACAAAAAGCAAGTAAGGAATTGCGATTCTATAGAGCAGCAGGCAGAGAGTTCCATAGTTTGGGACTAAGGTAGTCAAAGGAGTGGGCCTTCATACGGGTTGGATGGAACCTAAATATTGAAACTAATACATGGCTTGAAAATCTCAAAGGTTGAGTCAGCGAATATAGAGTTACCAGTTCCTGAATTTATTGAGGTGCTATGCCATGTTTGGCCTTGAACATATAGCATAATGCCTTAAAATCAATGTGTTTAGAGACCTTGAGCCAGTGCGGTTCCTGAAGCAGATGGCAGACTAAGGCACACCTAGTTAAACGAAAAAGCAGCCGAGCGAAAGCATTTTTAATAAACTGCAAGCGACGAATCGAGGTCTTATCCGAATGCAGGTACGGCACATTGTCATAATCCAATCTGGATATGACCAGCACCTGAATAATAGTCCTTTGAGCCATTAAGGGAATTAGCTAAAAAATCTTTTTCAGCCATTTAAGGACTGAGAAGCAGGTGGTGGTGACCTATGACACCTGTGGCTTCAAGGAAAGTTTATTATCAGTAATGAAACCCATATTGTTAACCTTAATGGGCAGGGTGGGCAGAGGCCCTAAGGAATACACCAGTGTCCAGGGCCCCAAAAAGCTGTGCTTTTGGAAAGTGGCGACCACTCGGTCCCCCCGAACGCATGGTAGGGGGCCCGGATCCTCCCGGGAAACCATTTTGGGCGGGGGGCGTGTCACGGCTGGTATGCCCGAAGTGGCGTAGCCGGGGCGTGCCTTTTCCCGCCCAAGAGGGGTTGTCCTAGACACCTACATCACCGGCCACGCCCAAGAGGCGTATCGGAGGAGGGTACACGCCCTCCCGGAGAAGAATAAAGAGAGCGGGAATCCGAAGAAGCATCCTCTTGTTCCTGTGCTTGGAAGCTGCACCCACTCGTTGCACGTGAGCCCTCGACGGAACAAGGAGCAATTTTGAGAACTTGTAATTCTTGTGTTTCTCTTTCAGCGACTTCGAGGCTCAGAGTTCAGGACTGTGTCGGTTCAAAATGAAAGCAACGGTGGAGGATTCCCCAACAGAGCAGCACCTAGTCAAATATTCTCCCAAGAATAATTCAGACCCACACTGTAGTACATGGGACAATATGTGTGCACACTTCAAAGAACACCCTACGTTACAATGTTGGTTCAAAACATGAACTATAAAGTACTTTAAACAAGGTCAAGGTGCACCACTTCAATGTTTCTAGACGCTGTTGGCTTTGATACGGTCAACAGAAAAAAACACATTAGTTGTTACTTGTATTCTTTAAAAGTTCTTTTATTCAATTCAGTCGAAAGTGAAAAACACGCACAGGAGCTACAGCCGACGCGTTTCGTCCTCTTGGGACTTCTTCAGGGCTGTTTACAAAAAATGACAATATACAAAAGACATACGGTTAAAATTTACATTAAAAAAGATGCTATTACGCTCATACAAAGATTGCCAGGCTTCATAAACAAAACTTTACAGAAATTAAATTAGAGATTAGAGCATGGATTATATACATTCAGGACTGTGTCGATTAACGTAGATCGGATCCTCGATAAGAATGCCGGGCAAGAAAGCAGGAAAGAAGTCCGGAACCGAACAGATGCTTCGCATGCTGGTAAGAGATATGGCGAACATGAAAAAGCAGATGGCGGCGATGAACAATCCGGGTAGACCAAAAAAGGTAATAGGCCCGGCTTTGCCGAAGGTGGTCCCCGAGGGTAGGGGGAAGCGGGTTAGGAATAGGGCGGCGGGGGGGGGGGAAGCCCTGGTCCCTGAGTTACCCCCGGCGAGCCCGGTTGTCCCAGTCGAGGCCCCGGGACCGATTCCAGACGCGGGTCAACCGATTCCGGTTGTTGTTACGCCCGCCGGGGAGGAGGACATGCCTCCGGAATTAGCCGCCCAGTTGGCCGCTTGGCTTGGAAAAAAGACGGGGGGTGCTCCGGCACCAGCAGACACGGCCGAGGAGGCCAAGTTACTAATGCAGCAGTTGCGGCAGTCGCGAGAGGCCGCGAAGGCGAATGTTCCTTTTGTTCCCCCACAGGCGATCACGGAAGGACCGGCAGCTGGTGTCAAAGCAGCAGCGGGAACAGCATCGGAGCCGGGTAAGCAAGCATTGCCGATGGCAAGGGAGGGGTCTTTGCCCTCAAGACGGGAGAAGGGGGTCCAACATATACCGTTGGCCACTAAAGAATTGATATGGGCTGATAAGTATGTGAACATGTTTTCCCTGCTGACTGACCATCGAGAGATGGAGTATGTTAAGACACAAAAGGAATTGTGGCACCCGAGTGTATGGCGAGCCAAAATGGTGGGATTTAGGGTGGATGAGACAATCTCGAATTGGGCCAGGGCCTTTGCAATGTTTTCTGCGATTATTGGGGAACGTAAGCCCGAGGTTTTGTCCGACTTGTCCTGCTACCAGGCACGAATAATGGATTTTGATGATACATATGAGGGTGATGAGTGGATGGGGTACGATATGAAGTTTCGTAAGGCCAAAGAGCACGATTCATCTCTGACATGGGATTGTCTCGACTCTATTTCTTGGCAGAAGCAGCTCCTGCCGGGCGCGACGAAGTCGTCCTCGCTCGGCGGGAGAGGGTCGGGACCTTCCAGCCAGCAGCCTGCGGCGCCCTTTCGAGCGAGCCCCACGGGCGATCATCAAACAAGGAACGGTGGAAACGGGGGTAGGAAAGGGGTCTGTTGGAATTTTAACAGAGGCAATTGCACTAGACCACAAGGGACATGTAAGTTCAAACATGCGTGTGCAGGTTGCGGAAACTCTTCACATCCCGAGAGCTCATGCCGAGCCAAGAATGGTGATACAGGGGGTAGAGGAGGGGCCAAACAGGTCTGAGCAAGACCATCGGATACCGCTACCTACCCCTATTGATATCATGGCAATGATCCCCTGGCTAAATGAATACCCTGATCATGTCTCCGCTGGGGTGTTGAGGAACGGCTTCTCATACGGTTTCCACATCCCGGCGGGGGATTTTCGGGGGGAACCACTTTGTAAAAACCAATTGTCGGTTCAGCATAACCCAGCGGTGGTCGAAAGGAAGATTGCAAAAGAGGTTGCCCTAGGCCGGGTAGTTGGCCCATATAGACACCCGCCAGTAACTAATTTCATCTGTTCCCCGTTAGGAGTGGTTCCCAAGAAGGACCCAGGTTGATCCATAACTTGTCCGCTCCAAGGGGCCTCTCGGTGAATGATGCGATTGACCCGGGAGTTTGTTCGGTGCGGTACACATCTTTTGACGATGCCGTCACCATGTTGAATCGCCTGGGGCCCGGTGCGCTGATGGCGAAGTCAGATATCGAGTCGGCGTTCCGGTTGCTCCCGGTACACCCACGGGATCAGCGTCTGTTAGGCTTTGTGTTCCAGGGACGTTACTACATGGATAGATGTATGCCAATGGGTTGCTCCATCTCTTGTGCTTATTTTGAGAAATTCAGCTGTTTTTTGGAATGGGCATTTATCAGGGCCACTGGCCATAGCCATGTTATGCATTACTTGGATGATTTTTTGTTCTTGGGGGCAGCCGGTGACACAAAATGTGCACAGGCGCTACAGGAATTTTGCACTCTCATGAAGAGGTTCGGGGTGCCATTGGCACCGGGTAAGACGGTAGGACCATCTACTTCACTCGAGTTTCTGGGAATTGAGCTCGATTCAGTGGAAGGATGTTTCCGGCTACCAATGGAGAAAGTTACGAAGTTCAGGGCTTCCTTGGAACTGTGCATTAGCAAAGAGAAGGTTACCCTACATCAATTGCAACAGGCGGTGGGCCAGCTTAACTTTGCCTTAAGGGTGATACCAATGGCCCGCCCCTTTTCCCGCTCGATTGCACAAGCCATGGTTGGTCTCAAGGAAGGACACCACCGCACGAGACTGTCTGCAGAGGTTTGCCAGGATATGCGCATCTGGTTGGCATTTCTGGCGGATTTCAACGGCCGAGTGGTGTGGAACAAGCCACCTGCGTCCTCGGACGAGCTGGGTTTGTGGACCGACTCGGCTGGGAGCGTGGGATTTGGCGCCATCTTTGGTAATCGATGGTCGGCGCAAACATGGCCGACGTGGTGGCACACCAGCGGTCTCACAGGTAACATTGGGTTTCTCGAGTTGCTCCCCATATTGGTGGCTCTGAAGGCATGGTCATTGAATGTATAAATAATCAGGCAGCACGCTGCAAATGGATACTGAGATTGCTTAAGGAAATTGTACTACTTTGCATGAGACTGAACGTACAATTCAGGGCGAAGCATGTGCCAGGTGTATTGAACCACGCGGCTGATGCGCTCTCTCGTTCACACATGCAGGCTTTCAGGGGTTATCTACCTTCCGCGGACCTAGTGGCGGCACCATTCCCTGAAGCACTCTGGATACTCGGTGCCCCGGATTACACGACCTCGTGGCAGTAAGCTTAGCTCCCAGGACAAGGAAGGCATACGAAGGAGCGTTTCGTTCCTATTGTGCATTTTTGGGTCCGGCTGGGGGGGAATATTGGGGGCAGGAGGATTATGTCCTGAAGTTTCTAGTAGCACTGCACAGTGCAGGCCGATCAGTGGCTACGGCCAATAGACACCGGGCCGCCATTTCATTCATGGCGCAGGCGCATGGCATCAAGGACCCGACATCGTCCTTTTTAGTGAGGAAAGCCCTTCGGGGTTGGCAACGCCTCGAGGGTCGTAGAGTCGACGAGAGGCACCCGATTGGGTTAGAAAGGTTGTCTCTCCTGATAGCAATACTCCCCACGACATGCTCCTCCCAGTTCGAGGCAGTGCTGTTCCGGGCCGCTTTCGCATTAGCGTTCCATGGGGCGATGCGGGTTAGCGAGCTGGTGGCTAGAAATAAGAACGATGTGGAAGGAGGGCTGGGTCAGGACTGCATTCTGATTAAGGGTGACTCAATGGTGATCACAATAACCAGGTCCAAGACCGACCAGAGTGCTATGGGTGACAGTATTATTGTCCAGCGCATGCGAGGGTCCCCCGTGTGCCCGGTAAGGTGTGTGGAGGAGTATTTGGCACAAAGAGGGAAAACATGAGGAGGAAGCTTGCTGAGACACATCGACGCCACCCCACTGACGAGGTTTCAGTTCCAGAGGGTGTTAGCAATGGCAATCGCAGCAGCGGGCTTGGACCCAGACGATTTTGGGACCCATTCCTTTAGGATAGGGGCTGCAACGGAGGCTACAGCCAGGGGTCAGAGTGTTGAAAAGGTGAAACAACTGGGACGATGGTCCTCAAACTGTTATAAGAGGTATGTGCGGTTGCACATGTTGTAAAGTCATTTGCATGCACTCACGCCTCCTGTCTTCTGTTTGGTTTACAGTTTCGCGAGCAGGCTATCCGGGGCGGACTGGGCAGTCGACCCGGCACCTGGGGAGCAGCGGTCTGAAATCACCGGCTGAGGAAAAAGTGGTGTGGGTCCTGGGCCACTCATACGTGAGGCGGGCCGGGGACGTATTCTAAGCAGGTGACGTGACTCACGCAGCTGGGGAATACGGGTACAGGGTGACCTTCCACGGAAGGGGCGGGCTCTGTATTGACCAGTTTGAATCTTTTGTTGAGGGTCTGTTAGGGCGGCAGAGGTCACCGCCATCTATACTCATAGTACACCGTGGGGGCAATGACTTGGTGACACTCGGGAAGCGAGTATCACTCGAGCGAGTTTTATCTACTGTTAGCTGGCTGGCGAGGAGAATCCCGGGGTGCACTATAGGGTGGTCCCACATGATTCCCAGGAAGGTATGGCGAGGGGGTCTCTCTGTGTCAGCATTGAACCACTCAGTTAAAAAAGTCAATAATAAACTCAGTAGGTTGTTTCGCTCGGCCCAATTGCACTGTATTCCGCACGGATGTATTAGGGGGGATAGCATGTATCTCGAGGATGGTGTCCATTTGTCCCGGGAGGGGAATGTCTTACTCATAGGAGACTTCGTAGCATGGCTAAAGGGTTTGAATAAACATGACCTTTAATAGGAGTTTGTGGGGGGGCCGGATAGCCGGTCAACTATCCGGCCTGTGGCGGTAAGGTCATGATCGGTGAGCAGTAATTTCAAGGTCCCTAGAGGGGGGGGCGCCACCCAATATGGATGGGAGCGCCTGGGGGAGGCGGCCATTGGCCCCTCACACGGGGAGGCGGCACCCACTAAGTATGGGTCGCCTAAGGGAAGACGGTCATAGGCCTCTTCCAGGGGAGGAGGCGGCTAGATGCCCCTCCTACGAATTTCCTGGGGCCCGGATATCCGCGACGGCGGATATGGTAGACAGTGTGGGGTGGGAGGGGGGTCCACGCTACCTTCTTACGGACACCTAACACGAGTCCTCGGACGACCCTTAAGATGGCGTCGAGTTAAAATAGGGGGCCCCGCAAGACAAAGAAAATTGGAGTTGGCACAGAGGTACAGTCCTCTGCGCGCCCGCTCTCACACCGTGAGGGGGAGAGTTCTGGTAGTAGGGATCTGACACCGGTTGCGACCTTGCCGTTGGCCCGTAATGTTAGGATGTACAATTTTAATTTAGAAAGTATGCATTTGCAGGATGTTAGACTCGGCTAGGAAATCCTCTGTACTAGAGATTTGTTAAGGATAGCCAAAGAACATGTCTTCATCGAAATGTAATAAATGAAAATTGTACATGATATGAAACTGTTAATTTAATGTTTTTAATTTTGTTTCATATTTTAATAAATACGGCCGGGATGGTAACTCCCTCCCGCCTTCCAAAAGTTCAGAACTGCGTCCGTCTTCCCATCCTTGGGGATTGTGTTGGGAGGGGGTGACAGGCATCCCGGCCATATGGAAAGGGGCGACCACTCGGTCCCCCCGAACGTATGGTAGGGGGTTCGGATCCTCCCGGGAAACCATTTTGGGCGGGGGGCGTGTCACGGCTGGTATGCCCGAAGTGGCGTAGCCGGGGCGCGCCTTTTCCCACCCAAGAGGGGTTGTCCTAGACACCTACATCACCGGCCACGCCCAAGAGGCGTATCGAAGGAGGGTACACGCCCTCCCGGAGAAGAATAAAGAGAGCGGGAATCCGAAGAAGCATCCTCTTGTTCCTGTGCTTGGAAGCTGCACCCACTCGTTGCACGTGAGCCCTCGACGGAACAAGGAGCAATTTTGACCCACCCACCAGCCCCTAATGGCAAAGTTAGTACTGCAATAAAGTGATATGCTTCGATCGATACCAGGATGATGTTTAGTTCTGCAAATAAAGGAATTTGTTTGATAACATTTTCTCTCCTTGGTTCAGCAGACGATAACGGTCTGAGTTTATTGATATGAAGAATGTCTAGTAGTAGTGACAGAGATGGCTATATACAGTGTAAATTTTCTCCCTTAGTAGTTAAACAAATGTCGTATTTATTCTTTTGGTCGGGCGGTAAGGTCATGATCGGTGAGCAGTAATTTCAAGGTCCCTAGAGGGGGGGCGCCACCCAATATGGATGGGAGCGCCCGGGGGAGGCGGCCATTGGCCCCTCACACGGGGAGGCGGCACCCACTAAGTATGGGTCGCCTAAGGGAAGACGGTCATAGGCCTCTTCCAGGGGAGGAGGCGGCTAGATGCCCCTCCTACGAATTTCCTGGGGCCCGGATATCCGCGACGGCGGATATGGTAGACAGTGTGGGGTGGGAGGGGGGTCCACGCTACCTTCTTACGGACACCTCACACGAGTCCTCGGACGACCCTTAAGATGGCGTCGAGTTAAAATAGGGGGCCCCGCAAGACAAGGGAAATTGGAGTTGGCACAGAGGTACAGTCCTCTGCGCGCGCGCCCTCACACCGTGAGGGGGAGAGTTCTGGTAGTAGGGATCTGACACTGGTTGCGACCTTGCCGTTGGCCCGTAATGTTAGGATATACAATTTTAATTTAGAAAGTATGCATTTGCAGGAGGTTAGACTCGGCTAGGAAATCCTCTGTACTAGAGATTTGTTAAGGATAGCCAAAGAACATGTCTTCATCGAAATGTAATAAATGAAAATTGTACATGATATGAAACTGTTAATTTAATGTTTTTAATTTTGTTTCATATTTTAATAAATACGGCCGGGAGGGTAACTCCCTCCCGCCTTCCAAAAGTTCAGAACTGCGTCCGTCTTCCCATCCTTGGGGATTGTGTTGGGAGGGGGTGACAGGCATCCCGGCCATATACCCAGGTCAAAACCTCTGTTTAATTCCCATTGAGCCTAACCACACTTTTATTCATCCATAAGGAAATGTTTCTCAGACCGAGGTTCAGTAAAGATGAGTCATGGTGCTGAGCTGATGATTAAGAGAAGACAATTTGTGTATCAACGGTGTATGCAAAGAGGGTGAGCCCACATTTCTCTATTAAGCCTGTTGCGTGTTTATCTAGGTTCCTGATCGATACTGTGACCTTATGCCCCTATTCGGCTATAAATCCATTTATTCCCTATATTGGCATAACCGTTCAAGTGCGATTTTCAGAAAGTCATCTCTGGCCTCACACGAACAGAGCCACATTCCAGCATAGTTCTCTGCCACTTCCTTTGCGACCAATTAGTGCAATGACAGAGCAGAAGTCACTATCTGATATTCCTAGATTAACACTCCGAGTTCTTCAACAAGATAAAAACTCAGCAAACCTGGAAATCCCCGCTTGCTGTGTTTTGATTAGTAATGGAACTCTAATGAGCAACTGATAGCTATCACTTCCTAGTGACATCTTTAATTGACGTCTTATGTCCAGCAAACTTGCGTCAAACCCGGCACCTGTCAGGTATAAATATTACCAACGTTGCCTTAAGCAATAAGCTGTCGTGCTGTTGTATGCTGCCGTGCACCCTGTTGTGCATCCCATAGCTGCTGCAGGCAGTACGCTGCTGCTGCTGTCCCTTGGTGGTGAAGCTACTGATACCATTATCGCTGCTAAAGCGCGAACGATGGTGCAGTACGCTTAGGAGCTGAACAGCTGTCCCTCTGCGAAGACATCCAGCAGATTCCAGCTGCCGCGGATGCTGTCCCCCGCCTCCTCCTCCCGACGCGCTGAAGAGAGCCGCTGCCTTTCTCCTGCAGAGAAATCCAGCTCCAGCGTTTCCGGTCTGCCCTCGCGGGTGACTGGGATATCGAGTGCCCCCTGAAGGAAATACCAGACTTCCATCATTCTATTCAGAGGTATGGTGTTGACTAAACCCTTAGACGAGAATTCTTGAAGCAAACCTTGGCAAAACCAACTTAACTTAAAGCTACTTACTTACTCCCCTTCCACGTGTTAGGCTTAGGTCAGGCACACTGGGGTAGGCTTAGTTAGAAGCACCAGTTGAGTATTTTAGCCTAATGTATATATGACTGTATATATGTTTTATTACTTTTAAACCATTGTATGGCTAAGAAACCATATCAATGCTTTTACAGTTCTATTTCGC
This sequence comes from Lissotriton vulgaris, assembly GCF_964263255.1. NCBI lineage: Eukaryota > Metazoa > Chordata > Amphibia > Caudata > Salamandridae > Lissotriton > Lissotriton vulgaris. Next base: position 916,128,160 of record NC_141687.1, read on the forward strand.
AATACTTATCTTACTGTACGTACTTTTTATAATAACAAATCTTGCAATTGTGGCAATACATTTCTCTTGTACGAGAAGAAAGACTGTTCAATAAATGTTAACCCTTTATTGACAAACGCCCGTCTCTCTATTCTCTACATCTCGTGAAAATAAACTGCACTAAACTGACTGAGTGAAATACATGTCTATTGTTTCACACGACCCTAGAGATTGACTCTTGATCTGAGGAGCAAAGTTGTCATGTTGCACGGTTGTTGGAAAGCTGAATCCCTTCTTGTCTGTGCAAGGGAAGCTGATCACTTCCCATGCAGAGAAGAAAGTTTCCAGTGACCTCTGAGCTAGTTGGTAACACACCCAATTAAGTTTAGCATAGTCAGTGGAGGCCTGGAATATCCGCAGTTCCACGTCGATACTACTGTTTATGTTATTCCAATGCGCAGGGCCTAGTGGGAAACTAGGAACTACACTACAAGCCAAGTAACGGTTAGTCATAGACGTTAAAAAGCAAGGGGCTCAAAACAGAACCCTGTGGAACACCAGAGGTCAGGGCTAGAGGCTTGGATCTCACATTAGTCGAGGAGACCTGAAAGGTTCCGTTCCTCAGGAAGGAGACACATGACCTCAAGGCCAAGCCTTCGAGGCCCAAGGACTCAAGTATGCCAGTAGAATAGTATGAGACACTGTGTCAAAGGTCACGCTCAAATCAAGCAAGAATGAGTGTGGCAGTGCCTCCCTAGTCCAGAAGCTGTCTGAGACATTCTGATATGCCAAGAAGAGCGGACTCAGTGGTGTGCACAACCCTTAAGTCACGCTGCACAACCCTTAAGTCACGCTGCGAAGGATGAAGAAGCAAATGGATCTCAATGAATGTAGAGAGTTGGGCATCGACATTCTTTTGAAATATTTTGGAAACGACTGGAAGGAGGGAGATAGGGCGAAAGTTCGACCAGCAAGAGGGATCCACATTAACCTTTTTTATAAGGGTAAGAATCATAGCATACTTCCACCTCTGAGGTACGATCCCATCCCTTAATAAAGTATAAAGGAGCTGTAAAGTCAGAGTTAGGAAAGAAACATCCAATAGTCTGAGCTTAGCAGAGGGAAGAGGATCCAACAGAGAACTTGACTTAATGGAGTGGAAGGCAGTCAGGAAAAATGTAAGATTCATAGGAGATTATGCACTAATTTTAGTCAAATCATTTGCCAGATGAGTAGCCTCCACTGAAAGCATATAAGAAGTGTCCAAGTTTGAGTTGGAATCTCTATTCACAGATTCTGCAGCCAGTTGTGGGTGAATATTTTCTACTTTTTGCATGAAGAAACTACTAACTCTTCGCACTGGCTTTGTGAAAGAGGGGACAAAGGCAAGATGTTACTTGCATCAGATAATGCTTTCCCCACCTTAAAAATTGTCTTCTGGCAGTGTTGGGAGTTGATAATTTTTTAGTTGTAAGATGTGGCATGCACCGATGTACAAAGAGCATGATATCTTTTAAAGCCACCACATACTCAGACTTGGCCTCCTCATCATACCGTTTCCTCCAGTGTCTTTCAAAAGTTTTGCATCCCTTTTTTTCTAATCTGAGCACGTCAGTGAATTAGGGAGCTGGAGGATGAACTCTGCCCGTGTGTTTGATGGTTGGTGGCAGGATGATGTCAATAGCCTCATTGAGCCATTAATGTATAGAGGTTTGGTCCAAATCAGTCTGAAGTGAAAGAGTGGGCTTCCTATTAAGAAGTTGCTCATTTAGTGCTGCAGTTTATTAAGTTTAGACCATTTTTTGACATTAGATTTCGAAGCAGGCTGCGCTCTGGGGTAGGAAGAAACCCCAATCTTAAAAGGAACAGCAATGTGGTCAGACTATTAGATCCATTATATTACAAGAAATAGGGTCCAAAGGATGCCCTGTGGTGTGAGTAGGCACAGAGTTTAGAAGTGCTAAGTTTAAAATACCCAGATCTTTTGTTAAGAGCTGAAGTCTGGTTAATATTTGGATCCTCAAGATGGAGTTTAATGTAACTAAGCAGCGTGGTAGATGATAGATCAGAGTCCCAGAAAACTGAAATTTAGGAGTTAAGGAAATGTAAATAGCAATGCTTCACAATCAGGGATCAGAAGTTCATCAATTTTGGATTTCAATCTTTTTGGAGAATGATGGCAATTCCTCCACTTGTGTTATGTGGTCTGTGTATCCCAATTAGGGAGAAATTAGCAGGGAGTGCTGCAACGATATCTGGTAGAGAAACTGCACAAAGCCAGGTTTCAGTAAAGAATACCTAATCTGGGTTAAAAACACAGAGAAATTAAATAAATGTTGCTGAGGTTCATGGAGGGAATGACAGTGTAGACTAAAACAATAGAACTGTGTAGAGAGGTTCTCAACAAGATGCCTCGCACCGGAAATGTCATCGTGCTCTGCTGCCATTACATGCATGGGAGTCAGGTGTGTGGCCAACTGAGCACGCCTGGAGTTGGTATAAATCAAGCAGGCAATGTTACAGGATGTACAGGTCAGAGATATTGCCTCTGGGTTAATGACCTGGCATCTCTCTTTAGGTATCAGCTGTAAGGAGTACAAGAATGCTGAAGTGAAGACCTTACACCTGGCTGCAAAGAACCAGGTTTCCTGGCCCCTTGCCTAAGCGGGACGCGAACAGGCGCAGATGGTCTTGCCTTAAGCACGCCTGCTGTGTGTGTCCACTCAGCTATCAGTTTAAGGGCGTTCCCCCAGGCAGCTAGACCACTGAAGCACCGGAAGTGAGTGTGAATTCACCGGAAGTGAGTACGAGTTCATGGTCTTCTTCCCTCCTCACACTTGGCACAGAAGAACAGGGACAGAGCAATGAGAGACCAACATGTACAGTGGGAGCGTGTTAAGCAACTAAGTATGAAAACAAGATAAAAAGAGTAACATACACAATAAACAAGGATATGCAGCTGAAAGTAGTGCAGCATACCTACTATCTATCTATTACAGGAAAGAAGTTAATAACCTTTCTTTTCTGTGAGCTAAAGTCCACCTTTCCAGCTTCTCTCTTCTAATTGGCTAGCCTGCTTCAAGGCTATGCCAGTGTTGCCTGAAGGGTGCGAAGTGTCATGTCACATGAGTCAAAAGGCTTGCTGTGGGCAGAGAAGTACAAGCTGCAGAGCAGATGACAGAAAGGGGGTGAGGGGTAACCAAACTGGTCATCAAAGGGAGAATTTCACTTTAGGACAGCACCGGCCCACCCCCACATCCTATGTTTTCAGCCACACAGGAGCCTCTGTAATTAAATTAGGGAGAGGGTTGGAAAGGGAGTGTTTAGAAAATTTGCCACACCAGTAGGTTGAGTTAGCCTGATTCAGTCCTCTGGAGAGCATTCCGCGATGATGGATTTTTAAAGAATTATGCTTTCTGGGATAGGGATATGCAACACTTTGGAGAAAGTGGCCTGGGTAGCACCCTGCATCCTTTTGGTCAGGAGTACCCCCTTGCTCAACACCCAGAAACCATGGATAAATATGGGAGAGCTGTATAGCTCCTAAAATCTGCTGCCTGAAGAGACAAGATGAAGAAGGAATGCCCTGCTGACACCCTGGCCTGCACCAAGAGGACTGCACCTGCTGCACACTGTGGGACACAACATCAGAAGGAATTTGCCTGACTCTGTAAGTCAAAGGCTTGGACTCACTGTAAGCTACAGGTTAACAGAGCCCACCTGCATTATCTTCAACAAGAGTACCCATCCTGGAGTGCATTCAGTGGACTTTTTGAGGATTTCCCCGTGTGCGTTGTCGGAATTGTACTACAAACATCCCAAGGACCATTTAGGAGATTTCAGACTCTTGGATTTGTGTTTTGTGTTTAGTGTTTTGTGAAAAAGCTCCATAGGGTGACCAATCTCACGTCGGGAGTCACGCGGGCTACCTTCAACCGTGACCCACCTGAATTTCAGGTTCGTCCTGTGGAAAGCTCCGGAGCTCCAGACTTCCAAGATTTGACAGGCCCTCGCAGAAAGACAAGCTGGTGAACCTGCACTAAATTCGGCCTGACGAAGTGCCTTGTGCTACTTCAAGGGAAAAAAGCTTCAGAAAAACTACTAAGTGTGATGGTAAAATTTTGAAAAAGTCCTACCGCTTAGTGTATCCTAGCAGGGCTCCATCACGGTCGGCTTCAAACTTTGACTTTATCCCGATGAAGTGCGACCAGATGTCTCAAAGTATCACTATATGTTTTTAGGCAGTAAAAAGTGTTTAGTCTTTTAAAAAAATCATATCTCCAGTTACCTACATTGGATTTTTGTAATTTTGGTGTCTATTTATTCATAAGCTCAGAATCCATTTTTATAAATTGAAGTTTGATTTTTATTGTGTGTTGTATCTTCTTTATTTAATGCATTGGTGTTTTTAAATGCTTTCCACACCTGTCTCCTAAGTTAAGTCTGCCTGCTCATTGCTAGCTACCAAGTGGTTGAGCAAATGATTAATTTATTGAGACCCTAGCAAACCTTTTATTATGCTTGTGACCTTAATACTAGTGGTATGTCACTACTTATGACTACTTATAAACCACTTTCCAACAGCCATTCTTGGCATATGTTCTACGATGCGCAGCACCAGTCACAGATTTGTGCGAAAACCTTTTCAAGCTTAAACCGTTAAAATGTTACCAAAATAAAAGTGGGAGGTGGTGAAAAGCATTGGAAGACACTATTCAAAAGTTAAGTGGACAGTAGCTGATTGTTATACTAACATTTTAAACAGGTTTTAATGACATGAAACATTCCGCTGGCAGTATTACAGTCTCCAACTGGTGGGCGAATAGGGGAGAAGGTTATTTGCCTGCATTATGAAAAATCCTCCTGAGATATTTTAATATAAAGGAAACAGTGAAATACTGATTGCTTCTTTGTCATAAAATTGTTTTGTTTCATTGTTCATGCACTTCCACTATGTACCATTGAAATTTTTTAATATGGTGATTATTTCAAAAGGGCTCTCAGAGTGCAGACTGAAAAAGTTCAGAACATTCACTTTTGTTTCTAAAGTTTAATGTCTTTAATCGTACACTACCTCTAAGCGAGACACTTACGTTAAATACGTGCAGTGTACAATACCTTTCTGTGGTAAGGCTTCTAGATGAAGAGTTGATACCAAAGGCCTCTAATGTGGGCACAAACCTATGCCAAAACATATGACCAATACAGTTCCAAAAGTGAGACACAGAAAACAAAATGAAGCATCTTTTAATACAATAATTCACCCCATGTAGACTTGTTCTCTTCTATTAAAGTACTGTGATATATTCAAACAGGGTTTTTCTCGTACTATAATAACAGTGTCCTTCTTCGTCCTTGTAGAACAAAATGATTATTTATTGGTGAAAATAATTTTCAATAGAACGATGTGTATTTTAAATTCCACTGAGCTTTAATATTTTATCAATATTACTTTAAAATGTCAAAACAGCAAAATCCGACGTATAATGGCAGATAATGTGTTTTTCTTGTCTCTTAATTTAGGCAATGCTGCCACATAATTTTATCATACTCTTCTGCATAATTCCAGGTGTGCATATGTAGTCAATGTTATATCCCTTATTTTATAATGCAAGTGTAGGAGTTCCTGGCACCATTGCAGAAATACTTGCAACGGGTCTCCTGCACATCAGTCATTGCCTCTTGCAGAGGCGCTCTGGGTTTCGTTTAGAATAGAGCCAGGGCTTACTCCACAGGTTGGTATTCTCTGAGAGGGTTTCCCCGAAGGGTCCCTGGGACCCTTGTTGCCTTCTCCTAAATGGCAGACTTGGTGGCACACTCTGCCACTTTTCTAATGGTACACTGTTGTTTCCCCAGCAAAACTGTTTTGCTCTTACATTTGCAATGTGGTGCAAGCACACAGGTGAATACTGTCCATCATTTACATGGGGTCATGGCCTTCTCCAAATGAGGCAGTTCTCAATTTACCAAGCACATTTTATTTTTTAGCACTTATCAAGTGGATATTAAAAAAGGTGCTTGCACATAGGTGTGTGACTCCTTCTGCCACCACTGAGTACTAAACACAGAGTGGAAATGCCTATTCTGCACTCGGAACACTTTCCCAATATGGCAGGAAAAGGAGGGTCTTGGAAGTTAGCATTCATCGTACAAACTCACCTTCTAACCAAGGGAAGAGCAGATGTACACTGTCATCAACACCAGGAAGCTGCTAGCCGTCATAAAGGTCTGATAGTGGAGCTGAGTTCGAGAGATGAGCTGACCCTCACTTCACTGCCTCACAGCATCCTGAAACTGACAATGGGTGATGGATCTCTGACCCAGACCATGCATTGAATTGCCTCTGCTGTGCAACCCAACTTCAATGCAGGACCTTTTACCGCTCCCCAACCAGGATGAAAGGTACTCCTGTTCAGCTGACCCAACTGGGTCCCTGTAGCCAGTAAATATAATGGGGTTTACCCATAGCCCTCAGAACCTGGGTCCTAAAGTGATACAAGAGTAGTGGTTCTATCGGGAGAAAAGCAATTTCTTTGTGCATCTACATCAATAGTAGGTCTCCTCATACATTGTAGGAGAACATTCTATGAACAAATTGTAAAGACACAACACCTTTCTTCGGTATTCAAGAATTATATCTTATTGTGCAAGTATTGATACAATATGTGTAGCGGATGTCCATAAACAAAACGATAAAGAATCATACATACAGTGAAAAGGTTTCAGTGACTAGAAGTGACACGTGACATGTGATTTATATAGGGATCAAAACACATGACATAGACAATACTGAAGAACATAGATTATCATCAGTCCATATGCGTTACATTGGTCACAACAAAATGTATTATTTTGCTTTATGTGTTGTTACCCCTCATGGACAGATTGATAGGGATAACGTTGACGTTTCGACCCTAAGGTATGGTGCATGCTTAATTGCATCCAGGGCGGGTCTTCATCAGGACAGAAAATGGGTGGACAGCCTGAAATATAAGGCAGGGTTTTAAAAGTGTGTGTGTCTTATGTGGTTAAAAATGGTGAACAAACACCATTGGTCTTTCTCACCTGGACTAGATTGATATAGCGTTCACTTGGCGCTATCATGGTAACAGGTGTCAGCCGACACCTGTCTTGAATTTCTTTGTAGTAATCTGGGAAGGTAGATATGGAAGATTCAAAATCTAGCGGTTCTATTTACCGGTATTGGATCAGAAGGTGGGAGGTAGTATACATACCTTCCAATAGATTAATGTAATTAACTTCACCAGCCGGTGAAGGGTACAGGGGAGTGCCGCAGCAGTGATCACCTGTCAGGATGGAATAAATGAGCGTACCGTGTCAGTGCGTTTAGGGTACTATCGGAAAACTGTAGTATTAAGTACAAGAGTCTACTGGTTGGAGAATTGGGTGCTGACTCAGGGCTGTAGCATGCAAGACTGGTGTCTAAACAATGTGTGTTGAACCAAGACTGGGAGGGACCGTTTAAAAGAACTGTGGCGACTAATGGATCGTGACGAGTATACCCGTTTCAGTGGTGGATGTCGACCTGTGAATAAAGCCGGATGTACAGACAATTAGGCGCCCTGTATGTGGTAAAACCGGCTATAGACGTTTTAGTGATGAATACCGACTATGAAAAGTCTACGGACAACCAGGCGCTTGTAACGGGCGTCCTGTATTGGATAACCTGGCCGTGGGCTTACATATGGTTATTGAGTGACGAGGCAATGGGAAATATAGTGAAGTGCTGGAAAATAAGTCAGTGAAAAGGTGGTAGGTAGGTATTACGGGCTGTCTCGAACCGTATTGGTCCAAGGTAATGTGCTTGTGAAGAGTGCCCTCTAATGGTAATTAAGTATATAAACAGTGTAGTTATGACTGAAAGGGGTGCCCTCGTATTATTAAAAAGTGCACCGTTTTACTCAAAAAGTGCTCCGTAATGGTTTTCAAGGCGAGCGTTTTAATTACAAGCCTTGTTGTATGTGAAGGGGATGTCCTTGTGTTATTAAAAGTGATCGCTATTCTAGACCGGCAGCGGTTTACACTTACTTGTGGGTGAAGGAGAAGGTGTCCAACTCTGTCCTCTCGTGGCGGTGAATGGCTACCAGGTAACATACCCGGGCGCCATTCACCGCCACGAGAGGACATCCCCTTCACATACAACAAGGCTTTTAATTAAAACGCTTGCCTTGAAAACCATTATGTAGCACTTTTTGAGTAAAACAGTGCACTTTTTAACAATACGAGGTCACCACTTTCAGTCATAACTACACTGTTTATATACTTAATTACCATTAGAGAGGACTCTTCACAAGCATGTTACCTTCAACCAATACGGTTCGAGACAGCCCGTAATAACTTACTACAACCTTTTCACTGACTTATTTTCCAGCACTTCAGTATATTTCCCATTGCCTGTTCACTCAATAACCATATGTAAGCACATGGCCAGGTAATACGGTACAGGACGCCCGTTACAAGTGCCTGGTTGTCCGTAGACTTTTCATAGTCGGTATTCGTCACTAAAACATCTATAGCCTTTTTTACCACGTACAGGGTGCCTAATTGTCTGTACATCCAACTTTATTCACAAGTCGACATCCACCACTGAAACGCATATACTCGTCACAATAAATTAGTCGCCACAGTTCTTTTAAACGGTCCCTCCCATTCTCGGTCCAACACACATTGTTTAGACACCAGTCTTGCATGCCACAGCCCTGAGTCAGCACCCAATTCTCCAACCAGTAGACTCTTGTACTTAATACTACAGTTTTCCGATAGTACCCTAAACCCAATCTAACCCTAGACGTAACCTAATACGCTCATTTATTCCATCCAGACAGGTGATCACTGCTGTGGCACTCCCCTGTACCCTTCACCGGCTGTTGAAGCTAATTACATTCATCTATTGGAAGGTATGTATACTACCTCACACCTTCTGATCCAATACCGGTAAATAGAACCGCTAGATTTTGAATCTTCCATATCTACCTCTCCAGATTACTACAAAGAAATTCAAGACAGGTGTTGGCAGACACCTTTTACCATGATAGCGCCAAGTGAACGCTATATCAATCTCCTCCTGGTGAGAAAGACCTATGGTGTTTGTTCACCATTTTTAACCACATAAGACACACACACTTTTAAAACCCTGCCTTATATTTCAGGCTGTCCACCCCTTTTTTGTCCTGATGAAGACCCGCCCTGGATGCAAATAAGCGTGCACCATACCTTAGGGTCGAAACGTCGACATTATTCCTATCAATCCAACCGTGAGGAGTTACAACACATAAAGCAAAAGAATACGTTTTGATGTGACCAATGTAACGCGTATGGACTGATGATAATCTATGGTTCGAGGCATATGGGCTGCAGATGGTACATTATGAATAGATCGCCATCTGGTGTTGGGTTCGGATGATTGCACTTTGTTTTTCTCTTGGAGAGTCTTTTGTATGTTGGTGACTCCTCCCTTAGTTGGTAGTGCGCATGGGCATCGGCTCCATCCTTAGATTGTTTTTTTCCGCCATCGGGTTCGGATGAAGATCGAGACGCTCCAGATCAACTTCTGAAGAAAGTGATTTTTTCGGCGCGTATTCCCTTTCCAATTCGACGGTATTGTTAGCGAACGCGTTCTTTTCCATTCCGACGCGTTACAAATTCAAAATAGAAGAGAAAAACTTGGATCTACGTCGAGGAACAGGAGACCTTTCTCGGCGCAGTCAAGCCCGGAGTCCATGGAAAGGACTCCATTCAAAAAATGTCCATCGTGTGGTGCTAAGTTCCCACACAAGGACCTACACAAGGTGTGCAACCTCTGTCTATCGCCTGAACACGAATCCAGGGACTGCGAAGCCTGCGCAGCATTCTCCTCCAAGCTAACGATCAGAAATCGTCGAGCTCGAAGACACGAGGCTTCCAGAATGCAGGCGGAGGCGATCCCGGAGCTGTTCGGAGACGAACAAATCGAGGAAGAAGAGGACCAGTCGGGGTCGGAAGGGGACCAGTCGGAGGTTGAAGAACTCTTCGAGCAACAAACCGTGAGTGACGACGTCCCCTTACCGAAAAACCGACCCCGTGCGGTAACGACCCCGCCCTCGGGCCCGGTCAAATCGCTGAAAAAAGTTTCCGACGCCCCGCCTTCGGGCCCGGCAACGAAACCGAAACTGAAACACTCGGAATCCCACCATGTCGGATCCGAGAAAAGGGCGTCATCGACTTCGACACCGAGGCGGCATACAAAGGAGAGCTCGGTATCGAAACATTCCATGTCGAAAAAGAAATATGATGTATCGCCCAAAAGACACTCGATACCCAAAAAGTCGGAATCGAGCAGACATTCGGTGTCGAAAACAGAAAGATCTGAGGATCGAAAACAAAAACAGCTCTCGGAACCAGGACCCTCGGTACCGATTCAAGAGCAACAAACAGATCCCAAGCAAAAGATCTTGTTTATTGACCCACAAACTGGGAAAGTGGTCACGAAGAAGAGAAAGAGTGAACAGTCAGAAGATAAACCTCTTCCTCCAAAAAAGAGAACAATGGGGACGAACATAACTCCTCCTGCTTCTCCTCGTCCTAGAGACACACCCTCTTCTCCTATTCCTCACAATAGGCCACATATTCCTACACCCTCCACACCAAGACCAGCTACACCTCAGTCAGATGTAGACAGTGATATAGGGGAGGGAGAACCTCAAGGGGATGACGAATCTATCCAGGATGAGGAAGATCCATGGGAAAATTACGATGTAGGGTCAGATGAGGACAACGACCCAGAGCTATACCCCTCAAAGCCTTCACCACCTGATGATAACACAGGTTTTGTGCAGCTCATTAATAGGGCAGCAAAATATCACAAACTAGATATGCACACAGAACCTCAGATAGAGGATTTCTTGTTAGAGACTCTACCTAGTGCACAGAGAACATCAGGTACTCTTCCTATGCTAAAGGGTCTTCTCACTCACACAGAAGAAATATTCGAAAACCCAGTGAGAGCCAGGGTGTTAAACCCAAGAATCGATAAAAAATATAAAGCGGCTCCAAAGGACCCAATATTTATTAGAGGGCATGTACCTCTAGACTCGCTGGTGGTCTCAAACGCTCGTAAGAGAGCAAACTCATTATCTACAGGAGAGGCTCCTCCACCAGATAAAGAGTCGAAGTTAATAGATGCATCAGGCAAGAGAGTAGCATCACAGGCAGCAAATAGCTGGCGTATAGCTAATACACAAGCTCTACTCGCACGTTACGACAGGGCACATTACGATGAGTTAGAAAAACTTCTCACACATCTTCCAAAAGAACATCAGAAGAAGGCAGACCAATTAATTCAGGAAGGTAAAATAATAACTAATACTTCCATTAAGTGTGCGTTAGACGCAGCAGACACTGCAGCAAGGTCTATTAACACTAGTGTCATGCTAAGAAGGCACGCATGGCTCAGAATCTCAGGATTCAAACAAGAAGTTCAAACAGCCCTACTGAACAGACCATTTGATCAGAAGACATTGTTCGGTTCAAGTACAGACGAGACATTAGAAAAGATGAAAAAGGATACAGAAACGGCTAAGTCAATGGGAGCATTGCAACAGCCAACGCACAGAGGTTCCTTTCGTAGATCCACCTATAGAGGGGGCTCAAAAAACACAGGAACAAATCAGCAATCCACATCTTTCACACCAACATCACCCAGAGGTAATTACAGAGGTAATTACAGAGGTAACAACAATAAGGGAAGAGGCCGCGGAAATAATAACAACCGCAACGCCTCAACACCAAAACAGTGACTTCATAGATCTCCCCCCAGACCACATAACACCGGTCGGGGGACGTCTATCACAGTTCCTACCTGTCTGGGAAGACATCACGTCAGACAAGTGGGTGAGACAAATTATCCAACATGGTTATTGCCTAGAACTCACAGCTACCCCACCAAACATCCCCCCCAAACAGCGCCCAATGAGTCAGGATCATCTGACATTGTTAAGAGAAGAAGTGCTAGCACTTCTACAAAAGCATGCAATAGAGAAGGTCCCAAAGGATCAAAAAGGAACAGGAGTATACTCTCTATACTTCCTGATCCCCAAAAAGGACGGGTCCCTACGACCAATATTAGACCTCAGACCTCTCAATGCTTACATAAATTCGGAGCACTTCCACATGGTCACGCTCCAACAAGTACTCCCTTTACTGAAGAAAGGGGACTTTCTTTCTACACTGGATCTAAAAGACGCTTACTTTCATATCCCAATTCACAAAGCCCACAGAAAATACCTAAGGTTTGTGTTAGAAGGACAACACTACCAGTTCAAGGTCCTTCCGTTCGGTGTCACAACAGCACCGAGAGTTTTCACAAAATGCCTAGCTGTGGTGGCAGCACACCTAAGAAGACAACAAATACATGTCTTCCCATACTTGGACGATTGGCTAATAAAGGCCAAATCAAAGGAAGAATGTCTTCACAACACACAGAAGACAATCCAACTGCTGCACCACCTAGGGTTTACGGTGAACTACAAAAAATCACACCTGCAACCAAACCAGATCCAGCAATACCTGGGGGCTACAGTAGACACAGAAAAGGCAATAGCATACCCCAACCCAATCAGAGTACAGACAATGGTCGGGTTAATACAAAAATTTCAACCACAACACTCACTACCAGCACGAGTGTTTATGCAACTATTAGGCATGATGTCCTCTTGCATACTGCTAATACCACATGCCAGACTACAAATGCGCCCACTACAAGAGTGTCTAGCGACACAGTGGAATCAGGCTCAAGGTCAGATTACAGATCTGGTGTTGGTAAACGACCGGACGTATCGCTCTCTGAAGTGGTGGAACACAGAAAACATTTCCAAAGGACGGTCGTTCCTAGAGCCAGTTCCACAAGTAATAATAACAGCGGACGCATCGCTCTCCGGATGGGGAGCGCATATGGACAAATACACAGTACAGGGGAAGTGGAGTGCGCAGCAAAAGAAGCTGCACATCAACTACCTAGAACTGTTAGCAATATTTCTAGCACTAAAAGCTTTCCAAATGCAAATAACAAACAAGGCAGTCCTGATCAGAACAGACAACATGACTGCAATGTATTATATTCAAAAACAGGGGGGGACACACTCTCTCCAACTGTCCAAGCTAGCACAGGACATATGGAGATGGGCCATTCCTCAAAAAATCTACCTGTTAGCGGAACACCTACCAGGAATTCAAAATCAAATAGCAGACATCCTAAGCAGACAGTCAGAACAAGTTCACGAATGGGAACTGCACGACCAAATACTACAGCCATTCTTCCAAAAATGGGGGCAACCAGAGATAGATCTGTTTGCAAATCATCAGAACGCAAAATGCAAACAATTCGCATCCAGGTACCCACACCGAAGGTCCCAGGGCAATGCACTGTGGATAAATTGGTCCAACAAATTTGCTTACGCGTTCCCTCCTCTACCACTAATTCCATTACTGGTGAGGAAAATGCAGCAACACTCAATGACAATGATACTAGTGGCACCCACGTGGGCAAGACAGCCGTGGTTCACCACGCTGCTACAACTCTCACAAGTACCACATCAAAAGCTAAGGTTATTACCCATGCATCTTACACAGAACCATGGAGAAATAATGCACCCAGATCCCAAAAAACTGAACCTAGCGATCTGGCTCCTGAGGTCATAGAGTTTGGGTATTTAGATTTACCACCAGAATGCATGGAAATCATTAAACAGGCAAGACGTCCTACCACCAGAGCATGCTATGCAGCAAAATGGAAGAGGTTTGCTATACACTGTAACAGTAAGCACATCAACCCTCTGGACGCATCCACTAAACAAATCATTTGCTATTTATTACACTTACAACAATGTAATCTAGCATATACATCTATTAGGGTTCATCTAGCAGCCATAGCGGCGTACCTACAAAACAGACAACACCTGTCATTGTTTAAAGTACCAGCAATTAAAGCTTTCATGGAAGGACTCAAAAGAGTCATTCCACCAAGAAGACCACCTTCCCCAGTCTGGAATCTCAACATAGTGCTTACCAGACTAATGGGGCCACCCTTTGAACCTATGCATAGGTGCGAAATACAATTCCTCACATGGAAGGTGGCCTTCCTCATAGCTATCACGTCACTTAGAAGAGTAAGTGAACTGCAGGCTTTTACGATTCAAGAACCATTTATGCAGCTACACCAAAATAAAGTGGTTCTTAGAACAAACCCAAAATTCTTACCAAAGGTTATTTCAGCATTCCACATCAATCAGTCAGTGGAATTACCGGTTTTCTTTCCAAAACCACAAACAGTAGCGGAAAGAGCCCTACATACACTGGATGTTAGGAGGGCCATATTGTACTATATAGAGAGAACACAAACTTTCAGAAAGACAAAACAGCTATTTGTTGCGTTTTCTCCCACACATAAAGGCAATCCCATCTCCAAAGCGGGCATTGCCAGATGGATTGTAAAATGCATTCAAATATGCTACTTAAAAGCAAAGAGAACATTAACTGTTCCTCCTAGAGCTCACTCTACACGTAAACTAGGAGCATCTATGGCATTTCTGGGAAACATCCCACTAGATGACATATGCAAAGCGGCTACCTGGGTTACACCGCACACTTTCACAAAACACTATTGTGTAGATGTGCACACAACACAACAAGCTAGAGTGGGACAAGCAGTATTAAAAACATTGTTTCAGACAGTTGCAACAGACACGGGCGACCACCGCTAGGGAGAGAACTGCTGTATAGTCTATTCATAATGTACCATCTGCAGCCCATATGCCTCGAACGGAATATGCTACTTACCAGTATGCATCTGTTCTTGGCATAGAGGGCTGCAGAGTGGTACATGCCCTCCCAGCCTCCCCGGAAACCTGTGTCTGTTCCAACAATATCTTATTTAGATACACTTACATGGGCACTCTTATCTGTATTCTACTATACTACTCCATCTAACCCTACTATGGCAAAACAATCTAAGGATGGAGCCGATGCCCATGCGCACTACCAACTAAGGGAGGAGTCACCAACATACAAAAGACTCTCCAAGAGAAAAACAAAGTGCAATCATCCGAGCCCAACACCAGATGGCGATCTATTCATAATGTACCACTCTGCAGCCCTCTATGCCAAGAACAGATGCATACTGGTAAGTAGCATATTCCTTCTTCAGTATTGTCTATGTAATGTGTTTCGATCCCTATATAAATCACATGTCACATACCACTTCTAGTCACTGAAACCTTTTCACTGTATGTATGATTCTTTATCCTTTTGTTTTTTGGACAACCGCTACATATATTGTATTAATACTTGCACAATAAGATATAATTCTTGAATACCGAAGAAAGGTGTTGAGTCTTTACAATTTGTTCATAGAATGTTCTCCTACAATATATGAAGAGACTGACTATTGATATAGATGCACAAAGAAACTGCTTTTCTCCCGACAGAACCACTACTCTTGTATCACTTTGGGTCCCTGTAGCCGGCTGGTACTCCAGTGTGGTTGGCCTGAATTGTAACTTTGCCAGGTTTGGTACTTCCAGAAATCCACAGAGGGTGCTTTTTGGAGCAATTTTCACTGAGATCTTTAAATCTGCATCAGTCTAGTTGTATTGTTTGGATCTTTGTTATTTTGGTCTTGTTTTATTTATTAAAAATAACTCTATTTTTTAATTTGGTGTGGGATCCTTCTTGTGTTATGTTTTCACAATATTACTGTTTGAAGTGCTGCACAAATACTTTATGCATTGTGTCCGAGTTAAGCCTCACTGCACTGTGCCAAGCTACTAGAGGGATGAGTACAGGTTAAATTAGGGTTTTCTTGTGACTTCACCCTGACAAAGACTGTGGTTGCTGAATGATCAGGGTTTAACCCACCCCTCAACTAGTAAACACATTTCTTACATGGATTACCACTAGTAGCCAACCAATGGTACTCAAGCACCCTCCCAGAGAAAATAATGGAGATACTGACTTAAAAAAGAATCCAATGGGAAATAAGGTTTACAAAATAAACCTAATGTGACTTTTAACCCCTTCAGTGCTCATGACGAGCCCAGGCTCGTCATGCAGCACGGTGCTCGTGTGCTCATGACGAGCCTGGGCTCGTCATGAGCCGTGGAACGCTCACACGCGGGGCTAATTTCCCCGCTGTGCTGAGCGTTCCATTGCACGGGCGGGTTCATGACGAGGCCAGGCTCGTCATGAGCACACGAGCACCGTGCTGCATGACGAGCCTGGGCTCGTCATGAGCACAGCGGCGCCGTGCGCGGCCCCCTTCCCCCCCCCGCACCGCAGGGAAATTAGCCCCGCAGTGAAGGGGTTAAAATGTATGTGTAAATGTAATTAAATATTAAAAAACTACCTATAATAAGCAAATAAATATTATTTTATTCTTAAATATTTTAATTACCAGTTTTATGTTAAAAATATATGTGACATTATTTTTCAATAAGGATTTTTATTCATAGGTATTGGTACCTTTTAATAAATAATAAATACATAATACCATTTCATACAAGTGGGATCTTTTTTCAATAAACCGTAAAAAAAATATTATTATTTAAAATACTAAAGTTAATAATATATATATTTAAATTAGGTCAATAGTCCTGCAGCATTTTTACAAATTTTATTTCACATTCCAAATAAATATATAAAATGAATTTGCAATAACATGTAAAATAATTTTTTGGGGGGTATTTATTTATGTTGCATTAACTTTTTTAGAATTTCCCAGTACTTTACCAAAGAAAGATCTTCTCGATGAGACCTCTACCTTGGCCTATATAACAAAAGTTCCTTGTGTAATTTTACACTCATAAATTAGGCTCCACTCTATATTCAGGAGATGAAGACATGAAAATTTCCATCTTTAACGAAATTTTCACTTGGTGAATAACCAAAAGTAGTACATTTACTACAAAGTGTAAGAGTACATTTGCACATGTAGATTTACTCATGTGTAAATTTACATTAGCAAATAGGCCTCTCTGACTTTTATCAATAGGAGCCAAACGTGTTTGTAATCAGTGTTTTGGAGTTCGGAAGGTCCACAAAACCTAACATTCACTGGTGGAGAAATAATCAAATGCTACACTGCTGCAGTAATATCCTTTTCTAAAGCATCTTCCACTATACTACTAGCCATGGCAACTGTATATAAGAAAAAATAAACTTCCTTTTGTTATCTTTTGGCTTAGCTGCCACCCATTGCTTACCATTGGTTGTCTTCATATTCACTCATTTCCTTTCTCCCTATTCATCAACTTCTGTAGACTTTCCTTCCTCTTCTTGTGTGTATCCTTCCACTGGAGCATGGATACATTACTTTGTCCTTCCATTGCTTGCTTTGTCATGTGCTACTTTTTCTTATGGTTGAAGCACTCTACGAGAGTGTGTGTGTTCTCCAGCTTTCTCTCTTGTGTGCTTCTACACTCTCTGTGTTCCTTCCCCATTCCCCTGCTACCCAGCCTCCTTTTTCCATATGCTGCCCCAGCCTCTCATGCACACCCTCCATTGTCCATCTCCTTCTCACCTTCCACACAACCTCTGGTACCCCTGTGCTTTCCCCAGCCCGCCTACTCACCATCCATTTTCGATTACTTCACCTACCGCTTCCACTCACTCTCTATTGCCCATGTGCTTGAAATAGTCCCTCCTGACTATCCTCTGTTGTCCATCTGCTTACCCCAGCCTCCCTGCCCACCCTTCCTTGTCGATATATTTGCCCCAGACTAGAAAAAAGCGCATTAGTGCTGGCCACATAATACCATTTTTTTAAATGAGTTTTGGCAAACAATTGCCATAGACAATAGCTCTCAAATGTGAGACCTATTGGCTTTGTCAGTGCTTGTTTAAGAAATCCTGGTAAAATATGTGGCGGACAAGGCCTGGCAAACAGGAAAAAAGGAACCAAATAATTCTGCAACCACCACCCCCAATTTACAAGTACAAAACTCTGAAAAAGCCCCATTCCTGCATCCCGGAGTTACAGATCCTTACGGTGTAAAAATTCCAGGTGAAGTACCACGGATGTGGGATTCTTGTATCACTGTAAGTCAGCCTGTTAGTATTTTAGGTTTTGACATTCTTTGCCTTTAATACTCCACTTATTAACTTTTCTCAATTGGAGGGGGCAGGGTTAAAAGGATCTAATTAAATACATTCTATAATTTACAAATCTTATACCTGCTATACACTGAATTTAAAAGCAGACTACAATTGCTGGCATTCACTTGACAGCGCGCTCCAGTTACCCGCGTTAATCACTGGCTGTTGTGTCTCGAGCTATTTGAGAGACGAGGAAGACGATTTGTTTCAGGTAATTGAGAGTTGTGGTTGAGTGATTTAGAATGAAATGAGATTCACCCTAATGTGTTTACACTATCGACAGAAAACTGTAATCACTGCAATATTTTGGCTAAAGCTCATGATTAATTGCGAGTGTGAGTCACATGAAAACGCCTCATTTCACGTGTTATGGAACAAGTAGTACTTTTGAGAAATGCAGGCAGCATTACTGATTTCAATGGGCAGCCTTCAGCGCGGAAGAATATAATTTAAGTTACATCATTGTCATTCATTATACTCCAGCGTTCTGTAGCTTATAAAGTACTTTTTCTTGCCATCTCAAAAAAGGCAACAACAACATCAAAGCAGAGATGTTGTAAATTGAGGGGCATATGTACAAGAAAATGTCGGAGTGCGGAGCTGCACCAGAGCCTCTCCCCGACATTTTCACAACACAGGGATGCGTCTTATTTACTACAATACAGTGCATCCTTGTGTTTTCCCCAGCACTGGTGCTAACATTAGCTGCCTAGCGCTAACGTAGGCATCCTTGCACCATAGTGCAATGGTGCATGCTTTGAAGGGAATGATTGTTTACGTGCAGGAAGGTGTACCTTCCTGCACATAGACAATCCATATTCGTTACTAGAAGTAGCAAATCATCATTATTTAATGATTGTGCAGAAAGCGATACCCGTCACCCCCTCCCAACACAATCCCCAAGAATGGGAAGACGGAAACGGTTCTTGAACTTTTGGAAGGCGGGAGGGAGTTACCCTCCCGGCCGTATTTATTAAAAATATGAAACAAAATTAAAACATTAAAATAACAGTTTCATATCATGTACAATTTCATTTACACATTACGATGTTTATTGGCTAACCTTAACATATCTCTAATACAAAGGTTCTCCTAGCCGATTCTAAAACATCCTGTAAATGCATTTCTCAAAATTCAAATTGTACATCCTAACGTTACGGGCCAACGGCAAGGTCGTAACTGGTGTCAGATCCCTAATACCAGAACTCCCCCCCTTACTTGTGAGGGGCGGGCGCACAGAGGACTGTACCTCTGTGCCAACTTCCAATTTACCTTGTCTTAGCGGGGGCCCCATATTTACTCGACGCCATCTTGGTGGTCGTCCGAGGACTCGTGTGAGGTGTCTAGAAGGTAGCGTAGACCCCCCTCCCACCCCACACTGCTTACCACATCCGCCGTCACGGATGTCCTGGCCCCGGGAAATTCCCAGGAGGGGCCCGTAGCCCCTCCTCCCCAGGGAGGGGCCTATGACCGCCTTCCCTTTCGGCGGCCCCATCCTTAGAGGGTACCGCCTCCCCGTGTGAGGGGCCAATGGCCGCCTCCCCCCGGGCGCTCCCATCCATAATGGGTGGCGCCCACCTCTAGGGATCTTCCAATTACTGCTCACCGATCATGACCTTACCGCCCGACCAAAAAATAAATACGACATTTTTTAACCTAATGAGGACGGAATAAACAGTTATACTGGGCATTTCAAGTATAAACTTCTAACTATGCAATAACACTTCTTTCAACTCAGCTGCGATACTACGCCTAAGTACATGCTAAAGGAGCAACCATTTTATTGTCACATCAAACATTCCCAACTTTATTAGAAAACAACCTGAAAAAAAAAAAAAGATAATATCCTCGTTAATCGACTTTATTGCAATACAAATCGCTGCCCTCAGGGGTTGGTGGGTGGGTCAAAATTGGCTCCTTGTTCCGTCTCGGGCTCATGTGCAACGAGGAGGTGCAGCTTCCAAGCACAGGAACAAGAAGATGCTTCCTTGGATTGTTGCTCCTTTTATTCTTCCTCGGGAGGGCGTGGACCTTCCTCCAACCGCCTACGGGGCGTGTCCAACGGTGTAGGTGTCTAGGACAACCCCTCTTGGGCAGGAAAAAGGCGCGCCCCGGCTACGCCACTTCGGGCATACCAGCCGAGACACGCCTCCCGCCCAAAATGGTTTCCCGGGGGGATCGGGGCACCCAACCATACGTTCGGGGGGACCGAGTGGTCGCCCCTTTCCATATGGCCGGGATACCCGTCACCCCCTCCCAACACAATCCCCAAGAATGGGAAGACGGAAACGGTTTTTGAACTTTTGGAAGGCGGGAGGGAGTTACCCTCCCGGCCGTATTTATTAAAAATATGAAACAAAATTAAAACATTAAAATAACAGTTTCATATCATGTACAATTTCATTTACACATTACGATGTTTATTGGCTAACCTTAAAATATCTCTAATACAAAGGTTCTCCTAGCCGATTCTAAAACATCCTGTAAATGCATTTCTCAAAATTCAAATTGTACATTCTAACGTTACGGGCCAACGGCAAGGTCGTAACCGGTGTCAGATCCCTAATACCAGAACTCCCCCCCCTTACTTGTGAGGGGCGGGCGCACAGAGGACTGTACCTCTGTGCCAACTTCCAATTTCCCTTGTCTTAGCGGGGGCCCCATATTTACTCGACGCCATCTTGGTGGTCGTCCGAGGACTCGTGTGAGGTGTCTAGAAGGTAGCGTAGACCCCCCTCCCACCCCACACTGCTTACCACATCCGCCGTCGCGGATGTCCTGGCCCCGGGAAATTCCCAGGAGGGGCCCGTAGCCCCTCCTCCCCAGGGAGGGGCCTATGACCGCCTTCCCTTTCGGCGGCCCCATCCTTAGAGGGTACCGCCTCCCCGTGTGAGGGGCCAATGGCCGCCTCCCCCCGGGCGCTCCCATCCATAATGGGTGGCGCCCACCTCTAGGGATCTTCCAATTACTGCTCACCGATCATGACCTTACCGCCACAGGCCGGATAGTTGACCGGGTATCTGGACCCCCCACAAAACTCCTACTAAAGGTCATGGCTACACAAACTCTTTAACCAAGCTATGAAGTCTCCTATGAGTAAGACATTCCCCACCCGGGACAAATGGACCCCATCCTCCAGATACATATGGTCCCCCCGGATACATCCATGTGGAATACAATGCAATTTTTCTGTACGAAACAACATACCCAGTTTGTTATTAATCTTCTTTACCGACTGATTCAAAGCTGACACAGAGAGGGCCCCCCGCCACACCTTCCGAGGAATCATGTGTGACCATGCAATCGTGCACCCCGGAACCCTTCTCGCCAACCAACTTACTGTGGATAAAATTAACTCGAGAAGTATTCGTCGCCCAATGGTCACCAAATCATTGCCCCCAAGATGCACTATGATTACAGATGGCGGTGACCTCGTCCGCCCTAACAGTCCCTCCATAAAACTTTGAAACTGGTCAATACAGAGCCCGCCCCTTCCGTGGAAGGTCACCCTGTACCCGTATTCCCCAGCCACGTGAATCATGTCACCTGCTTTGAATACGTCTGCGGCGCGCCTCACGTATGAGTGGCCAACGACCCACACCACTCTTCCCTCAGCCGGTGATCTTTGACCGCTGGTCCCCAGGTGTCGGGTCAACTGCACAGTCCGCCCCGCAAAGCCTGCTCGCGAAACTGTAAACCAAACAGAAAACAAGAAGCGTGAGTGCATGACATTAGCTTCACAACATGTGCAACCGCACATACCTTTTATAACAATTCGAGGACCAACGCCCCAACTGTTTCACCTTTTCAACACTCAGAACCCTGGCTGTAGCCTCTGTAGCAGCCCCTATCCGGAAGGAATGGGTCCCAAAATCGCTCGGGTTCAAGCCCGCTGCCGCGATTGCCATTGTTAACACCCGCTGAAACTGAAACCTAGTCAGTGGGGTGGCGTCGGTGTGCCTCAGCAAGCTTCCCCCCCATGATGCCGCCCTCTGCGCTAAATACTCCTCCACGCATTTTACCGGGCACATGGGAGACCCCGGAATCCGCTGGACTATCACACTGGCCCCAATCGCTCCCTGATCGGTCTTGGACCTGGCTATTGAGACTACCATCGTCTCCCCCTTAATTTGAATGTGTTCTCGACACAGACCTCCCCCCGTATCCTGCTTATTCCTCGCTACCAGTTCGCTTACCCGCAAAGCCCCATGGAATGCTAATGCAAAAGCGGCCCGGAACAGCACCGTCTCTGATTGAGATGAACATGTCGCAGGGAGTACGGACATTAACAGGGACAACCTTGCTAGACCTATCGGGTGCCTCTCATCCACTCTACGACCCTCAAGGCGTTGCCACCCACGCAGTGCCTTCCCTACGAGGAAGGACGATGTGGGGTCCTGGATGCCATGAGCCCGCGCCATGAAGGAAATGGCGGCCCGGTGCCTATTGGTTGTAGCCACTGATCTGCCTGCCTGATGTAATGATACCAGAAATTTCAGGACATACTCCTCCTGCCCCCAATGCTCCCCCCTAGCTGAACCCAAAAATGACCAATAGGAACGGAACGCTCCTTCATATGCCTTCCTTGTCCTGGGTGCTAGACTCTCTCCCACGAGGTTTTGTAATCCGGGGCACCGAGAGACCAGAGAGCTTCGGGAAATGGTGCTGCCACCAAATCCGCTGAGGGCAGAAAACCCCGGAAGGCCGGCATATGGGAACGAGAGAGTGCATCAGCTGCCTGGTTCAGTACCCCCGGCACGTGTCTTGCCCTAAAGTGGACGTTTAGTCTCATACATAGCAGGACAATTTCTTTCAGCAATCTCAAAATCCATTTGCAGCGTGCTGCCTGATTATTGATACATTCAACAACGGTCATATTATCAGACCAGAACACCACAGAGCGATCACGAAACCCCTCTGGCCATGTTTTCAAGGCCACCAGAATGGGGAACAGCTCAAGAAACCCAATGTTACCTGTGAGACCACCATCGTGCCACCACGCCGGCCATGTTCGTGCCGACCATTGATTACCAAATATGGCGCCAAAACCCACACTCCCTGCCGAGTCGGTCCACAACCCCAGCTCCTCGTAGGAATCTGGCGGTTTGTTCCACACAACGCGACCGTTGAAATCCGCCAGAAAGGCCAGCCATATGCGCATATCCTGGCGAACCTCTGCTGACAGTCTTGTGCGGTGGTGCCCTTCCTTGAGGCCAACCATGGCTTGTGCGATAGAGCGGGAAAAGGGGCGAGCCATCGGTATCACTCTAAGGGCAAAGTTAAGCTGACCCACAGCTTGTTGCAACTGATGGAGAGTTACTTTTCTCTCGCCGAGGCACATTTCAAGCGAGGCCTCAAATTTCATTACCTTCTCCTTGGGCAAACGGAAGCACCCCTCTACAGAATCGAGCTCAATTCCCAGAAACTCGAGTGAAGTAGATGGCCCCACCGTCTTGCCTGGTGCCAGTGGCACACCAAATCGTTTCATGAGATTACAGAATTCCCTCAAAGCCTGTGCACATTCCGTGTCCCCGGCTGCCCCCAGAAACAGAAAATCATCAAGGTAATGCATAACCTGCGTAAAGCCCGTGGCTCTGGTGAACGCCCATTGCAAAAAAGTACTGAACTTCTCAAAATACGCACAAGAGATGGAGCAACCCATCGGCATACATTTATCCATGTAGTAGCGTCCTTGAAACACAAAACCTAAGAGACGCTGATCCTGTGGGTGTACCGGGAGCAACCGGAACGCTGACTCGATATCTGATTTAGCCATCAGCGCTCCGGGCCCCAGGCGATTCAAAATGGCGACGGCCTCATCAAAGGATGCATACCGCACCGAACAAACTCCCGGGTCAATCGCATCGTTTACCGAAAGACCCCTAGGAGCGGACAAATTATGGATTAACCTAAACTCACCTGGGTCCTTCTTGGGGACTACTCCCAACGGTGAACAAACAAAGTTACCAACTGGCGGGTTCCCATATGGTCCCGCAACCCGACCTCGGGCCACCTCCTTTGCAATCTTTGCCTGTACCACCGCCGTATTTTGTTGAACCGATAGTTGGTTTTTACACTGTGCTTCCCCCCGAAAGTCCCCCGCCGGGATGTGGAAACCATATGAGAAACCGTCTCGCAACACCCCGGCGGAGACATGATCAGGGTATTCGTTCAGCCAAGGGATCATTGCCATGATGTCAACGGGAGTAGGTAACGGTGCCCCTAGGTCGATATTAGACCTGTTTGGCCCCTCCTCTACCTCCTGTATCACCATTCTTGGCTCTGCATGAACTCTCGGGGTGTGAAGACTGTCCGCACCCTGCACACTCATGCCTGAACTTGCATGTCCCTTGTGGCCTAGTGCACTTGCCTCTGTTAAAGCTCCAACAGACCCCTTTTTTCCCCGAGTTCCCATTATTCTTTGTGTGTTGATCATTGCTGGCGCCCGCTTCAAAGGGCGCCGCCGAATAATGGCGGGAAGGCTCCGCCCCATTCCCGCCAAAAGAAGGCGACTTCGTCGTGTTCGGCATAACCTGTTTCTGCCAGGAAATGGAGTCGAAACAATCCCACGTCAGGGATGAGTCGTGCTCCTTGGCCTTACGAAATTTGTTATCATAACCCATCCATTGATTGCCTTCATATGATTCATAAAATTCCATAATACGTGTCTGGTAACAAGCTAATTCCGACAATACTTCAGGCCTACGTTCCCCCATGATTGCAGTGAACATTCCAAATGCCCTGGCCCAATTAGCGATCGTTTCATCTTCTCTGAAACCCGCCATTTTGGCACGCCATACACTCGGATGCAACAACTCCTTCTGATTTTTAACGTGCTCTATCTCATAGTGATCGGTCAACAGTGAAAACATGTTCACATATTTATCCGCCCAAATCCTTTCTTTCACATCCATCGGGATATGTTGGACCACCTTTTCCCTCCTTGAGGGTAACGATCCCTCCCCCGCCATTGGCAACGGCTGCTTACCCGAACCAGTAGCTGGGTCTGTTGTCGCTGCTGTTCCAACGCTCGTCGCCGGTTGTTCCGAGGGAACCTGCGGGGAAACAAGAGGACAAGGTGCCTTCGCAGCATCTCTCGATTGCCGCAACTGCTTCATTATTAACCTGGCCTCCTCGGCCGTGTCTCCCGGTGCCACAGCACCCTCGTTGTTCCTGCCTAACCACGCCGCCAACTGGGCGGCCAGCTCGGGAGGCATATCCCCCTCGTTAACAGGTGTAACTACCACAGGGATCGGCTGTCCCGCGTTCGGGAGCGGAACTGGGGCCTCCACCGGACTGACCGGGCTCGCCGGAGGTGACTCGGGGACCGGGGCCTCCCCCCCTGCCGCCCTATTCCTGGCCCTTTTACCTCTCCCGGCAGGGACTACTCCCGGCAATGCTGGTCCGATAACTTTCTTCGGTCTACCCGTACCATTCATTGCCGCCATCTGCTTCTTCATGTTCGCCATGTCCTTCACCAGCATGCGAAGCATTTGTTCGGTCCCAACCTTCTTTCCGACCTTCTTGCCAGGCATCGTTCACAGATATTCGACTCGAGGTCCTGGATCCAAAGCTTCGGAAATCACTGAAAGGAGAAACACAAAAATTACAAGTTCTCAAAATTGGCTCCTTGTTCCGTCTCGGGCTCACGTGCAACGAGGAGGTGCAGCTTCCAAGCACAGGAACAAGAGGATGCTTCCTTGGATTGTTGCTCCTTTTATTCTTCCTCGGGAGGGCGTGGACCTTCCTCCAACCGCCTACGGGGTGTGTCCAATGGTGTAGGTGTCTAGGACAACCCCTCTTGGGCGGGAAAAAGGCGTGCCCCAGCTACGCCACTTCGGGCATACCAGCCGAGACACGCCTCCCGCCCAAAATGGTTTCCCGGGGGGATCGGGGCACCCAACCATACGTTCGGGGGGACCGAGTGGTCGCCCCTTTCCAACATTAGCTGCCTAGCGCTAACGTAGGCATCCTTGCACCATAGTGCAATGGTGCATGCTTTGAAGGGAATGATTGTTTACGTGCAGGAAGGTGTACCTTCCTGCACATAGACAATCCATATTCGTTACTAGAAGTAGCAAATCATCATTATTTAATGATTGTGCAGAAAGCGACACCTTCCTGTACATAAACAATCATTGATGATCTGTCTATGTGTGCTGCAGAATGCAGCACAAATAGAAAAAGGAAAAACGAGGAGAAATAAAAGCAATTCTCCTTGTTTGCCATTCTAACGCCTGCTATTGCATGGCATTAGTTTTTGGCGCTGAGACATATTTATACCTCCTTGTAAATCCAGGCTGCGCCAAAAAGCAATGGGTGTTGTGGTGGAACGCTCACAGCAACACCCATTGCACGCCCCTTTCACGCAGCTACCTGCATGAAAGGGTAACATATTTACAAAGCGACATTAAGCCACAAAACGTAGCTTAACACTACTTTGTAAATATGATGCCGGGCATTCCGCCACTGGATCGTCATAAAAAAAGTGAAGCTTCGGTGGCGCAAGGGGCTTGTACAAATGCCCCAGAGTCTGCATGCGGGGTCTTAGTCTGGCAAACCGTCCGCATTGCTGCAATTATGTGCATGAGGGTATGGGCATTTGCAGCTAAAACACATTTACAAAAAGAGAATGTCTAACTCCAGAGCAGATATAGGATGCCATATCCTTTCACCAGATTATTGCACATGCTTGGTACCTGAATGTAGCCTACGTTGAAGTCCTGGTCCCAGTATTCCATCCCAAAATACACTTTTCCATATTTGATACGAATATCTATTTCTGCGCAAATGCAGGGTAACTTTTCTTTTAAAAGCCATTGTAACTATCATTATTATTTCTAGCGTTACACATCAAAGCCTCAGGTCTCACTCTCACTAGAATGATAACAAAAGCATCTTTACCAATCATTAGGGCGCTTTTATTCAAGAATCAGAGAAATAGAACACATCTATTGTTTCCTCAAGGAGACAAAACCACTGCTGAACAGGCTAATTAGTTCCCAAGTAATGTAAGCTTTCTTTTGACTCTTCCTCGAACATTAATGTGTGTTAACCTTTGTCCTTCTCTTCCATGACTCATAGAAATAGGAAAACATATTTAATTTGAATTTAATCTGACTCTATTTGTCTCAATTACTGTGGTCTAGTGCAAAAAGATTTCTGGTAACTCATTCTTAAAACTTTCCATTGATATCAAATGTGCCAGGTGCATGGATTCAAATAGAGCTCACCTGTGGTTGTGGTCTGTTTTGCTGTTTGCTCATGCAATGAAATGAGAACAGGTCATGCTCGCTTCAGAATTCATCATATTTAGTCCAACATGTCATGTCATTCAGGTGTTATGTCCAGGTTTTCCATTGAGTTTCCCAAAAAAAGCATGTAGGGAGATAAAGTTGGCATCTAAAGGAGGTTGAGATTTTTCAGCTAAGGGAAAAAGTTGTATACCCATCCCTATATTTTTGCTGACTTGTCAATCAATCAAAGGCTAGTAAAGCATGACTACTCATCCATTATAGTCTCAAGGAGTGGGGAGAAGGTGCTGCAGGTCCGTCGAGGCACTGTGGTTCAGTCGAAGAGACAGGTCTTGACGTCCTTCCTAAACTGAGCCAGTGATGGTGATTGCCTGAGGTAGAGAGGCCGGGTGTTCCAGGTCTTCGCTGCGAGGTAGGAAAAAAATATTCCTCCGGTGGCGGTTTTGCTGATATGTGGAATGGTAGCCAGGGCCAGTTGGGCAGAGCAGAGGTCTCTGGTGGGAACAAGGAATGCGAGGTAGTGGTTGAGGTACGTAGTGTCCTCGTTGTGTAGGGCTTTGGAGGAGTGTGGGGAGCTTGAAGGTGATTTTATTGTTGACTGGGAGGCAGTGGAAGTCTTCTAGGGTGCTGGTGATATGTTTGTGGCAGGGGTTGTTAAGGATGTTCTGCAATTTCTTGAGAAGTTTATGTGTGATGCCGCCATAGAGTGAATTGCCATAGTCAAGTCTGCTGCTGATAAGTCAAGTCATGTCAAGTCATAAAATTTGTATAGCGCACTACATACCCAGAGGGTTTCAAGGCGCTTAGGAAGGGGAGGGTGATTATTTGTCAAATATCCACGTTTTAAGCTGCTTTCTGAACGCTAGGTGATTCTGGGTGAGGCGAAGGTAAGCGGGGAGTGAGTTCCATGTTTTGGCAGCCAGGTATGAAAAGGATCTGCCTCCCATGGTGGTCTTGTTGATGCGAGGTACAGTGGCAAAGGCTTGGCTGGAAGAGCGAAGTTGGCGGGAGGGGGTGTAGAAGGACAGACGAGAGTTGAGGCAATCTGGTCCGATGTCGTAGAGTGATTTGTGTGCGTGGGTAAGCAGTCGGAAAGTGATCCTCTTATTGACGGGTAGCCAGTGGAGGTCTTTAAGGTGACCAGAGATGTGTTCGTTGCGTGGGATGTCTAATATGAGCCTTGCTGAGGCGTTTTGGATTCGTTGTAGTTTCTTCTGGAGTTTAGCGGTGGTACCTGCGTAGAGGGTGTTTCCGTAGTCCAGTCGGCTCATGACTAGAGCGTGGGTGACTGTTTTCCTTGTTTCGGATGGGATCCAGCGAAATGTTTTTCTGAGCATGCGAAGAATGTTGAAGCAGGAAGAGGATACGGCGTTGACTTGTCTGGTCATTGAGAGTGAGGAGTCCAGGATGACGCCCAGGTGTGGGTGATGGTCTTTCTGGACTTGGTGGGGATCCATTTAAAGATCTTTCAGAGCAGGCGTAACGAGCGGCAGCAGGATGATGAGACAGCATTGATCTGGAAGCTCATAGTGAACGAGGAGTCCAGCAGGATGCCAAGGTTCTGCGCGTGGTCTGAGGGGGAGGTTCTGTGTGCTTCGGGCCACCAGGAGTCATCCCAGGTGGAGGGGGTGGGAACCGTGAAGTTCTTCAGGTCTGTCGGGTCGACAGAGGGTTTCTTTAGCAAGGGGTTGATCTCTGTTTGTTTCCAGTCTTCCGGGAAGGTGGCGAAGTTGATGGTGCAGCAGAGTTTGGTGGTGATGGTGTTGCCTGCTCTGTTGAACATGTGATGCAGACAGGGGTCCGAAGGTGCTCAGGAGTTGATGCTCTTCATGATCTTGAGGGTGTCGTCCTCTGTGAGGGGGGTGCAGCTGAGCACGGTCAGTTGGGGTCTGATGTCATAGTCAAGTCAAGTCAAGTCAAGTCGATTTATATAGCACGCTACATACCCAGAGGGTCTCAAGGCGCTTGAGGAAGGGTGGGGAATTACTTGTCAAATATCCAAGTTTTAAGTTGCTTTCTGAATGCTAGGTGGTTCTGAGTGAGACGAAGGTGAGTGGGGAGTGAGTTCCAGGTTTTAGTTGCCAGGTAGTAGAAGGATCTACCTCCCATGGTGGGTTTTATTGATGCGAGGTACGGTAGCAAGGGCTTGGTTGGAGGATCGTAGCTGGCGGGGGGGGGGTGTAGAAGGAAAGTCGTGTGTTGAGGCAGTCAGGTCCAAGTTCGTAAAGTGCTTTGTGTGCGTGGGTTAGGAGGCGGAAAGTAATCCTCTTATTGACGGGGAGCCAGTGGAGTTTTTTCAGGTGGCTGGAGATGTGGTCTTTACGCGGGATGTCTAGTATGAGTCTGGCTGATGCGTTCTGGATGCGTTGGAGTTTTTTCTGGAGTTTTGCGGTGATACCGGCGTATAGGGTGTTTCCGTAGTCCAGGCGGCTAGTAACCAGTGCATGGGTGACCGTTTTTCTGGTTTCGGTGGGGATTCAGCGAAATGTTTTTTTGAGCATGCGAAGAATGTTGAAGCAAGATGATGAAACGGCGTTGACTTGTCTGGTCATCGAGAGTGAGGAGTCTAGGATGACGTCCAGGTTCCGTGCGTGGTCCGTCGGGATGGGTGCTTTTCCAAGGGCCTCCGGCCACCAAGAGTCATCCCAGGCGGAGGGGGAGGTTCCTAAGATAAGGACTTCTGTTTTGTCTGAGTTCAGTTTCAGACGGCTATGCTTCATCCACTCGGCTACTTCTTTCATTCCTTCATGTAGGTTGGTTTTGGCGGTGTTAGGGTCTTTGGTGAGTGAGAGGATCAGTTGGGTGTCATCAGCGTAGGAGATGATGTTGAGGTTGTGTTGGCGTGCGATGGCTGTGAGGGGGCTCATGTATACGTTGAAGAGGGTGGGGCTGAGTGAGGATCCTTGTGGTACGCCGCAGATGACTTCAGTGGGCTCTGACTTGAATGGTGGGAGGCGGACTCTCTGGGTTCTTCCGGTGAGGAACGAGGTGATCCATTCCAGTGCTTTTCCTTGGATTCCGATGTTTCTGAGGCGCTGTAGAAGGGTGCTATGGCAGACTGTGTCGAAGGCTGCGGAGAGGTCGAGGAGGATGAGGGCGACTGTGTCTCCATTGTCCAGTAGAGTTCGAATGTCGTCTGTTGCTGCGATGAGGGCGGTCTCCGTGCTGTGTTTGGCTTCGAAGCCGGACTGTGAGGAGTCGAGGGATTTGTTGGTTTCGAGGAAGGCGGCGAACTGGTTGTTGACAGCTTTCTCGATGACTTTGGCTGGGAATGGAAGGAGCAAGATGGGGCGGTAGTTTTTGAGTTCGGTGGGGTCAGCTGTGGGTTTTTTCAGAAGGGCGCTGAGTTCGGCGTGTTTCCAGCTTTCCGGGAAGGTGGCGGAGTTGAGGGAGCAGTTGATGACGTCTCGGAGGTGTGGTGCTATGATGGAATCTGCCTTGTTGAAGATGTGGTGAGGGCATGGGTCTGTGGGGGATCCTGAGTGGATGGAGTTCATCAGGCGGATGGTGTCCTCAGTGGAGATTGGGTTCCAGTTGTTAAGGATGTTCAAGGGGGGTGCAGGTGCGGCAGAAGGTTGAGTGGGTTGGTCTCCGGATTGGTTGTCGAAGCTGTTGTGGATGTCTGCGATTTTGTTGTGGAAGAACGAAGCTAGGGAGTCGCAGAGGGCTTGAGAGGGGGTGATATCGTTGGAGTTGGCTGAGGGGTTGGTAAACTCTTTGACGATGTTGAATAATTCCTTGCTGTTGTGGGCGTTGTTGTCTAGTCGGTCTTTGAATGCGGCTTTCTTTGCAGTCCGGATCAGTTGGTGGTGTATGTGGGTGGCGTTTTTGAAGGCGTCCTTGGTGCTGTTGTTAGGGTCTTTATTCCAGGCCTTCTCGAGGGAGCGACAGAGTTTCTTCGATTTCTTAAGATCATCGTTGAACCAGGAGGCATTTTTGCTGCCTAGTTTGATTTGACGTTTTTTCAACGGTGCTAGGAGGTCGGCGCTGTTGGATAGCCATTGGGTGAAGTTAATGGCTGCTTGGTCGGGGTTTGAGGAGTGGACAGGGGGGTTTTGAAGAAGCGATGAGGAGATCTGGTCGATGGTGAGTTTGTTCCAGTTTCTTCGTAGAGTAAGTTGAGGATGGTTGTGAGTTGTGGTCTTATTGTAGGTGAAGTGAACGCAGCTGTGGTCCGTCCAATGTAGAGTTGTGGTGTGACTGAAGGAGACATGTTTGCTGGAGGTGAAGATAGGGTCGAGTGTGTGACCTGCTATGTGGGTGGGGGTAGTGACAAGTTTTTTGAGTCCGAGGTTGGCGAGATTGTCCAGAAGGGTGGTGGCATTGCTGTCATTGCTATTTTCCAGGTGAAAGTTGAGGTCTCCCAGTAGAATGTATTCCTCAGACGGGAGGGCGTGTGGGGTGATAAAGTCAGTGATGTCGTCGCTGAATTGTGCACGGGAACCTGGAGGTCAGTAGAGGAGGGTGCCTCTGAGTTTGGTCTTGGGATCGCTGTGGATCTGGAAGTGAAGGTGTTCGGCGCTGGTAAGGTTGACGTCTGAGCTGGTTGAGATGCGGATGGAGTTCTTATGGACGATAGCGATGCCTCCTCCTGTTTGGTCGGTGCGGTCCTTTCGGATGATTTTGTATCCTTCTGGGATGGCAATGGTGATGTCTGGGGCTGATGAGGCGTTCATCCATGTTTCTGTTAGGAAGGCGACGTCGGGAGAAGTGGTGTCTAGCAGGTTCCAGAGGTCAATGGCGTGTCTGTGGAGAGAGCGGGTGTTGAGCAGGATGCATTTTAGGTGGTTGGTGTCAGATCTCTGTTTGGTGTTCGTGGATGAGGAGTTGTTCTTGGTGCCGTCAAACTTGCAGGAGTTGCAGGAGAAGGGTCCATGGGTGAGTCCAGGAGCGGCTTGGGCGCAGTTGGGGAGACGGCCGGGGTTTAGGGCTATGAGGGTGGTGGCGTCGTATGTAATGCGGGAGGGCTGGGCATTGCGTGGACCAGGGGGTCTGGCACTGGGCGCGGTCCAGGCGCGGACGGGCGTAGACGGGCTTACCTTTGGCGCACCTTCAGCGCGACCGCTGCGCGTGATCGCTGCACGCAAATGCATCTGTCATGTATGGATAGTGGAGGGGGAGGGGCGAGGCAGGGTGAGCTGGGAGGCGGGCGCGGGGTGGAGCTACGGCCAAGTAGGAACAACAAACAACAACAAAATGGCTGCAGGGAGGAGAGAGATGGAACTGGGTGAGCCTGGGGGTAAACAGAGGCACAATCGTCATACAGTGCTACAATGCTCTTAGCCACCAATGCGCAGCGTTACCAGCGCACTACCGATAAGATAACAGTCAAGGGATCACAATGCAGCAATTACACATGATAGGGTGCAGTGGTTGTGGATGGGATGGGAGGGTCTTAGTTATCGAGGCTGTCAAAGGTGTCATACATCGCCCTAATCTTGCAGTGAAAGTAGGTGCTAAGTTTGTTGCTGTGGTCTTGGGAGGGGTGGATGTTTCTGTACTAGGTCTGGCAAATCCTTTAACCATGGCGAAGAGTTCCTTGCTGTTGAGTGCGTAGGCGTAGATCCTCTCTTGTAGGGCCACTTTCTTTGTTGTTCTGATGAGGTGGTGATGTGGGGCAACAGTGGTCTTGAAGGCTGAGTGATCTCCCGGGGTCTTGTTGCTCCTCCATCTATTTTTGAGCCGCTTACAGGTGTGTACGGACTCATGAAGGAAAGGATAGAACCAGCTGGCTTTCTTAAAGTTTTGCCGCTTCGGGGCTTCCTTCAGGGGAGCCAAACTGTATGTGCAGTCGGAGATCCCTCGGTGGAGGTTGCTTGCTGCGATGTTGGTGTGTGTGAATGTCAGTGAAGGGGTTTCTCAGAGGGCGGTGGTGAGCTGTTCTTCTGTGACCTTGTTCCAGCTTCTACGAGGGTAGCGGTGGGCGTGGTGGTTTACAGTGGGTTTTGTGAAGGTGAAGTGGATGCAAAGTGGTCGATCCACTGGAGATCAGTGGTGTAGCTGTAGTTGATGTTGTTGCTGGCAGAGAAGATGGGGTTGAGCGTGTGTTCTGCTGAGTGGGTTGGGGAGGTGACCAGTTGTTTGAGTCCGATGGTGGCGAGGTACTCCAGCAGGGAGGTGTTTTTCTCAGTGGAGTTGTCTAGGTGAAAGTTGAGGTCGCAGAGGAGGATGAGGTGAGAGCATGGGTTGTGATGAAGTCAATGATAGTAAGGCTCCGGAGAGGAACTGGGAAATCTGTAGATGGGTGGGTATTAGTGGTCTATAGTTGAGGGTGCCGTGGTGGGTGGTGTTCAGGTTAGTCTGGACCTGGAGGTGGAGGTGCACCATGTTGTCTGAGAGGTCATCTGTGCAGTTGGTGATGCAAAGGCTGCTTTCGTGTATGATGGCAATGCCTCCCCCCCTGGTTTGTTGATGTGGGGCTTGTGGATGATCTTGTAGCCATCCGGGATGGCAGTGTCCAGGGCAAAGCTGGTTTTCATCATGGTCTCCCTGAGGAAAGTGATGTTGGGTCGACAAAGTCAAGCAGGGCCCAGATTCCCACAGCATGTTTGTGGAAGGAGCATGTGTTGAGCAGGATGCAGTTGAGGTGGTCAGGTCTAGTTTTTCACAGTCATGCGGTGGGTTGGGCTGGTGTGCAGTGGCAGGTAAAGGTGTGGCTGCAGTTCCAGCAGGAAAAAGGGCCTGCGGTGACCATCGGTGATGCCCAGCAACAGGCGTTGTGGCGTCCGTTATTGCGAGCATGAAGGGTGCTGGCGTCATATCAGTGGATGGTCCAAGAACCAGGAGCAGATCACAGTTTGGAAAAAAACACCTACATTTTTTTTGCAGGTGGACTAGAAGTAAGCATTGGCAAAGACAGTAGATTTCACCTAATAGATGTATTGTCTTTGCCAACATGTTTTCGCCATACTGTACAGCATGGATGAGCAGCATGGCTTTTTAAAAAGAATAAGCGTTGTTATGTCACTGCTGCATCATAGATGCACATGTGTGCCTACCATCTGATGTTGGTATTATTTTTCCTCTTTATTTAGTAAACCAAGATTGAATGGTAAGTAAAAATAAAAGTGCTTTGAAATGCAGCGCAAAAGCTCTTAACATTTTTAAAAATAAATGAAGGACTGGGTTTTGGGAGCAGGTTGTGGGAGGAGTTGGGGAAAAGCATCAGTGTGATGGCTGAGAATCAACATGGTGATGGGGAAAATCAGCATGAGTAAAGAGAGCAATAGTGACTGTGAGGAGAGAAAAGCACACAGAGATGAAAGAGCACAACTGTGGTATGCGAAGAGATGTTCATAAGGCGAGACAGAGTACCATAAACAGAGGGTGAAAAGCATATGGGGGCAGATAGTTGGAAAACACATGCACTCTCATGGAGTGCTTAAAGGAAAAGAAAAAGTCGTTCTCTAAATGCAAACAACAGAAGCATAGAATCCACCAATTAAAGAGATAGTAAAGAGGCTATGTTTGTTCGGAGGGAGGTATAAACAAAAGACTGACAAGCTGATACAGGAATAAGAATCTGGCAAATCAGAATGCCACAGTTAAGTCAACCAATAGTAAGAAATGGGCTCTATGCAAGGCCCTATATATTCTTGGTAAGCCAACAATCTGTCTTTCACAACCAGCCAACTTGCATTGTCTTGTAGCTTTGACGTACACAGTAGAGTACCTATTCAGCCATTCTACTAAACTATGTCAAAAAAACTCAGATATTGCGAAGGTCTCTGAAGACGGGTGAGGATTTTTTTTTTACAGACTGCTGTCCCCACCCTACTCTGTCATGAGCATCACTGATGAACAGTCAGACCTGGCACTTCAGGTCTCAAAACTGAAAGGCCCGGGTCATAGCCAATCATTGACACTTCCTCTCTTCATGAAGTGGATGAAGAGATCACACTCACAGATTTGTGACATTTGCAGCCGGGCAAAGTTCATATCAGGCATCCAGGCTCCTGCTCATTAGGCACATGTATAGCACCTGGCTGCCTGATTGAACATAAAGTGTCTGTCATGTTGACCTTTGCCGAGCCTGAAAGACACTCTTCATTTCTGTAAAAAGGTGAGGAGGTGCAGCCCCTCTGCCCTAGTTATGCTGTGTCTCCAGCAACATATCTTTTTTAGGTGGCTGTATGGGTGAGCGAGTGGCTATTTGGTGAGTGTTTGGTTAAGTGAGTTGATGTGTAAGTGGCTTTATAGAAGAGTGAGTGTCTGTGGGATTGGCTGTATGAGTGAGCGAGTAGCTGTGTGAGTGGTTGTATGGATGTTTTAATTGGTATGTGTTTGTGTGGGTGTGTGAGTGAGTGAGTATGTGAGTTGTTCTATGAGTGAGTGGCTCTGTTGAGAGGCTGTATGGCTTAGTGATTGGGTCTGTGAATAGCTGCATAGGTTAATAGCTGGGTGTATCAGTAGCTGTATGGGTGAGTGTATGGCTGTGTGAGTGGCTGTATGGGTGAGTGACTTGGTGTATGATCAGGCTCTAAGAGTGAGTGAGTGGGTGTATGTGTGGCTCCATGGATAATTGAGCAGTTGTGTAAGTATTTGCATGGGTCTGTGAATGGGTATGTGAGTGGTTGTGTGGGTGTGTGAGTGGGCGTATGAGAGGTTTTATAGGCGTGTGAGTGGTTTTGTGGATATTGTCAGTATATTTCATCAGTGATGTTATTTGAGATGTCATTAGTGATGTCTCTGACCATGTCATTAGTGATGTAATATGTGAGGCCATATGCACTGCATTCAGGGGGTATAAGTCATAATTAGCTCAGGTAACTAAATCTGCTGATTTTCACTGGTTTTGTATGAGTGAAATCTGTGTCTAACTAAAACGTCCCTGTAACATTTGGATTTTCCCAGTGAATTTCTATGGTTTTTAAAATTCTATTTCCTAACTATAACGTCCCTGTAACCTTTGGTTTTTTAACTAACTTTGTAAGATTTTTTTAAAATTGTATTTCTTAAAGTTAACCAGTAACCTTTAACACTGAGTATGTGAGTATGTGCATGAGTGTTTCAGTGGGTGTATGGGTGTCTGCATAGGTTTGTAAGTGGGTGTGAGAGAGTATGAGTGGGGCTGTTAGTGGGTATATGAGTGAGAGGGTCTACAAGTCTGTGTATTTATATCTGAGTGATATGTGACTGGGCGAGGGAGAGTGGGTGAATGAGTGTCTGACTGAGCTTGTGAGTGGGTGTACGTGTTAGAGTTCATCTGTGAGTGGGAGCATGAGTGAATGGGTCTATGAGCAGCCGTGAGAGTGTCTGAGTTGATCTGTGATTAGGTGCATGAGTGCCTTAGTGGGTTCTGTTCATTTTCTGTCTTTTTTACTGCTCACTTCTAAACTTTATTTCGTCTGTTTCTGCTCATTGCTGACCTTTATTTTTCATCTAACTGCTAATTTCTCACCTTTATCTTGCCTCTTTCTGCTTGTTTCTTTCTGCTCTTTGCTTACCTTTATTTTGCCTCTTTCTGCTCGTTTCTGATCTCTACTTTGCCTCTTTCTGTATGTTTTTGATCTTCATTTTGCCTCTTTCTACTAGTTTCAGATTTCAATTTTGACTCTTTCTGCTTGTTACTGATCTTTATTTTGCCTCATTCTGTAGATTTCTGGTCATTATTTTGACTGTTTGTGCTTATTTCTGACCTATTTTTTTCCTCTTTCTGTTAATTTCTGTCTCTATTTTGCCTCTTTCTGCTAATTTCTAACCTTTATTTTGCCTCTTTTGCTTGTTTCTGATCTCTATTTGATATCTTTCTGCTTGTTTCTGTTATATATTTTGCCTCTTTCTGCTCATTACCAATCTAGTACTCCTGTTACTGCTCATTTCTAACATTTATTTTGCCTCTTTCTTCTCATTTCTAATCTTTATTTTGTGTCTTACTGCTTGTTTCTGTCCTTTATGTGGCATTTTTCTGCTAGTTTCTGACCTTAATTCTGCCTCTTTCTGCTTGATTCTACCCTTTATCATGCCTCTTTCTGCTCATTGCTTACCTTTATTTATGCCTCTCTCTGCTTGTTTCTGATATATGTTTCTGCTTTTCTACTTATTTCAGACCTTTATTTTGCCTTTCTGCTCATTCCTGATCTCTATTTTTCCCTATCTGCCTGTTTCTGACCTTTATTCTCCTCTTCCTTCTCATTTCTGATCTGTATTTTGCCTCTTGCTGCTCGTTTCTGTTCTTTATTTTTCCTTTCTGCTCATTTCTCCCCTCTATCATGCCTCTTTCTGCTCAATGCTGACCTTTATTTCACCTCTTTCTGCTGGTTTCTGACCGCTATTTTAGCTTCCTGCTCACTTCTTACCTTTATTTTGCCTCCTTCTGCTCATTGCTGACATTCATTCTGCTTACTTCTGCCTGTCTCTAGTCTCTATTTTCCCTCTTTCTGCTTGTTTCTGACCTTTATTTTGCCTTGTTTTGCTAATTGCTGGTCTTTATTATGCCTCTTTCTGCTTGTTTCTGATCTCTATGTTTCCTTTCTGGCTCGTGTCTGATCTCTATTTTGCCTTTTCTGCTAGTTTATGGACTCGTATTTTGCCTCTTTATGCTACTTTCTGATCTCTATTTTGCCTCTTGTGGCGTGCTTCTGACCTTTATTCTGCCTCTTTCTGCTCATTTCTCACCTTTATCATGCCTCTTTCTGCTCAATGCTGACCTTTATTTCACCTCTTTCTGCTGGTTTCTGACCTCTATTTTGCCTTTCTGCTCATTTCGTACCTTTATTCTGCCTCTTTCTGCTCGTTTCACGACATTATTTTGCCTCTTTCTGCTCATTGCTGACATTCATTCTGCCTATTTCTGCCCGTCTCTGGTCTCTATTTTTCCTCTTTCTGCTTGTTTCTGACCTTTATTTTGCCATGTTGTGCTAATTTCTGGTCTTTATTTTGCCTTGTTCTGCTTGTTTCTGATCTCTATTTTTCCTTTCCTGCTCGTGTCTGATCTCTATTTTGCCTTTTCTGCTAGTTTCTGAACTCATATTTCGCCTTTTTAAGCTACTTTCTGAACTCTGTTTTGCCTCTCGTGGCTTGTTTCTGGTCTTTACTCTGCCTCTTTCTGTTCATTTCTCACCTTTATCATGCCTCTTTCTGCTCAATGCTGACCTTTATTTCACCTCTTTCTGCTGGTTTCTGACCTCTATTTTACCTTTCTGCTCTTTTATTTCCTTTATTCTGCCTCTTTCTGCTCGTTTCACACCTTTATTTTGCCTCTTTCTGCTCATTCCTGACATTCATTCTCCCTATTTCTGCCCGTCTCTTATCTCTATTTTCCCTCTGACAATTTGCCTTGTTGTGCTAAACTCGGGTCTTTATTTTGCCTCTTTCTGCTTATTTCTGATCCCTATTTTTCCTTTCTGCTCGTGTCTGATCTCTATTTCACCTTTTCTGCTAGTTTCTTAACTCGTATTTTGCCTCTTTCTGCTAATTTCTGACCTGTATTTTGCTTCTTTCTGCTCATTTAGGGCCTCTATATTGTCTCTTTCTGCTTGTTTCTAACCTTTTTTTTTTTACAGACTGCTGTCCCCACCCTACTCTGTCATGAGCATCACTGATGAACAGTCAGACCTGGCACTTCAGGTCTCAAAACTGAAAGGCCCGGGTCATAGCCAATCATTGACACTTCCTCTCTTCATGAAGTGGATGAAGAGATCACACTCACAGATTTGTGACATTTGCAGCCGGGCAAAGTTCATATCAGGCATCCAGGCTCCTGCTCATTAGGCACATGTATAGCACCTGGCTGCCTGATTGAACATAAAGTGTCTGTCATGTTGACCTTTGCCGAGCCTGAAAGACACTCTTCATTTCTGTAAAAAGGTGAGGAGGTGCAGCCCCTCTGCCCTAGTTATGCTGTGTCTCCAGCAACATATCTTTTTTAGGTGGCTGTATGGGTGAGCGAGTGGCTATTTGGTGAGTGTTTGGTTAAGTGAGTTGATGTGTAAGTGGCTTTATAGAAGAGTGAGTGTCTGTGGGATTGGCTGTATGAGTGAGCGAGTAGCTGTGTGAGTGGTTGTATGGATGTTTTAATTGGTATGTGTTTGTGTGGGTGTGTGAGTGAGTGAGTATGTGAGTTGTTCTATGAGTGAGTGGCTCTGTTGAGAGGCTGTATGGCTTAGTTATATTTCACCTTTTCTGCTAGTTTCTTAACTCGTATTTTGCCTCTTTCTGCTAATTTCTGACCTGTATTTTGCTTCTTTCTGCTCATTTAGGGCCTCTATATTGTCTCTTTCTGCTTGTTTCTAACCTTTATTTTGCCTCTGTATGCTTGTTTCTGATGTATATTTTGCCATTTTTCTGCTCATTTCTGTTCTAATATGCCTCTTTCTTCTAATTTCTGACATTTATTTTTGCATTTCTGCTCTTTCAGTTCGTTCTGTGGCCTTTTTCTGCTAATTTCAGACTTTAATTCTTCCTCTTCCTCTTTCAGTTTCTGATCTCTGTTTTGCCTCTTGTAGCTTGTTTCTGACCTTTATTCTGCCTCTTTATGCTCGTTTCTCATCTTTAGCATGCCTCTTTCTGATCGTTGGTGAACTTTAATTTGCCTTTTTCTTCTTGTTTCTGACTTTTATTTTGCCTCGTTCTGCTCATTTCTGATCTAATTTGCCTCTTACTGCTCACTCCTGATCTCTATTTTGCTTTAGCTGCTCGTTTTGGACCTTTATTTCTCTTCTTTTTTTTCTCAATTCTGATTGCTAGTTCGCATCTTGCTGCTCTTGTCTGTCCTTTACTTAGGCTTACTGCTCATCTCTGACCTTCATTTTGCCTCTTTCTGCGTGTTGCTGACCTTCATTCTGCCTATTTCTGTCTGATTTCGACCCCTATTTACCTATTTCTGCCTGTTTCTGGTCTCTATTTTCCCTCTTTCTGCTTGTTTCTGACTATTTTGCCTCTTTCTGATCATTCCTGATCTCAAATTTGATATTTCTGTTGGTTTCTGTCCTTTATTTTGCATTTTCTGCTAAGTTCTGACCTTAATTTTGGCTCTTTCTGGTCTTTTCTGTTCTCTATTTTGCATCTTGTGGCTATTTTCTGACCTTTGTTCTACATCTTTCTGCTCATTTCTCACCTGTATCCTGCATCTTTCTGCTCATTGCTGACGTTTATTTTGCCTCTTTCTGTTGGTTTCTGACATTTATTTCTGCATTTCTGCTTTTTCCTTACCTTGATTTTACCTTTCTTTTTGTTTCTGATATTTTTTCTGCCTCTTGCTGCTTTTTTCTGTCCTTTATTATGCCTTTTTCTGCTAGTCTCTGACCTTAACCCTTTGAGTGTGTCGGACGGCCGTGGCTGCCCGACGACTCGGTGGGCGAGTGCGGAGAAAGGCTGGGGCCATCCGAACCATGCCCAGTCATAAATCACCGCACCGGGCGGAATTTGTACTGTGGTGAACGGGTTAATTGGGCCTCTTCCTGCTCATTTCTGATCTCTATTTTATCTCTTGTGGTTTGTTTCTGATTTTTATCTGCCTCTTTCTGCTCGTTTCTCACCGTTATCATGCCTCTTTCTGCTCACTGCTGGCCTTTATTTTGCCTCTTTCTGCTCATTTCTGACCTTTATTCTGCCTCTTTCCACTTACTTCACACCTTTATTTTGCCTCTTTATGCTTGTTTCTTACCTTTTTGTTGCCTCTTTCAGTTTGTTTCTGACCTTTATTCTGCCCCATTCTGCTCGTTTCCGACCTCTTTTCTGCATCATTCTGCTAATTTCTCACCTATATTTTGCCTCTTTCTGCTCATTGCTGACCTTTATACTCCCTCTTTCTGCTTGTTTCTAACCTTGTTGCTGACCTTTATTCTGCCTTTTTGTTCTCGTTTCTCACCTTTATCATGCCTTTTTTGTTTATTGATGACCTTTAAAGTCCCCTTTCTGCTTGTTTCTCGCCTTTATTTTGCCTCTTTCTCCTCGTTTCTCACCTTTATTTTGCCTCTTCCTTCTCATTTTACAACTTTATTTTGCCTCATTCTGCTTGCTTCTGACTTTATGTTGCCTCCTTCTGCTATTCTCTGTCCTTTATTTTGCCTCTTTCTGCTCATTTCTGAACTTTATTTTGCTTCTTTCTGCTTGTTGCTGACCTGCTTTGAACTCTTTCTGCTTGTTTATCACCTTTATGTTGTCTCTTTCTGATCATTTCTAACCTTTATTCTGCCTCTTACTGCTCTTTTATCACCTTATTTTGCCTCTTTTTGCTCATCATTGACCCTTAGTTTGCCCTTTTTTGCTCATTTTCCACCTTTATGTTGCCTCTTTCTGCTAGTTTCTGACCTTTAATCTGCCACTTTCTGCTAGATTTTTGCCTCTGATCACTTCTGACCTCTATTCTGACTCTTTCTGCTCGTTTCTCACCTTTATCATGTCTCTTTCTGCTTGTTGCTGACCTTTATTATACCTCTTTCTGCTTGTTTTTTACCTTTATTTTGCATCTTTCTGCTCGTTTCTCAACTCATGCACTCATTCACAGACCCACTCAGAGACTTATGCACTTACTCACATACCCACTCATAAACTCATGCCCCCACTCCTAAACCCACACAGACACTCATGTAACCACTCACAAACCCACACACCCACTCTCAGACCCACTCATGGACTCAAGCACTCATTCACAGACCCACTCAGAGACTCACAACCTCACAGACCCACTAAGAGACTCATGCACTCACTCACATAATCACTCATAGACTCCAGGACTCATGTACACACCTACACACAGACTCATATACTCACTCACAGACCCACTCACAGACTCGCACACCCACTCATTTACTCACCCTTAGACTCATATACCCATTACTGACCCACTCAGACACTTAAGCACTCTCTCACAGATTGACTCATACAGTTATAGAAGCACTTCCAAATCTACTCTGACACTCTAAGACCCACTCACAGACCATTGTAGACACTCACACATAAGACACCCACTCAGACAATCATGCACCCACTCAGACAGCCACTCACACCCAGAGAGACACTTATGCAGCCACTCATACCCACTGGGACACTCATACACTCACTGACAGACCCACTCAGACACTTTTCTACCCACTCATGGACCTACTGAGGCACTCATGCCCTCAAAAACACACACTCACTGTCACAAGCTACTAGTTACAGTAGGGAATATTTGTTTTTATACAAATCTTTAAAATTCACTAAAAAGTCAAATAATATAGGGATGTTTTAGTTAGGAAATACCAATAAAAAACTTAGAAAGTCAATATAAAACTAAAGGTCAGAGGAACATCTTAGTTAGGAACTTTTTCTTAAAAACCTTAGAAATTTACTGAGAAAAAACAGAGGTTACAGGGACGTTATAATTAGGCTCCGATTTCACTCATACAAAACCATGGAAAATCAGCAGTTATAGTTACCTCAGCTAACTATAACTTATGCCTCCACAATATACTGCTTATGACCTCATTTATAACACAACTCATGACATGGTCAGTGACATTACTGATGACATCTCAAATGACATCATATAGTAAGTGTGTTTTGAAAAAGATTCTGAGATTTAAAGATATATTCTAAGCTACTGCATAAGTTAAATTCTTCTTCTTTTTGTACTGAAGTGAAGTGTTCTTCTGATCGGCATCATTTTTACCGGGACTCCATTGCTTTTTCATTGCCATCTCGTGTCAAACACTTCCAGACGACCCACCTGGTCATTTCTGCTGATGCCTGAGGAAATTCTAACTGACACGACAAAAACTATCTTGCAGCCTGCATTTCTGCCCAGGAACTGTTGCACACCCAA
Organism: Lissotriton vulgaris; assembly: GCF_964263255.1. NCBI lineage: Eukaryota > Metazoa > Chordata > Amphibia > Caudata > Salamandridae > Lissotriton > Lissotriton vulgaris. The sequence goes on from NC_141687.1 coordinate 916,171,285, forward strand.
CCCCCCTGTTCTTTGCAGTTCAACTAAAAACCACGAGACACTCACACCCTGAGTAAATTATTTGTTTTCCATCTCCTGCTCCCAGTCTGGTAAACATCCTTGACACAATGATCAGGTTATCTGGACAATGGTCTTACTGCTGGGCCTTGATCAGGGGGATTAAACAATGACTTGAAAGACCAGGCTTTGATCAAGGCAATTAAACAATGACCTGAAAGAGTGAGCCTTGATCAAAGCAGAGTAAACAATGATTTGTGTACCAAGCCTTGACCAGGTCACCATCTACAAACATCATCTGGATCTGGTTATCAACTGCAAACACTGCCCTGATTAAACAATGAACTAACAGACAAAAGACTGGGATGAAAAAGTATAAAAGGCTTGTAAGCTACAGAGTGAAGCAGCAGCCTCCTCTGTTTTTTCTCTGACTAGCTTGGGACTCTGTTCCATAGCCCGGGCTATTGAATAAATCTTGGTTCCTCCTGCAGACGAAGGCTCCTGTGTCTCCTTTTACTAAGTATGGATGGTATGGAAGACTTGGGTGGTTCCCCCACTGCCGAGACCCAGTAAGTGGGTTTAACCAGTTCTTCAAATGGCGCCTGAACAGGGACTCCATGAGCACGAAGGTCAAGCCCGGTGGATGTGAGGAGGTGCATGGAGAGACTCCGACGGAGGTACCCTACCCAAGGTATTCTTGAAATCCGGTAAGCTGAACGACTCACCCGCTGTTCCTCCCCACCCGGTCTGGGCCACTTGACCGCATTCTCGCTGGAGTCCCCTAGCAAATAATTTTTGGAGCAGGACACAGCCCTACGTCTGCAGAAGAGAGCTAGCCCTGTAAGGTAAGGGTGGGCTGATCACCCAACAAGTCTGTATGATTCTGTTATTGACTTTCGCAAAAGCCAAGCTGGTATTGACTTTTGCCAAAACTAAGCAAGCGAGGTGAATTTTTAAAAACCCACTTGTGTCTGTTCTGTATGATTCTGCTGTTATTGACTTTTGCAAAAGCCAAGCAAGCGAGGTGAGTTTTAAGACCCGCTTGTGTCTGTTAGCCGTTTTCAAGCATGCCAGTCAGTAGTAAGTTCAAGAGATTATGTTGCTGTATGTGCACGCCGGACTCCCAGCTGGAGGCGGCTTGTCCGCTTCCTCCAGAAGGGACCCTTGGCCATACGATGTATGTTAAACATGGCCCTTCTGCCATAATGTTTTCCTCATTCTGGGTAAAATATACAAAACAAAGCAATGCAGAATTACAGTGGCCACTTTATGGCTCCTTTATTTCCCAAGTTCTCGCCAACTTAAAGGAACAATTAATGAAAAGAAAAATGCACCCGATTTTGAGGAAAGAGATAGAGCAGAGAGCTAGAAAGCAGAAGGATCAAGACAGAAAACAGTAACGTATGTCAATGGCCGACCACGCCAGAGAAAATTTACAAAATCAAATGACAAAGTCAGTAGAAATTGCCAATAGGTAGCATGGGGCCCGGGTACAAAAATGTTATCTAGCTCGTTAGGAGAAAGGAAAGGGCCATATGAAAGGGGGAGAAGAAGGTGATTCTTTGCTTGATACCATGCTACAAAGCCCTCCTGCATAAGCCCCATTGTACCCTGCCCTGATGCCTCACACCTTGCATGTCCTGCCGCCACAGCCCACTCCTACCCCCACTGCCCCTCTTACTGTTCTCCCTGTCACACCATTCCTCGTGACTTTTCATATGACACAGACCACGCCCGCTAGCCCTGTGGCTTTACCCCTACATCTGCTCAACCCTTGTGGCTGTACCCCTACACGTCCTTTTCCTGCTTTCCGTGGTCTACAGTTAAGCAGGATTTATATAAATTATTGAATTCCCCCCGACTGGCCTCCTTGCGCTCTGCAGTCCGCTTTTCGTCCCTTCAAGAAAATGACCTACAGAAGCAACAGTGTGAATGTTGGATAAATAACGGGAATATTTATGTCTTTAAAGAAATATGGTCCACTTTTTCCCAGTGGACGATTATGGAACAGACCACCTGGGCTAAATATATGTGTACCCTGGTCATGCAAAGACTTGAGAATGCACTTATGCAGATACCCACCGGATTAATGGACCTTAGGTCACAAATAAAAATAGGTGATGATCAGGGAAAGGGGTTGTTTGGCACTATGTCTGCTTTAATGGCTTACCGTGATATGACCGCTTTTCCCAACACCCCCCTAGAAACAGCTATGCCAATGAGAGAGGCGGCCCCTGTCTTTGTTAACGCACTTACCAATGCCCAAAATAATGGTTGAGGGGCTGTTGAGGCACACTGGCGCAGGCTTTGGGTTCATGTTCCTTGGAAAAGGTAAGAAGTAATGCAGTTAAAAGGACAATTACCAGATCCCTGGAAGAATCCGGCTGCCTTTTACAGATAATTAGGTCAGATTATATCTGCAGGTACTCTCGTTCTTGAGGATATAGATCTCCTTTTTGGTGCAGTTGTCCCCACTGAAATTTGGAACAAAATTCGACATACTGACCATGAAGCGGCGTTGGGATGTAAATGGGCAGACCTGAACTCTATAGAAGGAGCAATGGTAGGAGGGACTAAACCAGAAGCTGCCATTCTGACTTTGCCCGGAAAAATAATAACGTTTATGAAAACACTTTTGCCGGAAACTGTCATTAACTGGGATAAAATAAACGCCTGTAGGCAGCGTAAAGATGAGAATGTGGCTGACTTATTTACCCGTTTTGAGACAGAATACCAGGGACATAGTGGTTTGGACCCCCGCACCCTAGGTTCTGGCCCAGTGTATGTCGATATGTTTGTCAGCAACTTGCTTTCCACCAGGCTTAAGAAAGTTGAAAGTACGTGGTCTACCCAAGCTATGACTGGTATCTTGGCTATGGCACAATATCATGAGAATAGGGAGAATGAGGATAGAGACAAAGAATACAAAACAATAATAGCTAAGAGTTCATAAGAGCTCAAATTGCACTAAAGGGCTGGTGAATTGCATTGGGAAGGTTTGATTCACCTAGGCTTGGTCACAATGCACACAAAAATGCTTCTCTTCAGTTGTTCCCATGGGGCACAGGGTCAGAGCTGATTTGCATATCGCCATTGTCTAACCCAGGTTGGTGTGGAGTGCAAAAAAACGATGGATTAGGACCCAGATCTTTTGACTGGGTTGAATGTGTGACATTGATCCTCATTCGGTCCATCACCTGTTGTTTTTGCAAATCCGCTATAAGTGTACTGGGGATACCCAGACGTGGGTCCCAGACACTCCACACCACTGGAGTCAAGCTGGCCGGGCTGATGAGAGGTGTTACCTCGAAACCGGTCCGGTCCTCGGATGCTTGATTCCGTTCTGGGAAGGACATGGCTTTTGTAGTTCGGACTGGACTGTTCCCATGGGGCACAGGGTCAGAGCTGATTTGCATATCGCCATTGTCTAACCCAGGGTGGTGTGGAGTGCAAAAAAACAATGGATTAGGACCCAGATCTTTTGACTGGGTTGAATGTGTGACATTGATCCTCATTCGGTCCATCACCTGTTGTTTTTGCAAATCCGCTATAGGTGTACTGGGGATACCCAGACGTGGGTCCCAGGCACTCCACACCACTGGAGTCAAGCTAGCCGGGCTGATGAGAGGTGTTACCTCGAAACCGGTCCGGTCCTCGGATGCTTGATTCCGTTCTGGGAAGGACATGGCTTTTGTAGTTCGGACTGGACTGTTCCCATGGGGCACAGGGTCAGAGCTGATTTGCATATCGCCATTGTCTAACCCAGGGTGGTGTGGAGTGCAAAAAAACGATGGATTAGGACCCAGATCTTTTGACTGGGTTGAATGTGTGACATTGATCCTCATTCGGTCCATCACCTGTTGTTTTTGCAAATCCGCTATAAGTGTACTGGGGATACCCAGACGTGGGTCCCAGGCACTCCACACCACTGGAGTCAAGCTAGCCGGGCTGATGAGAGGTGTTACCTCGAAACCGGTCGGGTCCTCGGATGCTTGATTCCGTTCTGGGAAGGACATGGCTTTTGTAGTTCGGACTGATTTGCATATCGCCATTGTCTAACTCAGGGTGGTGTGGAGTGCAAAAAAACGATGGATTAGGACCCAGATCTTTTGACTGGGTTGAATGTGTGACATTGATCCTCATTCGGTCCATCACCTGTTGTTTTTGCTTCTCTTCAGTTGTAGCCAAAAACGTTTTTTTAACGTCTCAACTGGATCGATCAGTTTTAAAAAGTGATCCCATATTTTGTTATTTTATGTTGGAACAGATATGGTTATTGTGATGTAGATGTATCAAATATAAATAATGCTACAGGGAATTGTGATTTTCGTCAACTCATTTTTAAACTGCTGCTATGGATAATAAAAGTCAATATTTTCTCACTGAGTTGAACTTTTGTCTTCCTTTAGAGTTTTAAACTTAGGGCACTTTATTGGAGCGACATGTCTTTGTTCATAAAATGTTTTATACTTTGTGCAAAAATACGAAATAGAATTATCATTTGTATCTGTGTGGACAGAAACCATGACTACATGACGGGAGTGGTAGAATGAAAGCCTTTTTAGTGCAACACGTCGTTGCAGTGTATTTGTTTTGATTCATAGCAAACTGAAAACAACATCCTATAGATAAAAAAAATATGTTTAGAAAATTAGGGGAAAAAATTAGCAAGGAACCTCGTTAATATTATCGCTGTTTTATCAGCAGGAAACTGCCGATAAAATGGCAATAATGGGCTTGCTAATATGCGTTATAGAATTCCTGTAGAATCCCAGGTTAGATGTGCAGGACATCTAACCTGGGATTCTATAGGAATTCTATAACGCATTTTAGCATTTTCCTGCCGATAAAACAGCAATAATTTTAAGGAGGTTCCTTGCTAATATGTCCCTTAGCACTTTAGGACTCGCATTGAATCTAAATGTATTAGATAGATTACTAATACTAGTATCTGTTTATACAAATGTCTTCGCCAAAAGATATTGGGCCTCATTTAGGAGCCCTTGCATCACTTTTACGCCGCCGGTGTGTCACTTTTTGTGGCGCACCAGTGGCATAAAAAATGCGGCTTGTTGCGCCATATTTACAAAGTGACGCATCTAGGTAGATGCGTCACTTTGTAAACCCCTGTGCCACATTATACCTGCGCCAGGTTTAATGTATGCAAGGGGGGCGTATTGGCGCAAGAAAGGGTCGTAGAAGTGACGCAGTGAAATCTAGGACGCCGTTGCGTCAAAATCTTGCGCCTGCCTCACAGAATGTGTAAGGCTGATGCAGGCCCTTTCACATGGGGCTTGCCGGTATGCAACGTTTACAACAAAATTTTTACAACGCACTACCATTACAACGCAGGCATTACCACGCATACCATTTCAACGCATTGCGCTGGGGGGCGCTCTAGGATAGGGAATACGTTTAATTTTCTATCCAACACCTTCCCTAGTGTCCACGGGGACTGGAGTTGGAATCGAAAATCATACTTACCCTTATCCAGCACCTCTAAGCGCTATGCGTTGTAACGGTATTTGTTGTAAATACCGCGTTGTAAAGGTATGCGTGGTAAAAGTATGCGTTGTAACGTCATACATCCGGCTAGCCCCATGTGAAAAAACACATTGCTGGAGTTGCGTCACTTTTGTGACACACTCCAGCAATGCGTCACTTTTGCGCTTACAGATACGTCAGAAATACTGACGTATCTGTAACTCCTTGCGACATGATGCGTCATAATGTAAATATGATGCATCATTGGTGTCGCAAGGAGGGCGCAATGAAAAGTGACGCATCGCTGTTTTCACGCAGCGATAGTCACTTTTCATAAATGAGGCCCATTGATTCCTTTGAGCTGAGTGTTGATACCACTTGTTTTGCAAAGTACTCTGGGGCAGATTTACAAGCCCCTTGCACCACTTTTGCGTCACTTTTCCCATGTTAAAAGTGACACAAAAGTGGCCCAAGGGGCTGGTAAATCTGCCCCTTTAAATCTTAAAAGGAAACTAATTCCTACATCAGCACCTATTACTGATTCTTTTTTTATAAAAAAAAATAACTTTTTATGAAATTGAACATACTCCTTCCGATTCACTTCAATCTGTGGTATACAAAAACCATGATAGAGTCTCATTACTCTGCATTTTATTATAACGTGTTTTATTGCATTCAACTCCTGAAAACGAAACAACATAAAGTTCTCGAGCAGTTTGCAGTAGAAGGTTTCTGAAAATACTTAGAAGGGAAAGATTAAATGTAATAGTCGAATAATATCCTTGAATGTAATCCCTAACTGTAACAGTTGGATATAATCCTTCAAATTAATAGTTGAATGCAACTATTGCCTTTAAGGAAGGGATTAAATGTAATAATTGCCTATATCACTTACACATTTCAACATGAGTTAATAATAGAAAAAATATCAGCCAAGGCTCATAGTTTCATCTCAGCATCCCCACTGTTTCAATTTCCTGAAATATAATGAGCAATAGAATAACCATTAAATACTACTCTGTATTCCAGAGTAAGCTATCTTTCCCTCTATAATCGTGATACTTACAAATCTTTTCTTAACCTTGAATAAAAAGTTCAGATAAATATAAAAAAAAGCACTCTTGACAGCCAATATCAACTGCTATATAAACTGTAAAAAAAACGTGAAAGCAAACATGGACTATGTTCTTGAAGCCTCGTAGTGGAACAAATGGTTTTAACATCTTGAGTACTCTCAGCTGGAAGCAAGCACTTCTTTTTGGTACTTTGGTGTGGGCGTCCAGGTAGACGTTTTTGTCTAGAGTGATCCTTGAGCACTTGGGGGAGTCGATGACTATAGGTTTGGGTTTGAGTGTATCCAAGTGGTTCAGCCAGTCAAATATATGCAAGGAGCCTTGAGGGGGTAGAGCAGTAATTCTGTCTTCATGGTGTTTAGTTTGAGGTGGTTATTGTTAATCCATGTATGGACCATGGCCAGAGTGTTGTTGAAGTGTTAATTGTCTTTAAGGGAGGGGATTTGCAGGTACTGTTATGTATCGCCTGCGTACATGAGATATGCAAGCTTGGAGTATTAAGGGATTTCGGTCAGTGGTTCCATGTATATGTTGAGTTGGGGGAAAGGCTGAATCCTTGAGTCTAAATAGGGATATCTGTGATCTAAAGTTCTCTAGGTTGAATGTTGTGACTGATTATTCAGGTCAGCCAGACCAATTCTGTGTTTTAGTTTCTTCATGAGTGTAGAGGGATTGACTGCATTGAAGGAAAAAGATAAGTCGAGGAGAATCAGAAGTAGGAGTTATTTTTGTCTTAGATTTTAAATGTGTCATCTATGATATGTGTTATTGGTGTTTCTGTGCTGATGCCTGATCTGAGTCCAGAGTGGAAGTTATCGAGTGTGGGGTATTCTTCAATGTGTTGTCAGAGTTAGTTGAGTATGCCTTTTTCCATGAACTTCACCAGGAAGGGGTTGTCACTGGATGAAAGATGTTTAGGTCAGTAATTAGGGTGACCAGATTCTCAAAACAAAAAACGGGGACAGGTCATAGACATAGAAGTAGGACTACAGTTTGTAGTAACCTTCGACATAAAAGTAGGACTATTTGACAGCTGCCATAGACATAGAAAAAAGACTACAATGACAGCTCCCTACACAGACCGAAATGAAGCATTAAAGAGAACAAATCCGAGGTCTTTTATTGGCACCCCTCTCCTTCATGCAGCTGCATTAGTACTTTTTATTACATTTACACTTTTAAGGACTATAGCATGCTCAAATGGAACAATGAAATACAGGGACATTTCTGTGTTTAAACACTGTTTGAAAACAGGGACATTTGAGTCACTTGGAGAAAAGTGTTGGGACACGGGGACACTTCCCCAAACACGGGGACCGTCCTTGGAAAATGGGGACGTCTGTTCACCCTAGGTCAGATGGTTCAATGTAGAATTTTTTTAGAGCGTTGTCACTTGTCCTTTCTTCAGACAGTCCAGTATTATGCATTGTGCCATGAAGGCATTTACAGTATCTGTCCAGAGAGATGCGAGGAAGGGACTGAGTGAGGCCTGCGGGTATCGTGTCGGCGATGTGTGTTGTGTGTTGAGGGCCCTTATGACATTTCTGATTTCTGCTTCTTCAACATTTTAAATTCACAAATAGTATGCATTATTCTTTTTCTCAAATTGGCATCTATTCAATGGTAGGTTCCAACCAACATGTAATTACTGGGTTTACTGATAAGTTTATCAGAAATCCTACTTCCTGGCCCCTCTCCTATGGTATACTGTAGAGTATTGAGACCTAATCTGAAGAAACACAGGATCTTTAGATCATTAGGACTTCATGGTACTCAAACAGTAGACAGAGGGATAGCACATGTAGAAGATGGAAGAAGAACGTCTTTGGCTTTCAAGCAGTAATGTTTTCATGCAAGTATCAGAGATGGGCTTGCATGAAGACTCCACATAGATAATACCTCGGGCCTGAATAATCAGACTCAAATAAATAACTATAATGTCCATAGTAATCTTTATAATTTTATCTTTTAACATTGTGAGGACTCAATAGGCAGGGTGGTCATCATTTTAGTTTGAGGTCTTTTTAAATCAATATCTAATTCAGGAAAATCATGAGACTTTAAATTGATCAAAAATGAGCTCAAGGAAAGTCACAGACCAAAGAGCCAAATTGCCCAATACCCCACATTGCTACCTTCTAGTTATTGGTTTTTATTGAAGATTGTCATGAAGATAACACAAGGACTGACTTAGCTTCTGGATTGGATGTCTATCTTTTTGCCTTGTAGTGGTCGACCTCACACTTCTTAGTTCTAGCTTATTTGAAGGGAGCATGGCAGACATAGGAAGGTAACAACAAGCAGACATGGTAGTGATGCAAGACAACAGACATAGAGTCCCTAGATACCCTCTTTTAATTGATGTACAATATTTTTCAAGCACTAATTTAACTGTGCCCGACATGTTTTAAAGATACTACGCATTTTACCTAGAGACTTAAGAATTTGTGGCATAGTAGCTTGGGCTGCTGACTATGCCCAATGGGGACCTAGGTTCAAATACTGACCTTGAGGCTAGTCTCAACCTCGTGTGGTTCTAAACAAGTCAGTTAAACTCCCTGTGCATAAAATGTATCTGTATAATCCCTGCTTGACATACAGCATCTACATCACCTCATGTGATATACAGTGCTCCATTGCTTCGCTGCTAGGTTTTCCCATATAGATACCAAAATATACACACTAAAGATCCATAACTATGCCATGCTGTAAATTTGCCAACTTGCATAAGAAATACTGAATATCCAATGTATGTATTTTTAGAGTGGACTGCTGCAAGTGCTTCCTTGCAGAAGAAATTCTCATTTTGACATGCATTTTTTTAAGCAGACCAACATAGGGCGTCATCTACAAAGGTTTTGGCACAAGGCAGCGGTGCAAGGAATCTTGCTGCGCTGCTCTGAATTAAAATAAGAGGGCAGGGATGTGCTGTATCTATGAGTTACAACACATTCCTGTTATTTTCCCCTGTGCAGGTACACAATGGGCTGCCATGGTGCAAGGGTGTCGTTGCTGTAGGAATGATTGTATTAGTGCAGGGAAGGGATACCTTCCTGCACAAAAACAATCACAAGAGGTGTTTTCTTCTTTTTATGTGTGCTGCAGCACACATATTTTGCAGCACACATAAAAAGAGGAAAGAATCAATCAATCAATCAGGAGTTTGTTAAAGCGCAACTACTCACCCGTAAGGGTCTCAAGGCGCTAGGGGTGGGGGGGGGTGCAGGTTCCATTCCATCAAGGAGGGGGTCTGTCGAAGAGCCAGGTTTTGAGGTTTCTTGCGAAGATGGGGAGCGATGTTGTCTGTCTGAGGTGGAGCGGAAGGGCGTTCCATGCTTTGGCAGCGAGGAAGGAGAAGGAGCGGCCTCCCGATCTGGTCTTTCTGGTGCGGGGGACCTCGGCGTAGGAGAGCTGGGCTGATCGTAGGGTCCTTTGGGGTGCGTGGAATTTGAGCCGGCTGTTCAGGTATGCTGGTCCGGTGCCGTGGAGGGCCTTGTGTGCATGGGTGAGCATCTTAAAGGTGATTCTCGCCTCGACGGGGAGCCAGTGGAGTGTGCGCAGGTGCTGGGAGATGTGGCAGTGTTTTGGCAGGTTGAGGACCAGTCTTGCTGCGGCGTTCTGGATGTTCTGTAGCTTGCGGATGAGGTTTTTGTTTATTCCGGCGTAGAGTGCGTTGCCGTAGTTGAGTCTGCGGTGACCAGGGCGTGAGTGCCTGTCTTTCGGTGTTTGAGGGGGATCCATTTGAAGGTCTTACGAAGGAGGCGGAGGGAGTGGAAGCAGGAAGATGAGACAGAGTTGATCTGGTGGTCCATTTTGAGCTCGGAGTCCAGGATGATTCCCAGGTTGCGTGCGTGGTCTGTGGGGGTTGGCGGTTTTCCGAGGGCGGTGGGCCACCAGGTGTCGCTCCAGGCGTCGGGGTTTGGGCCCATGATGAGTACTTCTGTTTTGTTGGTGTTTAGTTGTAGGCAGCTGTTTTTCATCCATTTGGTGATGGATTCCATGCCTTCTCGAAAGTTGCGTCTGGCGGTGTAGGGCTCGTTGGATAGGGAGAGGATTATCTGGGTGTCGTCTGCGTATGACACGATGTTGAGTCCGTAGGTTCTGACGATGGGGGCAAGTGGAGCAATGGAGACGTTGAAGAGCGTTGGGCTGAGGGCGGAGCCCTGGGGGACTCCGCAGGTGGTAGGTGTGGGATCTGAGAGGAAAGGGGGGAGTCTGACCCGTTGCGTCCTGCCGGAGAGGAAGGAGCAGATCCAGTCGAGGGCCTTGTCCTGGATTCCTGCGTCGTAGAGTCTGCGTATTAGGGTGCGGTGGGAGACTGTGAACAAGGAGAAATAAGGATATTTCTACTTGGTGCTCCTCTCTAATGCATTTTCAGGTTTACAATTCTTCGTTAAGCTGGGAATTCTTCAGATTCCATGGGTGTTGTCTGGGGACACCTGTAGCAACACCCATGGAACGCTCCTTTCATGCAGTATTCTGCCTAAAAGGGGCATATATTTGCAAGGCCATGAAAAGCCATGCAAAGTGACTTTGTATGGCCTTGTAAATACGCTGCTGCATATTTTGCCACCAGAGCACCAAAAAGTGTTGCCTGGCTCTGCAAAACTGCAGCTAGTGGCCTCGTAAATGAGGACCTCAGTTCTTAGGCCTAAACGTCAATTCAACTATGCTAGTGTATTTGTGTATGAACTGAAATCTTAACAAAACAACTAGCAGTATCAGCTTAATGTTGAATGTGCTCGAGCTAGTGACATTTTAGAGCATTGCGTTTCTACAGTTACATGAATATGGAATTTGTATTTCTCTATACATGAAAGCATTAGATTCATTATAATTTTTGGTTCTAAATAGCTTTCATTTACTTTGCCTTCACAGAACTTTACATCTGAATGCGTGTCTGGTGAATGACACTCAACACAAAGAAACAGATTGTAACTCTTTATTGTCGATAGAGCTCTTACTGGTTGAGCACAAAAATATACTTGCGATGTAACCAGCTCGTTGATTTGAAAAGTATAATTTTCAATGCTGTCGTTTGTGCAGCAGACAACAGAGGGCCTGATTTTCAAACATGGAATACTTCACTGATCCTCATGCCATGACTCGTGAACAATCTCTCCAGGATGAAAATATACAAAAATATCTAAGTGATTTGATGTATGTAAGTATGTGATACATTGAGGGACTGATACACAAAGGCTTTTTGCAGTAAATAAAGCAGTACTCCTTTTGCACTTTTTTACATACTCTTACATGATACTACTATAGATTGACCCAAAACATCTAAAATATTAATGAAGTGGGAAAATTCTGGAAATATTCATAAACAATAAGTATACGATAGAAATTACTCCATACCTTTTTACACTTATGGTCACAAAGCATTGATCAATTATGAATACCAAATTGGGGTGGCAACTGAATACATAGTTATATTGGCTTATACCCAATTGTCATTTTTAATTTATATATAAGTACCTCTTAACATTCACCACATGTGCCCAGGGCCATTTATTTAAATGCAACGAGTGGACCAGTACTACTAATTGTGCCACCCAATTAAGTAGCCCTTTAACCATTGGTCAAGCCTGCCATTGCAGAACCCGTGTGTGCAGTTTTAAACTGTTATTTCGACCTGACAAAATAAACCTTTTTTCAGGCTTAAACCTTCTTTTTTAAGACATATAGGACAACCCAGAGGGCAGGGTGCAATGTTTGTAAAAGGCAGGACTTGTACTATTAAGCTTTGCATGTCCTGGTAGTGAAAAACTCTTAAACTTGTTTTTTACTGCTGCAAGGCCTATATCTCCTATGGGATAACATTGGGATCCCAGCCTCACCTACACTTGAATAGGATGTGTCCTGTCTCCTCCCAAAGGGCTGCATCCCCACTGTTGTTAGTCTGGAGCAGGACAGGGAAGACAGGGCTTCCGTTCACTTCCAATGCATGCCTCTAGAGGCATCTCGCCACTCCAAAGGCACAGCTGCATATAAAAAGGAACACAGACACAACCACTTCAGTACTCTTCTGGATCTGTGGATACTCTGCCAGGAAGAAGGACTGGGATGCTGTTGAAGGACTGCCACTCTTCTAGACTGCACTCTGCTGGACTCCCGTTTTGTTGTCCTGCTCTGCTGCCTTCTGGCCTGGGTTGGAAGGACTGGACCTGTATCTCTTGAACCCAGATACCAGAGTGATTCTATTGTCTAGTTAGCCTGCCTACTGATCTGAAGCATCAGGGACATAACAGGGTTCCATCCTATTGCACCTGGACTCAGCAATCTGTGAGTTTACTTTGCCAAGTGGTGCCACCTCAGTCCTGGAACCTTATAGATGGGCCTAAGGTGCTTGCTAGCAGAACCAACAATTCTTCTCTGCTTAGTGACACATCTCGGGTAGAACCGACATATCTCTTTGGCTGAGCAGATCATCCCCGAGCAGAACCAACACTTCTCTGCTGCTGCTTGGATTGGACCAGGCACAAAAGACCCGCATTGTAGCCCTGCAAGTCCTAAGAACCAAGGCATTAATAAAATGGAGAGGTGCATCGACAGCCCAGATCCTCACATCCCTCATTGATGGCAGCCTGGACGATGGACTCCACATCACAGCCTACCAGCTCCTCTGAATTGACATATCACCGTCCCCATCTCCATCCTACATAACCAGATATCCCCAATAGTGCGTTGTACTTATTGGCACTATTTTACTAAAAACCTTGAAATTCAAAATCCACTGTTCTACTAATTGGATTTTGATCATTTTGGTCTTGCTTGATTTATTAAAACTTAGTCTATGTTTCTAAATCTGTTCTGGTCTGCCTTTGTGGTGTGTTGTCACTGTTTTCTTGTTTAAAGTATTGCACAAATACTTTGCACATTGACTCTGAATTAAGCCTGACTTCTCTGTGCCAAGCTACAGAGGGGGTGAGCACAGGTTCATTTGGGGGTTGCTTGTGATTTACCCTGCACAGTTTGTGGATGCTGCTTGACCAGGGCATATACTACAGTCAACGTACAACCCAATTACTTTCAGTCAACCATGGGGAATTTTGAAGTGGGCAAGATTGTTGTGGCAAGATAGAGTCTCCGTGTACAAGAGAGGAAGAAGTGCAGGGATGGTGACACACGTGCACAAAAGCAAAAAAAACTGAATGAGAGGTGTACAATTAGAATGCAAACATCACCTCAAAACCAAACTACTTGCTGTTGGGTGGTGTTAGCATTTCACCAACTACAAGGTCCCTTTGACGTCTGATTGGGTTGGAATTACACGATCTGTGAGATACATGGGCATGTACCTCTGAGATTTCAGCTGCTTGGAGTGAGATAAATCTGTAGTCCAAGTTTTAGTCCTTATTACTGCTGTTTATGCTGGGTTGGTGTTTTAGTGAGGTTTTGCTTATGATTTTCACAAACAAAAAGTCAAAATGATTGGCATCATCAAAACTTGGTGAAGTTGTAAATGCATAGCAACTCAACCGAGTTTTGAAGGACATGCTGTTTAGAAGCATTGGAATGCTGGCAATCAAAAACATGTGTGGTAGAGTAGCCTTCCAAGCATACTGAGAGAGAGAGGGAGAGAGAAAGAGAGAGAGAGAGAGAGAGAGAAAGAGAGAGAGAGAGAGAGAAAGACAATTGTTCCAAAAGGTAGGCTGCTGGAAGACCTGTTGTGGAGCAGAAAGACCAATGGTTCACTACCAGAAAGGAAGGACACATAAGCAAGAAAGATCTATCACATATACACTTTGAAATGAAATAAGCAGAATGTATTCGTACTCGGCGTGAAATGTAAGTAGATTGTGACTAGCTCCCCAGGAATACCAGGAATCTTGCCCAAGAACCAAGTTAGAATGAAAGGACTCCGCAACACTGGTAAGATGGAGTTTGCAAGCAGGAAATCAAGTACAAGCAATGCAAATAAAATACAAAGTCCAAAGAGATAGAGACTAAGGAAGAAGAGAGGGTAGAAAAGCAATAAAGGTGCAGTGATCAAGGACTGATTCAAAAACTTAAGAGAAAGAGAAGGGGTCTCGGATCTTCCTAAAACACTTTGCCCTGATGATGTTCTCGTACATTCATCTCAGTCCAGACCGAAATGTTGACAACATAACCCATTTTCCATTTAGTTTCTGTTAAAATGTAATTCAGGAGACTTGTGTAGAACATTCCCCATTCTGTTGATGTATGATGAATGGCCATTTAAGTACTGATGACTAGATAAATATCACTGTTAAGTATGTATTGCTTCTTTCATTAAATACCCTTGAAGAACCTCTCCCTCCATTTGCTTTTTTAGAACCTTTTGTGTGATTTTTATGGTTTCAAAATACAATATAACTGACCCAAGATATACACCCAGTTGTTCTTGATTTATTCTTTATCCCTGTAAGCTAATTGACTAGTGTATCATTTTTATTTAATATGTATGTTCGTCAGGTACATCAAAAAGTAGGTGTTAAGTCTGTTTGAATGCACGGTTAAATATATCCCTTGTTGGTAACATTAACCAACACTTATCTACTCAAAGCCTGCATGGGTATAAAAATACTGAGTCGCTCATGTTGATATATTAACTTTCTAAAAGGGGCATTTTCAAAATTGTAAATTAAAATCCAACTTTACAATTAAAGAGGATTTAACATTACAATTTCTTAGACATTAAGCATGACATCTTTACCTTATCCCAATCAACGTTAGCACTTATTAAATGTAATAAACCAATCCAATGTTTTTCAGTACCACAACATGTAAAACTTAAAAGTACATGTCCAACCTTTTGATAACAATGCACACTGCCCCTCAGGAATATCAATGTATAGCCACTCCAATAATAATATAGTAAAATATTTCTGACAGAATCGCTTCCAGTTCTTTAAAAAAAATACAAATACTTATATGTCCCTTTTGCACGTAAAGGAGAACGAAACATCACTGTAGTTCCAGTGGGAGTCATACTCACTGGACATGTATTGTCATCCTTGCATTCTGTAGTCACCAGTAACATCTTCATGACTGCCAAAGCATGTGGCGATGATAGATGGAACAAGGAGTTTATTCCTACATTCTCCCTCATGTTCAAGTACTATGTGGAGCCATATAGATATATATGTGTGAAAAAATATAAAAAGAGACTGAGAAGGAAAGAGAGAAAGGGAGTTAGATACCATATAGGGCATTGCCGATGTATCAGCTGGCCTCTATAGATGCCACAGCATAGATTAACAGCATAGATAGCATTGATGGTACAGGAAAAAGAATTAGACTTGTAGCGTAGATAATTTGTATAGCAACATACCACAATCGTGATCGCTGGTTAGTAGCGATCAACACCCTGATGAAAAAATGAGTTACATTGTTACAAGTCATTAAAGTTTGCTGTTCATAAACTTAGATCTGAAACAATATAAAAATTAATTAAACACAATTTCAAATGGCAAACAGTGAAACGTTTCATCTGGAAAAGTAGATGACAGAGTCGCAGAATACAGAAAGTGGTTTTACTGGCTCAGGAAGCTAGGCCTGTCTCTTGTATTAACAGCGGATAGTGCTGGATGCCAGAAATATGAATATTTCGCAAAATATAGGCAGTACAGTCTCTGGGTTATCAGCTCCTCAGTCAGGAGAGGTGGTGGGGCGAGCCACAATTTCAATAGGGGTAGATCACTCTCTCGCCCTTAAAATGAAATGCAAGCCCAAAAGCTCACGCCCAACTCTTTCTTGGTCTACTTAGCAAAAGAACTGGATGGAAGACCATCAAAGAAGTAGCAGATCAACAAGCAGCTCTTTTCAGGTTGGTGTAGAGAAGGCATCAAGCGACTGCATCTTCATCTCTTGGCTCCTTCTGATGGTTGCTGACACCCACCATAGAACGATGACAGCAGCTGTGAAGGCCTGTGGAGCTTGTAGTGGGGCTTTAAGGCTTGCTTGACCTTGGAAGAAACAGGCAGCATTTGGCTCCAAGTTCTGGTAGCACTAATACTTGCAGGGTCCATGCAGGTTCTGGGTCCAAAAAAGCACTCAGCAGGATGATTGGAACTCCAGCTCAAGTTCAGGCAGTTGGGCAATACTCGTATTGAATCAGTGGCTCCTTTATTCAAATGGTGTAGCAAATAAGGCTGGGGCAGTTTCCATCTTCAAAGTGAAATATGAGACAATCCTTTCCGCAGATAGTAATGCAATGGTCATTGCACATGGCCAGGTACACATTCTAGGGTGCTGCTTTGGTTGGAAGACTCTTGTATTCGATACAGATATCTTTGGAAATTCAGACGAGCAAGGAAAAATAAGCAGGGAGTGCGATTTTCCTCTTTTAGAAGCATCCATCTCCCTCTTACAACCATCATACTTACCAGAGGCAATGTTTGTTGATAGCTATGGTAACCCCGATCATCAAGCGCACCACTAATGTTTGCAAACCATTTATCAAATGCACATATTCTGATGATTGTGATTCATTTTTGCAAAAGTGTTGGAAGTGTTTGTAAACACCCTAAACACCCTAGGCAAAGAAATCTTTAGAACTATTAGGGCCTGGTCTAGAATCTCAAGTTTCTAAGCTCAATATACACAAGGAATGAAGTAAGCAGCTTCCCTAGGCGAAGATTCTACACCCCAAAAACTATAAATATTCTTACTGCTGTCAAGGCTTGAAACAAAGGGGCTAATCCATTGAAACTACAAGTAATGTTGTGAGAAATTAATGTAATTACCTTTTGGTGATTACATGAGATTTTGGGAAAATTACTTAAAATTTTGCAAAATGCAAATCTAGCATTTAGCGCTATATTTTGATGTGAAATTCATCCTCACTTTTTGATGCAAATACACCTTTTGCGGTAAAACAGTGCTAAAAACACTAGTGTGGTGAACAACAGCCTTTCTTGTTGTCTTCATTTGCGTAGTTCCCAAGCTCCTGCAATAAGATTTTTTTCCTGAATGGACTAGAAATTACATAATGGTTGTGCACTGAACAGAATACGTAAAGCCAGAAATTATGCAGTATTGTTCTGGTTCACACAACCCAACAACAATGCAGGGGGAATAGCAGTCTCTGCATGCATGGCTCACGGGTGGGGGGGGCAGACCCAAGGGGTCCTGCAGGGATGGGGGTCGCGGGGAGGTCACACAGGGGAGTTTAATTAAATAAATGAATTAAAATAATAATTTTAACTTACCTTGAGGTTGGGTCCCGCGTCTTCTCAGCTCCTGCTCTCCGTCCTCTGACGGGAACAGGAAGCAGGCAGCCAGACTCCCTCCCCTAAGCCAATCACAACGCTGCAAGGTCAGGACAGCACCCAGCAGGTGCTTATGGGGTGGGCATGTTCTCCATACAGGCTACATGCAGGCTGCATTGCAGCCAGCATGGAGAAGGGAAAGTGTGCATGACTGGCTTGGGCTTCCCGAGAGGGCCGATCAAACAGTGTTTGCGCACTCAGGAGTGTTCACACCACTCCTCCTCTGCCCTACCCGCCCACCCGCAATGCAAACATGAAATGGTAATAACTTAAAGTTATTACCATTTCATGTTTCTGATTCTCGCACTGAGAGAAAGCAGTGGGGCAAAGCTCCTACGCCATAGCTAAGGAGCCGCCCCTTGAGAACAGTAGACTCTCTCCACGTACAGTGTACCCTAAACTAATGTCCTTGAACCAAGTTAGCAGTTTGAACAGTTACGCTTGATCAGAGGGACCCATAAATGGTTGCTAAAATGCAACAATAAACAATGGAACTTTCATAGACAAAGGAAAATGGCGGAGCCGTCCGAGCTGCACGGGTTGGCATGTTGTCTGGGACTTTTCTCCATTTACACTCCCTACCCTGGCACTAATGTAGCAAACAGTTCCACATGTAAAAGAGGATTTGTCTAAAGCTGCCCAGCCTGGAGGAACATCTCTTTCCGACGTACCTACAAAGATTCAAGTCACTAAATCCAGACGGATTTCTGTTTTTAAATATGATAATCCTGGTCTACTGCACACCTGTTTTGTTGCTTCGATTCATGCATTAAGTTCAAGGCAATGTTTAGATTTGCTGTGCATTATGTTTCATAATGCACCGTAACCGAAAAGAGTCACACACGAGCTGACGCTTTGAATATTTCTCTCAGATTATGCTGTGACTGATGTGAATGTGTCTCCCATAATGTAGCAGCGAGGCGCGCGCTAGATCCTCTTAAAGCTATTCGCATGCGAGGCTGTCAGAGGACATGGAGGACTGTGAAATGGCGGCTCTGCCAAGCCATGGTCACCGACGCCATCTGGATCGGTTCCAGCTGTGCATCTAATAATAAAAAACGAGCTGGGAAGCATGACAAGTGGCAATGTCAGGCCACATAATGCAACTCTTTTTAATGGCTGAAATGAGGTATTCGTAAGATGCAAGCCGAGAAAACAAAGAACTGCAGACTGAATTATTTTGTCGAGCTAAATGCTGAATTGATTGATATCCAAATTTTAACAGTGCCTTCTTTACATATTGTCATTGTTGTGAATTAAAAAAGAAAAAAGTGACAGCTTTTCTAGAGTTATCCACCTGCATATCGTGTTTGCAATGACTCCACCTGCATTAGAACAGCAATCATATATGCTGGCTAAGATCTTCAGATATTCGCACTAAACAAAATACATACAAAAGGCAACTGCTGCAAACGACCCAAAATGCATCTTAAAAACATCAAACAGCTCCTAGAACTGTGAGCACTATAGTGAAAAATCAGTCACTGAATGCATCTGCCAGGGTCTGACTGGGACAGAATATATGCATCAAGAAAAATGACTCACATTAGTGAATTAAAAAGCTAAAAAAGTGGCCCATTTTCGCATGTTGGGGTTGCTTTGAACCTGAAAAGGCATGCTGTGTAAGTGTGTGCAAGGTATATAAGACTGTGTGGATTTGCGCTTGCTGCAGGCAATGCTTAGTTTATTATCGGGAAATCAGAGGAGTAAAAACTGGTCTAGCAGAACAAAAAACAGGCCCAAAAACAGATGGGCTCACACTGACATGTGCAGTAGGTAGCTGGGTTGCCATGGGTCCTAGGGCAAGCAAAGTTCCTGGCCTCCTTCACTAGGGTGATATCCCAGTCTGTCAGCTGCATCCAACACTCCTCAACCTCCTTCGAAAAGTCTGAATCAGCCATATCAAACCTCACTAGTATGCTCATGCACACAATAGTGTATTTCCTCTCCCTGTACTTTATTTCTTAAAGTCAAAGCCAAAACCCTAAAAAGCATTACCAAAGCCTCTAGATCTGGCCCTTGTAAATTGCATGCATATACAGAGATATCATGCAAAGACCCTACACTCCAACTACCTCCCTCAAATAAGCACATCCCTAACGCTGAACTCAAACAAGCGTATGCCTCACTCTGCACTCACACAGGCAAAATTTTCAACCTGTAGACCACTTACCCTGCAATCACAACACACTGCATTCACACAGGCACATCCCTCACTATACACTCACAAAGCATGGTGACTATCCTTCACCCGCACAAACACAATGCTCACACACAGGTACACCAGTCAATAGGAAGGAGAGAGTTTGGACAGATTGTGACAGAGGAGACACAGGGTCATTATCTGGTGCATCTTTCCCTAGTGTACAAAAATCTCGCTTATATTTGACTTATCGGACTATAATGTTTTTCTGTGTAAAATTGGAATCTGGCTCACAAATTGGATGCCGGTACACATGACTTGCTTCTTAGTTCGCTAATGGTATTGTCGTCAGAGTGGAGGGTGGGAGCATAAATGTTTCTCAGGTAATATATAAAAACTTTCCCTTTTAGCAAGAGCCTCTCAATGCAGTGATATATTCTGATGCATCAATGTGAAAAGCTTAACAAATATATATACATTTTTGAATTTTGACGCCACTGTCATATTTTTACATAATATTTTTTTGTACTATTTCCCTGCCAAATGTTCCCATGGCTCAGCTCATGCCTGGGACCTTACAGCCAAGACTGGCTTTTAGTGTCAAGACAGATCCTTTAAACCCATCTCTTCCTGTTAATTTGTTGGCCTGAACATGTCAACAACAGTACTGTGTATAGCAGGTACTTTAGTTCCCCCTCGATCAGTATTTAGCTCTGGGGTGTAACATCTTGTTTTATGAGACTCTGGTTAGTTTTAATGGGTCTCTGACAGACAACTATTTCTACTTCTGGTTTTAATAATGAAGAATTATGCGCTAGCGGCCTGTATTTTGTCAGTAATAATATTAATCATTCTCATATCTGCCTTAAGTAAGTCCATGTTCTTTTACTAACTGCCATCGTCTGCCGTCCACCTGTCAGGATGAATGCACTGATTCGTGTACCTGACTTGTCTTCAGAAGCCACCCAGAAACATGAGCGTAACTTCCTCTTTGACCTCTTCTGATGTCAGGCAGCCAGGTCGAATTGGTGCACTCTGCATTTGCAAAAGTGAGTATATGCACTACTTGGCCTTTCAGTGTACATACAGTGAGTGATCTGCAGTGTCCCCTGAGGGAATCAGATGAAGTTATCAGCAAGCTCCCAGTGCAGTAGTGCTCATGTGGCATCTAGTAGGCAGTGCTGTTGGAAAGATTTTCAGACTGTGGGTGCTTCTATCAATGTTGCATCCCTAAACCTATAGGGACTCTGAAAAATCCAAGCATCACATAAAGAATAAGGGGCCGATTCCGATCCTGGAAAAACGCTGTACAAACCGTGGTATGGAGCGTTTTCTCCATACAACTCGTACTTGTAAGGAGGCCCCTACAACCTAGGAAGTACGATCCGTACAAATAGACGCACTCCATACAAATTGTAAAAAAGACTATACAACTCGTATATACAAGCGATTCCAAATCGGATTGCTCTGTACGCGACTTTTCCATGTATTCCCGGCAGCAGTTTACAACTCGGCAAGTACGATTCATACAAACGGCACTCGGTACGGCTCTTTTTTTACAAGAGCCAAAAAGTGCTGCAAAGGTCTTGTATGCCCCGAAAACAGTACGAGACAGACCCCCCCATGTACGCGTCGTACACCCCATGAATACAGGGGTACTGTGCCTATGTACAGTGCGTACAGATGACACGGAAAGTGGGGTACAGTGCGTACATACGCGATGAAGGGGTACTGGTCGTGTACGCACCGTACAAGCACCATACCCCAAAATCGCCTGTGTACGAACCGTACCCCAAAATCGCGTATGTATGGTGCATAAATGCGTGATTTTGGGGTACGGTGCGTACACAGGCGATTTTGGGGTACGGTGCGTACATACGCGATTTTGGGGTATGGTTCATACATATGCGATTTTGGGGTACGGTGTGTACACAGGCAATTTTGGGGTACAGTGCGTACATATGCGATTTTGGGGTACGGTGCGTACACTGGTGATTTTGGGGTACGGTGCGTACACGGGCGATTTTGGGGTACGGTGCGTACACAGGCAATTTTGGGGTACGGTGCGTACATACACGATTCTGGGGTACGCACCATACACACGCCTCGCATGTTGGGGGACCCCTGTACGCCTCATACCCCTATACGACCCGTACCCCGGTATGAGTCGTACCCCCAGAACGAGTCATACCAGGGTACGAGGCATATAGGGGTTCGCTTCGTTGCCCGGTACGAGTCATTTCCCGTATACAGGCCATTTTCCATACAAATCGTATGCTGACAACCCAGTACGAATCGTGCTTGACGGGTTGGACAGCCTTTTTACAATTTGTATGGTCTTTTTTACAAGTCCGTGTCGTACAGCTTTTCCCGATCCGATTTGTAAGGATCGGGCCGATCTGTATGTATTTTTCCCGTACGAATCGTACTACACGGGTTGGAAGGGACTTGTACAATTTGTATGGAAAAAAATACAAATCCTATTTGTATGGAAAAAAAAATCCAGGATCGGAATTGGGCCCTTAAGTGTCACAAATGAGCCACGGCCATGCAGCAGAAGAGTGGTAACTGGTGTTGCATTTAGGAACACACTGTCATAAATACACCAAGGGGAAAACTGGGAAAGGCTTGGGTCCTGTCACTGACCGGCCTGGACCACTATAATGCAATAAACAAGACAATGGCCGGGCAGTTTGAGTGTGTGCAAAAGTGCGCAGCCTAGTATAATAAATTGCTAGGTTGGACAACCATTTGTGTTGAATCACTTTTTTTGTTTTATAAAATATTTTTAAGCATTTTTTGGCATCAAAGAATACAACACAACATTTACAAAAGATACACAAATACACATTCAGTGAACTGAAAAGAACATATCAAACACAGTATTTTAAACAAGAAAATTGTCACAAATCATTAACATGGACAACTGTGGTAGGCCTCAGGTCAATCAATCGTTGAGGCACCAGTCCTGGATATAGACTGAACAAGTGGACTAACAGATTGAAATAAGCCTACTTGTTATCACCTACACAAGATACACGATAGATTTAACACCAAGTGCTATGGCTAGGAATGACATGGGAACAGATCAATAGTTTACAAGTGTATTGTGTTAATTCCTAGCAAGCCCTAATTATTTGGTATCTTGGAGGTAAAAACGTTGGCGCGTTTCGAACCCAACCACATTTAGCGGGTTCTCCTCAGGACATGGACTGGGGGGTCGTTGTCACTTAATGGTGAGAGGTTCGAATCACTCCCTTAACGGTGCGCAAAGATTGCCGCTAAAAATGAGTGGTGCCGGCCCGTGTCAGTTGTTCATTATGCAGATCTATATAATCTTCGTTTTGAGGCAAATTTGTCCTAAATGCACGCACGTGGAGGCGGCAGCCGCCGCACGGGCTTGTGAGTTCTCTGCAGAGTTTAAAAGACGATGCGGTCCGGCACCCGACGAATTCTGGAGGCAGCTTGTACAAGCTGCCTCCAGAATTCGAAGATTATATAGATCTGCATAATGAACAACTGACACGGGCTGGCACCACTCATTTTTAGCGGCAATCTTTGCGCACCGTTAAGGGAGTGATTCGAACTTCTCACCATTAAGTGACAACGACCCCCCAGTCCATGTCCTGAGGATAACCCGCTAAATGTGGTTGGGTTCGAAACGTGTCGACGTTTTTACCTCCAAGATACCAAATAATTAGGGCTTGCTAGGAATTAACACAATACACTTGTAAACTATTGATCTGTTCCCATGTCATTCCTAGCCATAGCACTTGGTGTTAAATCTATTGTGTATCTTGTGTAGGTGATAACAAGTAGGCTTATTTCAATCTGTTAGTCCACTTGTTCAGTCTATATCCAGGACTGGTGCCTCAACGATTGATTGACCTGAGGCCTACCACAGTTGTCCATGTTAATGATTTGTGACAATTTTCTTGTTTAAAATACTGTGTTTGATATGTTCTTTTCAGTTCACTGAATGTGTATTTGTGTATCTTTTGTAAATGTTGTGTTGTATTCTTTGATGCCAAAAAATGCTTAAAAATATTTTATAAAACAAAAAAAGTGATTCAACACAAATGGTTGCCCAACCTAGCAATTTATTATACTAGGCTGCGCACTTTTGCACACACTCAAACTGCCCGGCCATTGTCTTGTTTATTGCATAAATACACCAAAGCATGGTGGTTTCGTAGCCACTGTCATTTACAGACATCACATTAGACATTGAAATGAACACTAAATCTGCACAGAAAAACAATGTTACTGATAAAGCAATATAGCACATAAACAATAATGTGAGGAAAAGAGGGTTTCAGTAAATATTTGTGATTTGCACATCACCAAGTAAAGTGTATTGATTTGCCTTGACCTTATCAAAATATTTGTTTCCTTCCCACTATAGAATTATAAAAAAGCGCATCATTTATTATTTTCTGTTTATTTATTTTAAAATATGTTTATAGGTATTGATATTTTGTCGTGTGGTAGAAGAAAATGTCATTCTAAAGCCTTTCCTTTCACACCAACAAGATTTTCACATAGTTCACTTTATAAAATCCTTACACTTTCCAGTAAGCTAAAAAAAAAGTAAACTTCAGCCTCCTGAATAAATGAATAAGAATGAATAAATTATTGAAACATTTCAATACGGACGGCTACACCAAAGAGTGTCCTGGTACTTTTAGGTATGCTGCAGGTAAGTAGACTTGTAGTCAATATGCATACACCCCCTTAAAGTCTAAATAAGAATGTTTTCAGCTCCTTTTTAAATCTCACTTCTTCAGGGATCTGTTTAAGATATTCTGGTAGGTTAACCCACATATTCGCTACTTTGACGGAGAAGGAAGAACCACCCCTCTGTTGCTTCTGAAACTGGGGGGGTCGCAATAAGACCCGCTGAGCTAGAGCGCAACAGCCTCCCAGGTCAGTATGACTTGACATGGTCATTAAGATACCTGGGTCCCCTGTTTTAGAGGGCTTAGTGTATACAGGTCAGTGCTTTATGCTTAAATAAGCAGCAAAATATAAGAAAATTAGACTGACAATTTGACCCCTTTCTTTGAACGCACAGCAAATGTGACAAGATAAAAAAACGAAATGTAAAGTCCTATTTGATGCTAGTTTAAATTCAGAACTTCAGCACGGTTATTTAGATGTCCATCAAGAGCTCAATGGGTTTTTGTAGTTGGGCCCTTTCCTTCCTCTGGGTTTCGGTGCATTGCACCGGCTGCCTCCTCGTTGGGCAGTGCCTGATTGCCCTGTCGGCCAGGATAGCCCTGCCCACAGTAACATTAATACTTGACTTTTAATTTATCAGTTACCTGAACCTTAGTGGGTTTTACAATGTGACATGATGAATTATTTTTGCTTGGTGCCTAACTCTTTATTTTATTTTATGTTTGTATTAGTGGTTTTAAATCAGTAGCACCTTTTATTGTATCAGGAAGATTTTCTAATGATCTTTCTGTCCGAAAAATCTTAGCTATTGGATTCCCCCCAGTATGAAGTCATCTGATATTTTATTGATACATTTTGAGTTGTGCATTTTTTCCCATGAGGTCTATGAAAACGTATTGCGGACAATCACAACAATTGCATCACAATACATACATACATACATACATAAGTTTTGGGTTATATATATTGTAGATTGATTTATGCAGCACATTTTTTCCCCTGATGAGGCACTGAAGCCCATTAGCACTTGGGTAGCCGCTCCACCAGGGGAGTGCTTGGTCATGAGAGTAGGGCAGCCTGAGTGGGAAGTACTGATATGTGAGGCCTGAGTGGTGCTCTTCTCTTGGGTCGCTGAGCCTAGGCATGGAGGGTGTGTGCTCGCATTTTACATTGATTCCTGGTGACTCTGCCGGGCTATGATCTTTATGGATCCACCAATGGATGACAGTGGGGCTCTGCATGACATGCACTGGACCCAGGCAGATGTGGTGGGTGGCTTGTTTAACACCTTATCAGTGGCGGCCGGCATGATTCTCGGGTGTTGGGGCAGGGCAGGCGCGGGGGGGGACATGGGGTGTGGGGCGCAAGGTTTCCCAATGTAAAACAAAAAAATGATACACCTACATTGCCGCTAGGTCCCACATCCCTGCTTCTTGCTCCTGCTCTTCTCATGGGACAGGAAGCCAGGAAGAACCGCCAGGCTCCCCTGACTAATCCCAACACTGCAATGCAGCATTGTGATTGGTAGGCACCCAGGTTCCATGGTTTGACACTCATCCAGGGAATGGGGGCCTGGGCATGTTCTCCACGCTGGCTGTAATGCAGCCTGCATGGAGAAAGGGGAAAGAGCGCATGACTGGTTTGGGCAGGCCGAGAGTGCCGACCACACAGTTATTGCACACTTAAGAGTGGGCAAACCACTCCTCCCCTGCCCTGCTCCATGAGCAGAGCAGCTCTGCTCATCTGCACTCCCGCAAAGGAAACTTCTAATGATAATGACCCAAAGTTATTATCATTTTATGTTTCTACTTCTTGCACTGCTTGAAAGCAGTGGGGCGACACTCCTCCCACCATAGCAGAGGAGCCGCCACTGCACCTTATTGGTTGAAGACATTGACCCACGTCTTAAAGGAATACAATATGAAACAATAAAACTTCTTCACATGTTCCTCTGCTTTGCTCCACGGAGTAAACTCACAGATCACTGTTTACCAGAGGTTCCACACAAAAACCTTCAGTTCGTATTACTGTTTTCTAGGGGTCATATTCAGTGCTGCATCAGCTCCACAATCCTCTTTGTGGCCTCATTGAGGAGTTGCATTTTCAGAAAATTGTTGCTTTATTATTGATATTAGGTGATTATGCTGGAACCTTAGGTTTATGGATCGGGCATAGTGAATCAAGGATATGACATTTTCCTAAAACATTAAGGGCCAGATATATCAATCTATTTTATTGTCGCAAACGCTGCGAATCGCTAAAAAACAGCGTTTGCGACTAAAAAATAGGTAAATGGTATGTATCATGCAAAAAGCCTCGCAATATTAAGGAATCGCACATTTTGCGATTCCTTAATATTGCGTAAGCATTTAAGAAATCGCAAATTGCGATTTCTTAAATGCTATGTATGAAGCATTTCATTTTTGCGAATTTTGGCTAAGAAATCGCAAATTACCAACAACTTGTAGTTGGTGGTAATATGCGAATTCTTTTACAAATGCACTTTTTGCAATTTGTAAAGGTGCCATGTGACGCTCATACATGCCCTTAGGGCATGTATGTGCACCATATGCGCACACATGTCATTTTCAGGGGTGCAGCAGGGTGTCCTTGAGACACCCCTGCACCCTTGAAATTATTCTCAATTTGGGATTAGCATATTGCGCATAGAAATGAATGGGAAATTATTCCTTAATTGCGATTAGCAATTTGCTAATCGCAAGTAAGTAATTTTAAGAAATCGCTAAAAAATAGCGAATTTCTACATACATACCATTTTGGCAATTCTAAAATAGCGATTCCTTCAAAATCGCTATTTGAGAATCGCAAAAGTGTATATTGATACATCTGGCCCCAGGTGTGCCAGGGAGTTGCATTGTGTCTAACCTGTTGTATCTTGTCTTACACACACCATTTCTACAAATTGCGACATGGCTAACTCAATACCACAGTTAAAAGCCATAAAGTCCAGCACAGTAGAGATAGTTAAACAGAACTGTCTTATGGAATCAGTTTTGTTGTGTCCAGCGGGAGTAGTACAATGTGATACATGCTAGTTGATTGTTCCCCCATTAAATTACAGCTTCCCATTCACCAACCTCTTTGTTCAGTACTTATTGTATTGTATTTGCATTTATATAGCACGTTCCACTCCTGAAGATGCGTTCAATGACTTTGCAGTGAGTAACACACAACTCTGGCACCCAAGGTTAGTGGTTAGTGGTTAGTCTAGTTCTTATTGGTTATTTTTTGTTATTAGGATTAGTCTGGTGCTCTTATAAAAAATATTCTTAGCATTTACTCCAGTTTCTTGGTAGTAGATTAAACTAACAGGAGTTAGGTGTGATCATTTCGCACAAATACGGATACAATCAAAAAAGAAACACATATATATGAGCCAGAAATGACATGGTGTGAGCAAAACGTTCTCCTTGTCAACCATTTATATATTTATTTGGATAGCTTATGCTGAACTATTAGTACTCCATGCAGGTACTAAGTTTAAATTTAACTAGTCACATAAGCAAGCCTTCATCCCTTTGAATTTGGAAAAATGAGAACTATAAATAATCAATTCGGTATAAATGGCTAATATGAAAATAATAGCATTTTTTCATCGCCTCTCTTCTAAGCAAGGACTGATGAAAGAGCTTAAACCACATGTTCTATTAAAGTCTAGATTTTTGTATTACGGAATTTTCTCACTTTGGGTTCAGCGTTGCAGCTTTATTGGCAGGGGACTTTACACCTCAGATTGGTGCCATCCACTCAAAGAATATTACCACTGTGTGTCACAAACTGGGGAGCAGCTCCGGTGACCCTGGAGATCGAATTGGCTAACTCCAGGGTGCAGTGGTAATGAAATCCCATTCTAGGTGAGACTTTGTACTATCAGTATAATATAGTTTTTTACTGCTACGAGATTGACTGCGAGGCACTGATGAAACCTCCTTAAGGAACCTGTGTTTTGCCATTTTGCTTGCAGTATATGTTTGTATTATCCTGAGATACAACTGAAGGTCACTCAAATAGATCATTACTTTCAAGTACTATTACTATTGAAGAAAATTGTGTGATAGAATACATTACCAGCTGCGATAAGCTATCATAGGAAAGCACACACTTCATTATATGCAATGGGTTGCTGCCCTTTGGGAGCAACGGCACCCTCAGACCTAATAAAATAAGTGGTACACATTTGGTGCAAAAAGTTCTATCTACCCACTGCAAAAATTAATGTGTGCTATAGAGATAATGAAACGTGCAAATGTTTCTTGCTATTTCAAAACTCTTTTCCCAGAAGTACACTTATTTTAAAGACCAATCATTGGATATTAGTCCAGTGGAATATGCTGGCCAAATGATCTTGACTTAACCCCTTTAATGCTCATGACAGAGCCGCTCCGTCATGAGCCTCGGTTGAGCTGTGCTCATGACGGAGCGGTTCCGTCATGGCCCGCTCGGCGCACCTGCGCGGCGCGAATTCCGCGCCTGCGCTGGACAAACCATTGAGCGGACGGGGCCATGACGGAACCGCTCCGTCATGAGCACAGCTCAACCGCGGCTCGTGACGTAGAGGCTCCATCACGAGCATGCGAGTGCCGCTTGGCCCCCCTTAGCGCTGCGGCGGAATTCCCGCCGCAGCAAAGGGGCTAAAGCCTGAGTTCTGACCCAGATTTACTAAGCCTTTGTATTGCCTTTGTGTCGTGCAAGGCGACGCAAGGCTTAAGTAAGATTTACAAAGCCACACAAGGGGTGATTTGGGCAGCCTTGCATGACTTAGTAAAGAAATGCAACTTAACACAGTGGCTTGGGCTGCATTGTGTTACATTTCATAGTGGTAGGCGTTCCATGGGTGGAGCATGGGCGCCCCTATGCAGCCACCCATGGAATGTGATGCAGTCTCAGATTTACCGAAATTAGTAAATCTAGGATTGTGCCAAAATAGTACCTCACTCTGACCCTGGAGTAACAAGGAGAAATATGATCATTTCTCCTTGTTACTTCTTTTTTCCATGAGAGATGCATTTTCCATCATGCACAGAAAGAGGAAATTGTCTCTTAGGATTGTTTATATATAGGACGGCACAACTTCCTGATGTAAACAGTCGTGCACATAACACAGGCATCCTTGCGTCATGTTGCATAGGTTCCATGTGATGGTGCTAGGCAGCGTCAAGTACATCAGCGGAGCAAGAGAGCTGAAGAGCTTGATATCTTATGGGGCTGTTTTGCTCTCTCACGTTGAAGCAAGGCAACACAGCAACTATGCCAGCTGCCGTGCATTGTGTGTATTTTTAGAAAATAGATCTCTCTTTGTTTAAGACCAGGCAAACATTCACAAGTGCATTTTGAAGATTGATTTTGAGAAAATTAACTTACCATCCAATGGATTTGTTAAATCAGCGATTTTACACGTGACTGTAAACACATTAAAATGCAAGCATATGCTGTTGTATTTATATGTAGGCTATGTGTTTTTTTACACTGCTGTTCTTGCCATTTATTTTAAGTCTTGGATCTTTAAGGTCCGTGAAAGTAGGCACATGTCTGCAAATGTTGTGTTTTTCTATTAGCGGCCTCTGTTCAGATGTTGGGAGGTGGCATCTGATATTTCTGAGACTGAAATATGAGTTGAAAATTTCCTGTAGGATACCGGATTTCCCATACACTCCCTAATAATTACTGGAATATTCAGAAGGAGAATGGTCTGACATTTAAAAAAATATGCAGTTATTAACAATCATATATACCAATGCCTATAGAAAAAGATAAAATGTATAAGAATTATCCGTTAAAAAAATCATAAAATCAGAATAGCCATATTCCGAATATCCAAGTGCTTATATGAAGGCAGTGTATGGGTTAAGGATAAGGAAATGTATTGATTGTTGGATTTAATACCTTGTCAACTTGTGCATTTGAGGGGTATCTCTCATAGTGTTTTTTGTTTCTGGGGTAAAAGTTCTGTTTCAGGGGTCCTTCATTTGGAAAGGGGTAGAACTTGTACTCTTTGTCCTAGCCTTAACTTTTACTTGCACAGTGATCCTTAAGAAGGGCTGGGAGGTATTGAGGTAACCTACCACATCAGTGGGAATCTTGAATAGCACTTATAGAATAAGATGTTTGTTTGCTCTGTGCTTAAAGTTCTCCAATTAGCATTTGCCAGATGTTACCCTAGAAGACCTCTATATAGTCCTACAGGGAATTCTGTTCATCCATACCTAGCATGGTTCCAGAGATTTCTGCCTTCCTAAATCTAGTAGATGGACCTTGGTGAGATGGGGGCAAGATGTCATAGCCTCCACTTAACCAGTGGACCATACATAGGGGTTTAAATGACCCTGTATATCATACTATTACACATATCAAAGCTTTGATGCACACAAATAGTTGTCATAGGAGTAATGAAACTTATCACATGTGTTCGTTTAATCAGTCCCATGAAATGTTGAGATCGCTAAATATTTCTATTTTAAAAGAAAACATTGATGACAAGATTGAAGCTATCCACCAGGTTTTGGATGATGAAAAGTGCTGTGGGGACGCAATATTCATGTACACCCTCTCTCTGTACCCAATAGCACCTTGGTACAAGAGATGGTTTGCAGATAGTTGCACAACTTCTTCTGTAATACAGATGGCGCCGGTGCACATTTATCCCCTACTTTCCTCTTTTGCATGGAGATGTGACCCCATGCAAATGAAGGGAAACACCTTGTCTTCACTTGCACTGAGTTACAGACAGACCGAGACTCCTCCATGCGAATTAGTTACGCGACCCCAGCAAGAAAATATAAAATGGGGATTTTTTCCCATAAAGAAGTATTGTGTCTTCTCTCTGATGTATATATATATATATATATATATATAACCTGGAGAGAGGTTCTTTATTTGTTTGACAGGTAAGGCGTGATGCATTTCGGCGCTTAGCCTTCCTCGGACGCCACTGCCCAACTGCAAGTACGTACGCCCAGCTCTTTTATCTGCAACAGTCGTTGATTGATAGGATTACGCCTACCCCAGCCATGGATCGTTGATTGTAGTGTCGATCACACTACAACTCCCAGCATACTCCATTACGGGCTGATGAAACGTGGGGAAACCTGAGAAAAGTTCTTGTGTTTCCAGGCGTGTGCAGTGCTCAGCGTACCTCAAACAGTCATTTAAAAAACATCCGAACCCCTCAAGTCCCCGCAATACCGCTTCAACCCCCAGGGTACAGGTCCGCCAGGTCGTGGGTCGGTAATCAGACACCAACACCATCCGTGAAATCACAGACTGCTTTCACGCAGCATCCCGTGCTTTCCTGCTTTGCTGTTGGTGGGCTTGCCTTATGCCAATACCTTGACGAAAGAAAGAAACTGCTTGCGCAGGCACCAGGAAAAGGCAGCCAACTTCACGAAGCGGGAGCTCCTTGACGTGTCTCTGGACGACACGAAATATACAATCCACCTCCAGGGAAACCGAAGGAAGGAGCCACACACGAGGATTATGGAGAGAGGTTCTTTATTTGTTTGACAGGTAAGGCGTGATGCATTTCGGCGCTTAGCCTTCCTCGGACGCCACTGCCCAACTGCAAGTACGTACGCCCAGCTCTTTTATCTGCAACAGTCCTTGATTGATAGGATTACTCCTACCCCAACCATGTGATCGTTGATTGTAGTGTCGATCACACTACAACTCCCAGCATACTCCATTACGGGCTGATGATACGTGGGGAAACCTGAGAGAAGTTCTTGTGTTTCCAGGCGTTTGCAGTGCTCAGCGTACCTCAAACAGTCATTTAAAAAACATCGGAACCCCTCAAATCCCCGCAATACCGCTTCAACCCCCAGGGTACAGGTCCGCCAGGTCGTGGGTCGGTAATCAGACACCAACACCATCCGTGAAATCACAGACTGCTTTCACGCAGCATCCCGTGCTTTCCTGCTTTGCTGTTGGTGGGCTTGCCTTATGCCAATACCTTGACGAAAGAAAGAAACTGCTTGCGCAGACACCAGGAAAAGGCAGCCAACTTCACGAAGCGGGAGCTCCTTGAGGTGTCTCTGGACGACACGAAATATACAATCCACCTCCAGGGAAACCGAAGGAAGGAGCCACACACGAGGATTATGAAGAGAGGTACTTTATTTGTTTGACAGGTAAGGCGTGATGCATTTCGGCGCTTAGCCTTCCTCGGACGCCACTGCCCAACTGCAAGTACGTACGCCCAGCTCTTTACTACATTTTATTTGATAGTAGACCCAATACTTTTGGGTTCTCTTTCTTGATAATTAAGCAGGCCCATTAGAACAATTCTCTTTTCTGTATTACGTTACAGACATGGACACAAAGACAAAGAGACCAATGGGAGGTGCGCTGGCTAAGCGACACATTGAGGTGGTACACAGTCATTGTGTCCCCCCCCCAAGGGTGTGGAAGGGGTCCAATGGAATTATCCAAACATCCCCCTTCAGGTGTGTGCAGTCACTCACTGCATCTACCTGCCGCAGTATATGAGTCACCCTTGAAAGTTCAGGCTGGGTGCCACTTGCCCTACAAAAGGTGGACGGACTGCTTCATCAGCTAGTCTGTCTTTCACCAGTGAGCCTTACCCAGGGCTGTACAATTTTGTGGCTGCCCTGGGGGGAGTCCATTATCAGTAACAGGTTACAATGTCCCTGTTTCTTCTGGCACAGTTAACTAAAAGTGAGCTACAGAACAGTGCATCCTAACTATGGCCCAAGATAGGGACATCATAATGTGCACTGCCAACCTTTTCTAAGTAATATCTAGCATTTTCTTGTAACAATACCCTCTAGATCTCTTTCTTTTGCATTACATTTGATTCAGGTGCCTTTTTTTCATTTAGTTTACGTAGGTATATTTTTTTTATTAAATATGAATGAATACTTTTGGATAACGTTGGTTTCTTCCTTTTTGAATTTGAAATTGTTTCCTATTTTCTTTCACCTAAATTGCTTACTATTTTTTTGTGAGAATGCCTCCCCTCCCACACTTTACTGTTCTTTGTATCCCTGCCTGCAAATTTTCCACATTGCTTTATTGCTGAGAAGAGCTGTGCCCTTAATTACTTTTCCTTCGCACTCCTACTTCCCCCTCGTTTCTGCTTTAAATGCAGCCTATCCATCTTGGCTTATTGAGGCTCACAAATGCCAAGTGGTGTAGCTTGCAATGGAGCCACTCTGGCGGAAGTTACATTCTTTCTTCAGTATTCAAGAGATGACACAATGTATGCTGTTGATGTATTTTGAGGAAATCAAGTATTAGTAAGTTTTTCAGCTCTTTCAGTCTTTCTCAAGTGTTTAGAAGATGGGAAGCCGACCAGGCAGACTATAAATGCACAGACCTTTAATATATTTAGGCCCTGATTTAGATCTTGGTGGTCCGACCACCGTCCCATTGCGGTTGCAGTACTGAGTACTCCGCCGACCTGACAATCTTTTGCTTGCTGTATGTAGATGTATATGCGATACACAGAAGACTGCCCGCCATGGCCCTCATGATGCCAGGGTCACGCTGAGCAGATTTGGATGTTCCCGTTGGGCTGGCAGTGTTCTGGCGGCAGAGTACTGATGGGGGTACCATGGTGGTGGGGAGACAGGAAAGTAACTTTTGATATACGTAAAACACATAGATCTTGTGAATGTGCATTTAGGTTATGTGTGGTGAGCATATTTTGTATATTCTGCATTGCACCCCACCAACCTACACACAAACCACAAAATCCTACCTTCGGGTCCGTCAAAACTTGGTGCTGTCTGTTGCAGTCATGATGCAGCAGGTAAGGGGACCTTGTCGAGGAAACAGTTTCAGGCTGTACCCTGAAAAAGGTTAGTTTTCAGCCTTTTTTGTCCCATTCTGCCAACCTGAAGTAGGGGGGATTCCTGCTGGAATTCCCTTTGAAACAGCCCACATCCAAATCTGGAGGGTGGGAATCCTGACTGGAACTCTGCCGCCTGCTGCAGCTCATCCCGCTGTAGGAAAAGGGAGCGAAGTCCACGCAGAGTCGGCTGGACCATGGCAGTCTTCTCTCCCATTGCCAGCCAGCATCTAAATCAGGCAGGTAGACCGCCAGGGCGGCAGGCGGGACGACCGACAAAAAAGACCCCTCCATCACGGTTCCACCAACATCTTAATCAGGCTCTTAGTCATCACTATTTAAAAAGTAAAGTAAGCCATTCAGTAATCTGGCCTATTTTACAAAAGTATGGTCGGCTGCATTTTGAATGGTATGGGTGCCTGATTTGTTTAACTTTCATCTCTTTACTTTCATATGCAATGTGTGTATCCAAATGTTTAGAAATCCATAATTTATTATCTGAGATTTTTGCCTCCATTTTAACACATATTCCAGGCTAGCTGCTACACTGATTTATATATTTGACTGCTTGTTCACTTAAGACATTGTGTAATAAAACTGAAATCCTCCTCTTCAATGAACACTATATAAACGTCTTTGTAGGTCTCGCATAGGCAGCTTGCTGCCTCTCCGAGGCATTAAGTAATAAGTATTACTAGTGAAACTCCATCCATTGAGTTTCTCGTTGTTTTGCAGCTTGCCATTGGTGTAATCAGGCATTTCTTTTCTTATCTTGCTCATGGTTGGCTAGTGGTCCCATAACTCACTTCCGTTTTCTTTCGTTTCTGGAGGAAGCAGCATGGACCAACTACGGTTAACTTACACTGCAGGGCAGTATCTTTTAATGTTGGGACTACTTTTTTCCATGGCGCCTGGCCTGGTTCGCACCCCTCGCACCTTGTTTATTACATTAGCGGCCATGCCTTATGTTTTAATTTTCAGTTACACCCAGAACGCATACCATGCTTTAAGAATAACACGGGCTCACACTTTTAACAATGCCCCCGTGGCTCGCAATCCATCACCCCCATCCCTCACCCGGGCGCCTTGCTTAATGTTTCATTCGCCTCGTCCGCCTGTCCGGAGGTAGTCATACTTATCAGGAGACTCACGGCCTTGGCAGCTGCTGCGATTGCTGGCGCAGGATGAGACACAGGCAGGAGAGGAATAAAACCACGCAGCCCTGGGCTGGGCAGCTCAGAAAGGGAGAGTGCTGCCGGCTCCTGCGACATTACTGGCAGAGCACTCCTTGTGCGGGCATCAGAAGCAGCTACTTAACTTGGCCCTCTATCGTGCCAACAGAGGGCGAGGCTTGCCTACACAATTCCCTGTCCGGGTTCAGCCAGGGACAGGTACACGGCTTTCTGACCAGGCACAACACCCCCCCTAACCCCCCCCGTCCCCCCTCTCGTCCGTCCACACAGGTTCAGGGACGACTCCTGTGATGCACAACTCCCAGTCAGAGGTGTGCGAAGGTCCACGCGGGGCACGGCCACCCCGGGGTTTCTGTTCCACAAAACTGGTGCAGGGGTGGGTGTCCGTCATCAAGCAGAAGGGCCACAGCGCGGTGTACAGCTCGGTGCGCGGGCCCATCGGTGAGCAGCATTTTAAGGTCCTTAGGGGGGGGCGGGCCCATTCACGAAAGGGGCCGCCCATCGGGAGGGGCCATTGGCCTCTCCCAGAACTTCAGGGGCAGGATATGATATCCATTACTTAGAAGGGTGCGGGGGAGGGAGTCCACGCTTTCCTCAGGCTGGTAGCCACCCCTCACAGACACTATGACGTCATCAAGGTGCGCAAGTGTGGGCCCTCCTGTTATGGTTTAATGGAGTTCAGAGCGCACGGGGTGAAACGTGCCCTGGGTTGCGCATGCGCTTTTCGAACGTGAGAGCGTAGCTGTAAAGGATCTGACACCGGTTAGCGACCTTGCCGTCCGACTTAATTATTAGAATGCTTAAATTTCAGGATGTTTAGATTCGGTTAGGAAACACGCTGTACTAGATATTTGTTAAGGTTAGCCCATCTTACAATGTCAAAAATGGATGTAATCTAATGTTCTGAAATGTGCATTCAATAATTGTCTGAAATGTTTATTTTATTAAAATTTTCATTTTATTTTCATATTTTAATAAATACGGCCAGGGGTCCCTCGACCCCTGCCTTCCAAAGACCCCATGTGTTGACTTGCTGAATTAAGTAATGCAATTTGTGTAGTAGGGAGGGGGGTGGCCGGTAGTCCCAGACCATGTAAAAAGGGGGGCCAATCGGCCCCCACGCAGGCATGGCGGGGCCCGGCCCCTCCCATATCCCGGCCCCTTCGTGGTGGCTTGTCCCGCCCCCTTTGGCCCGGAAGTAGTTGTGTGCTTCCGGGCCGGGGGGGCGGGGCCGCGACCGCGAAGGGGTTAAGAGCCTGGGGAGCGCGGGAAGCGGCCTCTTTGTGCCCGCGCTCCCCAGGCTCGCTCCTCGCCCCGCCGTGGGCTCTTTAATTTTCCCCACCCTCCATCCCCTTGATTAGCGACTTGAGTAATGACAATGGTAGGTATGCGGTCTAGTGTTGTAGCTGTATCATAAAGATGGAATGATTGCTGCCTCGGGCGTTCTCCCCGTTTACAGGTGGGATGTGCAGGTATATATGCTTGGTGCTTCGCTGTGGTGTTAACTAATTTCTCCTTAGGCCTTTTTCCCGTTTACAGGAAAATGTACAGAGGTAAATGTTGCATGCTTGACTGATTTTTTGAATTAATTCTCTCCTTAGGCCTTTTTTCCCGTTTTACAGGAAATGTACAATGTAGATGTGTGAGGTGTTTTGCTGTGGTTTTTAACTAACTTTCTCCTTAGGCCCTTTTTCCTCTTAGAATAGCAATGTCGTATTTATTATGTGGGTCTGGCGGTAAGGTCATAATCGGTGAGCAGCATTTTAAGGTCCTTAGGGGGGGCGGGCCCATTCACGAAAGGGGCCGCCCATCGGGAGGGGCCATTGGTCTCTCCCAGAACTTCAGGGGCAGGATATGATATCCATTACTTAGAAGGGTGCGGGGGAGGGAGTCCACGCTTTCCTCAGGCTGGTAGCCACCCCTCACAGACACTATGACGTCATCAAGGTGCGCAAGTGTGGGCCCTCCTGTTATGGTTTAATGGAGTTCAGAGCGCACGGGGTGAAACGTGCCCTGGGTTGCGCATGCGCTTTTCGAACGTGAGAGCGTAGCTGTAAAGGATCTGACACCGGTTAGCGACCTTGCCGTCCGACTTAATTATTAGAATGCTTAAATTTCAGGATGTTTAGATTCGGTTAGGAAACACGCTGTACTAGATATTTGTTAAGGTTAGCCCATCTTACAATGTCAAAAATGGATGTAATCTAATGTTCTGAAATGTGCATTCAATAATTGTCTGAAATGTTTATTTTATTAAAATTTTCATTTTATTTTCATATTTTAATAAATACGGCCAGGGGTCCCTCGACCCCTGCCTT
The DNA here is from genome assembly GCF_964263255.1 of Lissotriton vulgaris. NCBI lineage: Eukaryota > Metazoa > Chordata > Amphibia > Caudata > Salamandridae > Lissotriton > Lissotriton vulgaris. The sequence goes on from NC_141687.1 coordinate 916,209,239, forward strand.
CCAAAGACCCCTTGTGTTGACTTGCTGAATTAAGTAATGCAATTTGTGTAGTAGGGAGGGGGGTGGCCGGTAGTCCCAGACCATGCTGTCTGCGCACTGCTGCAGGTGTCTGTGTGCCCTTGCAGTGCCGGTCTCAGCACTGCCCGAGGCTTGTTAGTATCGGGGCAGGGAGTTGTGCAGCTGGGAGTCGGACCCTACTACCTGGACTGTGGCTGTGTGTCCGACCCTCTGTGGCCTGAAAGAAATAATTGCTGGCAGTCGGGCCTCTCCTTGCACAAGCACGTCCGAGGCCATTCGTGTCGGAGGTCAGTGTCTGGTTTTTGAGCACTCGTTCTCCAGGCGCTGTCTGCAATAGTGATTCCACTCGGCCGGATCTCCTCAGGGCATCTCTTCACTCAGTCCCTGATCTCCACTGTTCTTAGGAGTGCATATGCAAAGAATTGGCAACATCATTGGAAACAAATTACCGCATATCGTGGAAAATCACCATTGAACATTTTCAGGAAATAATGCCAGCTCAAAAATACATACATTTATTACAAGACTTGCCAGTCAATAATAGCTTCATGGAAACATATATCAGTTTAAGTAATCGTATTTGACATTTCGCTTCTGATGCTGCTTAAAATATGGCATGCTCTATATTAGACAGAGGCGGGAAAGAACTGGGCAGTACTGTATTTGTTTGCCATTTGCTTGGCGTTTATTGTTCATCTTATTTGCTATTTCGTTCTAAAAACTAATTTCAATATAACTTATATCAACATTCCCGTAAAACAGAAATTATTCTGAATGCATTGTCATGCTAATCTGAGTTTCGGGACCGTTCTGATCTGTATAGCCCCCAGGCCCGGTTCTAGCGGGTGGGCCGGGCCCACCCAAACTTTGGCCTGGCCCACCCAATCATAACCCTTGGCCCTGGCAGTGACGTCAGCAAGGCCAGCAGAATATGGCCATTGCAAGTTAAAACGTTCTTCGAACGTTATCTTTCTTTAGGAGTTGCGTGATTGGGCCTGGGCTCGCACCCCCAATCACGCATCTCCTATTAGGCAGGTGGGACGTGCAGGTACATTAGGGGCACGGCGAAGGGGACAAATCCTTTCGTTGGAACTGGATTTGTGGATAATTAATTCTTTTCTGCTGGTAAAGAGGAGTTTGTTTTGCCTTTCCTGACCTTCCTGACCCCTTGAGCTGTTTGTTTAACCGATCGGGCTGTGACAGAGTTTGTAAGGAGCAGGTAAGAGAATGTGTGGCTATTGTGTTTTTTAAATCTGTGAGAAAGACATACTTAGAACGCCATATTTATTTCATTTACATCGTTCGTGTGTTTAAATCGTGGGTATCATTCATGAGTGGTTCTGCACTGATGCACGACAACTAAATGTCCAGATAACATTGGGGATTGTTGATCTTGCTGGAGAGCGTTCTTTTTTTGGTTTGTAGTATTTAAATGCAATAGAACTGTAGTTAACGTGGATAGCTCAGTGGGTTACTGCCTTTGTCACAGAGATCCTTTGATTCAGAAGATACAATCCTAACATTGGACAGTGTGATCAAAGACGTGTATACAAACCATTGGTATAATTCGATATATATATTTTTTTTGTATTGCTAGTTAGTTCGAATTTTCCCAGCATTTCATTATTCTAATGTTGCAATACAGAGTTTGGGCAGATATAATTTCTAATCAGTACTGCCAACGACTGGGGTATCCTTTAAATCCTGTGTTTGTGGTTCTCCAGACCCAACCCTCTTAATACATATTGCCCAGCAGCATGGATGAGATGTGATTCCTACACCTGGTAATCCTTATTAGCTTATGTGACATTCCCTATAGGCTGATTTAGATACTTTGATGAATCATTGTGTCTGCATAATGTGTGTGTGATCTACAGTACTGTGATACCCTACACTACGAGTAGCGCTATACAAGAAATAAAATGCATATGAGAGAGGGGCTATGGAGTGATGATGGGCTCTGTTGGAGGGTGGCAATGAGGGAATCCGAGGGGGGGCATCATGAGGGGTGGAGATACGGAGAGATGGGAGACACTGGTGGAGGTTGTTCGTGAGGGAGTCTGAAGATGAGGTCATGGGGGAGGGGCTTTGGAGTGATGAGAGGCACTGGTGGAGGGTGGTAGGAAGGGAGTCTGAGGAGAAGGTCATAAGGGGGAGTTGCTTTGGAGTGATGAGGGGCACTGGTGGAGGGGTAGGAAGGGAGTCTGAGGAGGAGATCATGAGGGGGAGTTGCTTGGAGTGATGATGGGCACTGGTGGAGGGTGGTAGGGATGGACTCTGAGGAGGCGGTCATGAGGGGGGTTGCTTTTGAGGGATGGTTCCGAGGAGGCGGTCATGAGGGGGGTTGCTTTGGAGTGATGGGCATTGGTGGAGGGTGGTAGGGAGGGAGTCTGAGGAGGAGGTCATGAGGCAGAGGGGCTTTGGAGTGATGAGGGGCACTGGTGGAGGGTGGTAGGGAGGAAGTCTGAGGAGGAGGTATTGGGGAGGGGCTATGGAGCGCTGAGGGGCACTGGTGGAAGGTGGTAGGGAGGGAGTCTGAGGAGAAGAGGCTACGGAGAGATGAAGGCCAGTGTTGGAGGGTGGCAATGAGGGAATCCGAGGAGGGGGAGGTCATGAGGAGGAGCTACGGAGAGATGAGGGGCACTGGTGGAGGGTGGTAGTGGGGGTGTGTGGGAGGAGGGTGGCAAGGAGGGAATCCGATGAGGTCATGGGGGAGGTGCTTTGGAGCGATGAGGGACACTGGTGGAGGGTGGCAGTGAGGGACTCAGGAGGAGGTTAATGGGGGGAGGGGTTATGGAGCGATGAGGGGCACTGGTGGAGGGTATTTGTGTGGGAGTCTGAGGAGGTGGTCATGGGGAGGGGCTAAGGAGAGATGAAGCGCACTGTTGGAGGGTGGTAGTAAAGGTGTCTACCGAGTAAGAGGTCAGTGGTGGGACACCAATAAATACTTTCGCACCAGCGCTATAATAGACCCTGTAATGTTTTTTCTTATTTAATTAGCAGTTGGGTCATTAGGGCCACTGTGTAACATATTTTAAAGTGTGTGCTAATTATATTTACTCTTATATTCAGGGTTTTCAGTTTGAAGGTGATTTTACAAATCTTTTTAGTGGGATTATGGAGAATGAAACCAGGTGGTGCCTGATATGAGGCTGGGGACCAAGGTTAGCTGTGAGTTAAGGTGCACGGTAGAGAGATTGTAGAAAATTGATGATCAGGCCTGGAAGGGAGTGTACTGCAGAGTCTGGGGTCAGATGGAGGTATTAATGAAGAGAGATTCTCTCTAAAGGCTGGCAACGAGGCAGACTGAGTAGTGTTACTTGCCTGATACTCCCACCTCAGAAACCTCCTCTGCCCATCAAAGGGACCTTACATGGGGATCAAAACACTTTTTGAGAGTGTTAACAATTAGAAAGAGATTTGGAAAATAATGGAGGGCCCTGAATCTCCTGTTATCCCCTTCTATCACACGCAGGAGTACAGTTTTTTTCTATTTATACGTCTCTCATTTGACTTTTCCCGCCTGCTTTCTACCTCTGCCTCTCTCTCAAATGTCTATTATCATAGCCAGTGTATCATGGCCCTAGTGCAGACTGGCTGCTACTTGATGTTTCAACAACACCCCTACTTAAGCTGTGAAAGCAGTGTTGGATGGGGGTGGGGTTCTTGATGCCACTGCGTAGAGGTATTGTATTATTGAATGACATTGTGCTTTGTACAAATTTCTTAAAGTTAAAATGGCAACCTGTATCTGGTGAAAGGATTGAGATACCCCTCTGTCGCACCTAGGTGGATGCATTTTATATATATACTGGCTGCCTATAACTCTTTGGACATTCTAATGTATTGGCATGCTCATCAGTTGCTGCTAGAAGGACCCAAAGCCATCGATCTATATGCCTGTATCCATGCAATACTTTTCCTAGGCAGGTCTATTTTGTCTGCCTCTAATGGCTGAGCTACTTTGGATCGCTTGTCATCACTGCTAGTTGGACTCAAGATCATTTGCCATTGCTAACTATAGACCATTCAGGCCTATTGGGTGTTCTTCTGGCAATCTGGAGGGTAATATAGAGCTATACCATGACTGCTGTTCTCAAGTATGTGGTGGATGGCTCATCTGTTGTAGCTAGGTGGATCCTAAGGTAACCTGCTCAGTCACTCACAACAAAAACATTTATGTAATTTACAGGTATTCCATCTCATTCTCCTCTCCTTGCTGCTAAACATCTACTTGCAATGACCTAATAAAACGTAACAGCATCAGTCTGATCACTCGCGCACAATACTGAAACGCTCCCCGAGTAGGACACACTGCATTGCTCCACTCTTATAACTAGTCCTCGAACAGGCTAATTTTGGAAACCGTGGGCAGATAAAATGCCGGATATTGTATTGTGGCTGGAAAAGACTCAAAACAAATTGATTCTTTGTTGGAAGAAAAAAATCCACCAGAGACCTAAATGAGCAACCATACCATAAACAGTTTTAGTCCTCATGAATCATACAGAGATGTACGCCGCTCAACAAGCCTACAGAATGCAAAAGTGGAATGCCTTGGATTGAGGGAGAGAGCTGAAATGGTTCCCATACAACACATAACATATTCCATTCATTGTCTGTTCAGCACTGCACCCTCATTCCGGGATTTATAATTCAAGATTCTTATTTTAAATGCAACATGCAACTCATGGCAGATTTGCCATGAAAGAACAGAGCCTGTTCTGTATATCCGGATAATTTAATTATACCAAAGCTATCCATGGCTGCAATTGTATACTGCTTATTGAGGAATTTTCTAGTTTTTAATCACACACCTCAGGTTTTGTTTTTTTAAATTTTTTATATGCTTAGCATTCAAGTGTTGAAGCCGGGGAGCTGGAATTCGAGGGTTTGCAGTTAGGTCCAGACGTTGGTCTTACTTTCAAATAACGCTCCATGTACACACAGAAGCAATCCGTTGTATCATGCTGCCTGTTTGTAAGTACATATGATGTAATCTAGGGCTTGTAGGCTGCCTCCAGAAGCGACACATTGAGCCCGCAGTGGCCCACCCAAACGCGCCCTTGGCCCACCCAAACAAAAATTCCTGGAGCCGGGTCTGATAGCCCCTCCTCCTTTCCGATGTGCCTTTGACCGCAGCTCTGTGACCTAAATCAATCTAACATGAATTCCAAATTAAATACTGGCACATTCAAGATAATGGAAAATCTAACCAAAGCGCCCGGCTTACTTGCCGAATGTTGAGTCTTGTTGATCCCGCCCACTTTGACCACTGGGTTTGTCACATGTAAAGTGGTGACAATTACATAAGATGTTATCGGATCATTTAGCGGGCCTTTGTAAATGTAACCAAGAGATTAAACGAACAAAAGAAAAAGCAAACTGTCATTTTCCCTATCGTACTCATGGGGAACCTGCCATGTTTTGTTTGCGCAATAGTCTGTGCCTTTTCAGAGCCTGGCAGTGCTCCATCCCACAGACCTATATCTTCAATGTCTAGTTTAGTTTTCTGGGTTCAAAGTAAACAAGCATGTGCAATGCAATAGGTCTCGCATTTGCTAGAGCTTGAGCTATTGGAATTGTAAATTACAATGCTTTTTTTTGTGGGTTTTGAAAACAAATAAATAAAATGCATTGTCATTACAATGACAATAGCTTAAACTCTGGCAAATGCGAGGCTATTGTATTGCAAATGCTTGTTTTTATTTTTTACTATCTATAGGATTTTTGTTGGGCTGAAATATTTCATAATTGTTGTGCAGTAAAGTAATTGTAAATCCTTAAATGTTTGTCTTCTCTGCTTCTGGTATTATTTCTCAGACTTCCATTTTTTTTTTACATTCTGTATTTTAGGTTTTGGCTCCTATGCCCCAAGATCAACAACTGCCAATCATATTTTTTATGTGCTGTTGCTAACCATTATCCATTTTTGAGCATTGATATACCTTTGAGCATTACATGTTCATATTTGAAGCTGTAAAGTTCAAACGATAGCTCTATCAGAGGACATTGTTTCCTGAAGAGGGACCGCATGTCCCTGGTGTAACCTGATGTTACTCCAGAGATTGCATGTCAGAATATTAGTAATACATTATTGGCCAATATTAATATTATGGCCTAGACATCTGTTCCAAAACTATTGCTTTGGTGGGTATAGGTGTTATATTAATAACTCCAATGGGGCAACAATATTTGTTTGAGGTAATATTTAGACCATGATGTTGTAGTTTCTTACCTCCCCAGAATGTGACTGTAAGTGGTTGGTTTGTGATGCAAGAGGGACGGTTGCAGGGCAGACTGCAGTGTTGCGTGTATGAGGAGCAGATTCAGACCATTCTATATATCAGAGGTGTGCTTGGGAACAGGTGTGGCTGAAAGAACCGATATACCCGAGCCACACATTAGAGCATGTGTTCATGTGGAGGATAGCTGGGTCAGATGTGCATGGAACCCAGGAGCTGACCAGCACCTTACACCCGGGTATGTCTGGAACCCATGTGATCCTCTGCGTGAAGATGCCTTTTAAACACCTTCCTAGTGCTTATTTAAAAAGTACATGCTCTTCCTCGTCTTAATTAAATATTTCCTTTGAACTTATTATTTTGAATAAAGGTGTACGATTTCTTTAGTACGATATTTTTTTCTAAACTTTTACAGGATCTTTTTGAACCTCTGAAGGTAATTGATAGATTGTTTATATGCATATAGAGACACATATCAGAGTGATAAACATTCCCCTCCTTCAATGCTTTCTTCTGTTTTATCACTGTATGTTTAGCCAAGTAATACAACATGTTTTGTAAGATTTTTATTGAGTGATTTATCATATGATTTTATATATATTGGGGATGGTTTGGTACTATTGTATTGGCAAGGTGTATTATTGAGTTTCTTGCAGAATTTAAGTCACACTCTAAGTGATTATAAGGCTGTGTTGTTATTGGCATTTCTGTCCAAGGGATATTTTGTTTAACTTATTAAGAGATTTCTATTCCCTTGGTTTGAGCAAGGGATCTCTCTCTCTGTCACTTACAAACTAGCCAAGTAATATAACAACATCTTTGTATACAACACTTCATCTCGCTGAATGTCTGCAATTTCTAAGCAATGTCAAAAAGGTTCATGTACCACCGCTGGACACTCCGGAGGCTATGTTGGCCTTGTCAGTCTTCAAATTCATAACATGCAGTTAGCTCATGGAGCCATCTTAGCAATAACTAAAAGGAGAAGAATCGGTTTATTTATTATACCAGGATGCGGAACTCTAAGAGAGATAATGCACTCAGGGGCCTAGGCAACAGTTCTTCAAAGGAATGTTTGCTTAGCTGCACAAATATCATTCTGATACAAAAACTCCCGCCACGAAGTACTTCTTTGAGTATATTAGATTTCATCATAATCCACAGAGCACTTTTAGACAGTGCTGTTTCTAGTTTTCAAGAACCTATTCCCTAAAATAGCCCAACTAACAAAGGCCTTTAACCAATCAGCACAGTGCGCGGATCTATTTTTCCTTTTCCATATATTGGCATCTCTGGAAATAATATAAATAATTTCACGTCATTGTAGTAAGGCTCTTGCTGTGTTAAATTTGCGGATGTTACACCACCATGCAAGCAAAGAAAGAAAGATGTATTGGCTAGTTACATCTCGCGCTCCATCGTAGAGCCATTCAAAATGGAGCGCGTGTTTTATCGTCATGAGTGCCCATCAGCGCGGTGTGCGGTAAGTGGAATTTATAGACGGTCCCCAGGGATCTGCTGCTTAGAGATATCAGTAACTGTTGTAATATCCATCTCTTTAATGTCATCAAGAGTAGGAGGGTGGAAGGGAGGCGAGGCCATTTCTCAAACCTAATTTGCTACTCATTGAAGATTAAGAGCCCTGCTTTCAAGGGCTCTTTGCAATAAAGAGAGGTGCTTAGAACTGCATTTCAGGCTTCTTATGGTCTGTTGAAGGATCCCATGGCTATAATGTGTGAATGTGAATGTGCTTGCAAGTGTGAGCTTCCAGTACATTTGCGATGAACATATACTTTAGTTGCACCGTAAACCATGTTAAATAGTGCTTGAAGGACAGAGTATTGGCACCGCGCCAGGTAGACCGCAGTGATAGGTCAAGCAGAAAGGTTCGGAAGTCAATTAGCACAATTGTTAATGGTAGCACCAATCATCCTGCACCCCCAACCTTTTCACGAACCTTTCTAATGAGCTTCCTTTATCGTACTAAGGACTCACTGTTCTGCTCCCCACACCCCTTTTTAAGGTGGGTGGCAAGGGATAGGCAGGTCTAAACCAGTCAAAAACCCCCACACTGGATACCCGTGTGAACCGGAAGTGGTTTCGGTTCACACCCGCAGAATGCGGCCGCTTGGATGCTTATGGGGGGGGGTGGGAGTGCCCCCACCTCCTTCTTTCCCATGGGGACATGTTCGACCGCCATAAGGGCGGCACGTGCTATTTTAGTGCTCGGCCTTGTCCATTCTCTGTTCTTTCAAGAGGTTTTTTTCAATTTATCTTTTTAATGAACAGTTTAATAATGTGATGGCAGAAGCGTGATATTCAGAATTAGCACATAAAGGGCACCATATCAACAAATATTATCTAACAAAAATGTTGGCTAAGACACAACACTTACTTTCCCCTAGGGTTGTATTCTTACCGTGTTGCATTAGAATTGTTCAGAGTCACGCGGTAGACTACTAAAGCTAAGCCCAAAAAAGTGCAATTCTGCAAACAAAAAAGCATTAACAGTTTTCAGACAAGGAGCAAAGAATAAGAAACTTTGTAAGAATTCCTTCTCCACCAGACTCCACTACTTCGAGTGATAGTGTGAAACTCTGCAAACAACCTCCTATTAATCCTTTGTGCCTCGTTCTAGCCTCTTCTAAAACGAATTTAGAAGCTGTTCATATGTAATCCACCCTACCCTTGTGCCTGCGTATATCTGATTTGTTTCACCTGTATTTCTGCTGCATGCTATTCTATGGCCATTTTAACATGCATACATTGCAACGGGTTTTACCACTCTGCTTTACATAACAGCGATCACTCTAGGGGTCCCATCAGGCTACAAGATCATACATGTTGATCGGCCAAATAAAACTGGAGGTGGATTAGCCATTATATTCAAAGACACATATAACATTGCAATTTTAGAACAAAGATCTAGTCCTTTACTGGAAATTATTATCTTCAAGATCAACCTAGTAGGTAATATTTCATGGAAAGGCGCACTGGTATATCGCCCACCAGTTCCCAATCCAGACTTTGCTCTGTCTCTTCTGGAGCTATTAGCCCCTCACATTAAAGCCAAGGAGGATTTTATCCTCCTTGGGGATTTCAATATACACATGGATAATCCTGCACTTCCGGAAACAACCCAATTAACAGCTGACTTGTCTAATCTTGGGTTAAAGGCTATAAATAGTGGTGCTACATATATAGGTGGTCATACCCTGGATTCTATTTTCTCCAACTGCACTAAAATAATATCTTTACCCACCAAAGAAGTCCATTGGTCAGACCATTTTCTGATCGAGTTCCATCTGGCTGGACCGACTAAACGACTGCATAGAACTCCGCCCCGCCAATTTTTCGCCGCCAATGGCACAAAATATCTGTGGAAAATTTGCGAGAAAATTGGCAACAACCATCATTCACAGATGCAGACTCAGCAGAGTCTGCATTGGAAAAACTTAATAATTCACTTAAATTAGCCATTGGCACCTTGGCCCCTTTAAAACTCCATAAGCAGTATCCTCCAACCAAACAAGAAAAATGGTACACTCTAGACCTTAGAAAAGAAAAACAGAAATGTAGGCGGTTAGAAAAAGCATGGAGGAAATCTAAAAATGAAAAGGAAAGGAAAATCTTTCTAGAGGCCCAGTCAATTTATTACAAAAATATAAAGCAAGCGAGGAAAAATAATCTCTCCTTACAACTTGCAGAGGCAGGCAACTGTCCAAGGGAATTGTTCAAAATCTTGCAGAGCTTTGTAAAACCCACAGCTAGTGAGAGCCCCGATGATGTATCACAAACACTTTGTGATGAGATTTCTATGTTCTTTGAGGACAAAATTAATCTCATCTATAACAAAATTATGGCCTCTAGGGATGCAGGAACCACGACCTCCCTCCCATATGACCCACCAATACAGAATATAAACTCTTTACTTACCATCCCACCAGTCAGTGATCTAGACCTTCCATTCCTCATCAACCACATGAAAACCGGTTCGCCCAATGGCTATCTTCCTGCAAAAATGGTGGCCCCTTTGATCTCCCTCTTGGGACCCTCTATCCAGTCAGTTATGAATATCTCACTGGCTAAGGGACAAGGACCAAGGGAATGGAAGATTGCGGTGGTAAACCCTATAAGGAAAAAAGCATCCTCCCCCTGGACAGATCTCTCTAACCTCCGGCCCATCTCCCTCCTACCATACATCGATAAGATGACAGAGAAGCACGTGAACACCAATTTATCAAATCATATTGAGGCAGCGGAAGGCCTGGACCCTTCACAATCTGGGTTCAGACCTAATCACAGCACCGAATCGGCCCTACTAGCAGTGACCAACAACATCAGGATGACACTGGATGGTGGGGGGTCTATGATTCTGGTGCTGTTGGATTTATCCGCTGCCTTCGATACGGTGTCTCACAAAGTGCTTCTCGGCTGTCTGAGGGATGTGGGGCTGGGAGGTGTAGCCCTGTCTTGGATGGAAAGCTTTCTCTCCTGCCGCTCTCAAGAAGTCAGGCTGGGCTCCCATAAATCCATCTCCAGGGAGCTCACCAGGTGTGTGCCACAGGGCTCATGCCTAAGCCCCACATTATTTAATGTGTATGTGGCCCCCCTGGCTGACTTAGTGAGGTTGAGAACTGCCTACAATGCAATGTGGGCAAAACAGTAGCATTACTGTTTGGGGATGCGGTGACATTATGGTCTGGTGAGTGGTGGCCCTTAGAACTGGGACCTGTTCCCATCCCAAAGCAGACCGGGAAAAACTTGGGAGTGCTATTTGATCAAGCCCTGACATTTAAAGACCATGTCAACCAAGTTGCCGGCACATGTTTTAGGGCCATTGGACTGTTGAGAAGGGTGTTTCCCTATCTACCTGACAACCACAGGAAAACCTTAGTCCAGGCACTAGTTATTAGTAGATTGGACTACTGCAACGGCCTTCTTTTATCAACCAATGAAGGCCAATTTAACAAACTGCAAGTAGTCCAAAATACGGCGGCGAGGTTAGTCCTTAACGTTCCATCTAGGACTCCCTCCCGACCTCTACTGGCTGAACTCCACTGGCTGCCAGTGCGGCAACGCACTAAGTTTAAAATTTGGTGTACTATCCACAAATGTCTGATAGGAAAGGGCCCCAAATATCTTACAAAGGACTTTCAACCCTATGTCCCAGGCCGCTCCTTACGATCTAGTAACCTTCAGCTATTACAGGTTCCAAAAATAAAAAAATCTCGACAAGGAGGCCGTGCTCTGGCACACACTGGACCCGCTCTCTGGAATTCCCTCCCCCTAACATTAAAACATATCACTAATCACCTATCCTTCCGAAAAACCCTCAAAACCCACCTTTTTACTAGTAGTTAAACATTCCTCATGCCCCAGTCACTCCGTGGTATGACCTGGTACAGTGTATGTCTCCTTCTGCTGGCAAAAGCGCAGAGATACCCCTTCGGGGGTCTATTCAGGCGCTATATAAGCACATAAAATAAATAAATAAATAAATAAATAAATAAATAAATAAATACTTGTGTTACATTTCTAATGATTTAATTGCCACTTCTTTTGCTTTGGGTTGGTAGGCTATTCAAATCACTTTGTAATTACATACAGCTCCTACTCATCACACAGTCACATATCTAATGCTGACCTTCGATGCCAGCAGCGGCCACACAGAATGGTATTCCGCTGAAAGTGCCAGCGTAAAAGGCAGATGGCAGCCTCATACAGGATAGACCAGTAAGCAGCCATTTTCTGTAGCTTAACACAAAATAACGCCTCCCTTCAGAAGGTGATGAGGGCTCCTAAATATCCCATATCTGACAGACTTTCATTGGCCTTGGCCTGAATTGTGGCCCCTGGAATCATTGGTGGTCCCCCTGGAAAGCTGCCTCCCCAACCCTGCAAGAACTGTAGTGACTTGCAGTGTTCCTATGGCCATCTTCAGCATGCGGTATGCCTCAGTCCGTTTTCACTTCTGCATTGAATTTAAATAGAGTCTGAATTCTGCCAAGTAAATGCTCCTGTACAATTATGCACAATATGTGGCAGTTGCAAGCAGTAACCATTTTTCAGCAAGTTATTCCCAACCTTATTTGACAATATGCTAAATATATTAATAATGCATCGAGGTAATGGTATTATTGGTTTTTACCTTTACTGGTGTACTTACCTGTATATGGTAAATAAGGACTTAAATATTCAGTATTTGCTTACAGATTCTGATAGCAGCACAACATTACCACCATTATCATGCTGTACTACAAGGGTGTAAAACTTCCTTGTACCCTATCTCCAGGCGCTCTGTTACAGATATACAGCAAGGGGCCCAACAATACATAAATAAGTTGTGCCAGTATTGGGCAAAAGTCCTTTTTTTACGAAATCCCCCATATTTGAAGATTTCTGTAAATAGCTTAGTCCTTGGTGTGTAAAACTAGTAATTAGTCAACTGCCTCTCCTTTAGAACAATGTGATATCTGCACTGCTCTATGGCACTCTGTATTGGAGTATTGAGTAGAAGCCCCGCCCACTCTCTGCCCATATTTGTCATTGGCTTGTGTCATTGCCCTTCTTAAATGCTGGCTTCTGATTCGTTAATAGGCTTGTTAGTCCCTCCTTAGTACTGCCTTGTCTTCAATTGTAACCTCCCATGAGGACAGGCTCTTTTACTTTGATTGTTACGCGGTACGCCTTTTTAGTCTGTGCTGTGGAACAGTGAAGGTTTTGGATCCTACATCTGCCCAGCCCGGATCTCAACAACAGGGAAAACAGAACAGGTTGGCTGGACAGGAAAATTAACAAGAAAATTCTACAGACACGCAGTCAATATGTACCACGTGACCACTGGATTTATATTCCAAACAAATTTATTTTCTTTTTTACTGAGATTGTCAAAGTTTCAAAAACACAGGCACAAACAAAAAACCATCAGAACAGTGAGTTCATGTATACAGTATCTACAAATATACAAATTTACAAATGTACAGTACTTACAACAACGAGTCAAACGAAGCAAATAATAACACACCAAAGAACAGTAAAACATACAGTGATCCAAATGAATTGCAGTTATATACAGTGCAAAATTAGTGCATGAAACAGAAGAGAGAACCAGTCCTTAGAACTATGAAACCAGGGGACAGACGGGATAGATGGAAAGGAGTGACTGCCTGTCTACCAAAACCTGTGGTCAAGTATTTATATGGGGTTGCACTGCTAGGGTCCAAAGTAATAAGGTGAATTATATCCTAGCGGCACCCTTTGAGATTGCCACAGGGTGGGAGTGTCGACGCGTTTCGAATCTAGATGTTGTAGGTTCTCTTCAGGACAGGGACTGGGGACGGTAAATCTGCACAGGGGCACAGAAGTTGCCGTAGTGTGGGTAAATCTCAGTGAGCAGTCAATTCTGTAATTCACACAGTGATGGACTGAAGACGTGATGCCCGCCAAGCGGTGCACACTCGAGGTGGTGAACGGCTCACATTTTGCAGCGCAGGTGTTGTAGGCTGAATTCAAAATAGCGATAATGGGGGCGCCTGGTCACTGAACCAAATTCAAGCCGGCAGGCGGTATCGATTTAACCGGGGCCCGTTGTGTGGAAGGAATCAATCAGTCGTTTCCAAAAAGAAGTTCAGTTTTTTTAGTCTGTGAGCACTATTCTCTTTAATGAGTTTCTCCTATTGCAGGCACAACATGCTTTCCTGCAACATTCAGCACACCATGCTTGCTTTCACTTTCCGAGCAGCGCAGGACAATGGCGGCCACATATTTGAATAGGTCTCGCATTTACAAGTTTGAACTATTGGCATTGGAAATTACAATGCCTTTTATTTATGTGTTAATTAGCAAAACAGATAAATAAAAGGCATTGTCATTTACAATGTCAATAGCTTAAACTCTCACAAATGTGAGACCTATTGCATTGCAAATGCTTGTTGAAGACATCTTCTCTGTATGTGCCAGATAATCTCTCCTTGGTCCAAGATTCGATCTGTGCCGTTGTTAGAACCCTCCTTGCTCTGGCAAAGGAAAGTCTGTGAAGTGCTGTCTAGCAGACCCCGCCATTAACAATCTCTGCTAGGTAAATATCCTGTAATTAAAGAAGCTGAGGACCTTAGAATTATGATTACACCCACAATGCTTAGCACTCACCCTGAAACTGTGTCACCACGCCCACTTACTTCTTCTACTGATTCTCTTGGACATGGTGTGCACAACGGCTGCCCTCACCTTTAGCATGTACCGAGGCATCTTTAATAAAAGTCTAGACCAACCCCCTGGGTCCCACTAGGTCTGCTTCATGAACGTGCTCTGAGGGAGGGAGCTGCCCAGTGATACCACTGACACATGCATACTCTTGCCCGCTGCTCCTTTAGCAGTGGGGGTATTCTAATTATTATCAGTGAGCACTACCAAGGGACATTATGGTGTAATCCTATGTTACCTATTTGTCTTTATTCTTTTATTATTCCAAGATATTTACACAGAACTGTCAAAGATGATTTTTTATTTTGAGGCAAGATTAAAGTAAAGGACCCATGCTTAAGGCATTTACGTTTGTTTTGGATTTTCTTTATATGAATTTTACATGAAAGCCAACGTTTTATTGTATCTTCATCCCCTCTTGATATGTCTGCACATGCCTGACCTCAGGTGTCTGTGGTAGGGGCATTCGGCAGTGTTAAAGAAATAGTGGGAAGAAAGAGGAATACAGCCTGGTGCGAATCCTGTCCCTTTCCGTTTAGTTTTTATATAAAGTACACTTTTACTGACCTGAGGGCATCTGTGCCTAATATAGAATCATTTCATAAAACGAAAATTTAAACTGACCTCTCATATAATTATTTCTTATTTATAGACAAATTGCCTGTAGAGAATAAGTGTCCTATTTATAATTTGATGGATAAAGTTATCTCTGTTGGCCTGGTGGAGGACTTAACGTCCGCCAGATTGAGATTTCTTCACCCGACAAATTTGAAAAGGACCACCAAGCTTGCAGTGAATTCTAAAGCATTGGCAGGAACCACTGTAGATGATTATTGAGGTTTGGTGCACAAATCCCATGATGTAGCTGTTCATAAAACTATTTTCTTTTTTATCTTCAATAGAAAATATTGAAGTGGGGTTTTCTTTTTGAAAATACAGAAGAAAACTACCCCCTCATCATGGAAGTTATCTCCCATGAAAAGAGAACAATTAACAGTTTTCAGTGTCCCTTACGGCTGAGCAGGGGGCAGGGCAGCATCCTCTTCAGAGCAGCCCCCGTCTGCTAGGGGGGGCGCTCCAACGTCGGGGGCAGGTTGTGTGATGGAGCGGCCCCGGATGGCAGCAGGCCACTCCCACGTGGCTCAGCATGGTCATTTAAAGGCCCCGTGGAGGTCCCGGCAGATTCCTTGAGCGGCCCCACTTGATAGCGGGCCGCTCCAGCGAAAGGTGGCAGTTGTGAGGAGCCCTGAGAGGCTCTTGGGGGCATAGTTTACTTCGAGTCCCCTGTGAGGGACTCCGATGATTTGGGGGCATTTCCATGACCTCATGCCCCCAGAGGGTGGACTCCAACGACGGGGCCATATTTGTTTAGGAGCCTGAGAGGCTCAAGGGCATGTGTGTATTTTTAGAGCCCCGTGGCTCCAACGTTGGACACATTTGATTATAGAGGGCCAGTGAGAGCCAAAACCGCATTTTTGTGGCCAGAGCCTGAGAGCTCCAACGTTTGGGGGCACCTGTTTATTGTCATGAGGGGCTAGTGAGAGCCTGTGTGGCTCCTACATTTTGGCGCAGTTTTGTTCTAGGATCAGTGAGGACCCTGTCACAGTTTTGTCTCCAGCTCCCAAGCAATTAGTGGGCAGCTGCACCGTTTAGGCGCAATTTGAGAGAGAGAGTCCCGGTGTGGGACAGAGATGGCACAGTGGTGCCAGGCCTGCTACAGCTGCGCAGCACTTAGTGCCAGCTGCAACGTTTAGGCCCTGTTACTGTTCCCAGCTGCCCAGCAATTAGTGGGCAGCTGAAACGTTTAGGTTTGCGCCGGTGGCGCACCCCTGACTGGCGCTGTATTGGCAGCGCGCCCTGACATTCTGGACACAGGGCTTTTTTTGAGTCCCCTTCTTGGGATGGCCAGTTGGCCAGGGGGCTGGTATGTGGGTAGGGCGCAAGGCCCTAATGTGATTTCTGCGCAATGTGATTTTACTATGTTTATGATAGTAATTGCCTAAGGTGATGTTTGTGCAATGTGATTATGAGGCTATTTTACCTATGCAGGTTTATGCTAGTGAGATGTTTTCACTCTGTGAGCCACACCCCTAAATGTGAGTTATGCTTAGGGGGAGAGTCTAATGTGTTTAGACTAGTGAGAGATTACCTACTGTATTTTTATCGGTTAGGCCCAAATGTAAATTGTTATGCGTAATGTGCTATGCCATTATGCCTGTGACACCTCTGAGTGTGTTTTAAGCATTATGTGTCCTACCTACACCTCTGAACGTTTCTATGCATCATGTGTAATGCTTCTGACCTATATCCCTAAATGTATTTTACTCTTAGGTGGTTGTGTTTTGCCTAGTATCATTTATACTAGAGAGGTTATGTGTCCATGCGTGATCTAGGCCTATGGTTATTAGTATTGCGTAGTGTGTACCTACCTGTTACCAGTGGTTACTGGTTGTGATCTTTTATTGTTATTTTGTGATACACTTATTCTATGTTCTAGAAGTGCTATTTCTACTAAGTGCTGATTCTGACAGTGGCCCACGTGGCCCTGTCCTGGTGTAAATAATCCCTTGTGAATATTGCCCGTGCCAGTTGGCACCATGTATATTGTGTGATTACTATGTGATGTGTTTTGACAATACAAAAGTTATTTTTATATAACCTTGTGTGGAGTTCCTTTTGTGGTGTGCCTAGGATGTTGTTGCTGTTGTGTGCGTGCGCAAATGCTTTACACATTACCGCCGGGATAAGCCTGTCTACTCGTGCCAAGCTACCAAGGGGGTGAGCAGGGGTTATCTTTGCTTGTGACTCCCTTGCCCTGACTAGAATGGTGGTTTCTGCCTGGCTTGGCGTAAGCCTTAGCCAACCAGAAATAGCCAGTTCTAACAATACCTCTGTGGGCTCACATTGGCTTGGATCTCTGCTCTTGGAACTGGTTCGCTTTAAACATCACCTCATCTACTTGTACACGCAATCAGTACAGCAAACCTTTCACGACAGGGCATCCTGACTCGTCCACCACCTCAGACTGAAAGGTATGCTATTACCAAGTTATAGAAATCCTTTTTAACGACATATAATCCATTTGACACGTTGGTTCTTTTTAGAGACAGGGTTGGTGGTAATCCTTCTTCTTGGCAAAATTGTCACCAATGTTAAGTCAAATGAATGACACTGCCACTGGTTATCTTCTGTAGTATTTATTTTAAGTAAGCAGTAAATTCCACCAACGCTTCCAGGCAACAATCCAATTCCAACTGGCTGAGCAAACATCCAAACCTCACAACGCACAGTTCTATACATCAAAAATGATATGGCTGACATTCCACCCACAGCAGCTGTACCACATTAACACAAGTTATAACTGATACCAAGGTGTAGCGGCAAAACAAACCAGAGATCATTGATCTATGTTAGAGGATTACAGGTAAGTGTATGGTTTTCATTGTATCTCTTTCAGGTTTTGTACATGTAATTTATGTTTACTCAACCTTGATATAGAATAACATCACTTTGTCAAATATTTGGCAATGTCGCTGTACATATATCGGAAGAGAGAAAAATGTGTCAGAGCATGGTAAATCGATGAATCCCACATTTATCTTTTTTCCTAGATGGCTTCTAGGTTTTGAAAATAACAACTATATAGGCTAAGACTTAGATTTTATTTTATTTCCAAATTGTCACTTTTGTGCAGTGCACAGCACCCCCAAAAGCATGTTGGTCATTCAAGGGCCCCCAAGGATCGTAGTTGCAACCCCTGACTTTCCCCTAGCGACCCCAGGAGCTTCCTTTTAGGCCCTGGCCTTAGAGGTGACAAAATCAGTGCCAGGAACACAAGATCAGCTTACCCTAATCTACGCTGGTTTGGGCTCCACTCTCCTTGTTTTCTGTCAAGTTTTTTATTACAATTCAAATCAAATTAACTTTATTCGACACAAGACCACAAAAGTTTGACAAACAAATGATACAGTTTTAAAATACATTTTTTTAAAAGTATGACAAAAAATCCTTAATGAGGTCAAATTACTATTAAGAATAAATGCCTCATCGGACATAAAATTTCATATTTGTTAAAATAAAGTTATACAGATCATTTTTTCTTCCCAACCAGTTACAGTAGTTTATAACGTTTCCTAATGCCCATTGCTGTTTTAATGAAATTTAACACTGCACTACAATTTACAGAATTGGTCAATGATTTCAGATGTCTAAACACCTCATCATATGTACATGGATGAATATTCGTTAGTAGGGGTACCAAGAATCTTCCCCTCGGTTCTTTATAAAGTGCACAAAAATGAGTAAAGTGCAGGGTGCTCTGGGTTGCCATATTGTCACAAGGGCATGGGATAAGATTGTCCAACCACCCAGATTGTTTGAGAAATGCCGCTAAAAAGTGCAAAGTGCCTAAGCGGAATCTTGTTAAAAGAAAATGCATCTGACTATTCGTGGTGAAGGATAGGTAAAATTGGTGTATAGGCATAAAAGGACAGCTAGGACCTGGCGCCTCCAATTGCGAACAATGCAAGGTTGCCCAGATGTTATACTCCTCTTTTATTATAACCTTAGCATCTGTAGGGATACTCATCGGAGTGTCAAAATACTTGCCCAACCCAATCTCAGATAACCTATACCTCACAAAACAAAGCAAAGGAATCTTCAAAGACTTGTCCAAATGATTGCAGTCTTCAATGATCTCCCTAGAAAACTGTAATTCTTCAGAGACCCATATTTTGGTCCATAAGAGCAGGGGGGGGGGGGCATTGCCAATGCGATCTTCTATATATTCCACCCCACTTCTTGGTGAGAGAAAGACCTGGCAGAGCTATTTGGAACCATCAACAAGCGTTTTATGAACTTGTTTTCTACCTCTTGTAACAAGCGTTTTATTTGGTAGCCCCACACACCCGCCCCATAGGATGCAACAGACAAGCATTTTGCTTTGTATAAATAAACAGCTGTATTGCATCATAATACTAAGATAAAGCATTAAACAACCTTTCCCATAGTTATTACATTGAACTAAAAGACCACTTTACATGCCGCCCACATTATACATAATGTATAGAGAAACCAATGCATACATAGGTAAAGCAATATACAACTTTTCCCATAGTAATTAAATCTAACCAAAAAAGCCATTTACATCATATAGATTAGGCAATTACACCCCGCCCACAATGTACATAAACGATATAAATTCGTACGGTTTTACTGCATTTCAAGCTACAATTAATACATAGGTTAAGAAATTTTAATAAACTTCATATAGTTAATACATATTACCATTAAGAGTTCCATTTAGCTTATGAATTAGACAGTCATATATTCTTCATAATGTACCCAATGTATAGAAATAAAGTTCTACTTAAAAAAGTGAAATCCCATCAATTGAATTAGCTAATATTTTGAATATAGTAATAATGTTTTTGACCGGCCGAGCTTTGTTAAAATTGTTTGTATTTGCATGACAAATATATTGCATCTCTATATCGACATGATCTCTACATCATACGGTAAATATGGGAGCCTGGGTATGTAGCTAATAATAGTTCTTACACACTTTCCCTGACCACGGTGTAGTAGGCTATGAAGTGGATGTGATAGTTTTATGGTTTGATATTGTTGATCTCGATATAGTGACATTCGATCTTACACACTTGTGCTGAACCTTTCCAGAGTTGCAGAGTTGCAAGCCACAGCATAAAGTGTGCTTAATGGCACACTGAAGAAATGTCGTTTCTCTCAGGCTCCACTGGCCTCAAAAAGGGTGCCGAACGGGCCCAATGCCCCAGATGTATTTGTCCCGCCGCTTCCTTGTGCCCCACCACCAAAGCTGTTGAATGTCACCCATGCCAGTAGGCAACCGAGAAAAAAACACAGGGACCACAAATCGCAACGTATTTAACTGCAAAGCAGCTTTGACTTACGGTGTAAGGCACTACACAAAACTGCATGTTTAGTTAAAAAGTTTAAATATGACTTTGTATGTATATCTCTATATCTACATGCATAGAATTATATACACACATACATACCAAGTCATATGTAAGTATTTAAAGCAAACATGTCATTATATGTGTATGCACACACATGCACGTGTGTACACACACACACATTTTCTTTATGATTGCCATTTGTGGATGGCCCTTCCATTTTATCTGTGCCGATTGTGACTCCCTTAAAAATCACGTCTACAGGCACTAATGTCAGTTTCACATGACTATGTCACTTCTTTAACAAAAATAAATACCAGAGTGATGATACGTCTGTTTACCACAGTGTGTTTCCCTCTGTTTGATCTAGTTAAGATACCAACGAGAAGAACATACATTGATCCAGACACGTGTGAGGATCCGATGCAGGCTGTCCATCTGTTTGCCAAAGAACTTGATAATTCCTGTATAAAGATTGAACGGATTATTGGAACAGGTAACTGTTTTTTAATCTTACTATCTTTGTGATGTTATCCAGAATGGCATAAACACAATGTTCTATAGTAACAACCTCGCCATTTGCTCCCATGCCTTCTCTTGCTCCTCTTCACTTTCTCTTTAACATTCATTTTTGTCTCACATACTCGGTCCCTGTCTTTCCCCTACATATTGGCACTCTTATTTTCTGTGTCCTGTTTCACCTTACCTCATCTTCCATCTCATCTTAGCCTAAAATACGGATGGGAAGGTCTGTGATGCCAGCAGCTGCGCATTTTCTAAATTCAAAAAATAAACTATGCATTCATCAATGGTTAATTTGCCCCTGTGACCGGGCACGTGCACTCATTTTTGTGGTTTAGAACTGCATTTCATCATTAACATTTGACTCAGGCTAAGCGAAGTAGAAGCAGAAAATAGATGCAGACAAAGAGAAAGACAGGAAAACAGTGACAAAGGAAGAAAGCAGGAATGAAAGAGAACCTGTAAGAGTGGGCTAGACAATGTAAGTGTAGGTTGCTGGAGGCAAGAGACATGAGGTGGAATCAAGACCATGCATTTTTAATATACTTTTCTCCCCAAACCCATCTTACCCTCCTGTTTACACGATGGTTCCGTAAATGACAATAGGGTGCTATCACTGTTGATAAGACTCTTCCTACAATTGTATATGTGAAATTGGTAATTGCTCTTCATCTGGCACTCAGTACCCCCACACAAGCTAAAGTGAGATATGATACAACACACATGGACAGCAAGAGGCGCGTCACACTGAGAAGCACAAACAGACCCACTTCTCAGTACACTATTA
This sequence comes from Lissotriton vulgaris, assembly GCF_964263255.1. Classification (NCBI taxonomy): domain Eukaryota; kingdom Metazoa; phylum Chordata; class Amphibia; order Caudata; family Salamandridae; genus Lissotriton; species Lissotriton vulgaris. Next base: position 916,230,952 of record NC_141687.1, read on the forward strand.
TGTCCTCCACAATGCTGTCCCCGACCACAGATGTCGCCGCATGCACACAAAGACTAGAGGCAGGTTGTATGCAGCCTCACTAGACTATCTGCGACAACCATACGACACACATTTAATCTCCCGAAATTTATGAGCAAACTATTGTTGGGTGAAATAATTACAATAACGGTGTGAAGAGATTATAAATGATGTGTAATTTCTTATTTAAAGTCTTCAACTGCTTTTTGTCATTATATGTACTGATTACAACTGCCATTGATTAAGAAATGCTAATAAAAAAAATATTCAATCAAAAAATCACACACTAGTATAATCTTTCATCACTCACTGTAAAATAGAAAGTGCCATATTTGAAACCATTGACACACCAATAGAAATTTCTAAACACCCACTCAGTTATTCATAGAACTATACACACATCTAAACTCTTACCTATGCATTCAGTGTTATATGCAGTGAATAATCAACAGAACACTATCAAATATACTTACACGCCTATTTCAACATTACACACCAGCACACATTGTATTCACTTATAAAGACATCCTTCTGACTTATGCAAACAATTGATTATACTTACATTTACTCAACCAAAACACTTATACAAACACCACTTCATCTATTTATATAGATAGTAACTCACACTTAGTGTGTTATAAAATCACTATTACAAGTATACAGTTATCCATATAGTGACTCATACAATCACTAAGTCTTAGACACACTTAATTAGATATAACTGTCACATACACTGCCTTTTTTAAAAAGATTAATGGAGATGTACCATTGAGAGAAATATTTAATCACCACCACACCCATAAACATATACACTCACTGAAACAACTGTTATAACATGTAGTCTTAACCTCATATACCTACTGAATGAACTATTCACACATTTTTTGGCAATCACACACCCCCCACCAAACCACATAGACATTCATTTACCCATACAAATACTCAGTTAATCAATAACAAATATAGTCTTTAACATAGCAATTAAGACAAAGCAATAAAGACTTTCACACAGTTTAGTAACTACACATTATGTATAGTGAGGCTCTACAAATTAGTCAAGGAAACAATCAATGACACTGTTACTAAATCCATACAATGTAAAACTATAATACTGATGGCCTGGCGTACATTGAAACCATCAGTATTAAAGTTTCACATTGTGACTTATACTTAGGTCATGTTAATTACATTGTATCATGGGAGTTGTAGTATTTAGCTGAAGCACATCCAATTTCGTAGTTCACCTTGATGAGGGAAAGTTAAAACAGTTGGTGACTGGGATGAGTTTAAAAACGCAAGGGATTGTGGGAAGAATAATCTGTTTGAGAAAGAAGAGGAGAATGGGCGGTTTTTAAACGTTGTTTGGCAGGTACGTGTATATTTATGAGCAGGAACAAAGTGTTACATAAATATCGTACAAAGTAAAATGTCAGTTATCATGTCGAGCACGGGGAGAGCTGAGGGATAAATGAAAGTGGAACACGTAGTTTTACCGCTATGACCTACTGCTTGCTGTTTAACTAGGAGAGGGAGTGGGAGCTATTATTTGAGCTATAAGCATCCATTGAGAACGGGCAGAGCGAGATAGCATATTCATGGAGTGTGCAGTTTAAGTAAAGATAAAAACGCTTCACAAAGAAATGTCATTATGTGTTGAAGTTAATATTAAATTGCGTGATACAATTTAAAGATGCAGTATGATGTACATTGATGGGATGTTATTTTTTTCATTGTTCATTCACAGTGACCCCCGAAGAAGGGCAATGAATGCCCGAAATGCATTGGGTTCTAGTTAATAAAACACTGCTTTTTACGAAACTTTTGCGTCAATCACGTTCTTTCAAGAGGCCCGGAGTGGCACAGGCAGAACATTAGAAACCTGGAAAAAGGCATATGAAGTCATGTGGGGACGATAATTCAAGTGAGGCAAAACAAAAAGATGAGAACAAGGATGAATAAAACAAATTAAAGTGGTTTAAAAAGGAATCAAGCAGAGCCAAGGTGGCATAATTCGCTGTGAGTTTGGTCTGGGGCGGAGAATACGTCCCATTTCTTAATGTTGTTAATCATTCAGTGTCTTTTTGGCAGGACACTGTGACTAAGCTGCACGCATAAGGAGTACGTTGAGACAAACTGAACTTGAGACAGTGCGAATAGGTGTGCATTCAACACCCCCCTGCATTGTTTATTGAGTGGGGCATGGGCAGCAATTGTTTGCCAAGACTGACACATCTCAAGTTGGACTATTCTAAAACTTCTGTACTTGACTGTAGTCATTTTAATGTGATGATTACCTCTATTTGAAAGACAGTTATACTTGAAATGGAATTATTCCAGTATATGCATGCAAGGCATAGATATTATTTATTTATTACAAGATTTATAATGCGCCTGGCTGCCTCAGCAACGAGGCGTCCCAGCGCAACCAGAAGCCTAATTAGAGCAGGAGAACATAGCAAGCAAGGGATATCATAGAGTGGGGAATAGCCAGGTCTTCAGGGACTTGCGAAATGGCAAAAGATTGGGGATGGCACGAATGCATAAAGCAAGAGAGTTCCACAGTTCGGCCGCCAAGAGGCCAAACGACCGACCCCCAGCCCTTGCTTTCCTAACTTGAGAGACACAGACCAGGCCTTTTTTAGTTGATTGTAAGGCTCTGCTAGGCAGGTAAGGCTTCAATTGGCCCAATAACCCCACTGGGGCTTGAAACCTCAAGATTTTATGCGCAATACAGAGCACCTTGAACTGGATGCCAGCTTCAATTGGCAGCCAATGCAGCTTCACAAGAACTTGGGCCACAGAGAGCCACCAACATGCGTGCGGCTGCGTTGTGGACCCTCTGCAAGCGTTTGATGCTAGCTTTGTTAGCACCAAGATATAAGGCATTGCCATAATCTAGCCTCGCCAGGATGGAAGCCTGCAACATGATCTGACGTACTCCGGGCGGGAAGAAACCAAGCAAGGGTCTCAAACCTCTCAGAAGCCCAAACCAGACAGCAGCTACAGCTTTTGTCTGCTATTCGAATGTTAGACCGGTATCGAACCATACGCCCAAGTTCTTCACCGTCTCCTTCGGTACCGGTGCAGGCTTTAAATGGTCGGGCCACCATTTCTCTGACCAGAGTCCCTGGTCCTTCCCATACAACAAGATCTCGGACTTGCTGGCATTTAATTGTAAATAATTAACCTTCATCCAGGCAGTGATAGTTGTTAGATCCTCCTTCAAATTTTCCAGATTGGTCCTACATTTTTTGGAGAAGGCAATCACCAACTGAGTGACGTCGGCGTATGACACCAAGGCCAGCCCTCTGTCTCTGGCCACTTGTGCCAAAGGTCCCACATACAAATTGAATAAAAGGGGGCTCAAGATGGAGCTTTGAGGAAACCTTCTACCCAAAGCATGTACATGCGAGTAGAACGGCGACACGGACACTTGGAACCACCGTTCAGCCAAAAAGCACCAACCCATTCCAAGGCAGCATCCCTAATACCAATCGTCCAAAGATGATGGCGGTGGCGGAACCCATGTTGAGATGGATATTTGGGGCCTGATTACGAGTTTGGCAGTTCGGAGTCGGGTCCGTCCCTCTGCCGCATCGCCAAACCTGTGGTCTGGCTACCCACCAAATTACAAGTATTTCTTGTGTCTGGCTGTTTTTTTTTTATGCTCCCATGGCTGTGCCTCTAAAAATGGACACCACATTGGGAATGCCAACAACAGTTCTTGCACTCCATGCACTCTAAAGTCCATGCTGTGTAGGAACTGGTGTGCATGCACACAAGGTGGCACTGTGTGCATCCACATTGCGTGAGGCACAAGGGGCCCATGAAGGGCCCCATTTGTTTTCTCTCCACCACGGTTTTCATGGTGGAGCATTGATCGGGCAAGTGAACCATTATACTTTGCAAATTTACCTACACTGCCAGTTCCATCACCTCATTAGAGGTGGGAGAAAGAGAGGGTTTCCATTGGTGGAGCACTGCTTGTTTAGTTATTGGAAGTTCCTGACCTGGCAGTCTGCTGTTCACAGACCTACCATGTCGTAGTGACAGTCACGCTTGCCTCTTGATTCATCGGTGGATGAAGGAGTGCACTACTAGTCTTCTCCATGTAATGGTGCAGCTGTGATTATTGTAGCAGGTGCACTAGCACGGGAGCCCTGGGTGGGGGGGGGGGCGCAGATGGCCAGTTATGGTTCTTTGTTTGCCACTCACCAAGGGAGAAGGAGACCAATTAAATGTTCTTGAATTCGTGTCCATGCCACCCCTACTGCCACACTGCTCCATCCAGAGGCACAAATGAACTGAACTTCTGTCACAGTTGTTGGAGCAAACACACCTGCCTTCACATCCCAGGACACACCCCTGGTCACTTTCATAAGCACTCTATTAGTGCAACAATATCAAAGTGCGGTATGGTGGTCCTTTGGTGAAAGATGGTGTATGCATAATAGTATGTTTTAGTATATGTATTTTACTAAACTTTGTAGGATCCTGCTTTCAAGAATGTGGATATGTCGAGTTTTCTTGACCAATGGAGAACACAACTTTCATTGGTGGGTACTTAACATTTTCATGTTCTTAACATTGTTATAAATGCATGCAGAAATTACTGAAGGATTATGTTCCATTGTGTATATACACTCAGTGCCACGACGTTTCAAAGTTAACACGGAATTCAAAGAGCTTCCCACGGTGTGTTTGTTGAAAAAGACGTCACTTCCTTGTAATTCCAACTGCCTCTTAATCGCGGGCTGCAGGAAACCAACCTTCCAAGAAGTCATACCGTATCTCTGTTTAATAAAAACGTAATCAATATGGAAGGAAATCCACAGAAAGCAATACCTTTTGTTGTAATAAGATTTCTTGATGGACAGCGGTGAATGCAGTCGCCTGGTCAAGCCAGATAAGCCTTAATGCCTTCCCGCAGACTCAATGCAGTGAGTTTTCATTTGTCACTTTCAAACTCTGCCCACCCCTGAAGGTTGTTGAGACTGAAGCTGCAGAAATGGGAAGCGTTGTGCAGTCCTTAATATTGCAGGCAGGATGTATTTTCATTATTATTCTTTTTTTTATTGAATACTGAAGATAGGCCAACAATGTATTTCATAGAGGTGGGGATGTGATTGCTGAAAGTGAGTGCAAATTGTGTGCAATTCTGAGTTAGAAGGATGATCGCCCACTTTAGAACCCATGCACAGAAAGTAGGAAGTGAAGCAGTGTTGATCAAATAATCTAGGAGCTACCAAATATACCGCCTTCTACAAAATCAACAGGGAATTAGGCTTCATACTCTAACTCTCCAATATATTTACACGAGGCATCCAGCTAAAAATACACTGCAATTAACTAAACTACCTTACCACCCACAGGGGGAGCGTCCATGCTGCCCCCTGCCTGTACTTGTACTTGAGTTGCTTGAACTCTATGGGCTTTGTTTTTTATCTTTACCTCAGCTGGGTAGATATGATTTTGCACTTTTTGGCGATTGACGTTTGGCCAATGTAATCCAAGGTTTTAACAAAATACTTACACCTGTCAACTGGGCTACATCTTTATGCATTTTTTACTTTTGATTATTTTTTCCTGAGGTTAAATGTTTTTAAGCCTGACAGCAACTTGCCTTGTAGTAAACTGTAAATCTTAAAATGGGGAAGGACAGTAAATCAGTCCAACCATCGGCACTTATGCTTCCTACATGTGCTTTGCATCACTTTCTAGCTCCTTTCGGTTGATAATCCTTAAAACTCACTTTGCAACAGCCTTATATTATTCCATTTGAATTTATTTTATTAAATTAACATTGACTTTCACTAACGTGCCTAATAAAGGATTACAACGTACAGTTCAGAAAATATTTCAACATTATTAGTTAAGAAAAGAACCAATATTTATTGATGGACACATTAACAGAAGGTGTACATGTAGAAGAAATTAGAAAAATGTAGAAAAGAGGAAGAGAAAATTGAAGAGGAAGGAGAAGTCTGGTGATTGGTAACCTGGAAAGAAAATTTGCAAAAGCTGGACTGAGGACTAAGTATAGGAAAATGGTACGTGCTTTCCTGTGCGGGGCAAACAGTAGGGGTCAGAGCCTCTGCTGGTGCAAGTGGCACACTTTTGGAATAAATACAATAAAAAGAAACCCAGGGTGCTCCTGTATGTCTCCAAGGTGCCACTGTGGTCGCCCCCTATGTTTCGTGCAGTCGGACTGGAGTCATGGAAGGCAGTGTGGGCTGCGGCAAATGTGAAGCAGGGTGACCACCTTAGGAACATTCCATCCAGGTGATCAATTCCTGACAGGGGTATCACTATTTAATGTGGAACAAGAAATGTGGGGTTGCAAGGATGAGCAACCAACTCACTCAATTCTTCACTGCTTATTAATGATAGGAGGGGTAAGAAGTTAGTGCACAAAATACATGGCCAATAAATCAACAATAGCACCTAGTTTGGCACCTTTAAATGAAAAGTAAGAAACAGATTTGGGTACTCCTCTGACAGAGGTGGAATGGGTTAAAGCCATGGGACATTTCACCAAGGTTTCTCCAAATATAAGAATAAGGCTCCTGCTGCTCAGCCATATTCACCAAACGTAACCTACCTTTAAATGCCTACACACTATAACCCCAACAGGATATGACTCTTGCACCATATGTGAATGGGAGACCACAGATTTCTTTTACAAGGTGTTGGCCTGTCCAGACTGTGGGAATTGTGGGTGAATGTGACAAACACTATAACCACACTGAGAGACAGAACCATTTTTTTAAGCCAGAGACCTGCCTACTAGGTCTCATGTTACAACCCAAGAGGGAGAAGTTGCATTAAAATTCGCTAATCTAGCCTGATTGCTGCAAATAAATTGATTGATAGCCATCACTGCAGGCCCCTAAAAGGCCTGCCTGGAACACGGATTTACACAGATGAACGATTTGCTGAAAACAAGGCAATTGCAATCCTTAGAAAAAAGACTGGCAAGGTCACTGCTAATAGGATGTGGGGCACAATCCTACTGTAACTGGCGCCAAAAACTGATGACCATCCACCTTTAGAATGCACCCTAAACATTTGGAGTGAAGTAGAGATCTATTTACAATCCTAAGTCAAATGATTAGTAATTATCACATCATAAATCAACATTTCTGCAGGGATTGGTGTAGATGGTTGTAGGTGAAACCGATAATAATGCTGCAAGAATAGATGAAGGACCCTGAATCGCATTAGTTGAACTTGGCATTAACCACGACTTGTAAATTCAGGTATATCACCAATTATGGCCATGGTTGTGGCCCATCAGGGGCCGACCATAAGGACCACCGGGCAAGGAAATGCACTGAAAAGAATGGCCCCATGCATGGTTGGTCAGTGGATTAGTTCAGTGTGGTAATTGTTTAATGTGTCCATGTTTCCTCTGTATTGCTTCACTGTATGTTTCTTCGTGGGTTCTGCATAGATTGCTGCTCTCTCATGTTTGGGTAAAGACAATGTCTTACATCAAAATATGTCTGAGTGCATTACTTGCAATAATCTGGGTAATTACTATTTCTAAAAATCATAAAAAAATGGATTGAGCACATGAATTCGAGGCGTAATCACACACAACATATGGGCTGAACATGGGTGATGCCCAAGCATATAATAAAAATAGGGACACATTTTTAGAATAAGAAGAAAATCTAGAATTGAAGTTGGCACTGGCAAGAAAGTGATGGAAAGGAAGCACAAGCAAATGTGCCTTCAGAGGTCATTCTCCTCTTACATGGCTTTGCTAAAAGCAACAATGCCTCTGTGGGTGTTCAAGTCCCAACTTTAACACCCACAACTTAAAAAACCCATAACATAAAAATACAACTATGCAGACACCCGTTAAATCAACATTCTTTCTGGTAGTCCCCACCACCGTTATCTTCCTCACCCAGTTGCCAGGGAGACTACAACCAGCCATTCAATTTGACAAATTAATATAGTAATAAAGTAGAATGGAATTTGTGAATGATAACAATATTATTGTATAAGTGTTTAGCGATAACATTATCTCTTTACTGTTACTGAGCAAATAGCATAGAAAACCTGCCTATTTTGACTGTTTCTGACATGAATGGACACAACAGCAACAGAGTTTGCTTAATATTTCTATCCTCAAACCCTCTTGAAATGGATCTCTGATGACTTCCTAGCTCATTCCAATAAAAGTACTTATGCTCTTAGGATGCTGTTCGTATCCCCAGCAGCTTTTGAACATAGACCATAATATGTTATTGGATGTACCCCATTATGCTCCCCGGGTGTCGAGTAGTATTCTCAAAGTTATTTCATGATCTCCATCTCAGGGATTGCATCTCTGATCATCTCAACTAGAATATCTATGCTTCATATGGCTTCATTGCACCCCTTTATATTATTCTCCCTGCAACCTGCTGTGTCCAGTTTTTTTCCACACTGTATCTGTTCACTTATGACACGCAATAACATATGCAACTAAGGAAACAAAAATGCTGTTCAGTTGTATACCTCATTGCAACAACGTCGGAATATTTTTGTCAGAAAACGTTGGGTTTTTAGAACACAACAGGTTACAGTTCTTTCTATAGCCTCATTCAAGGGACAAATAAGTAGCTTGAGAACAACATAAAGGCCCCAATTTTTGTGGTTTCTAAAAAGAAGCCATTTCTCTCTAATAAGGTAATTCTACAAAGTTCCCTATACTTCACTTTTTGTGTTGCATTTCCTCTTTCATGCTGCCCTGAAACATCTATACAAACCTGTCCAAGTGCTAAACTCTGCCATCTTTTATTTGCATTTATAAAGAATGTAGATAAAAATCTTCCAGTGAATGCAAGTATAAAAGCATACAAATCTGACAGAAAGCACACAATACAAACTATAATTTGGCGAAAATCGCTACTTTTAGAAACAGACCTGCAAAGATCAGGAGCGAATTGACTGCGTTATCTTTCCCAAGCGAGGAAAATGACTGGAGGTGCTACAGTAGCTCAAAGTAGAAAATATCCTATTTTCGAGGAAACCACTAGATAGCTTGCCAGTGAAGAAACAGCAGGTGGAATCCAAGGCTTTCTTGCCAGTGGCTAAGGCTTTCTTGAGGAATTCTCCTAAACACAACCAAGAACAATGGAAGATGATGTCAACCAAACTGAGCGTTGCAGTCAGCACAGTAGTCAGTGCCGGATTAAACCTTGTGGGGGCCCCTAGGCAGTCGAAAGTTCACCCCGCCCTCCTTGCAAATGATCTCCTAATACGTTTTTACTTTTTCCAACCAACACTTTTAATAAACCTATTTTATTACACAAAACTAAACATTAAGACGTATACATGCAATTAAACCATTTTTTTCAAAGTTTGTATAAACCAACAAAACTTTAAATATTCACTTTTTCTCAGTTTGTTTGTAGTGAAATCTTTCAGGTTTCTTGTAAGTCAACCTTTTTCAAGATGTCATATTCAGTGGAGTCTTTAAAGTAAAGTTTTCGTTTTTCTGAGTTGATTCTTTTTTTTCTATCTTTTAGAAAAAATTTAAGAAAGATTGATTTGAATTCAATATTGTTTTGATTCGTTGTCTCAGGCACCTAAAACGAGTCGGGCCCATAGGCCAGTGTCTACTTTCCTAATTTGGTAATTGAAACTGACAGTAGTACCTCCTGTCAGTGCTTGAAATGTTATAACTGGTGGCCACCTCTTGACATGGCCCATGAGGGAAGCGTGACTAGTCTTCGCACCTTGTAGACCCAGCTCTCACAGAGTTGAGAATTATTCCAGACTTCAGAGGGGCCGAGGAGTCGATGGCAGTTAGTGAAATTGCAAATAATTCTCTCACAAACTTCTAGGTCATAAAGTTCTCGGTATGTGGATTTTCAGATACAAATTAGCACATCTGCTCCCCTTTTAAGCGGTTGTAGAAATAACAGATCACGAGCTTGTATTCAGATTCAAAGTCACGAACAAAACAGTTTAAAAGTTTATTTGTGGGGAAAGAAAACATACCGATTTTCCGTGTCAACTAGAACAACAGAGGATTGCTAGTTTACTGGAGGAAAACGAAATGACGGTGTAAATGTAGGGAACGTGGAATCTACTGATCATTTGTAGGTGATAACAGTGATCTACCCTTGATTGCGAAATAAATACTTATCACACGCCTAGTCACCCACTCAGGCACTTACTCACACGGTTTAGCTCATTTGTTTCTATGGCCAAAAACAACCTATCTTTATTAATCACTGTATTTGAAGGACAAGGCTTTCAAGTTTCACTGATTGGAAATCCGTACAAACACATGACTATTACATCGGATATTGTTCGTAAATGCAGTAAAGATTAAGCAATTGACAACATATCATCATCACGTGTAGTGGCGCAGTCTAGTGGTTGCACGTCACGTCGGCGACGTGACGTGCCAGCGGCCATGTTAGGGCTGCGCGCGCATCGCGCGGCATTGGCGCAAAGAGCCGAGAACGGACAACAGCGGCTCGGCGCTCTTTAGGGAAAGTTGGAAATAAATAAGCGTTTAATCACACAGTGCCTGCAGCGTCTTCCTTGGGGGGAAACTCAACATTAGAATGGCGACGAGGGTGGGATGGTAGACCCCCCCACCTCCCCCTTATAGGACAGAAAGGACGGAGGAAAACAGCAAATACACCGGTGGGCAAGGAAAAAAAAACACCAGCAACAAGCAGCACCACGGAGCTAGGAGGCTAGAGGAACGGAGGGCCAGGAAAGCCCAACAGCTAACACACAGGTACCAAACCCTAAAGAGCGTGGCAGAGCCCAGGAGCGCCCAGAAGGAGGGGACAGCTAAACCACAGTGGGTGGACAGACCCCAGAGACTGAAAGTAAAGCGCACCAGATCACGCTGCGGCCCACAAGACAGGGGGAACAGCGCTGGATACCTCACAAAAGAGCGAGGGGGCTGATGCAAGTAGTCCCCAGGCCCACGTGAGCAAGGAAGAACAAGACAATACGCCGGGGGGTCCTAGAAGCCAAGGGAGCGTACAACCCACGGTCAAGAGTGAGAAGATGAGCGCACAAGCTGGATATGCAATGGCGCCGGTGCAGTTTCTACCCAGACCGGGAGAACCACTTATGAAGTGGGAGGACTGGAGAGAATACATTGATCATTTCATAGGTGTCTTGGAAGACGAAAATAAACAGCAGTTCAAACCCACGAGAAAAAAACGCATCTTGTTGCTAAACCTAGGCCCGGAAGGCCTGAGAATCTACAAAAGCCTGGTACCAAAACAAAGAGCGAGCACGGACGATGATGTGTACGCCCACGCAATTGATGACCTGAATGAACACTTCAGACCGGCGGTGTGTGTATCGGTGGATAGATTCAATTTCCAGCAGAGAAAGCAACGCCCAGGAGAGACGGTGGAAGAATATGTGGCGGCACTGAAGCGGCAGGCGTCCACGTGCAGATACGACAACTGGGAAGAGGAGTTCATTGAAGGTCAGGTGGTGATGCACACCACGTGCACAGCAGTGCAGGACAAACTATGGGCCAGTGGGGACACTACTCTAAAGGAGGTGATGGTCATCGTCAAAAGAGCTGAATTGGCACGCAGGTGCGCGGATGCAACGAAGAAGGAAACAGTGCCTAGCACCATGGTGAACAGAGTGGACGATGAGGAGCCCCGCAGAGACTACCAGAACAAGAGGTCGTCAGAGAAGGGACCCAGCAAATGGCAGGGCAACGCAGGTCCCCCGGGAAAACAGGCGGGAAACAACAGGAAGCCATGCTACAGGTGTGGGAGCTGGTCACACGAGGCGCACAACAGGAAGTGCCCAGCATTCCGCGCCAAATGCATGTATTGCGGAATAGTCGGCCACTACGAGAAGGTATGTCGGAAGAAGGCCTCCAAAGGCACGGTGAGATACGTCGGTCAAGGAAGCGACGAACAAGAAGACGGGACTGAGGAGGACGTCGTCACGGTACTCTGCATCTATGATCGGGTGTTGAGCATGGATGGCCAAGTTCTGGGTGTCGATGGCAGAAGGACAATGAAACCTGTCCTGGAGATGTCAATAGGAGGAATCACAATTAGCGTAGTGGCCGACACGGGCTCACCCTACACCAGTGGTTCCCAAACTTTTTTGACCTGTGGCTCCCTTGGACTAATTGGCAGCTGGCCGTGGCTCCCCACCATTTTTTTTTTACCAGTGAAAGGTTGGGAGGGGGGGGGGGGAAGTGAGCCCGACCTCGGGAATACTTCCTGTTGTCTTCCGAAGTCAAGTAAGAGTAAAGTGAGTTGGGGTGTTTTAGAATCTTAAAGATGTCAGCAAGGTTGTTATTGTTTTCACTGTAGTAAGAGAAATGAAAGAATCACATTTCAGCAATATAAGAAGTGATTTAGAATAGCATGCATCTCTTTAATTAAGGCATGGTCTTCAAAGGTACGTCCACGGACTTAGAAAGGGACGGCTCTTCTGGGAAGGAGTACAATGGAAAGATTAAAAGAGGCTACACGAGAGGTAATAGTGGGGAGTGGGGATACCTAGAGAGGGCCGGGATCATGCTGTGCCTATAATTTTCTTAATTAACAAAGCCCTAAAAAGAACAACTGGCAAACCTAAACGAAAAACATTTAGCTATATTTGTCAGGCTCCACTGACACTGCCCTTACACAACAGAAAGTTTCACACCAACACAATAAGCTGGTCCATGTTTACATTTTATTACTTGCACTTTTGAGGTTTAAAATACTATTTTTAAAGTTATACTGATGGACAGGGAAACTTGTATTCGTTTTATAATCAGTGAAGGAAGTTTATATGTTTGCTATGCATATATGTTATTATACATAAGTATAAATAAACAGGTTAAAAAAAAAACAAAGGCATGATCTTCTATCCACAGAGCTGCAGAAAATTTCCCTTAACCTGCCAAAGGAGTTTACTTCATATTTTACTCCCCAAAAGAAGGGGGATTGATTAATGTTTAGTTATCATACCAGCTCGAAACAGAACACTGCTCATTATACCCCATCTGATTTCATGATATCACCTCAAGCGTCTGCCCAAACTTAGCAAGTTGGAATGCGAGGTTCAAATCAGCACACTCTGCCCAATATGTGACAGGTCTACAGCATCTTAACGTGCATTGTGCAAATGCGTTTTTCAGAAACCTACCATTAATGTGCACATTAGATTTCTTACCGTTAACAGTGTCTGAAGGCAGGTTAGCAGGTCAAAAGCAGGGCCGGCATAGGTAGCACTTTACCGCCCCCAATGGCCCTGAAAACAGAGGAAGTGTGCAGTATTTTTTTGCCCCTCTTCCTCCCTGTGTCCCTTCCACTGTAAAATCTGAGGGGATAAATCCCCCACACTTCCTACGCTCATGCCTGTGTGACCCCCGCCCCCCCCCTCCCCGTCCAGCGAGAAACATAACACCTCCGCCTGAGTAGAAAAAGAGAGATAAGAACAGAGGCCCTATTACCTCTTGAAAAGCTGCTCAGGCGATTAGGAAGACCTGATAGGGGCTGGGGAAGGGCAGGATGCAGGCAACAATCAACAAACCTCTCTCCCTTTGTCCTGGAAGCGCAGGCTGACGTGGCAGCGAGAACGAGGTGTGAAATCATTCCTGGAGCTTTTCAGCACTACAAAAGGGAAGGCCACAGGTCAAGGGCAGGGCCATTGGCCCATCAAAGCTTTACTGCAATGAGCTTCAGTTTCCCACATCGTGTCCGCGGCGGCCCTGGCTTCTCATGACGGCGCACCGGGGCGCCGCGGCGCACAGTTTGGGAACCACTGCCCTACACCATCGTCCAGAGAGCGGTATGGGGAGAGAGCTTTGCACCGCGTCTAGGCCCAGAGCTAGAGAAGCTGGACATCCTCCCAGTCACGTACAATGGGGACCGCATACCAATGGCAGGATTCAGACCTTTAAACTTCGAATTTAGAGCCCAGTCCGCTTACTGCAAGCTCTACGTGTCAGAGAAAGGTCCTTTGGTCCTAGGATGGTTAGACCAAGGCGACCTGGGCATCAAGCTGGATCCGGGAGGCAAAGAGCAAATACTACTAACGGAACCGGAAGCATGGCCAGACCTCGACAGATGGAGGAGCGAATACCCCCAGGTATTTGGTGGCACAGTAGGAAGATTGGAGAAATTCTCGCATAAAATCATTCTGAAAGAAGATGCCGTACCAGTAGCTCACAAAGCAAGAAATGTCCCTTTGGCAGTGAGAGAAGCAGTACAGGAAGAGCTTCAGGACTTGGAGAGAAAGGGGATCATTGAGCCCATCACGTGTGCTGAGTGGCTGGCACCTCTGGTGGTAGTTAAGAAACCCAGCGGGAAGGTCAGGCTGTGTGTCAACCTGCGCAAACTGAACAAGAACATTGTGGTAGAGAGGTTCCCCTTACCCAGAATAGAGGAGATGCTGGCCAGCACCAGGGGAATCAAGTGGTACTCCACTATAGACTGGACCTCAGCCTACCACCAGATTGCACTACACCCGGAGAGCCGCAGACTCAAAACGTTCATCACCCCGTTCGGGTGTTATCAGTTCCGCCGCATGCCATTTGGGCTGGCCTCGGCGGCAGCAGTATTCCAGAAGCTGATGCACCAATTGTTCAAAGACACGACCGGCGTCCAATACTTTTAGGACGACATCCTGGTGATGGGGCGAGATAGACCTGACCATGACGTAAAACTTGGCAATGTACTGAAGATCCTAGAGAGAAAGGGCCTCACAGCGGAATGGACCAAGTGCCGGATCGGAATGGAGTCGGTGACCTACTTAGGACACGAAATAGGAGTACGAGGAGTGGCTCCGAAAGCAGAGAATGTGAAAGCGATCTGTGAGGCACCTCCGCCCACCAACAAAGAAGAAGTCAGATCATTTATAGGAATGGCGGAGTATTATAGCAAGTTTGTGCAGCACTTCGCCTCCAAGACCCATCACATGAGGCAGCTGACGAGAGACAATACAGAATTTCGCTGGTCACAGGAAGCACAAGGGGAATTTGATGTCATCAAGAAAGAAGTAGCAGGAGCAATACCACTCCAAGGGTACGACCCCCAAGGGAGGACAGTACTGACCACAGATGCCAGCGATAAGGGGCTGGTTGCTGTCCTCAAGCAAGACCGAGGGCAAGGAAGGATGGAGACGCTCAGCTTCGCATCCCGCACGCTGAGTGAAACAGAAAAGAAGTACAGCATAATAGAAAAAGAAATGCTAGCAGTGGTGTGGGCTACGACCAGATTCAGGCAGTTCCTATGGGGCACACGGTTCCAATAGAGGACGGATCATAAGCCCCTACTGAAAGTGCTAACATCGAGTGGACATGCCAACGCTACACCCAGAGTCTCCAAAATTACGCTGAAACTGCTCGAAATCAGATACGACGTGGAGTATATCCCAGGGAGCAAGAACAGAGTGGCAGACTATCTAAGCAGAGCAGCAGCCATGGAACTGGGCGAGGAACACAAAGCGGGAACAGAAGAATGGGTAGCACTCACGGAAGACCAGGAAAACACTTTCAGCCATCAAGATTGGAAACAGGCGTACGAGGAAGACCAGATTCTAGAAGAAGTGGAATCATATATCACCCAGGGATGGCCTGACAAGAGACAGACCCGCGGGGACCTCAACCCATATTTTGAAGTCAGGGAAGAGTTGTCGATGGACGACCGAGGAGTATTTGTGTACAGAGGAGAGAAGGTCATCCCCCCCAACAGGCATCATCCCCAAACTATTGGACATGATCTACGAGGGACAACTGGGAATTGGCAAACTGAAATTGAGGGCCAAGCAAAACTACTGGTGGCCAGGAATGGATGTAAGGGCCGAGATACATGTCAGAAACTGTGCACGATGCCAAGGCGCAGATAAGACTCTCAAACCTCTGCGTCCAGCTCTGGGCAAATTTGACCCCCTGAGAAATCCGTGGGAGGAGTTGTCGGTGGATATTTTAGGCCCGATTTTAGACGTATATGGAGTCCAAAAGTATGTATGTGTCCTCGTGGACAGGTACTCGAAGTGGGCGGAATTGAAGGTAGACGAGGCAATGGACACTGAGACCATTATAAAATTTCTGGCCGACACGTTTGTGAGAGAGGGTATCCCAAAGTCCATCCTGAGCGACAATGGCCCCCAATTCAGATCAGAGAAATGGAACAATTTTATGCAAAGGAACGGCATCCTAGCGAAGCATACATCCATATACCACCCTGCTGGGAACGGTCTAGTAGAGCGTTTTAACAGAGTGGTGATGGGGTCGGTTCAAGCCGCTATCTCTGACAACAAGGACTTGGAAAAGGAGATATGGCACATGGTGTGGGCGTACAGGATCACCCCCAGAGGGACTGGTTATAGCCCCTTCCAGATATTGAGAGGCCGCAAACCATTCACCCAAGACAATCGGGTGTGGAAAGAGAAAACAATAACGAGTGAGTGGTCCCCAGCAGTGGTGCGAGCCAACCTGGAGAAAGCACAAGCCGTTTACACTAAACACTACGACAACCGGAGAAACGTGAAGGACACTGAACTGAAAAAAGGGGAATGGGTGCGAGTAAAGTTGGCCATGCTGCAAAGGAAAGGAGTGAGTAAATACAGCAAGCCCATGCAGGCGAAGGAAGTACTGGGCTGCCTTGCTGAGCGACGGAAACGTATGGTCGCAGGACTGCATGGCGAGATGCAACAAGATTCTAGGTTGGGACCAAGGCGGGCAGACTTAGGAGACGAGAAAAAAGGAACTGTCCAGCAGGAACATCCGGAGGCAGAACCGGGTGTGAGAGGAGGAGAACAGTAAAGGGAAAGGACTGGTGATGGCGACCAGGAGCAGGCGGCCGGAGAGGACCTGAGTAGAGGAGATGGAAGCGCGGCTGCGCTAGGAAGCGGAGGAAGAAACGAAGGAGTGGCCCCCACTACCCCGGTGAGACTGACCCGGAGGGGTAGAGTGGTGGTCAAGCCAGCAAGGTTCAGAGACTTTGACATGAACGGCGAACTGTAAGTTAAATTGTTTCTGTGTTAGAAAAAAGGGGAGATATGTAGTGGCGCAGTCTAGTGGTTGCACGTCACGTCGGCGACGTGACGTGCCAGCGGCCATGTTAGGGATGCGCGCGCATCGCGCGGCATTGGCGCGAAGAGCCGAGAACGGACAACAGCGGCTCGGCGCTCTTTAGGGAAAGTTGGAATTAAATAAGCGTTTAATCACACAGGGCCTGCAGCGTCTTCCTTGGGGGGAAACTCAACATTACATCACGTTAATGAAGTTGATTAGCCTCTAAGTCCATTCAAGTCAGTGCATGGCGTTCACGTTGCTGATACTGAAATGAAATCGCACACATTTATTACAATTTACAGATGTTGCATAGCTCAGCGAAAGGCAGTAAGTCAACGTGAAAAGTATATGCTAGTTAGAGGCTGCGAATCTAATTTGAAGTTATGCATGCTTGTGTTATTTTTCATTGGCCGTGAAGTTGGCATGAGCGGACATTGTATTGTGTTTTGGATTTGTATCCTCTCACTCAATATCTCGCAAACAGCGGGTGAATTTTTGGGTAGTCAGAGGGCAGCCATCCAGGGACATAGCAGTGCCGGCTGCATGGGATCCGAAGCAGTGGGGCGGAGGTTGATGGGACAACCATAATGTAAAAAAATATAGAGCTTACCTGCTGCATTGCTTCTCTCCTCAACCTGATTCTGGTCCGGTCCCAGGCTGAGCACACTGCGTGGGTTCCCAGAGGCCAATTCCTGATGTTGTTCTCATGCTGGGAATGCTGCACTTAGCATGAAGCTGCACTGGGATTGGTCTGAGTGCCGTCGTTCAGTGCTCAGACATATGCTGGGAGCCTGTGGCTTTTATTAAACCGGGTTGTACATCACAGCAGGCTGGAAAAATGGTAGTTGTGCATGAGAGGTTGGCCGGCCAAACAGTCATGCGCACTTAGTAGTGCCAATCATCCCTCCTCCCCACTGCTGCTAAGCACTCTCAGGCACCAGCAGAAAAGAATAAAAATAAAATGATAATAAAATTGGTTTATTATCATTTTAATTTTCAAGGGTTTACCTCTGTTTCCACCCAGAGGGACGATGCCTCCGCCAAAACAGAGGAGCCACCACTGGGGCGGAGTGTTGGGTTTCATCACAAAGCAGGGCCGGACTGGGAACCAAAACCGGCCCTGGCAAAGTGCTCGGCCGGCCTCCCCTTCCCCCCTCCCTGGGAGTGGGAGGGGGGAGTTGTGGGTGCCGCCGAGCTCTTTGCCCGGGCCGTTTTCTGCCAATTTTGTTACAGGGCCGATTTTGCAGCTATGCTGCAAAAACGACCCTGTAACACAAGCACTGGCGTTGCCAATAGGTTTCGCATTTGGAAAGTTGGAGCTATTGGTTTTGTAAATGACATTTGATATTTATATATCGTTATTGGCATTGTCAATAACAATATATAAATATAAAATGCCATTTACAAAACCAATAGCTCCAACTTTCCAAATGCAAAACCTATTGGCAACGCCAGTGCTTTTTTTTAGTTAAGTCATGTGAGAATATACTAAATACAATTTCATTTTTCCTTGACCCAAATATAAACATGTGCAAATTAAATACATTAAAAAGGGATATATTCAAGAACAACTGTTAAAACTATCTTAACACCGGGATTCCTAATTGTTAAACAAAGGCACAAAAACAAACTTTTTTGACAATCTAGGGGTCGGCAGTGCAGACGCCGTGAATGGCGATTTACCGCAGAATTTACACTTCCAAACCCTTTTTCACGATCGATTTCTTTTTGTTAAAATTACATTGTTTGTTCCAAGAATCCGTGTGTTTTCACGAAACCCGTTTTTGCTGACTGATTTTAAGAGAATGGGTTGCGTTGTTTGGAATTTACTCTTTTTTTATCATAAATTCGTTCGTGATTGTCACTTCCTCGAGTTGAGTATTTTCGGCTGGTGGGAGGACTGGGAGTGGAGTGGCGGGGTGGGGGGTGGGGCGGTGGGGGGTAGAGGGGAGTGTAGGTTGTGAGCCAAGACCGCCACTGTCTAAAATACGACGAGTTCGCTTACGGGCGGGTGCGGTTCATTCGCACACCATCTCACTGCAAGGGAAGGCGAGCAAGTAAACCTGCATTTTATTTAATTATTGGTTATCGGACACATCATTGATCTAGTCCCTTCGCACAAGGTGGCTGGTATCTTACCTTTTATAGGTTGGCAGATTATTTGTTTAGTAGCAAGCAGCCCGAAACATGCAGTTTAAGTTAAATGGCCTCGCAATGCTGGCAAATGGCCGGAGGGAAGCCGGATGGGGGCGGGAGAGCCTGGTGGGGGGGGGGGCGGGAATGCGAGCGAGGGGAGGAGAAGTGTGGCAGGTGGATTAGGGAGATGCGCGGAGGGAAGCCGGATGGGGGCGGGAATGCGAGCAAGGGGAGGAGAAGTGTGGCAGGCGGATTAGGGAGAAGCGCGTGCTTGTGTTGTCACGTAACCCGCTTTTGTGGTCACGTGACTCACATGCACTGTGAAGAAACCGCAGTGGTTTGACGAGTCGATGGAGCACTTGAATTCTCGCCTATTACATTCGCAAGCGAATGATAATAGGCGAAACCTAAAAAACGGCCCCAAGGGCCCAAAACCAGCCCCCTCACCCGTGCGGCGCACCGGGGGATCGCCCGGTGCCCGCTACAGCCAGTCCAGCCCTGTTACAAAGTGACCTGAACGATACTGACTCTGCTCTGGTCAGTAGTGATACCACTGCATTACCCTCTAATTACTTTTTTTTAGTCGATTTTAATTGAGATGGGCATCTCTGATCAATCACAACAAGCACACTGGGTAGATTCATTAATATTTTGTGGTGGGTTAACATCACAAAAGTGCTGTTAACCAGCATAAAATGCTTCTTTCCTAATTAAGGGCCTTATTTACAAGCCCATTGCACCACCAGTGCATCTCTTTTTTTAGACGCATCAGCAGCACAGTATGCCTGCTCGTATTTACGAGGCATTGTAAAGACAACCTGCATTACTCGTCATACGTTTGTAAATATGGGCCCTTTTTACACATTACTCTGTCTGAAAGGGGTGCTCCATAGGTGTTGCTGTGAGTGTTCCCTCGCAACATCCCTGGAACCTGGCATTTTCCCAGATTTACAAAGTCCTCTTGTAGCTGTTTGGACCGGTTTACTTCCGCATATTTGCAGATGATACTTAGTTTTTGATTCTGTCAACATTCATTAGTGGATGAATACTGTCAAAGGTTGGATGGAAAACAACTTGTTGGCACTGAAGAGCTTGCAGCATGCCATTGTCAATCTGGGTTCAAACTATGAGCTTATGGCCACCAGTAATGACCTGTTCCCAGTGTTTAAGAAATTAAATCATCCTGTAAATCATTTTTGATCTTCATCTAACATTTGAATGCTCGAACCAATAACTATAATTTTGTTTCCGGCTGCTAGGGAAAAATGTAACCTTTTTCCTAGAAATGAAAGAGTCACAGTTGACTGCTTCGTTATAGGATTTCACATTAATTAATTCTGTAATCTGTGCCTAGGAGGGCCATATGAATTGGATTTGAGCATAATCATTGATGTCTGTACACCCTAACTGTGGAACTACTGATCCGCACTTGGCAGTACCCTGGGGTAAAGAAATATCCACATTTATAGTGACAAAACACTAATCTAAAACTGTTCGATCAGTTGGCTTTCTTGGCTACTCTAGTCCTCTTGCCAAACTTCAGTGACAAGACCTCCTGTTTTATTGTTTCATGATTTCCTCAGTTTCTCTTTGTTTCAGCCCATTTTTGTTGTTTGTGAACATTTTGATCAAAACAGGAACGGTTTGACAAGCCAGGGTAAAATAATCGTATTTGGACTGGAGCGTTGCAATTCCCTATTTTACAGTACAGTAATCATCAATATTATATTTTAGGGAAGTTTGTATAAAGTATTCAAGTGGCTTAAAGTTATTCCATTGTGCAGTTTTGTTTTCTAAGTAATTCGTTGTTTCCAATCATCTCAGTAAAACATGTCTAGTAATCATGAATACTTTACGGTGCTTCTGGCCCTGGACTCATCTTTATCGCTGGATTGTTACACTTTTTGTTTATTGTGTATTTTGTTTAGTGTGCATTCTTTGTTTGACCTTCTTTTTTTTTCTCAAAACTTTCTTTATTACATTTTCAGAAAGAACTAACATTTAAGCATTCTCATTAGTTTCCATGCCAGTAGCATAAGTACACCTGTATTGAATAAAAAGGCTAGTGAAAGAAACAGTTACTTTACATTGGCAGGTATCATCTGCATATTTCAAATTTCCCAACGGAGTGTCACACAGAGTTCCTATTCCTTTCCCCCATGACCCGCTCTCCTCCCTCCCCCTATGAAAAGAGAAAAGAAAAGAAGAGAAAAATAGTAGAAAAAAACGAAAAAAAAAACCTAACCAACAGAAAGCCTTCAACATTGGCAAGTACTTATTCTAGGTGGTACACGGCATTACACAAGTAGATTTGAAGGATCGAGACTGGGTCACCCCATCTGCTCTTGTATCCATTCGACATTGGATCATTTCAAAATGTCAATATTGGAACAGTTGGAGGGCTCGGGTTCGCGTTGGGCAGGCACACAGTTGCACTCCCTGAGACAGATGATGGACTAGTGGGCTCCATGTGTAATCAATTTTTT
This sequence comes from Lissotriton vulgaris, assembly GCF_964263255.1. NCBI lineage: Eukaryota > Metazoa > Chordata > Amphibia > Caudata > Salamandridae > Lissotriton > Lissotriton vulgaris. Next base: position 916,252,609 of record NC_141687.1, read on the forward strand.
TAAAAGTGTCTGATATTATACCTGCCATGCATTCTATGGTTAAGGCCTGCCACAGACGAGTGTGCCATTGTGTTACAGAAGGGGCTTCCGGCTTTTTCCACACTCCCGGCATCGCCATCTTCGCTGCCCCTAGACAAAACCATAAGATTGATTTGTCCCCTACTGTTTGGTATTTTAGGGAGTCATCCCGCAGCCCCTGAAATATTGAGCCTGGGTCACTCGGTATCCTAAAATCTCTTTGATTTGTGCTAGAAGTTTGATCCAGAAAGGTTTTATCGAGGGGCAGTTTCACAAAATATGTAGGAAAACACCAAGAATATGGCAGCCACTACAGCACATTTTGGATATTGAAGTAAAGTTTTTTTAAGCTTAGTTGGATATGGGTACCAGTCATAAGCACCTTCTAAGGGACCTCTCTGATTCTCATGGAATGGTTGAATTTTGGGATGGCCCTCCATAACTTATCCCACTGCGTTGTAGAGATATCTTTCCCTAGCGTCTGCTCCTAGAAGGAGGTGTGTCTTTGGCGAGGATGCCCGATGGTCAAAAGCATGATGGAGTATAGGAAGGAAATAGTGTACTTTGTTTTATTACCTCCTTTCACAAAGCGCTCAATTGGAGTAAGTTCTCTAGTTGCTGCTTCTCTCATTTCTGCCCCTGGTTTACCTCATCCCAGGTCCTAAGGGTAGTCCTTGTGGGAGTACTCAAATATGCATTAATTGGGTGATCCTTCTTGGTCTTCCATAGGAGGTCCCATAAAGTACTCCCTTGTATCACTTGGTCCATATGGAGCCAGTGTTTATCGGATACTCTGGAAGACCATTCTTGGATCACTCTAAGTTGTGAGGCCTTAGAATAAAGATTTAAGTCCAGTAATGCAAGTCCCCCCTAGTTTTTGACAGGCCTAATTTTTATATGGGAGGTGGGCTCTCTTATCCTGCCCGACGAATCTAATAAACATATAGCGTAAGGTGTTGAGGTATCCAGCTTCTAGGTCAATCGGGAGTCCCTGGAAGAGATATAGGAAGTGGGGCAGTACATTAATTTTTACAGAATGTATGCAGCTGAGCCAAGAGAGGTAAAGAGGGGCCAACCCCTGAAAGTCGTTCTTCTGTTGTTGTAGAAGTGGGGGATAGTTAGCTTTAAAAAGGTCAGAGAGTTTAGGTGTAATATTAGTGCCTAAATAGGTGATCTCTCTCTTTGCCCATTGAAAGGGGGTGTTCTTCGGAATCCGCTCCTCTTCATCTTGCGATAGGTTCAAGCTGAGAAGGAATGATTTACTCTCATTTATACGAAAGCCTGATTCAGATTCAAACTTTTGGAGCTCTTCACGTAAGGCTCTATGTGTGTTCAAGGGATCAGGAATGGGCATCAGAACATAGTTGGCAAAGAGAGAGCTCTTGTGTTCTTCTCCTCCAAAGTGGATTTCTCTGATACTAAGTAATTATCTTATCCTTGCAGCTAAAGGTTGAATACTGAGGGCAAACAGCATGGGTGAAAGGGGGCATCCCTGCCAAGTCCCTCTTTCCAGGTGGAAGATCTCGGAGCTCACTCCATTGACCAGGACTCTGGCACATAGCTGTATATAGTGAGTTCAGACCATAGCCACAGAGCGGTCACAGAAGCCATACTTTCGTAAGGTAAGAAATAGGAAGGACCACTCCACCCGGTTGAAGTCTTTATCTGCATCTAGCGCCAAAAGAGACGCCGGTATTGATTTTTTAGTAGCCTTTTCAACCGGGTAGACCACCCTCCTCAGGTTATCATGTTGCTGCCCACCTGCAATGAAGCTTGATTGGCCCAGGTGGATGAGGTCTGGGAGCAAGTTATCTAACCGGGATGCTATGATCTTCATATATAGTTTAACATCTAGGTTGAGAAGTGCTATTGGGTGATAAGATTCACATCTCTGTAGATCTTTTCCTGGTATCGGGATAACTGTGATCATGGCCTCATTCATAAAGGTGGACACTCCTCCCCCTTCATAGACATGGACACTCCTCCCCTTCAGGCATGTAATTAAATAGGGAGACAAGATACAAGCCTAATAAAACTGTGCCGTCAGACCATTCGGCCCTGGAGATTTATGAAGTTTCCACCCCTTTATCGCCTCCTGAATTTCTTCTTCTGTAATAGGGCCCCTCAGTTGTTCGTTTTGGGCTTCGGTCACTGTTAGACTTGGCTTTTTCAGAGGATTTACCCTCAAAATTTTTGCTTTTGGGCCTTCTGTTTTTGACCCAATTTTTGTTGGTTTTAGGACTCTGGGAACTTTACCACTGCTATTCAGTGCTAAAGTGCATATACTCTCCATTTAAATTGTGTTATGGATTGGTGTTTTCATGATTGGCATATTTGATTTACTGGCAAGTCCCTGGGACAGTGCACTGAGAGTGCCATGACCTGTAAAAGAAATGCTACTAGTGGGCCTGCTGCACTGATTGCGCCACCCACAGAAGTAGCCTGGTAAATGTAACTCAGACCTGCCACTGCAGAGTCTGTGCGCTGTTTGTAAACTGCCATGTTGACCTGGCAAGTGCACCCACTTGCCAGGCCCTAATCTTGCCTTTTCTTTCATGTAAGTCACCCCTAAGGTAGGCCCAAGGTACCCCAGTGGGCAGGGTGCTGTGTATGTTAAAGGTGGGACATGTACTGGTGTGTGTGACATGTCCTGGTAGTGGATTACAATGTCTTTCATTTTCCACCACTGCAAAGCTATCTTTCCTATAGGAAAGAATGGAAGTTTTACTTTTACCACCTTATAAGCATAACTTCCCATTGGGACAGGATAGGGAAATGGAGTTTAGTACGCCTGGACTTAGAATGTAAAAATGCAACTTTTAGTAAAGATGACTGTTATGGTCTGTGTTTGAAAATACCACTTTTAGAAAATAGGTATTTTATTGTTTTGCCATCCTGTATGCTTCTGCTGGGTTTGTGGATTGACTATCTGGCTTTGGAGTGACAGGGGCTGGGGATGTGTATCTGTTCAGACGGCCACTGAGGGTCGAAGTGTGTCCTGCCTTTAACGGATGAATCAGGGCTGGGCCGAATAGACCTGGGATGCATTTAGAGTAGTGGGAGGAGATTCCCTTGCTCCTGAATGGGCCTGGTCTGCTTTGGACAATGCGGTCTCTACCTCCTGCCAGGAAGCTGTGCTAGAGAGGACCAAATTGATTTGAACTAAGCACAGACCTCTTTGCCTGAGAGAACAAAGGAATTGTGAGTATAAATATTGGGGCCCGGACCCCAGAACTTTAAAACTTGCTGGAATCAAGGAACCTGCCAAGAAGAAGAGCAGGAAGTGCTGCCAGGAGGAGTATTGCCCTTTGCTGTGTCGTTGGTTTGTTTGGATGGCCTGCAGTTGCTGCTTCTGCCTTAGGCAGTGAAAGGTCTGGACGAAAATTTCTTTACTTGTGCAGAGCATGTCCAAGGGCTAGAAGTAGGCCTTGCCTTCTGTTCTGAAGTCTCAGGGACTGCAAAGACTTAACTAACCTCTGGGTACCGCTTCTGGAACTCCTATTTCAGTTGCCACAGAGAAGGGAAAAGCAACCAACTCTGTCACTGACTCCATGTCCCGCAGGCACCGCAGAGGGTACCACTGTATCTCGCACTGAAGCCTTGGTCTCACGACGATTACTGCCGCCACCTCCACCGAGCTGCTGCTTGTACCGTGATCTGTGGGCACCGCACATCGCACCGCCTCGCTTCACTTCGCCGTCCTGGTCTTACTGACGCCATCGCTGCACGCTTAGTGACCTGTGTGACCCCATTGTGGCTTGCAGGCACTGCTCGTTAGTCACATGATGCACCGCCCCGTCCCACACCGCAGTCCGGACCAACCAAAGCAAGCTTCCCACAAGCGGGTCTGTCGCCTGCACCTTGATCGTCAGCATTGCATTGAACACCGCTTCACTCCGCACCTCAGCCCTGGTCTCACGAATGCCGCGAGATGACCGTCATCAAGCCGCACACTGCACTGCTCCGCTTCACACTGCAACTGTTGCCACGACTGGCCAACACCAACGTGTCAGCTGCAACACAAACTGTACTGTTTACGAGTCTGTAGACGCCCCAGACCGACGCGGTCAGACAGAACTGTTTGATTCTGTTGTTTACAGCACCGCTGTAGCACCAGACGGAGTTACTGACTTCCAAGAACTGTGTTTTTTTTAAAGTACTGTATGTTGGATTTTTGTCGTTTGATATTGTTTTGGATATATAAAATATCTGATATTTTTCTGAACTGTTGTGGAGTCCTTTTGTAGTGTTGTCACCGTATTATTGTTGGTTATGTGCAAATTCTTTACACACTGCCTCTGAGATAAGCATGACTGCTTGTGCCAAGCTACAAAGGGACAGAGCAGGGGTTACTTTAGGAGTGTAACTCCCTTACCCTGACTAGGAAGAAGGGACCCTGCTTTGACAAAGCCGAAAAAACAGTTGCCAACTAGAGATCCCATTTCTAACAGTCACTTGTGGGAGATCTACCCCTTCTAGATAGCTAAGTTGAGCCGTTTCATTTGGGGTCTTTTACGTGTAGAGCTGTCTGTAAAAGTGGCCGAACACCTGAGCCTTTTCAGAATCTGTGGTTACTCTCTCTCCCTTATTGGAGGGAACCTCTCCAACATATTGTTTCTCTCGTTTGACCCTCAGTTGCCTGGCCAAATGAGATCCCACTTTGTTCCCTTGTGTATATGTGGTAAGTTTAAGTTTCAGGAGTGTGAGCTCAGCCCAATTGCCATAAATGGCATTGAGCTTTCATCTTAGTGCTGTTACTTTCCTCTGTAGTGCTAGTGTTGGGATTTCTTTATGTCTTTTGTCTGCTACTCCCAGCTCTTTTTCTAGTTCTAGCCTCGATTTTGTTAGTTGTTTATTAAAAGACGCAACTTTAGCTATGCATTGGGCCCTAAAGACTTCCTTAAATGTGTCCCAATTGTTTGTTGGGTTAGTCTCTTGGGGGGAGTTCAGTGCGAAAAAGTCAATAATGGTCCTCCGTAGTTCGTCACGCATTAGTTTATCCTGAATCAGGGACCCCGGAAAGAACCAGTGATGGTGTCTCAGTGGAGCCATGTCCCATTGTATAGCAATAGTGGTAGGGGCATGATCAGAAATCGTGATTGGGTGAATCGATGCTGCCGTCACCTCCCCCAATAGTGCATGATTTACAAAGATATGATCTAGATTGGAGTATGTGCAGTGGGAGTGCGAGAATAAAATTATAGTCTATTTCAGTAGGGTGTAGGGATTGCCATGCATCCACAAGGTCCAAATCTTGAAATTCCCTTTTAATGCTTTCCAAAAGCTACAAGTATTGGCCCTATGGTGGTGTGTGTTATCTTCACTTGGGTTCCAAGTCAGATTAAAATCTCCCTTTCCCACTGTAACCCCTTCTGCACATTTTCTTTGCATTGTTAGTGTATAAACTGCCCTTGTTTGCTGTTGCATACGCATAGAGAGGCAAAAGTTCACATTCTTCCATGGATTCGTCCCTTGACCATGATTAACCTCATAAGTGCTGCGCCAGTCCAACGGCCGACGGCACCACTACCTCGGGAGTGCTGCCGTCGGCCGTTGAACGTTCCAACTGCACCTGCGCAATGGAACGTTCAGCACTGGAGCTGGACGTTCCATAGCTGCTAAGGTGTTAATCTACCCTCCCTGTCAGATTTGTATTTTGTCAGCTGAAACCTCAATGATGAGTGAAAGAGTAGGGCAACCCCAATGTGTTTCTTCGTTGCAGATGATTAGTAAATAATCAGATATGCTCTGTGGTCTATGGTCGTCGGATCGCTTCAAGTGTGTCTCTTGTAGGCTACAACGTAATGTCTTTGGTCTAATAGGTACTTCCGCAACTTGTGTCTCTTGGCTGGGGCATTAAGACCCTTATTTTTTCATGTTAATGAGGTTACTACCATTGAGACTTAACAACCTGCTGTACTAACCCTAGCATTATCACGAGGAACCTCAGATATCCGTGTGGCTCCTCCCTCTCCCTTCCTGATCTGTGGTGGGTCGACCTCTTCCCCAATGGTCCTGTAGCTGTTGACATTATTTTACTGGCCCTGTACCTCCTCGGTTAAAAGAAAAGAAAGAAAGACATAGAGAAATAAACCCACAATTAGTTCAAACTTGTGAACTGTAACTAGGTTAGGTGTCACTTAGCTATAGGCGCCATTTCTTCATGAGCTGTGATAGAGCAGTGCACCCAGAATCATATAGTTGCAGCCGAACAGCTTCGACACAAACAACCTTGCTTGGTCCTCTCAATATATATGGGCGCTCCTCATTGCCTCTCCAATTCGTTGTCCTGTGCTGCACTATATAGACAAGAACTGCAACTCACTCATGCCTTGAATCCGTTGTGCCATGTAGGAAAATTAAGCGGGTTGTCTCTGGCTCTTTGTTGCTGGCCCCGGGGGGGGAGGGGAATGGGGGAGGGGGCACCATCTTAAGGTCAGGCAACCAGGTCTGCCTGCTCCCCGCATCGCTGTTCCCGAGTTCAGTACTTTCGCGACCTCTAGACCTGGGACCAGGTGGGCAGCCCCTTCGCTTTCCTTCAGAGGTACCTACAGTGTTGTCTCCAATTCCAGGTGCTTCAGATCCATGTGACAGCATCGAACGGCAGCCTTGAGAGAGAGGAGGCCTCGCACTCTGTTGCCCCCGAAATCACTCATTGACTCAGTCTCCTCACCAGCCTCACTCCTTCTCTCCTATGTACCACTGCCTTTCGTCTCACAGCGCTAATGTCTCTGGGCAGGGGAGGTCGGAACGGCTCGGCCTGGGTGCCCCTCAGTCTCACTTGGCGCTGGTCACTCATGGGCCCCGCGACGCATCTCGCTGCATCTGCCTCAAACCCACTATTTCTTGGGGCTCATGTGGTTCCAATGTGAAGCAGCCCCAGAACCGCTGTGGAAATGTCTCAAAGATTGTGCTAAGTGGTCTTATTATGCAGCATTTGCCACCTTTACAGCGTAGCCCTCACTGATTATGTCCAGTCGGCCATCTTGGCTGCCCATGCCCCCTTTGACCTTCTTTTAACTATTATATATTGTGAGATGTTATTAAATCGTTTTGTCTTTATCTAAAGTTAACATGTATACTAGGTAGTAGCATATATCTTTTCTGCAAAAGTAATATTTAATTTGTTCTGTATATTGAATCAGCCCTACACCTCCTTCTTTGGGGTTAATTTAATTTGCTTGTTCACAAGAAAAGTAAGAATGAATCTGAGGTTAACCGTGCATCCCAAATCAAATACCCAATGACCTAGTTAGTGTGCTAGAAATGGGGTCTCTAGTTGGTAGAGGTGTGCACCCTGTCCAAGGAGGGACCACCACTCCAGTCAGGATAAGTGTAGTACACACTAAACTTTTACCTGTGCTCACCCATTGCTAGCTTGACACAGAGCTCTCAGGCTAAACTAACAAGGCAATGTGTAAAGTATCTGTGCACATACACACACAGTAACACCATGAAAACACAACAAAAGAACTCCACACCTGTTTAGAAAAATAGCCACTATTTATCTGAATAAAACAAGATTAAAACAACAAAAATCCAACATACACAAGTCAAGATATGAATTGTCCAAGAATAAATCACAAAGCATTGCTTAGAAATCAGTAGCTCCAACTAAGGCTATCTGGTTGCGCTTGACCGGGACAAATACAAAAGTTCAGTCCGACTACGATGAAGCGCAGAACATATACAGAAGTCATGGAGACCCGCTGACAGTACCTTGGATGCATCGGAAATCATAGATGATGCGGTGCACAGAGGAGATGAGGCGTCACAGATGCAGTTGATGCCTTGGTTCCTGGAGGTGGTGCAAGATCGTTGTTATTTTGGTGCTCGGGATGATGCAGTCCTCATAGGAAGTGATGAATCGGTTGCTGGTGCGAGGCCTCGCTTCCTTAAGGCGGCAAGGAATCGAGAGTGTGTGGAAGTTAAGAGGGTGGTGCATCAGTTCCACGGCATCAATGTTGAACCGCTGGGCTGAAGGTGATACTTCAGTTGGAAGTCATGCAGGACCAGGTCTTTATCTGAGTCATGGCAGTGCGGTTCTTCGGAGACGCTACAGCAAAGTCAAGGCTGCATTGTAAGTAGAGGTAATTGTGTCACACAATCTGCAAGTGAGAACCACAGCTTCAGTGCAGGCTGCAGTGATGCGCCGGCAAAGTTGGGGCTGCGTTGTAAGTCGAGGTCAATGTGTCATGCATTCAGCGAGTGGGGACCATGACTTTGGTGTAGGCACTGGCGATGTATCGGTTTTGCAGGGATGTGCTGGTTCCAAAATGACATTTTGGAGTAAATGTGTCGAATTCTTGGGTTGCAGCACAAACACTCACTTCTACAGGCCAAGGACTGGAATTGGCACCAAGTGGCAGAGCAGGACTCACAGCAGAGAAGCCTAGGTGGGTGTAGCAAGACACACGTGAAATCTTTGATATCCATGAGACTTCCAACAGGGAGCAAGCCCAACAAGCTCTTGGAGTATATTTAGATGCAGGATTTAGAGTGTAAAGTCCAGTCCTCTCACTTTCTGGCCAGAAGCAGCAGATAGCAGGATAACAAAGAAAAGCAAGCAGCAAAGTGACAGTCCTTCCTGGCAGGATAGTAGCTCTTCTTCCTGGAAGAATCTTCTTAGTCCGTAAGTGTTCTGGGTGTATGGTGTCAGTGGTCCAGTACTTATATCCACTGTACCCTTAAAAGTAGAAAGGATTCAAAGAAAGGTGTTTGTAGTGCACACAACCCTGCCCTTCCCGGCCCTAGCTCCAGAAACACAACAGGGCAACTCTTTGTGTGGGGACAGGCACAGCCCTATTCACGTGCAAGTGTCAACTCCTCCCTCCACTGTATCTCAGGTAGACCCATCAGCCTGGTGATGGGCCAACAGGATATTCAGGGCACACCTCAGCCTCCTTTGTGTGACTGTATAGAGGAATGCACAAAGCCCAGCTGCCACCCTGACCCAGACATGTTTTCTAGGGACACACAGGCGCACATAATGGTTAAAGTGAGAAAATGGCAACTTTCTATCGTGCAATTTAAAAAACAACTTAACTCAATCAATCAATCAATGACACTTGTAAAGCGCGCTACATACTCGTAGGGTCTCAAGGCGCCGGGGGGGGGGGCTTGGGGGGGGGGGGTGCCGCTACTGCTCGAACAGCCAGGTCTTCAGCTTCTCCCTGAAGGAGAGGTGGTCTTGGGTCAGGCGCAGGTCGGGAGGGAGGGAGTTCCAGGTCTTGGCAGCCAGGTAGGAGAAGGACCTTCCTCCTGTAGTCGCTCTTCGGATGCAGGGGACGGCGGCGAGGGCGTGGTTGGCTGAACGGAGGTGGCGTTTGGGAGCGTAGAAGTTGACTCGGCTGTTGAGGTAGCTCGGGCCTTGGTCGTGTAGGGCTTTGTGTGCGTGGGTGAGGAGGCGGAAGGTGATTCTTTTGTTGACGGGGAGCCAGTGAAGGTCTCTCAGATGTCCGGAGATGTGACTGGTTCGTGGGATGTCGAGGATGAGTCTGGCTGAGGCGTTCTGGATCCGCTGGAGTCTCTTCTGGAGCTTGGCGGTGGTCCCGGCGTAGAGGGCGTTGCCGTAGTCCAGTCGGCTGGTGACGAGGGCCTGGGTGACGATCTTCCTGGTCTCGGTGGGGATCCACCAGAAGATCTTCCGTAGCATGCGCAGGATGTTGAAGCACGTCGAGGAGACGTTGTTGACTTGCCTGGTCATGGAGAGGGAGGAGTCCAGGATGAAGCCCAGGTTGCGTGCATGGTCTGTTGGTTTGGGTGCGGTGCCCAGGGCGGGAGACCACCAGGAGTCATCCCAGGCGGAGGGTGAGGGGCCCAGGATGAGGACCTCCGTCTTGTCCGAGTTCAGTTTCAGGCGGCTGGTCGTCATCCACTCGGCTACCTCTTTCATCCCTTCGTGCAGGTTGGCTCTGGCGGCGGTGGGGTCGTTGGTCAGGGAGAGGATCAGCTGGGTGTCTCGGCGTAGGAGATTATGCTGAGGTTGTGTTTGCGTACGATGGTCGCGAGGGGGCTCATGTAGACGTTGAAGAGGGTGGCCTCGATTTTGTTAGTTGTTTATTAAAAGACGCAACTTTAGCTATGCATTGGGCCCTAAAGACTTCCTTAAATGTGTCCCAATTGTTTGTTGGGTTAGTCTCTTGGGGGGAGTTCAGTGCGAAAAAGTCAATAATGGTCCTCCGTAGTTCGTCACGCATTAGTTTATCCTGAATCAGGGACCCCGGAAAGAACCAGTGATGGTGTCTCAGTGGAGCCATGTCCCATTGTATAGCAATAGTGGTAGGGGCATGATCAGAAATCGTGATTGGGTGAATCGATGCTGCCGTCACCTCCCCCAATAGTGCATGATTTACAAAGATATGATCTAGATTGGAGTATGTGCAGTGGGAGTGCGAGAATAAAATTATAGTCTATTTCAGTAGGGTGTAGGGATTGCCATGCATCCACAAGGTCCAAATCTTGAAATTCCCTTTTAATGCTTTCCAAAAGCTACAAGTATTGGCCCTATGGTGGTGTGTGTTATCTTCACTTGGGTTCCAAGTCAGATTAAAATCTCCCTTTCCCACTGTAACCCCTTCTGCTCATTTTCTTTGCATTGTTAGTGTATAAACTGCCCTTGTTTGCTGTTGCATACGCATAGAGAGGCAAAAGTTCACATTCTTCCATGGATTCGTCCCTTGACCATGATTAATCTACCCTCCCTGTCAGATTTGTATTTTGTCAGCTGAAACCTCAATGATGAGTGAAAGAGTAGGGCAACCCCAATGTGTTTCTTCGTTGCAGATGATTAGTAAATAATCAGATATGCTCTGTGGTCTATGGTCGTCGGATCGCTTCAAGTGTGTCTCTTGTAGGCTACAACGTAATGTCTTTGGTCTAATAGGTACTTCCGCAACTTGTGTCTCTTGGCTGGGGCATTAAGACCCTTATTTTTTCATGTTAATGAGGTTACTACCATTGAGACTTAACAACCTGCTGTACTAACCCTAGCATTATCACGAGGAACCTCAGATATCCGTGTGGCTCCTCCCTCTCCCTTCCTGATCTGTGGTGGGTCGACCTCTTCCCCAATGGTCCTGTAGCTGTTGACATTATTTTACTGGCCCTGTACCTCCACGGTTAAAAGAAAAGAAAGAAAGACATAGAGAAATAAACCCACAATTAGTTCAAACTTGTGAACTGTAACTAGGTTAGGTGTCACTTAGCTATAGGCGCCATTTCTTCATGAGCTGTGATAGAGCAGTGCACCCAGAATCATATAGTTGCAGCCGAACAGCTTCGACACAAACAACCTTGCTTGGTCCTCTCAATATATACGGGCGCTCCTCATTGCCTCTCCAATTCGTTGTCCTGTGCTGCACTATATAGACAAGAACTGCAACTCACTCATGCCTTGAATCCGTTGTGCCATGTAGAAAAATTAAGCGGCTTGTCTCTGGCTCTTTGTTGCTGGCCCCGGGGGGGAGGGGAATGGGGGAGGGGGCACCATCTTAAGGTCAGGCAACCAGGTCTGCCTGCTCCCCGCATCGCTGTTCCCGAGTTCAGTACTTTCGCGACCTCTAGACCTGGGACCAGGTGGGTAGCCCCTTCGCTTTCCTTCAGAGGTACCTACAGTGTTGTCTCCAATTCCAGGTGCTTCAGATCCATGTGACAGCATCGAACGGCAGCCTTGAGAGAGAGGAGGCCTCGCACTCTGTTGCCCCCGAAATCACTCATTGACTCAGTCTCCTCACCAGCCTCACTCCTTCTCTCCTATGTACCACTGCCTTTCGTCTCACAGCGCTAATGTCTCTGGGCAGGGGAGGTCGGAACGGCTCGGCCTGGGTGCCCCTCAGTCTCACTTGGCGCTGGTCACTCATGGGCCCCGCGACGCATCTCGCTGCATCTGCCTCAAACCCACTATTTCTTGGGGCTCATGTGGTTCCAATGTGAAGCAGCCCCAGAACCGCTGTGGAAATATCTCAAAGATTGTGCTAAGTGGTCTTATTACGCAGCATTTGCCACCTTTACAGCGTAGCCCTCACTGATTATGTCCAGTCAGCCATCTTGGCTGCCCATGCCCCCTTTGACCTTCTTTTAACTATTATATATTGTGAGATGTTATTAAATCGTTTTGTCTTTATCTAAAGTTAACATGTATACTAGGTAGTAGCATATATCTTTTCTGCAAAAGTAATATTTAATTTGTTCTGTATATTGAATCAGCCCTACACCTCCTTCTTTGGGGTTAATTTAATTTGCTTGTTCACAAGAAAAGTAAGAATGAATCTGAGGTTAACCGTGCATCCCAAATCAAATACCCAATGACCTAGTTAGTGTGCTAGAAATGGGGTCTCTAGTTGGTAGAGGTGTGCACCCTGTCCAAGGAGGGACCACCACTCCAGTCAGGATAAGTGTAGTACACACTAAACTTTTACCTGTGCTCACCCATTGCTAGCTTGACACAGAGCTCTCAGGCTAAACTAACAAGGCAATGTGTAAAGTATCTGTGCACATACACACACAGTAACACCATGAAAACACAACAAAAGAACTCCACACCTGTTTAGAAAAATAGCCACTATTTATCTGAATAAAACAAGATTAAAACAACAAAAATCCAACATACACAAGTCAAGATATGAATTGTCCAAGAATAAATCACAAAGCATTGCTTAGAAATCAGTAGCTCCAACTAAGGCTATCTGGTTGCGCTTGACCGGGACAAATACAAAAGTTCAGTCCGACTACGATGAAGCGCAGAACATATACAGAAGTCATGGAGACCCGCTGACAGTACCTTGGATGCATCGGAAATCATAGATGATGCGGTGCACAGAGGAGATGAGGCGTCACAGATGCAGTTGATGCCTTGGTTCCTGGAGGTGGTGCAAGATCGTTGTTATTTTGGTGCTCGGGATGATGCAGTCCTCATAGGAAGTGATGAATCGGTTGCTGGTGCGAGGCCTCGCTTCCTTAAGGCGGCAAGGAATCGAGAGTGTGTGGAAGTTAAGAGGGTGGTGCATCAGTTCCACGGCATCAATGTTGAACCGCTGGGCTGAAGGTGATACTTCAGTTGGAAGTCATGCAGGACCAGGTCTTTATCTGAGTCATGGCAGTGCGGTTCTTCGGAGACGCTACAGCAAAGTCAAGGCTGCATTGTAAGTAGAGGTAATTGTGTCACACAATCTGCGAGTGAGAACCACAGCTTCAGTGCAGGCTGCAGTGATGCGCCGGCAAAGTTGGGGCTGCGTTGTAAGTCGAGGTCAATGTGTCATGCATTCAGCGAGTGGGGACCATGACTTTGGTGTAGGCACTGGCGATGTATCGGTTTTGCAGGGATGTGCTGGTTCCAAAATGACATTTTGGAGTAAATGTGTCGAATTCTTGGGTTGCAGCACAAACACTCACTTCTACAGGCCCAGGACTGGAATTGGCACCAAGTGGCAGAGCAGGACTCACAGCAGAGAAGCCTAGGTGGGTGTAGCAAGACACACGTGAAATCTTTGATATCCTTGAGACTTCCAACAGGGAGCAAGCCCAACAAGCTCTTGGAGTATATTTAGATGCAGGATTTAGAGTGTAAAGTCCAGTCCTCTCACTTTCTGGCCAGAAGCAGCAGATAGCAGGATAACAAAGAAAAGCAAGCAGCAAAGTGACAGTCCTTCCTGGCAGGATAGTAGCTCTTCTTCCTGGAAGAATCTTCTTAGTCCGTAAGTGTTCTGGGTGTATGGTGTCAGTGGTCCAGTACTTATATCCACTGTACCCTTAAAAGTAGAAAGGATTCAAAGAAAGGTGTTTGTAGTGCACACAACCCTGCCCTTCCCGGCCCTAGCTCCAGAAACACAACAGGGCAACTCTTTGTGTGGGGACAGGCACAGCCCTATTCACGTGCAAGTGTCAACTCCTCCCTCCACTGTATCTCAGGTAGACCCATCAGCCTGGTGATGGGCCAACAGGATATTCAGGGCACACCTCAGCCTCCTTTGTGTGACTGTATAGAGGAATGCACAAAGCCCAGCTGCCACCCTGACCCAGACATGTTTTCTAGGGACACACAGGCGCACATAATGGTTAAAGTGAGAAAATGGCAACTTTCTATCGTGCAATTTAAAAAACAACTTAACTCAATCAATCAATCAATGACACTTGTAAAGCGCGCTACATACCCGTAGGGTCTCAAGGCGCTGGGGGGGGGGGGGGGGGGGGGGGGGCCGCTACTGCTCGAACAGCCAGGTCTTCAGCTTCTTCCTGAAGGAGAGGTGGTCTTGGGTCAGGCGCAGGTCGGTCGGGAGGGAGTTCCAGGTCTTGGCAGCCAGGTAGGAGAAGGACCTTCCTCCTGTAGTCGCTCTTCGGATGCGGGGGACGGCGGCGAGGGCGTGGTTGGCTGAACGGAGGTGGCGTTTGGGAGCGTAGAAGTTGACTCGGCTGTTGAGGTAGCTCGGGCCTTGGTCGTGTAGAGCTTTGTGTGCGTGGGTGAGGAGGCGGAAGGTGATTCTTTTGTTGACGGGGAGCCAGTGAAGGTCTCTCAGATGTCCGGAGATGTGACTGGTTCGTGGGATGTCGAGGATGAGTCTGGCTGAGGCGTTCTGGATCCGCTGGAGTCTCTTCTGGAGCTTGGCGGTGGTCCCGGCGTATAGGGCGTTGCCGTAGTCCAGTCGGCTGGTGACGAGGGCCTGGGTGACGATCTTCCTGGTCTCGGTGGGGATCCACCAGAAGATCTTCCGTAGCATGCGCAGGATGTTGAAGCACGTCGAGGAGACGTTGTTGACTTGCCTGGTCATGGAGAGGGAGGAGTCCAGGATGAAGCCCAGGTTGCGTGCATGGTCTGTTGGTTTGGGTGCGGTGCCCAGGGCGGGAGGCCACCAGGAGTCATCCCAGGCGGAGGGTGAGGGGCCCAGGATGAGGACCTCCGTCTTGTCCGAGTTCAGTTTCAGGCGGCTGGTCGTCATCCACTCGGCTACCTCTTTCATCCCTTTGTGCAGGTTGGCTCTGGCGGCGGTGGGGTCGTTGGTCAGGGAGAGGATCAGCTGGGTGTCGTCGGCGTAGGAGATTATGCTGAGGTTGTGTTTGCGTACGATGGCCGCGAGGGGGCTCATGTAGACGTTGAAGAGGGTGGGGCTCAGAGATGATCCTTGAGGGACGCCACAGATGACTTCGGAGGCCTCTGACTTGTACGGTGGTAGGCGGACTCTCTGTGTTCTTCCGTCGAGGAAGGAGATGATCCATTCCAGCGCCTTGTCCTGGATTCCGATGTTGCTGAGGCGCCGTACTAGGGTGCGGTGGCAGACCGTGTCGAATGCCGCGGAGAGGTCTAGGAGGATGAGGGCCGCTGTTTCTCCATTGTCCATCAGGGCTCGGAAGTCATCGGTGGCGGCGATGAGGGCGGTTTCGGTGCTGTGATTGGCTCGGAAGCCGGACTGTGAGGGGTCGAGGGATCCGTTCGTCTCGAGGAAGGCGGCCATCTGCATGTTGACGGTCTTCTCGATGACTTTGGCTGGAAACGGGAGGAGTGAGATGGGGCGGTAGTTCTTGAGGTCGGTTGGGTCCGCTGTTGGTTTCTTGAGTAGAGCGCTGAGTTCGGCGTGTTTCCAGCTCTCAGGGAAGATGGTGGTGTCGAAGGATGTGTTGATGATGTCTCGCAGGTGGGGTGCGATGACAGCGTCGGCCTTGTTGAAGACGTGGTGAGGGCAGGGGTCGTTCGGTGATCCGGAGTGGATGGAGTTCATCGTGCGGATGGTGTCTTCGGTGCTGATCGGGGTCCAGGCGTGGAGGGTGGCGGTGGGGGGTGGTTGTTCGGTCATGGTGTGCGTTGGTTGGTTGTTGAAGCTGTTATGTATGTCCGCGATCTTGTTGTGGAAGTATGAAGCCAAGGAGTTGCAGAGGTCTTGCGATGGGGTGATGTCGTTGTTTCCTGCGCTGGGGTTGGAAAGCTCTTTCACGATGTTGAAGAGTTCCTTGCAGTTGTGTGCGTTGTTGTCCAACCTGTCCTTGAATGCTGTCTTCTTGGCGGCGCGGATCAGCTGGTGGTGTTTCCGGGTGGCCAGCTTGAAGGAGGTCCTGTTGTCCGGTGTCGGTTCCCTTCTCCAGACTTTCTCAAGGGCTCGGCAGTTCTTCTTGGAGCTCTTGAGTTCGTCGGTGAACCATGGAGCCTTCTTGCTGCCGGGTCTGCTAGGCGGGGTCCTCAGCGGGGCGAGTTCGTCCGCGCAGTTGCTGATCCACTTTGTGAGGTTGTCGGCGGCCTGGCTGGGGTCCGCTGAGCTGGCAGGAGGGTGCTGGCTCAGGGAGGTGGCGAGCTGGTCTGCTGTGATCTTGTTCCAGCTTCTGCGGGCGGCCTGTTGTTGGTGGTGGTGGGTCGTCGTTCTCTTGAAGGTGAAGTGGACGCAGCTGTGGTCCGTCCATTGAAGCTCTGTGGCGTGGCTGAAGTCGATGTCTGTGCTGGAGGAGAAGACTGCGTCGAGTGTGTGTCCGGCGAGGTGGGTGGGGGTGGACACCAGTTGCTTCAGTCCCAGGTTGGCGAGGTTGTCGAGCAGGGTGCTGGTGTTGTGGTCGTTGTTGTTCTCCAGATGGAAGTTGAGGTCTCCCAGGAGGATGTAGTCGGCGGAGGGGAGGGCATGTGGGCTGACGAAGTCGGTGATGTCCTCGCTGAATTGTGTGCGTGGTCCAGGGGGTCGGTAGATCAGGGTGCCTCTGAGGGTGGTGTTCGGGTTGGTGTGGATCTGGAAATGCAGGTGTTCGGCGCTGGTCAGGGTGTTGTCGGTGCTGGTCGTGAGACGGATGGTGTTCCTGTGGATGATGGCGATGCCTCCTCCCATCTGGTTGGCGTTTCGGTCCCTCCGGACGATCTTGTAGCCCTCTGGGATAGCGATGGCGATGTCGGGAGCTGAAGAGGCGTTCATCCAGGTCTCCATGAGGAAGGCAACGTCAGGGGCTGTGGCGTCTAGAAGGTTCCAGAGTTCGATGGCGTGTCTGTGGACGGAGCGGGTGTTGAGCAGGATGCACTTGAGGTGGGTGCTGCTGGTGTTCGACTTGGCGGGTGCTGGTGCGAGGCTGGTCCGGATGCAGGAGAACTTGCAGGCGTGGCAGCTGAAAGGTCCGTGGGTGCGTCGTGGTGTGGCTTGGTGGCATTCTGGGAGTCGGCCGGTGTTGAGTGCGGTGAGGGTGGCGGCGGAGTACGTCAGGCGGGTTGGTCGGGCTCTTCAGGGGCCAGGGGTCCTGGCGCTGGTCGCGATCCGGTCGCGGACGGGCGTAGACGGGCTTACCTTTGGCGCGCCTTCGGCGCACAATCGGCGCGCCCGCTGCGCGTGACCGCTGCGCGTTCGCACGGTCGCCATTTAAGGCGAAGTGCGCGGGTGGGCGGAGCAGCTGGGAGGCGGGAGCGGGGAGGGAACAGAAGAAAAAGGGGCGGGGCTAATGGCGGTGGCGGGAAGCGGGAGTGGGGAGGGAGAGCGGAGGGCGGCGAGGTAGGCGGGCAAACAGGAAGGAGACAGGCACAATGCACAATGGGGGTTAGCACACTAAGAGGAAACGGCACAGAGAAATACAGGCAAAATACAGGTCAAAAACGGGTGAAAAACAGTTAAGTTGACGATCTGACGGCACATAAAGAAACAAGCACAAATGTTGGGCAAAATTCAGGTCAAAACGGGGGAAAACAGATAAGCTGACGATCTGACGGCACACAAAGAAACAAGCACAAATGTTGGGCAAAAACAGGTCAAAACCAACGGGGATCGCTCAAGGCGTTAGCGAGGCCGGCGCTGAGGCAGAGGCAGGCACTGGGGGCACACGCAGCAGCTGGTGGCCGTGCGGCGCGGGGGTGTCCCACAAGTGGGTCACACTCACCTGCGTCGCACGGTCGCCATTTAAGGCCAAGTGCGCGGGTGGGCGGAGCAGCTGGGAGGCGGGAGCGGGGAGGGAACAGAAGAGAAAGGGGCGGGGCTAATGGCGGTGGCGGGAAGCGGGAGCGGGGAGGGAGAGCGGAGGGCGGCGAGGTAGGCGGGCAAACAGGAAGGACTAAATGATGGATTTTTAAATTGTGAGTCCAGAGACTCAAACTCCAATTTTCTATCTACTTCCAATTGGAAGATACACTTGTAAAGTGTTACAAGGCAGCTCCAATGCTAACCTATGGTAGAGACAGATCTTGCTGTAGTAAAACACGAATTTAGCAGTTTTTAACTACCAGGATATTTAAAGCTCTAGGGTATATGTCCTGCCTTCTAACTACACCCTGCCCTTCAGGCTACCTAGGGCTTACCTTAGGGCTGCTTCACATGTTTTTCACAAGGGAAGGTTTGGGCATGGCAAGTTGGTGAACTTGCCAGGTCAACATGGCTGTTTAAAACGGCATACACCAGCTCTGGAGTGGCATGCCTGAGACAGGTTTGAAAGCCTACTTATGTGGGTTGCACAATCAGAGCTGCATGCCTACTCGTAGCATTTGATTTCCGGTCCTGGGCGCATGTAGTGCACTGTTTAAGGGACTTATCAGTAAATCTAATATGCCAATCATGGACAAAATAAATGCCATTACGTTTTAGACACAGGGCACATGCTCTTCAGCCCTGGTCAGCAGCACTAAAGTGCCCATTTTCTCAGAGCCAAACTAAAAGAAAGTAAAAAAAATAGGCAGAGGAAGTCAAAATGTTTGGGGATAACCCTGCAAAAAGGGCCAGGTCCAACATTGTGTGCATTACTGCAAGGGTCGAGAAAAAGACTGCACAAATGTTCTTACATATTCAGGCTAGAATTATCAGGAGACATATTCTTCCTTTGATTAAATATTGAGGTGCAGAAGGCTCTTGTGTTAAATGAACTGAATGAATAGTCTTAAGCCGGCATCTTCACTGACAGGAAATAGGACAAGGCCATAGTGGCAAAAATAATATGGTAAATATAACAACAGGATATCTCTCCTGAAAGGATTTGAGCCAGTAGACCTAGGGACAATTCTAAAAATGCATTTTGAGAAGATCCCACATACATGTTGCTGGAGAAGGCCGATTCCCACAAAGCCAAAGTGTTCACAATACTGTACGAATCATTGTTTACCATTATCCTCTGTGACTTTCCGTGTGTGTGGACCAGGTCAACACTGGAACTGGAGTAAAGTTAATGTGTGCATTAATGGGTTTGTGGGGTGCAACAACCGCTTGCATGCTTTTGAACTTTTACCAACCATGTTAGCATGAAAATGGCGTCAGTTTGAGTGATATTCCCTCAGGAAAGCTTTGTTGTGTGCAAATGGCATAATTTCAGTTTTGTCCGTTTTAATCAGTTCTGCTTGTGTAGCGGAGTCTCTTGTCCTCCTTTTCATTTACGTTTCTTGTGCTAATTGCATGCTAAAACTTTTACTTTCTAGTACCATTGTTATAGATGTGTTAATGATTTTGTGTGTCGTGTAGGATCTAGTCATGTTTTATGTGGGACTACACCTCCTTTTATTTGGCAAGATTCCTTGAAAAACTTGTCATCAGGTATATGTAAAACTTTTTTTTCTGACCTCTTTAAATAACTCCTTTAGTGCAGTCAATGGTCGCTGGCCAGTGGCTGGGAAGTGTTGAGAAAGGAACCTTAGGTGCTAGTGTTAGAGGCTTCCTTTTTTACCAACGGTGAGGGCTGAAGTGGAATCACTTCTTGCTTTCGCCCCTAACCCTTGCCCTCAATCAATCAATCAATCAATCAATCAAAGCATTTATATAGCACACTACTCACCCGGACGGTCTCAAGGCGCTTGGGGAGGGGGGTCCGCTACTGCTCGAACAGCCAGGTCTTGAGCTGTTTCCTGAAGGCGAGGTGGTCTTGGGTCAGGCAGAGGTGGGTCGGGAGGGAGTTCCAAGTCTTGGCGGCCAGGTAGGAGAAGGACCTTCCTCCTGTGGTGGCTCTTCGGATGCGGGGGACGGTGGCGAGGGCGTGGCCGGTCGATCAAAGCTGGCGTGTGGGATTGTAGAAGTTGAGGCGGCTGTTGAGGTATCCTGGGCCTTGGTTGTGTAAGGCTTTGTGTGCATGGGTGAGGAGCCGGAAGGTGATTCTCTTGTTGACCGGGAGCCAGTGCAGGTCTCTCAGGTGTCCGGAGATGTGGCTGTGTCGGGGGTTGTCGAGGATGAGTCTTGCTGAGGCGTTCTGGATCCGCTGGAGTCTCTTCTGGAGTTTGGCAGTGGTTCCGGCGTAGAGGGAGTTGCCGTAGTCCAGTCGGCTGGAGACGAGGGCCTGGGTGACCGTCTTCCTGGTTTCGGTGGGGATCCACCGGAAGATCTTACGTAGCATGTGCAGGATGCTACGTAAGGGGTCGAGCCCTGTCCATTTATTATGCATGCACTCTGTATTATGAGCTGACATCACAGATAGAAAGTGAAGCCAGTGAGTACTTGTAGCAGCCATAGGTTTTACTTCCTGATCATTGTTGGGAAATATAACTTTGCCACCCATGCAGCAATCAGTGTGGAAGAGGCAGCTTTAGAAAGGGGAATGTCCTCTTTCCAACTCTCTCCCTCCTTAGTGGATCCCAGCTTGGGGATCACCCTGAAAGTTCAATCCACAAGCAGAGATCCTCCCTACTAGACACCAGATATGTCTTTATAGTGGGGGGAAGACCCCTCCCCTGTCATGGGTCTTTGGTCTCTACCACCCGGGGCAGTAACAGTTTTTCTGCCTCCCTTGCAGGAAATGATGGGGTACATACCACCAATTTGCCCACCGGTTGGATGTTAAAAAAAAACACTAGAAATCTGGGATTTAAAAAAAAAAGAAACAGGTGGGGGTGACCCATCCCCACATAGGGTCGTGCCCCCAGGCCAAAATTGTCAATACAGTCTTTCTGTCCTCCTGAGAGGTATTTTGGGTGGCTTTTCCGATTCTGCTCCACCAGGCATGCAAACAGCCTAATGGACATAATGGAAACCATGTATAAAACATAGAAAGGCATGGTGTGGTCCATCCTGACATAGAGCCATACAGTCTTTTTGCCCTCCTTGGGGCAGGTTGGGGTGCTTGCCTCCAGTCTGCTCCCCAGAGAGGCATAAAGCCCACTAGATTTCAAATATTTCTCATATAAATTACTTGGAAGGAATGGGGTGGCCCTTCCTGGCATAGGTACGTGCCTAGCCACACCCCAATGGGGGCACTATACTCTTTCTGCCCCCAGAAGCCAGGTTGGGGTTATTTTATTTTCCCCAATCCCTCGGGGGCAGGGTGTAGCAAGCCCACTATACTCCACAGAATTCGAAGTGGTGTAGAAAAAAAAGATGGGGATCGGCCACCCCGGCATTAGAACTTACCCCCGCCCCAGAAGGGGTAATAAAGTATTTCTGCTCCTTTAGGGGGCAAATTAGAAATCTTCCCTGTTTGGGGGTAAAAAGCCCAGTAGACACCAGGAATCTTATAGTGGTGCACAAAAAGTGTGTAGGGACATCCTACCCTGGTGTGTACTTCCATCCCAAAACGCACAACACAGACTATCTGCTCTACCGAGGGGAGGGGGAATTTCCATCCAATTAGCACCTGATCCATGTGCGGGCAGAAAGCCTACTGCATGGCAGATTCTTTTTTAAATAAATAATAGGGAGGGGGATACTTCTGCTCCCTTAGGGTCTAACACATTTTCAACTCCTCTGGCAAGCGGGGGAAAATTTGTATTTTCCTAGAACTGGCTTTTACATATTGGCCTGTAGAGTGGGGGTATATGTCAATTTTGCCTCACTTGACATGCTGAATAATTGTACAGTTCGGGCTCGGGCAAGCCAACAATCAGGAAAACCTACTTAGCCCAGACATTTCTCAAAAATAGATACCAGGAGGGTTCAGAGTAGTGTTACTCACATGGATCCCATGACATTTTATTACCAATAACACGCTGTAAACTTCAAGCTTTGGATAAAAATCATATTTTCCTCACATTTCTGTATTCACAAAATTCCAGAGGATGGAGGATCATTAAAATTCTTACCGCCCAATGATCCTGACAAAAATTGTACCGGGCTTGTGTGGCTGGGCCTGACACCTGTGACAGGAACAGATCAAAACAAGGGCCTTACAAAGTCTATATGATCTTTGCGTGGTGCTGGTTTGTTTCATTACTGTCATGGGTGTAACCCAAGCCACACAAGTCAGATACTGTTTTTATCAAGACAAATGCGGGAACTCTTGGTAGTAGGAAATGTATGGATCTCTATAGATTCTCAACCCTTTCCTTCACAGAATCCTGAGGAAAATGGAAGACTTTAGCCAAAATTTCTGGTTTTGCAAGGCCTTCTGGGTACAAAAACATTGTGCGGTACATATATGCCAGACCAGCCTGAACTGCACATGCTTGTCTCGTTTTCTGAAATGTTGGGTATTCTGTAGGGTTTGCTGAATGATAGTGGAGACCAGGCCCAAACTTCACAGCCACTCGCAGGGTAGGGAAAAAAAGGCCAGTTTGCAATGTAAAAATATGATCTGTTGATGTTGCGTATTGGGGGCCTTAATGCCACAGGTGCTGGTCCCACCAGGATACGTGTGGTGCATTTTTTTGGGGGCAAATGTGGGAATGATGAGTGGTAGGACATTTGTGTATCCCCACATACTCTAAAACTTCCCTCAAAAAATTTGATGAAAATGCATATTCTTAGCCAATGTTTGAGGTTTGCTAGGCTTTGTGCGTAAAATAACTGTTGTGCAATTCACACAAACCAGACTACACCGAATTCCCCTTGCATGTCTAGATTGCAGAAATGTCCTAGGTTGGTAGGTTTCCCAGGGTGGCGGGCAAGCCCAGGCCCAACATTCACAGCTACCCACATTCGCAAAAAGAAAAGGATTGGTTTTGGGTGAAAAAAATGACTCTGTCCAAATTGTATTTTGTGCTCTTTCCTGGCACTGGGCCCATCCACACAAGTGAGGAAGGCTTTTTATTGGGACAAGTGATGAAATGCTGAGTGGTTGGATATTTGTGGCAGATTATGGAACTTTTCTAACAGAAATGTGAGGAAAATAAGCCTAGGCATTCTGGGTATAAAAAAACGTTATGTGATCCATGCAAGCCACACTACTCTGCACACCCCTGGGTGTCTACATTTGAGACATTTCTGGATTTGGTAAGTTTCCATGGGTGCAGTTGAGCCCAGACCTTAAATCCACAGCTATCCACATTGCAAAAAAGGATTGTTTTGACAGGAACCATTTGATGTGTCCATGTTGTGTTTGGGCCCGTTGTTGTAACAGGCCCTGGGCCCACCAATACATGTGGGGTACCACTAGGTGACAGTGTATTTGGGGATCCCTGCAGATTCTGCAACTTTCCCTCACGGGAATCTGGAGAAAACAAGACATTTCAGCCAAAGTTTGAGGTTTGCAAAGCTTTCTGGGAGAAAAACTTGACCACACAAGCCATACCACCTTGGACGCAGGTTATCTACTTGGTATACAACGTTTACCACGCATTTTTTACCATGCACTACACTTACAACGCAGGCATTACCACGCATACCATTACAACGCATTGCGCTGGGGGGCGCTCTAGGATAGGGAATAAGTTTAATTTTATATCCAACACCTTCCCTAGTGTCCACGGGGACTGGAGTTGGAATATAAAATTATACTTACCACTATCCAGCACCTCAAAGCGCTATGCGTTGTAACGGTATGCGTTGTAAATACCGCGTTGTAATGGTATGCGTGGTAATAGTATGCGTGGTAACGTCATACATCCTATCTACTTATCAGAAATGACTGGATTTGGTATGTTTCCCTGAGTGGTGCTGAGCCCAGGCTCAAAATCCACAGCTACCAAACAAGCAAATAAGGGCTGATATTGAGTGAAACCATGTGATCTGTTGATATTTGGGGCTTTTCTTGCCATAGGCATGGGCCCACCCACACAAGTGGCTAACTGTTTTTATCAAGGCAGGTGTGAGGAAAATTAAATGTAGTAAATGTATGGATACCCACAGATTCTGGAACTTTCACATGCATAATTATGATAAGAATGTATAATGTTAGCCAAAGTATGAGGTTTGCAAGGCTTCCTGGGTAAACAAAATGTGTATGATACATGCACGTCAAACCACCCAGTACTCCTTTAAGTGTCTACATTTCAGAAATGCCTGCATTTGGTAGGGTGGCGGCTGAGACCAGACCCAAAATCTGCAGTTAACCACATTGCAAAAAATAGGTTCAGTAGTGTGTGAAAAAAATTGAACTGTCCATGTTGCGATATGGGACCCCTCATGTAACGGACTCTGGGCCACACGCACACGTTGCGTACCATTTTTAACAAGAACAATGTGGGAGCACTTAGAGTTAGGAAAGTTGTAAACACTGATAGCAAGCCCAGCTGGTGTATGTATATGTGGCTCTTGGGAGGTTTAAAGGTTTAAAAGGCCAAGTGAGAGGGCTTTGACAAAGAGATGGGAGAAGAGACGGACCAGTGGATCAAGAATGGATAGTACATTGATCAGGAATGTAGCCTGCATTGTGCTGTCAACAAGAATGGTAAGGTCAGGTGCAGTGACAGTGTTAGGGACTAACATGTAAAGACAGAGCTTATATCTGATCATATTAGACCAGAGGGACTCTCAGCTTTTCTAGAACGTATGTGAGTGTAATCATAAAACAACCAGGATTTAGGAGTCCTCTAGTCAAGGAGAGCATCATCGGCCATTAATATAGACAGCTACAGTCTATAGGCCTCCTGTCTTCCCCTTGTACTGACCCTGAATCGATCCCCACTCCCACATACATCCTCAGTGTTCTCTTCATACCACTGCAGATTTAAAATTTATATCTGCCAATACATATCATTATGATAAAAAATTCACATTATTGGTCTAGACTCTGATTATTACTTGATGGTGTAAAAGACTTAACCGTGCAGGCTACCAAAGAAAAGTATAACAGCTGTATCTGGGTATTTAGATGAGAGTCATAGTCATTCTTGTACACCTTGAAGCAGCAATAAAGATGTCATACCTTGAAGCAACAATGATATTTAGCACAAGAATCACAGGCATTGGTGTGGATTGTTCTGGGATTCTGACATTACCAAGCCTCTGTGTTACTGACAAAAACAGTTTTGGTTTGACCTGCAGTTCTGATTTATAACATCATATAAAGAACACAGGGGCATATTATCAAGAACGGCGGTAAAAATTATTGACGGTTTGGAGGCAGAAAACTGCTGCTAAAGCAGCGATAATGGGCTTGGTAATATGCCCGTGAGAATTCCAATAGAAGTCCATTTCCTGGTGTGACCATGGGCTACTATTGGAATTCTTCAGGGCATATTATCAAGCCTGTTATCGCCGCTTAAGCTGCAGTTTTCTGCCGCTAAACTGTCGATAAATTTAATGCCTTTCTTGATAATATACCCACGGACTGCTGAATTGATAGTTCTAGGTGTTTGCTTGGAACATTTTAAAACACTGAGCCTAAAATCCATGAGTAGCTGGCACCTTCCGTTCAGCTAATTTACTCTGTTGTGACAACCTTACATGAAACATGGTAGGGTGAGCTTCACGGCAATACACAAAAGTATCTATTAGTGGTAGAGATAATGATAACTGTAATGAGGCTCCAGACGTCTTTGTAATTTTCTTCCCCAACATATATGTCTATTAGATTTTTTTCAAATCCTAACTATTTGAAATGGATGATGTCATGATATTTGAGATCCCTTAGAAATAAATATGTTGTAATTTGTTCAGGAAAGAGAAAGAAGGAATTTAAATCAGGCACACATTTATGTATGTCCAGAGTTTTAATACTGTATTGCAGATGCCAAACGGAAAATTGTACAGAATTTTTATTTTTCAGGGAGTCTTTACATTTTTCCCGACTGGATCATCACTTGTCTTGGCAGCATTAGGCATGGTGACTACCAATGATCCCTTCTTCCGGACGTGACTAGTGCCACAGTATATTCACCAGCCTCACTATGTTTAGAGTCTGCTGTTTTTTTTAGATATGCGGCCACTGAAGAAGTAATTCTGGGTCCTTGAGTGATTTGCATGTAGGGGTTTGATAGAGCAAACAAAGCAAACACAATAAGATGATGGACAGAGCGCTAAAACTTTTGCGACACTCACCCCCAATCACTATTAGATCTGGGTTAAATCCATCATCGTTATTTAGCTCACTTCACCACCCCAGTTCAGACTCATCCATATGCAAATCAGTCCTGATCCTGTTTCTCATGGGAGCAGTCCACCCTGAACTGCCAAGCCAGGTCTTCCCTGCACCAGAAACAAGCATCCTGCTTCCGGTTTCAGGGTAACACCCCTCATCAGCCAGGCTAGCTTGAATCAAGTAGCAAATTGAGCAAGGGACCCACGTCTGGGCATACACTGCCAACTTAGGGAGAACAATGCAAACACAATAGGATGATGGATGGTGCACTGAAACTTTTCAGACACTCAACCCCAGTAACTTTTAGATCTGGGTTAAATCCATCATCGTTATTTATCCCAATTCACCGAGTTTGACAGGGCCCCAGACCCTTTTCAGTGGATGAACGGCTTTTTGGATGGACTTACAGTGAATGTTTACCATACTACCTTCTGCTCACCTATTCCTCAATCAAACATGCCCTTTAAATTGTCCTCTGTCTCACTCTCAACATTTTTATCTCACCTTGGATGCATTCAATTAATCTTTATCATTTAACCCCAAGTACTTTCAGTTTGACCCCCTTCTGCTCTGTGATTCTATGCTTTTCATCTTGCCTCTGCATTCCTTCTTTTTGTCATTATTTCCTCAGCCATTGTGTCTACACGTCTCCCACATTTTGACCCTGCTGCTTTCTTCTCATTACTTTTTCGCTCCTTTTCCCTTCTAGCAGATCTGCTGGTTTTTGGTTAGTTCTAACCCAATCATATTCTATTCATCTCACTTCTGAATGCTGCATCCAGCTCACCTATGCCTTGATAGTGGAGAAGTGTGGCTCAATGATTAGAGCGGCAGACCCTGATGCAGAGGTCTAGCCCGGGACCAGGGTTCAATTCCCTGCCTTGGCGGGTCTTGGGCTCAAAATTCCATGGACCTGATAATTCTTGCCTCAGTGCCTATTCCAATCATGGAGTCCCACTCTGCAACTCTGGGCAATAGCTTGCTTAATCTCCACAACGGCTCCCACAATGCTAAGGATGCCTGGCCTCCACCTTGGGGGTGCCCATGAGTGGACGCCTCACAGGGAAAGCCAGGATGGGTTCCACAGCGGTATTCGTACAAGCGCCTTGAGACCCTTGCGGGTGAGTAGTGCGCTATACAAGTATCAATTTACATTTACATAGTACTTTCATCCCTTTCCTGCTGTCTGCTGCTCCCAGTAGCTAATACTTGCCACACCCCAGTGTCTTTAATCTCATCTCTGCTTCAGACCCGTTGACTTTAGCCCATCCCTTCCTCTTTATTATGCCTCAACTCACCATCTTTTGGCTGTTTACTTTTAGGCGCATTATCTTCAGCTCATATTTTCCTCAAGCTTATATTCATCGTCTCCCCTTTATCTCTGTCCTCGCAGTTCTGTTCATCTCAGCACTTGTTTCTCAGATAACTTGTGAAACAGCCACAGATCCTTATACTTCCCTCTGACTCAACCATGGATCCCTATCCTTCCTTCTGACTCAGCCACTGTTCCCTATCCTTCCCTCTGACTCTGCCACATGTCCTCATATTTCCCTCTGACTCAGCCAGTCTTTTTATCCTTCCCTCTGACTCAGTCATGGTTCCCTATCCTTCCCTCTGACTCAGCCACAGTTCCTTATCCTCTCCTCAGCCATGGTTCCCTATCATTCCCTCTAACTCAGCCATGGTTCCTTATTCTTCCCTGTGACTCAGCCACGGTTTCTTATCTTTTCCCCTGACTCAGCCACAGTTCCTTATTCTTCCCTCTGACTCAGCCACAGTTCCTTAGCCTTTCCTCTGACTCAGCCACGGTTCGCTATCCTTCCCTTTGACTAAGCTACAGTTCCTTTTCCTTCTCACTGAGTCAGCAACATTTCCTCATCCTTCCCTTTGTCACAGCCACGGTTCCCTATCCTTCACTCTGGCTCAGCCACAGTTCCTTATCCTTCCCTCTGACTCAGCCACAGTTCTTTATTATTTTCTCTGACTCAGCCATGGTTCCCTTCTCTTCCCTCTGACCCAGCCACAGTTCCTTATCCTTTCCTCTGACTCAGCCACGGTTCCTAATCCTTCCCTCTGACTCAGCCACAGTTCTTTATTATTTCCTCTGATTCAACCACGGTTTCCTATTCTTCCCTCTGACTCAGCCACATTTCCTCATCCTTTCCTCTGACTCAGCCACAGATCTGTATCCTTCCCGCTGACTCATCCATAGTTCCTTATCCTTCCCTCTGACTCACCCACAGTTCTTTATCCTTTCCTCTGACTCAGCCATGGTTCCCCATTCTTCCCTCTGACTCAGCCACAGTTCCTTATCCTTTCCTCTGACGCAGCCACAGTTCCTTATCCTTTCCTCTGACTCTGCCATGGTTCCTTATCCTTCTATCTGAGTCAGCCACATTTCCTCATCCTTCCCTCTGTCACAGCCACGGTTCCTTATCCTTCTGTCTGACCCAGCCATGGTTCCCTTTCCTTCCTTCGGACTCAGCCACGGTTCCTTGTCCTTCTCTGTGACTCAGTCACATTTCCTTAACCTCTCCTCAGCCATGGTTCCCTACCATTCCCTGTGACTCAGCCACGGTTTCTTATCCTTTCCTCTGACTCAGCTGCTGCTCCTTATTCTTCACTGTGACTCAGCCACGGTTCCTTATCCTTTCCTCTCACTCAGGCACAGTTCCTAATTCTTCCCTCTGACTCAGCCACAGTTCCTTATCCTTTCCTCTAGCTCAGCCACGGTTCCCTATCCTTCCCTCTGACTCAGCGACAGTTCCTTATTCTTCTCTCTGAGTCAGCCACATTTCCTCATCCTTCCATCTGTCACAGCCAAGGTTTCCTATCCTTCCCTCTGACCCAGCCACGGTTCCTAATCCTTCCCTCTGACTCAGCCACAGTTCTTTATTCTTTCCTCTGACTCAGCCACGGTTGCCTATTCTTACCTCTGACTCAGCCACAGTTCCTCATCCTTTCCTCTGACTCAGCCACAGTTCCGTATCCTTCCCTCTGACGCAGCCATGGTTCCTTATCCTTCCCTCTGCTTCAGTCACAGTTCTTTATCCTTTCCTCTGACTCAGCCATGGTTCCCTATTCTTCCCTCCGACTCAGCTACAGTTCCTTATCCTTTCCTCTAACTGTGCCACGGTTCCTTATCCTTCTCTTTGAGTCAGCCACATTTCCTCATCCTTCCCTGTTTCACAGCCATGGTTCCTTATAAGTATGGGGGAATTTTGCGAATCTCGCATTCGTGAATTTTGCGGATTTGCGAACTCGCAATCCGCAACATCCGCGAATTCTCGCGAATTTGCGGATTTTATTTTTTTAAGTTCGCACGTGTTTCTGCAAGTTTGCGAGGGTTTTGTACAATTTCGCAAATTGCGAAATTGTACAAAACGCGTGCGAACTTGCAGCAACCCGTGCGAACACAATTATATGAAGAGAAAGAAGCTCCTGGCCACAGGAACAGCACGGGGATTGCGCTCATGAAAGTCAAGGATGCAAAGGCCTCTACCCAGCATCACAGCTGATTTTCCACAGTAGATTTGGGAAGAGGCACACCTGTCCCGCCTCGAAGACGCTCATGATTGTTTTTGGGCTAATGAATGAGTCACTGATTTTCAGCATCAACTAGTTCGAGCGACCATGCAAAGGCCGCCCTCTACCCAGCATCACAGCTGATTTTCCACGGTAGATTTGGGAAGAGGCACACCTGTCCAGCCTCGAAGACGCTCAGGATTGTTTTTGGGCTAATGAATGAGTCACTGAATTTGAGCAACTAGTTCGAGTGACCATGTGTGTGTTACTATGCAATCGCCCTGAAGGGCGCAGGGGTCCCTTGAGTGACCTGTGTAAGGCTGTGCCTGTAACTATTTTACAATGGCGCCAGCAAGCTGCCAGCGCCGTTGTAAAATAGTTACAAGGTTAGCTTGCACAGGAAGCACTTAATAAAATAAAGCAGCACCTGCTTCGTTTTATCTAGTGGTTCCTGTGCAAGCTAACTTTGTAACTATTTTACAACGGCGCTGGCAGCTTGCTGGCGCCATTGTAAAATAGTTGCATGAGTGGGGGTTCAACTTTTGAACCCGTTACGCTCGCTGATTTTTTTTTGCGGATTTTGCGGGAAATCCGCAAAATTCGCGGATTGCGGATTTCCCAAAAATCCGCAAAATCCGCGAGCGTAACGGATTTCCCGCTCATGCTTAGTTCCTTATCCTTCCCTCTGACTCAGCCATGGTTCCTTTTCCTTCCCTCTGGCTCAGCCACGGTTCCTTATCCTTCTCTGTCACTCAGCCACATTTCCTCATACTTTCCTCTGACTAAGCCACGGTTCTTTTCACTTCTCTCTAAATCAGAATTGCTAATTCGGTACAGGTTTTACACAGTTTCTAGCACAGGCCCACTGCCTTAAAGGTACCTCTTTTCTAAGCTGGTCACCAACTACTGATCGCATCTGTGACATTAATCATGCAACTGCTTTCAAATTCTTCACACAACTTTGCATGCAGATTAGCACTGCTCTGGGAAGGTCTTTTCAAATCGAGCATCCAGTTCCCACAATGTGCAGAAACCCCTTTCACATACTTCCACGTACCATCCTGGTTCCAGGCCAGACCTCAAAACTGCTATAATACATCAGGCTGCCTAGTCCCTCTAATGGATGTCAATTCACTAAAATGCCAGGGGTAGCGGAAGTGACATCTCACACTTTGACATGCCCCTTATGAGATCCCAGGGAGTGATCTCATGACCCTCATCATTGGTTAAGTTTCCAGGAAGTGATATCATTGAACTTGAGAGGCCTACAATAAAAGGAAGTTATGCTAATAATAGAAAAGACACTAAGCAAGATAACACTATTCACTATCTCACCCATAGATATGATAATAACAATCATAATAATAATAGTAATAAAAACTATTATTAATTATTATTAACAAAAATAACAATAATAATACTGCCATCGTCACTGTGAAACAGGCAGTTGATTAGTTATAAATGTTTTCTGGATAAGTTTGTGATTTTAGCGATTTTTGGACAAGTGCAGGTAGCATATTTCTAGTAGTATACCTATCCCAGTGATACACACACATATACTAAGAGACCTATCTCTGTAGTGCCATGCTCCTGATCAGTGTTGTCCGCTACTTAACGGGGGTGACAGGGCGAGGGAGGGGGTAAATAATTTTTTTTTTAAAACACGCACCGGCAAGCCTGCTGCGGCCTCTCAGTCCTCTTCGGATCCCAGACTCCCCAGCACACCGGCTCCCAGACTGCCCTAGCCAATCACGATGCTGCCTTACAGCACCATTGTGATTTGTCTGAGCGCCGTGGTTTGGCGCTCAGAGAGGGACTGGGAGGCTATGCATGTTCTCCACCCAGGCTGTGAATTACAGCCGGTGGAGAACATGCAATGTGCGCATGAATGTTTGGCCAGAACAAGACGGCTGGCCAAACCGGCCTGCGCACTAAGAGTGTGCTTATCACTCCTCCCCCTAGCCCCACCCCGCCACGCACCTAAGCAGTAATGGAAAAATAAAATGATAATACCGTTGTGTTATTATCATGTTATTTTTCCTTTTTAAACGGCTCGCAGAGCAGTGAGGCCAGGCTCCTCCAAGCTTACTGGACGGGCTGCTGCTGCGCCTGATGAGGATTTTCCTGACTGAAGTTATGATCTGTCATTTTAATGCTTTTTTCAGCACTTCATTTAACCATTTAACGCTGGATGAAAACAGAACTGAAAGCTAACTCTTTTAAAATGTGTCAGTAGATCTAGCTTTGTTAGGTGCTTTAAAGACAGAATTCTTGTTAATTTATTGTTTAGAAATTAAACATCAAGTGTGTTTTAGTGTTTAATGGTAATATAACCATGAAGTTATCAGGGGTAGCAGGGACTCTACCTGGAGTAGCAGAGGGAAAGCTGGGGGTTGTAGCTGTGACCTCTGGTGACCCCTTATTGACCATGGTCCATTAACAGTCATTGCAGGTTCTCAGCAATCCTTTGCCATCCTGATTGAGAGTTTCAGAAATCACAGAGGCTAAGTTTGAGAACTTTTATTTTGTAGAACAAGTCAGAAAGAATAGAGAGAACCTAACGTTAGCAGTGTTGCACGAGAATTGTGACAGGACAGAACAAACCCTCTTAACGAGTGGAACTTAATACCACTAGAGAAGATAGCATGAGTTACCGGTGACAACAAAATCATAAGTTACACTGGAACATGACATAATAAGGTCCACATGGAAAATGCCCCTGGTGCAAGCAAATGAAGAGCCTGGTCAAAAAAATGTAATCTACATGGTATGTGAGATTCTCACATATTATTCCCCAAAATCCCATAATACCTGTTATCATCCCCACCTGAATTACGAGGGTGCCTGGTAAGGGAAAGTCTTTTGAAGGGTAAAATATATATTCTTCTAGATGGGCCACAGTAAGTAACAGGATTGTTTTCCACCAAAGGGGTTATGAGTTACATCAACTAGACAACAACAGCATAGTTTGAGCTGGGTAGCTGTCACTCAGAACCCCAAAGTGAAAACACCCCGATTATTCACTCCTTACCTATCTATAATTTTATGCTATGAATGGCCCGCACATATTCTGCTCCTGCTTTCAACAGCTATGCAGGAAGCAGACTCATGAATCTACTTTATCCCCCTCACTGTTTAACCTTTATGTCGAAACTCTCACTAAAACTCCCCAGCATACTAACACCTCCTATCACATGTATGCGGATGATGCTCAGATTTATATGAAGACTAGAGCTCATCTCTGGAGGAGATCAAGTCAATGGATGATTCTTTAATGGTGACTCTTCATTGGCTAACCTGCATTCATCTTAAGCTCAATTTTCAAAAAACTGAATTCTTTTTGATTTCTCAGCCCAAAAGCTCCTCTGGTGTTAAGGAATGGACCAAGTTGATCACTGCTCTAAACTGTACTCCAGTCCTGGTTGACTCCTCTAAATCTCTTGGCATTACTCTAGATAAGAACTTAAACATACAAACTCACATCAACTCGATGGCCAAAGTGCCCGCTTTCAATTGAGCTATCTCAGGAAACTGAAACCATTTATTTTATCTACGGACCTTAAAATGGCAGTACAGTCCCTAGTCATTCCTAGGATCGAATACGGTTGCACATCACTTTCAGGCTTACCCAAGATCTCCACTGCTCCCCTAAAAACGTGTCTCAACGCTACAGCAAGACTTTTAACAGGCTCAAAACAACTTGAACACATTTCTCCTCATCTGAAGGCTCTGAACTGACTAACATTCAAAGCTAGAATTCAACTTAAACTGGCTTGTATTATTCACAAAGCTCTCCACAACAAAACAAATGTATATTTCCACAAACAAAATCAAGATTTCAGAGGGGTGGGGAAGGCAGACCTTCTCCGAGCACCAGGAATCTAGGTCTGAAACCACCCTTATTCCAGAAGAAGAAAACCTATGACAGAGCCTTCTCCGGAGCTGCCCCTAGAATCTGGAACTTGCTTCCTCCTCACATCAGAAGAATGAGCTCTACTTCTGCCTTTAAGAAGGAAGCTAAGATCTTCTTTATGAGCAAATTCTTACCCTAGCTGGTGACTGAACTCAAACCTCTTCATCTCTTAACCCAGGTTGCCACCCAGTCAATTTCTGCCATTTTCCATTAGTTGTGACTCTGCTCTCTCCATCTAGCTCTATCATTACAACTTTGTTCCTGATTTGTTTGCATTACAGTTTGTCCTTACTAGCTGAGATTTATCACTTATTGTACACTTGTTTAAATATTTGCTTAGAAGGGCCACAAAGTAATATTGTCAAATCCAAGTACATTGCATTGACCTTTTTATTACTATCTTCACTGTGTCCCCATGATTTGTTTGTTGTTATTGTTCTTTTGTCATACTTTTGTTTGGTACTATGTAATTGTTTAGCGCTATATTACCCATGGGTCATGTTTACGCCATATAAATGTTTGAATAAATAAAAGAACTAAATAACTGAAGTGCTCAATCAACTGCCTCAGTCCATGGCTTGTATTACACCTGGTTTCTGCCACCCACTGAAATCACCCTCTGGCCATAACGCATCCTCCTCCCCATAAAAAAATCCCTGGCATCCTGCTACCCTGCCACACTACCATCAGCAGTGCCTTTACTTTCAGTTTTTTTTTTTAAACGTACCTAAAAGCCTGCCAGCCAGCCAGCCACCCACACCACCCACTTCAATCCCCACCCTACCTAAAAATAATTGTATAAAACTTGGTTCCTGGATACCCACCTACATCACCCTCTCTTCGATCTGCCCCTGCCCAAATGTATAAAAATATTATCTGGCATCTGGCCTCCCACCCTCACCACCCTTCCCGTCTCTTTTTTTCTTTCGCCACGTGAAGTGTTGCCCTCTGCTCTCCATCAGAGCAGAAATCCAGGGCTGCAATGACCGAGTCTCCGAAAGCCCTGTCAGAGTGGCTTTGAATTCTTTTATGATGTGGCAACTGTGGGAACAACTTTTGCTTCCAACTGCTGCTACGCCAAAGCAGCGAATAACCAGCTTTAGAACCTGGTACTCACGTTAATGTAAGAGCCACACATAACAACCGATTATATGCTTAGGTCACTGTCAATGAGGCGTTTGTCAGACCTTTGTTGGTCCCCTGCTGTGAGATCTGATTTCTGCTTCTCCAACTGAACATTCTTTTTTTTAAAGAACTTAATGGAGCAAGTGTTGTTCTCCAAAAGGTGACACCCTATTTAGAATAGTCTATTATGGAACTGGGCTGTGAGTCACAATTGGTAGACCCCGTTATGGACAGTATATGTGACTAGGTTGCATAGGCATGCTTCTTTTCCAGACTACTCTGTGATGGAACCACAGCTATCAATGCCTCTAGACCTGTGTGCACCACTCTTACCTTTGGTTGACTAGAAGGCGGCATACAGGCCACAACTGGCCCAATTGCATGTTGTTCAAATTTGCAGCGGTCCCTTAAATCCAGAGAGGCCTACAGTGCTTATGTTACTTGGCAATCGACACAGCCAATAAGACAACTTTCAAGCAAGAAGAAAAACATATATCTGTGCATCCAGAGAACTTTTAAAAAAGGAATATGTACAGTGGTGGCTCTGCCGCTAAGGCGGAGGAACGTCGCCCCACTGCTTTTAAGCAGATTAAATAAATAAAGGAAAAACTAAATGATAATAACTCAATGCTAATATCATAACAAATGTTCCTAATCATTTTATTTTCCCCTGTTGCTGTAGTGCTGCAGCTTAACGGGGCAGGCTGCTCTGATCTCAGAGGAGTAGTAGTGGGCACTCTGTAAAGTACGTGTGCATGAATGTTTGGCCGGTCTTGGGTTGGCCAATCATTCATGCACACTTTGCATGTTCTCCACGAGAACATGCCCAGGACCCCAGTCCCCGTCTGAGCGCTGTTCTGCAGCGCCCAGACCAATCACAGTGCTGCATTGCAGTGAGTGATTGGCTCAGGGGAGCCTGGACGTTTAGGTACTTCCTGTTCTGGCGAGGAAGGTACGGGGAGGAGAGGTGTGGCGAGGAGGAGAGACTTGGCGAATAGGTATTTGGAATTTACTTTTTCTTCCTCCCGTCTGCCATCCCCCCATGCCCCCCGCCACACCTCCTTCCACCCTGCCACCCTCAATTTGTGCCACCCGATGCTGAATATGTAACAAGCCTGGAGTAGGTCTGCAATATTTTAAATTAGGGAAATTCGTTTACACCATTTATATAAATAACGGGCTCAGAAAAGGGGTTTCGTTCAGGAAAAGATTAGTAAGTGAAAAAAAATGAGGAACAGTTTAGACAACCACTATAACAATTCAAGTACCTAAACACATATGATAGTGAAAGATAAGAAACTGATGCTTGACTAATATGTTGTAATAAGGGCATAGGAACGCAATATATTGTGTCTTCCACTGACAGACATGGCTCGTATGATTTCATCTTAAGGAAATCAAATGAATAAAATATACAGGGGACACAATGGGCGAGTGCATACTTCCTCTTACAGATGTGGCATGTTGGAGAAGTATAAATATGAAAGAAAATAACCACAGAATTGTTGTTCACTTGTTTTCGCTTCCTTGATTTGTTTTGAATTATGGAACAGAAATCAGACTGTGCACATACATAATTTTTCGGAATTATGATCAATTCAAAATTTAAATTTAAAACGAATCCCCCCTGTAGAAAAGCAAGCCTATCTAATTTCTTCATAAGTAAACGTGATTAAACTAAAACGAGCAGCATGTGCCAGGCCATGCACACGTTCAAGACAGAGATATGTACATCTATTTAGCATTCAATTCTGGAATTGAGACGAGTAAATTCCTAGCATTTCTGATAAAAGGATTCCTCTAGTGCCTATTGCCGAGTATGTTCTCACATTGGTCAGCCCTCAAATTGAAACTTGTGCACTGAAATTCAGAATCAATCTATATTTCTTTAAAGGATTTCAATAACGTTATTAACCCCTGAGCTGCTGTGGATTTTCAATTCCCAGTTCCGAGCCCTTTTTGTTAAATATTTGGGTTTCCCTGAGCTTATGCCTACATAATTTTTTTCCAACAAAAGGGTTCTGCTCGAAATTTGCAGCCTCTTTTTCCCAAATCCTCAGGATTACAGAGGCATCCAGGGTTTGTAGATTCTTATGGAAGGAACTGAGACATTTTTCAAAATATAGCTACATTTTGGGTTTTAGAAGGAAAATGGGAAAAAGTGCTGTGCACGAAATCATACTTTTTTTGTAAAAATGGCATGGAAAAACGTTTGCTGCGCTAGGATCAAAATCTTCCCAGCTCCCAGGAACAAGCCCAGCTGAATTAAAAAAAAACTGTTATTTTACAACAGTTTTAGCATTTTTCTAACAGGCTTTTGAGTTCAAGAGACTCTTCTGGAAGTGGGGAAGTATGGGGGTTTGTGCATGCGCAACAAGAACAATTGATGGACAGAATGCAGAACAATGTCATACATTCACCCCAGTACAGAGATCTGGGCATAAATCCATCGTTTCTTTTGCTCACCATGCCATTCCAGTTTGGACCCAGCCATATGCAAATCAGTCTTCACCCTGCGCCCAATGGGAAGAGTCCAGCCCGAACTGCCAGGCCAGGTCCTCCCTGGACTGGAAACAAGCATCCTAGGACCGGTTTCGGGGTTTCACCCCTCTTCAGCCAGGATAGCCTGATCCAGTGGCTTGGAGAGCAGGGGACAAACATCTGGGCATACTCGTCCCACTCAGGGGGACAATTGCATAAAGAACAATTGATGGACAGAATGCAGAACAATGTCATACATTCACCCCAGTACAGAGATCTGGGCCTAAATCCATCGTTTTTTTGCTCACTATGCCATTCCAGTTTTGAACCAGCCATATGCAAATCAGTCTTGACCCTACGCCCAATGGAAACAGTCCAGCCCAAACTGCCAGGCTTACAAAGTGACATATGAGTCACTTTGTAAATATGGCACAATGTGGATCATTATTTGCGACACCACTGTGTCATGGAAAATGACACATCAGTGGTGCAAAACCGTCACAAGGGGCTCATAAATGACCCCTGAGCATTTAGTGGAAGTCTACATCTATAGAGAAGAGGAGTACTTTAACCACAGGCTGAAACTCTGAGACCAGATTAAGGGTGTGATGCTCCTCGAGTTGTGGTGATACAGTGCAACAAGCAAGTGAAGTGGAGGAAATGAAACATCAAAGAAACAAAAAAGAGTTTGGAAAGTAGAGTTAAGAGGGGAAGCTCCAAACCTATTGCATGTGAGAACAGGTGAAAAGTGGAGAATGTGAGGGACATTGCAATGAAAACAATTTGAAGAGGCCAGAGGGGATAATGGACAACTACTTTGCTCTCAATAAGGGGAGGTCTTCAGGGGAAGTCTTCAGGTTGAAGAGACCGCTTCATCTGGCACGTCAGTCAGCAAGGAACGTCAATTTGTCCCAGTCAGTGGCCATCGGCCATCAACAGAGGACATTAACTGCTTCCTTATGAAGGGCCATACTCTCAACTGCCACCCCTAGTAGTAGCGACTAACACCCTGATGTGCCGATGTTGGGGTGAGTGATCTTCCAATGTAGGGTAATTCTTCTTTTCTGCAAGAACCAATGACAAATTAAGAAAACGAGAAGCAGATGGAGATTTCTTAGAACGCTTACAAATGCCAAGCGAAGACACCTTTCAAGAGTCTATCACAGAAAGTTTGGTGATCATACAAAGTCAACTCATCACCTCAGTAGAATACGTCAACAAAACAACCAAACAAGGGCAATCCCAGAGCATGTGCCTAAAGTCAGCGGCAATGGCTTTCAAGGTGGCATAGGAATCTGAGGCCCCTGAGAAAATCCTGCCTATTTGTGTAGGAGAGAGGTAAGCTCTATGTGTTATATAAAACTGTATGAGCTTCAGTCTGGCATTGCAGTAAACCTTCTGCAATTACTCTAGGGTCCTAGCCCACTATGTGTCATGCAGGGCCATACTAAACTCGGTCACCCATATATCATGTGTAGCTTGTAAGGATACCTGCAATTGAGTAGTCAGGACTTTGTTGATCCAAAATAAGTTTACGACTGCTGCCCAAGGCATGTAGGGAGTTCATCAACATATGTGTGGCTAGTTCAATGTCTACTAGTGATTAGGTCTTCTTCCTAAGGGCATGCCGTGTGAGGCCATAAGTGAGGAACAGACCCTCGTGGAGAACAAGCTGCTTGGCAAGCTCCAGAAACAGCAGAAGCTGGCCATCCAAACATAAATTGGCCCTTGCTGTGATTCCAGCTAGATCTCAGAAGTGAAAATCATAACCCTCTAGATACCATACTGGATTTGGTAGGCTCAGGAGCGGTATCCTTGGAGCATAGGGGACAGTGGTTCTGGTGATAAATGACGGGCTATTTTGGCAGCCAAAAACACTAATACATCTGCAAGACCAAGGCATGGTCCAGTGGCATGACTTCATTAAGGGACCGCCCTACAAACCAGCAGGATAACAATTGAAGGGGGCCTGCCAGATAATAATATTCGAAGTTTGGAGTGCCAAGCCCTTGCTGCTCAACTGGGAGGTACAACTTAAATAGGGCAGGACCTTCCCTTGAATTTCTGAGGGAGGAACCATGGAGGTTAGCAAAGTTGTATAAGAGGCGAGGCAGAAATATTATTTTATTTATTTATTTATTTATAAAATTTCTAGAGCGCACAAATACCTTTCGGTGTCTCGGCGCTAGAGTTCGTTAGGATTACAGGGGGCCACTACTATGTGTTCCATTACAAACAATGGAAGGGACCACCAATGAATGTTGAGGCAAGATGGCGGCGGCTCACTAGTCCGCTGTGAGACACTCTCCCGTGCCTGTGTCAGTGAATGGGCTAGTGGAGGGGGTAGAATCCCGTGATACCCATGCGATACCCATGAATACACCATGTGAAAATGCGATGTACAACTGCGAAGAACTGCTGTGAATAACTGGAGTAGAAGAGGACAAACCAGCAATTATTTCTTACCCTGCAAGATGAATAATGAGTGGTGCCTGTCTTAAACCACCCGAACACCCTTTGCGCTTACCTCAGCAGCTGCGCTCACAACTTCATTTCATCGCGTCTGCAATCGGCTTCACGGTGCTCAGACTTTATTTTCGGCTCCACCAGCAGACCTGCTGTACTTCTGGCACCGACTGCTTCCATACGAAGACGCTGATGGCTCCAAAAAATGCAGCGGCGGCGGCTTCTGCTGCCTCGAAGACCCGTGCAGCCAAACAAGCGCTGCGGGACCAGAAACTTGCTGCCAGACGCGCCGGGTCACAAACGGATGATGCCGCCGGATCAGATGGAGGGCAGGCCCAGCTTCAACTTCACCCAAAACAGCAGAGATCTGTTAAGAATGTCAACACTCCGGGGCCGGGTCCTTCAGTTGTAGACTTGCTCCGCAAAACGCCGGCCGGGGTTGCTCCCTCCCCTTCCAGACAACACGCAACAAGCGGAGCGCTGATTGCAGCTCCGCCAGTGATACCAGCGGCGCTCCCCGGCTCGGATTCGCCAGCGGCGGCGGTTGTGTCCGAGGTAGCAGCCTCTGAGTTACCGGCAGATTTGGATTCTGTAGCGGGCTCTACACAGTTGGCTACTCCCGTAGCTATAGCCGACCCGTTTTCACCGCCTGCACCGTCACCCCTGCAGCAGTGCTTATTTGTAACAGCAGAAACGCCAGCGGATGCAGTAGTAGAGGTAGCTACAACGGAAAAAATCACAATTACGCAACCACAACCAAAAGCTCCAGAAGGGCCAGAAACAATATGTGCTGAGTCCGCAGCAACTGCCTCTAACACAGCAGCATCTGTTAATGCTATAAGCGATGTAAGCGGCGCTACAAATATATCCACCACTCCTCAGCCTGAAATTCAATTGACTTTGTTATGTAATGAGGAAGACAAATCAATATCACCCTCATCATCGCAGATATTTGCTGAGACCCAAGGCGTCTCTGCGTCAGCTGGGGAAGGAAATGTTGATGACCTAACACTGCCTGGGCCCAACCATGAAGGTGGAGCAGGAGTCGCGTCTGATACAGATGTGGAGCCTCTTGAATTTTACACTATATCGGAAGGCCGTGAGGACCCAGGGAGGCTCCATGACTTAGACTCTGAATTAGACTCTCTATCTGACCTGCATACCGGCTCCAGC
Source organism: Lissotriton vulgaris (assembly GCF_964263255.1). Taxonomy (NCBI): domain Eukaryota; kingdom Metazoa; phylum Chordata; class Amphibia; order Caudata; family Salamandridae; genus Lissotriton; species Lissotriton vulgaris. Next base: position 916,293,395 of record NC_141687.1, read on the forward strand.
TCCAGCACTCAAGATAGCGATGTGGATGAGCTATTGGGAGAAGCCTCAGCCGGAAAGCACACAGTGATCAAAAAAAAAAGAAGCCACCATATTCCAGCAGGTCCTCACCGGGAAGGCACCCCCGCACTAGCTTCCAGCTCTCATGGAGCCCCCTCTTCTTCAATGGAACAAAACACAACCTTAACTGCGGTAATGGACACTGTGTTGCAGGCAATCGCATCACACAGAGAGCAAACCTCAAAGGATGGACGGAAAGCACAACAAGCTCTACAAAAGGTACAAGGAGTGGTACGCAAACTTTCAAAAACAGTTGCAGCATCCAATACAAGAATGTCAGACATGGAATATCGAATCGTGGTTATTGAGGCGGAAGCAACTGTGGTGAAAGAGCAGGTTGATGCTCACAACGCCGAGATGACTGACGTAAGGTGGAAGCTTGAACAGATGGAAAATCGTATGCGCCGTAACAATCTTCGTGTACTCGGAATTCCGGAAAAAAGTGAAGGAGATGATACACGCACCTTTATGATTCAACTCTTTAAAGACACTTTTCCTGAGTTATCTTCATGGAACTGGGATCTGGAAGTTCAACGGGTCCACAGAACCCCTTCTACACTACGGCCTACCAACTCGCAAAGCAAATACCCTAGGGCGATCCTCGTCTACTTTGGTAACTTTTTGCTACGCCAAATCATTGCAGAGAAAGCGAGACCTGAGGCTCATCGGGTCCGAGGCGACATCTCATACTTTGTCAGGCCGGACTTCTGCCACACAACTGTGGAGCGGAGATGGCGCCTCCGTCAGCTAATCAAACCTTTTTTGGACAAAAAAGCTAAGGTCTATTTGAATAATCCTGCCATACTCAAAGTGTTGTATAATGGTCAGGTAAAATTCTTTTCCTCCGAGATCAAAGCAAAGGCTTTTTTAGATAGCCTGACCTAGTTTCTTCCTTAGCAGCCTTAAAATGCATCGGTCACCTTGACTTTAGTTACGCCACCGGATGGTGAGCCTTGTTTTACAGTTCCTAAGTTCTAAGTTAACACCAACTCTAATGCTTTTCGGATAATTCGCTTAGAATAGGACTAGAATATGCTGTATTATCTATTATCGGTATAATGAATCTCTCTCCTAGCATTCAAGGGTTCCGTCGCATGGCTTGTTGGAATTGCATGGCTCTAGGTTGTTTATATTTTCATAGCTTTGCATGTTTTCCTTTTTTTTTTTTTTTGTCTTACATACCCTTTTCACTAGCCTACATATGTGTTATTTGATATATATAAAATTAATGATAAGACACGGTCACAGGGTGTCTCTCCATCACTATAGACTCTAGTAAGAGTCTGCTATGCCTCATAGGGCGGAGTTTGTGGGGAGGTGGGGGGGCAAGGCCTCGGGGAAGGCCTTGGGGAGGGGTTTGAGGAGGGGGGGAGGGAAGGGGGGAAACCAAAAAAGAAAAATTGGCAAATTCGGTCATAGACGTTGTTGTTTTAAGAGTAAAAGCTACAGAAATGTTAAAGAAAACCAAAACCGTATTATATATTCTAAGGAGAATGGGTGTTTAAAGCTTGTCTGGTTAGCCTTTCAAATCAATTTATGGGGAGAATAAGTCTTTGTACATGGAATGTGGCAGGCCTCAATCATAAAGATAAAAGGGCTCAGCTATTTCAATCAATACAACAAAATCCTGTTGATATACTATGTCTCCAAGAGACACACATTGCATATTCTGATAGGAACCTACTTAAATTACCTGGTTACAACCTAATGGCAGCTACATCTCAAACATCTAAAACTAGAGGGGTAGCTATCTTCGCTAAACCTATAATAGGCCCCCCAATTCGTAAATCAGCCGATAAATATGGCAGATGGGTTATAATTCAGCTTCAGCTGGATATCACCATCTGTGCAATCTATGGCCCAAATTTGGATGACCCTGCTGTTTTTCGAGAGCTCGAAATTGAACTGGCCTCTTGGTCAGGCTCCCTGATCTTTTGTGGTGATTTTAACATCGACATAGGGTTGTCCTCTGGGAACTCTTTATCTCAAAATTATAAAGGGTGCAAACCAAAGGTATATACAGCATTGGATCAGTTGATGAAAAGTCACAACCTGGTTGATGTCTGGGGCCTACTCCGGGGGCCAAATTTGGCTGGTTTTACATATTTCTCTTTCCCCCATAACAAATATGTTAATTAGATTATATCATGTCAAGCATTAACCATAAGGATATTATAGAAGTGATTAAATCACCGAAAACTTTATCTGATCACAATGCATTGATTCTTATTTTTGATACGTCTAATTTAGTTAAACCAATAACACAATGGACCTTTGATAGGAGGCTATTGGTTAATCCAGAATACATAGCGTATATTAAATCATGGACCCAGTCTTTTTTTGATTATAATCAGTTCAGTGCTCCCCGTATTATAGTATGGGACTGTTTTAAAGCAGCATTGAGAGGAGAGACTATTTCATTTGTTGCTAATAAGCGAAAGCTAGAAAAACAATCCAATTTGGAAATGATGCAGGAGCTGTCCAATCTTGAGGCCCATCATGCTTCCCTGTTAAATTTGTCTCGCGGGGGCCAAGTAGATCCTACCACCGATCCTGGGAAAATCTTAAAAAAAATAATGATTTTAAAAAATGAGATTAATAGTAAGTTAATTCAAAAAGCCCCGGAAACCTATCAAGCCAATAAGGATAGACTATATGAATCAGGGGAGAAAGTGGGGAAGCAGTTAGCTTTACGCACACGACAAAAGCAATAATTTAGTAATATTAAAAAGATTGAATTCGAGGGAAATGAGTATACTACTCCCAAAGATATTGTTAAAGTATTTCATAAATACTATCAAAAACTCTATAGCAGTGATATCTCACATCCTGATAGTGAAATTATTACATTTCTAAATAATTGGCTCCCAGACCATATTAATCATCAAAATATCGATGAAGAAAATAAGACCCATTTGGACAGAGAGATTACGCTCATTGAGCTGGAGATTGCATTAGCCGAGATGGCCAACGGTAAGGCGGCTGGACCAGATAAAATTCCACTCGACTTATATAAAATTCTTGGTAACCTGATAACTCCCTTTTTGCTTGATTTGTTTCTAGGAGTCCAATATCACACAATTCCCCCCGAATCTTGGAAACAAACAAATATAATAATTTTCCATAAGAAGGGTAAACCACTCCATCTGCCTTCCTCATATAGGCCTATATCTCTGATCAACTCCGACTCAAAGCTTTACGCTAAAATACTTGCTAATCGTCTGAGTGGAGTCATCGAACGGCTTGTATCCCCGTGGCAACACGGCTTTATACCCGGTAAAGGCACTACAGACCACACTCGTAGAGCCATAACCCTACTTGACATCATGGGTGCCACGGGGGGCGAGATGTCGATGATCTTCCTCGACGCCGAAAAGGCATTTGACCGAGTATCTTGGCAATTTCTCTGGAACATCCTGGAAAGTAAAAACTTCGGAAATGCTTTTATCAGTGCCATTAAAGCTATTTATGCCAACCCCACCGCAAAAATTTGTATAGCAGGAAATGAGTCGGAGGCTATTACGATTCAGAGGGGTACAAGGCAGGGCTGCCCATGCTCTCCGGTCCTATTTGCACTCTATATAGATCCTCTTATTCAAAAATTACTAACCTCAACATCCATACATCCATTACTTACAGGGTCTTTTTCTACCAAAGTTATGGCATATGCAGATGACATCGCCGTAATAACCACTAAACCGTCTGAAGCAATCTTGGAAATCAAGACAATTACCCAAGCCTTTGGGAAATACTCAGGGTACTCTTTGAATAGAGACAAGACTGTGGTATTGGCCACTAGTAACACTCAATATGAAAGTATTCTCAGGGTTAATCAGGCCACTTATTTAGGCGTAATACTTTCAACAGAGTTAAGTAACATTATCGATATTAATTATTCTCCCCTTATTGATAAAATTAAAAGCGATCTAAGAAGGGTAGACAGCCTACACCTCTCCATTATTGGTAGGGCCAACTACATTAAAATGAACGTATTCCCGCGTGTTCTATACTTGTTTAGAGCAATCCCTCTATTACCTGCAGCACACTCTATAAAGATTATAGACTCCCTCATAGCAAAGTTCATGTGGAGTTACGGAAAAATAAGGCGGGCCCTTTCCCTTCTATCACTTCCCCAAAGTAGAGGCGGCTTAGCTTTACCTAATTTAAGATTATATTTTTGGGCATCACTATTGCAATTTATGGACCCTCTTCTGACTGCAAAATCAGGAGGCCCAACCTCTACAATCCCTTACATACCATCAATATATGAGCTCAGCCTAGGTAGAAAACATAAGGGACTTTTTTTAAGGCAGGTTGAAACATCTTACTACAAAAAAATTAAATTTAAGACTGTTTTAGATGCTCTTTCAGTCTGGAAAGCCATTGGTAAACATCTAGGCCTTCCTACATATACAAAATATACACCGCTATGGCAATGTAAAATTTTTCCTAATATCCTTAATGATAGTAGTTTTCAGAGGTGGGAGCTCCTAGGTATTAAAACAATTGGAGACTTTTTTGGTAATAATCTCCTACTTTCTTTTGAGCTATTTCAAACGAGATATAATGTTCCTGCAAACGACTTTTTAAAATTCTATCAAATATCAGCTAGTATCCAAAATACCAAACCAAAAATTCCTCCAAATAATATCCCATTATTTGACATTATAGGGAAAAAATCTACCAGAATAGGGGCCCTATATCAGCTACTTTTGGCCAATATCCCTGATGATCTAGAGCGCATCGAACAATCTTGGGCCTTAAAATTAGCTAATCCTAATGTGGATATAGATCTCTCATTAGTTCTCTCAACAAGATTTTTTATAGCCTCCAACTTAAAGGCTCAATATTATAAAATCATTTATAATTTGTATTATACGCCAGCTAAATTGTTCGCATGGGGGCTTAGGTCTGACGATAACTGTCCTAGATGCAAACAACCATCAGCAAATCTCTTACACATGTTTGCTGAATGCCCCACGTTGGTCATAATTAAAACTATGATGTTGGAATTTTGGACCCAAATTTTTGGTCACCAAATACATGACTCTATAACATTGCTCTTATTGGGTCATGATGATTCTTTGAAACACAATAGAGAAGAACAAGCTGTATTATTTCTGGGATATGCCGTGTTTCGGATAATTCTAGCAGCTAGGTGGAAAGATACAGAGCCCCCTACCTTTAATATGTGGCTTAGCCGCTTTATAGCAATATATAAGCAAGAAACTTCAATATATGCCACAAGAGGTAGAAAAATGAGAGCAATAGGAACACAGATTTGGGAACCTATTACTTGGTGGTATAATCAAGAAAGGGGAAATCAGATATAGGGCCTCTAAGTGATCGTGATCCCATTCTCTCTTTCTTTCTAGTATTCTTTTTCTCAATAGCTATACCTTTCTTTGTAATAGTGCTTTGTTTATATATATTTATGAATGTACCTTGTTATCCATGTATACTATGTTGTTTTATATTACTTATCTTGTATATTTTTGTTTTATGGTTTGAATTTGCCAACAATAAAAATAAAAAAAATAAAAAAGGAAGGGACCACCAAAAAGCAACCTGACCACAGAGGGATGTAACCACTGAAGTCAGGTTTTTACATTTAATAGGTGTTAGAAATTGGATTTTTGGTTGGCTAGGGCTTGCGCCTAAGCCCAGCAGAAACCACCACACTAGTCAGGGCAAGGGAGTTACACACTGATGATAACCCCTGCCTACCCCTTGGTAATTTGGCACGAGAAGTCAAGGCTATACTTAGAGACAATGTGTAAAGCATTTGAGCAACTACACATACAGCAGCAACACACTAGGCACAGTACAAAGGAAACTCCACACAAGGTTATATCAAAAATAGCCTTTGTATTGTCATAAACACATTAGAAACATAATCGCACACTATATACTGTACCAACTGGCACTGGCAATAATCACAGGGGATTATACATGACAGGGCCAATCGGGCCACTGTCAGAACCTTTAGAAATCACAAGTAGCAATTGTAGAACACAACAGTGACTTTTGGCAAAATAATGACCTCAGCATTATTACGACAGGCAGAAAAAACATTAGGCCCAAACCTCCTAAGCATAAACACATTATGCAATCACCTCATAAGCAGAAATCACATTAGGCATAAATCAGGACATATAAATCACAATTCCTGCACACCAGATAAATCACATTTAGGGCCTGGCACCCTATCCACCTAACACAGTGCTCCCTGGCTAACTGTCCTTCTCTAGGGCTCAAATGCTCTATTTCCCAAGTGTCAGGGCATAGCTGCCAATGCTGTGGAGCAAAAGTCTAAACGTAGCAGCTGCCATTAAGTGCTGTACAGCTATGAAGGTACAGTAGGCATGGGCACTCACTGTGCCTGCTGGGTGGGTCCCCACTGGGAAACTCTAAAATAGATGTGCAAGACGTTGCAGCTGCCCCGGGCTGAAGTGGCGCAGCTGTGAATCAGCCAAGAGGCATGGGCACCACTGTGCCCTTTGGGCCCTCATTGGGGCTCTCTCCCCAAATCTGCCAACGTTGCAGCTGCCCACTGTCAGTTGGGGCAGCTGGGGAAATTGGCACTGTCCCTACACAGTCCGTCGGAACCCCTCTCTGGGACTTTCAAACAAAAAGTGCCCACTTGATGCAGCTGACCGCAACTGTGGCGCAGCTGTGTAAAACAGCAAAAGATAGGAGGGAGTACTACGAGGTTCCCAACTCATCAGGACTACTTTGGAGCAGGACTCGTCCAGTCTCCAGGCTAGTGCAGTACACGTAGGGCTCCTCCTGGGCAGCAGACGGGGCTCTCTCAGCTCACGAGAGCCCCGTGCAGACTTGCTGGCTTCTTCCTTCAGCCCGGGATGCCCTGGGAGGTGGGGTAGGCTCCCGGCCTCCCTCCTCACCCCAGCTACTCATCACACGCAGGGCTCCCACTGGTACACGGGAGCTCTGCTCGGCAGGCAGCGACTTCTTCTTTGCTCTTCCGCTTCCGCTTGCAAGGCCCCACCCACAACCAGGCAAGGCTGCCTGGATTCCTGGTCACGCCGGGCCAAGGCGGTGATTTCCTTAATGTGGGGGGCAATACGGGGTAGCTCATGTACAAAAGTGGGGTGGACACCCGCTCTCTCTAGCAAACTGCAGGATGGGCACCCACTCAATTGGGAAACACTTGCGGGTGGGCAACCGCTTGGTGCACAGAAATGCGGGGTGGGCACCGACTCCTCTGGGCAGGAATGTGGGGGGGAATCCACACCTCGGGATTTCCCCCCAAGAGCAAGAAATCTCCGTGCTGCGAAGCCCCAGCTCTCCCCTCTTGGGCAAATTACAATAAAAGCGCCCACAGGGCGCTAGAAAGCAGGCAGGCTAAAGATTTATGGGTGCTGGGGAGACCACAGGACAGCGCAGGCAGGCCAACACGCAGGCTCCCCCAGGAGACACCAGCTGGGTCCCGTGGCGGTTACTCCTGGCAGAGGGTCCCCTCCAAGTAAGCACAAGCACAGAACAACTTTCATGGGGTCATAGCCCTTACCTTTATACACCTTTTTCTCTTTGTCTGCGCCAGTACAGGGCTTGGGGAACCAGCAGAAACTGGTTCAGGGGAAATTTGAGACCTCTGTTGACAGGGCTCCTCTACTCTATTGTTAGGTGGGGGCTTGTCATCAGGCAAACCACAGGGGGTAGGAGCCAGCGTTCACTAGGGCAGGCACCATCCTATTCAGTGACCAGGCACCTCTCCTCCCACCACTCTAAATGCAGAAGGTCCATTCAGCCTAGCGTTGACTCACCTTGCCCCTCCTAGAGCCACACACACCTTACCAGCCCTTGTCACTCAAAAACCAGACATGCAAATCACATCAGGCAGACAGGCACATAGCACACAGAAATGCCAACTTCTAAAAGTGGCATTTCTAAAATAGTTATAATAAATCTGTGCACACTATTGCATAGCATTTATTATCACTCTTTCAAACATACCAAATTTGACCACGCTGTGCCTCTCATATCAGGAATTACCACTGAAACACATATCAGGGAATCACCAATGCATTCCTATGGGAGGGCAGCCCCACAGTAGTGAGAAACCAAAATGGCTGTTTGTCACTACCAGGACATTTCACCCACTAAGGTACATGTCCTATCTTTTACCTACAATGCACCCTGCCCATAGGGCTAGCTAGGGCCTACTTTAGGGGTGACTGACATGTAGTAATTGGGGGTCACGGACATTGCTCACACTTTAGGTGCCACCTCACAGTGGCAGTGACACTGCGCGCACAGGCCCTGCAATGGCAGAGGCCTTAGATAGGTCTGCAAGGGTACTTTGGTGGGTGGCGCAATCAGCGCTGCAAGCCCACCAGTAGCATTTAATTTGCCAGCCCTAGGTATCTGAGATACCACTTTACAAGGGACTGACAGGTAAATTAAATAGGCCAAACAGGTGTACACCAATCTTTCCATATGTAACACAGAGAGCTTACGCACTTTACACTCAACAGCAATGCTAAAGTGCCCAGTGTCCTGAAAACCACCAACACCATGTCAGAAAAAAGGCTAGTAGAAAGGTAAAAAGTTTAGGGATGACCCTGCAAAAAGGGCCAAGTCCAACAATATGTCTGAGTTGGAGTGGAAGATATGAATGAATGAATGAATGAATGAAAGCAAATTTATAACGCGCAGACTCAGCCCAATGGGCATCAAGGCGCCTAACCAAAATAATTGCATGTCCAGAGACCTAATTACTACTAAGCTTTCTTGAAACACCATGTTTTGAGGACTTTTTTAAATAGGCGCAGTGAGGATAAGGACTTAAGCTCCAGGGGAAGTGCATTCCAAAGACGAGGGGCAACTGTAGAGAAAGCTCTTTCTCCCCATCTGGTCTTCTTAGTCCGAGGGATTACCAAAAGATTCTGTTGTGATGAGCGTAGACATCTGCTGGGGACATAGCCAGAGAGAAGTGATCCCAGCCCATCAGATGTTCCTGCTTTCAGAGCCCTGTGCACTAGACAGATGATTTTAAAAGAGATACGGTGCTCTATAGGGAGCCAGTGGAGGCTCTTTCTGGCTAGAGTGGAAGAGGAGGAGTGGGGGATGTCTAGTACAAATCTTGCTGCCGCATTTTGTACTATTTGGAGACGCTGGATCAGTCCCTTATTGATCTCTGCGTATAGTGAGTTGCAATAGTCTAGTCTTGAACCGACCAGCGCAACCACTGTCTGTTTCCTAGCTTGCGGGGAAAGGTAATGCACTATCCTTCGGAGAATTTTGATAACTCCCCAACAGGTGGCCACAGTTCTATTAACCTGAAGGGTCATTGCAAGCAAGGTATCAAAAATGACCCCAAGGTTTCTAGCTGAGTGTGAGGGGACAGGGCAGATTCCCAAGGATGGCGGCCACCATTCATTTGACCACACGTCCTGGTCCTTTCCAAAGATCAGCACTTCAGTCTTATCGCCATTCAGCCTCAGGGAGTTGAGTATCATCCAGTCAGCGAATGATTGCATACAACTCCTGAAGCTGGACGCGGAGGTGCTAACCGGTTGAGCCAGCGACACCATGATCTGAGTGTCGTCTGCATACGACACTACTTCCATTCAGATACAGATGCCCAGGTCCTGAAAAGATATGCCTTCCCATTTAACTGGTCCCTCTCCGCGGTCTAAATGTCAAGGGGTGGCAGCAGGACAGAGCAAGACAAGAGAGGATTTATTCCAAATAACGTGAATACCCTATAACACCCTCAAAACTGTGAGGAGGAGAACCATGCAAGAGTCATAGCATGCTAAGTTTCTAAGGTGGAATAAAACATCATCCTCATAAAGAGAAACTGCATGAGTTCTATCTGGGAGTGAAATACACCATTCTTTCCCACACTGATGTGCGCGGATCAACAGTAGCTCCACAACCAAAGCAAGTAAGAGGGACAGATAGGGTAACACTGCCCTGTACCCCTGTGCACCAAAAAGGGAGCGGATGTCTGTCCCTGACAGCTGACACATATTATGGGATCTATATGAAGGATCCGGATCACGCACACACTCCACTTAACTGCCATAAATTTCTTCGGAAGCCTTCTGCTGCTTTATGGATCTTGTGGTTATGACCTTGACTTGTGAGCATTCCTAATACTCTTCAGAAGCTTCACATCTTGCATGAATGGCTGCTGAAATCTGCCCAGCAAATGACTTGTTCTAAATCAGGACCCGCTTAGTGAGCCGTTTCACTCATCAAGCACTTTAGGGGTGTTACCTAGGGCCCAGCTGCACCTGTGACGGAGGCTCCGGGCGCAACCCTTCAGAGGCCCCTTAACCATTAAGGGGGCCTCATTTAGCCAAAGAACAAGGAATATCTCTGAGATGTGGGAAACTAGGTGGCTTCTCTTCACATTCTGTGGGAGGAGGGACCATTTGTGTTACACCACTATAGCCATTAAATATGAATGACATCCTTACAGGTAGCTAGGGGCACATGCATCAATCAAAGGATTTGTGATTCTTTAATAGTGATTATGAAGGAATCGCTATTAGCAATTCTTTATGGATGTAGGTTTCAAAGAAAAAATCGCGATTCCTACACATTCCCTATAAGTGAATCGGAAATTGCGATTCCCTATTAGGGAATGCTTTCCCATTCATTCCTATGAGTCTAGAGGCCCATAGGAATGAATGGGAAAGCATTCGCAATTTGCGATTACCAAATAGGTATTCGCAAATTATGAAAGCAATTCAAGGGTGCCATGGGCCAAAAGACTACCCTGATGCATCCCCAAAAAATTTATTTGTGCAGATGTGGTGCACACACATGCCCTAAGGGCATGTGTATGCGCCACATAGCACTTAGAAAAATGCTATTTTGTGCATTTTTCTAAGGAATTGCAAATTATCATTAACTTGAAGCGTATGCACCACAATGCTCTTTGAAAAATGCATGTTTTTGCATTTTTCAAAGGAATTGCAAATTACCATCAACTTGAAGTAGATGGTAATTTGCAATTCCAAATTGCTAAAACGCAATATGCGTATGCATCGCATTTAGGGAATTGCAATTTGCGATTCCCTAACTGCATTTGCAATTAAGTGAATCGAAAAAAAAATTGATTTTCTAAATTGCGAATTGCAAAAAAGGTACATGCATCTGAAAAGGCCATGTTACGATCGCAGACGGCTGATTCTTTGCGATACGCACTGTTTGCGATCGCAAAATGGTTTGATGCATGTGCCCCACAATGACCTATTTTGCGAATGCCTTTGGAGTTGATGCATACCAAAAGGCTATTTACTGGCCGCAAAGGGGCTGGCCCGTTTGCAACTGGGAAATAGCTTGATGCATGTGCCCCTTAGCATCATAAGACCGAAATTAACAGCCCTATTTTTAAACAGCACAGTGATTTTTCCACAAAACTCGTTTTTATCTAGGACAGACTTGACCGGCAAGAGGAGTCTTGCCAAAGGGCTTTAAAGTATTTTGACCAATAGTGTATTTTCATATCAACAAATGTACATAAAAGTTTTTAAAAAAGGACAAAAATTAGAGGAGTATCTGTTTCACAATATGACTGAAATGAGAAGATAAGAAAGAAGAAGAGAAGCAACCATGGAAAGAGAGAGACGGGTGCGAGTAATCAAAAATTTGAGTGTTCAGAGGGAGTTAAAGTTTGATGGGAGGAGGAAGCAGAAATCAGATACCAGAAAGCGCAGGACATGGGGCATCAGAGGGTTGTTGAGCCACTGATTAGATAACCTTTCAAGCGTATAGCAAAATGAAACCCCACAGAATGTGAAGAGGAGCCCCTCGGTCTCTTCATATTGAACAGGTATTCTTTGGCCTTGGGCCAAATGGCCCCACTGAAGAATTGGGGCCCACTCTGTACCTCAATGGTTGCAGGGGCCTGTGTTCCGTCCCTGTTTAGGCCCTTCTTGAAAAAAGTAATGAGAAAAGCTTGACCTGAGAGAGTAGAGGGGCATATTATCAAGGGATTTATCTCCGCTTTTTTGACTTTAAAAGCCAAGAAAGTGGTGATAAAATGATCTCCCTATTACCTAGCTGTCGCTAACACCAGTTAGCGACAGCTAGTAGGAGATAGCGACCATCTTGGGCTCCGCTTTGCATGTCAGAAAAATGTATCACTAATGACATGCAAAGTGGGCGTGCCAAGATGTCAGCGACTGGAAACAGTCGCTAACATCGCTATCTCCTATTACCAACTTTTGGAGATATCCGCGCTAAGCGCAAATATCTCCAAAAGCCAATGCCTGCCCAGGAGCAGTTCTTAGCCATGTTATCCAATGGGAGGTGGATAACATGGCTAAAAGCATTAGCTCGGTAATGCCTGAATATCGCTGATTTTTTAGCGATATTCATGCATTATTGCCGATTTTTAACGCATTTGCGATAATACCAAGGTTTATCTGCGCAGCACGGCGAGGATTTTTTCTCGCTAACCAACCAATAGCGATAATTATCGCTATTGCTTGGTAATATGGCCCAGAGTTCCTTAGTATAGTGGCATTTCTAGAGAACAATCCCTTAGATTGGCTATCTTTTTGAAGCATAGAACGTTCCTTCTATGATGTCTACTTCCTATAGAGATGTTTTATTCTAGAGGCGGCCGGCAAAGGTAAGAGTGGTGAGGTAGAGGTGGGTGGGGTGGGGGGAGTCGAAAAACAACGGGTTAGTTAAGATTAAATAATCTCATAAAATCGTGCAAGGTAAGTGGCTTTATTAATTTTTTTATTTAATTTTAACTAACCCGTCACCTGTCAACTTTACCCCTGCTCACCACTCTTACCTGTGCCAGCAACCACTGTTTCATTCCCAGGCTACAAATTTAGAAGTGCTCATACCTAGGGTTTCGTCATAATATTGCAGCAAATTCTTTACAAGAAAAGGATGCCTACAACTCTTTCTTAACTTCCATCGAACCTGTACCGTGCTGTACAAAAAGAAGCAGCATACGTGAAATACAAAATAGCACACAAAGGAGACAGCTGTGATGCTAGCAATTGCTGTCTAGGAAACCAAGCATTACCAAGTACCATGCACTCATCTCACAAACAAGTTGTTGTTTCTAGATCTGTGATTTTGCTGGTCGAACAGCTAGCTTGTCAAGAAATTGGACATGGAAAATGTCACAACCCTGTCCCATAAGCTGTTGAGTAATACTTGCAGCGAGGGGAAGAAAGGTTGGCAAGAGCACACCCTTAGGCCCTCCTGGGAATTTTCACTCACTTTCAATTTAGGAAAGACACATCTCAACAGAACATTAGTTATTTATGTTCGATATTTGCACAATAACGTGGCATGGAACAGTACGGCATCAAAGAATATTGTCGCTATCTGTTTTCTGTGTGCATGGAGCCTTTTCATAAATAAATGCTAATTTGTTTAATGATTTATTGATTTCCATCATCTTTCCCGCCTAGAACCCTAAATGAAATTAATATGTTTTCGTCTTAGCCTGAAGCGTTCTCGGCTGTGCCAAGTCAAAACTCTCAGGTTCTGCTATAGAAGAAACAGTTTTCCAAATAAAAAGCTAGCATGATTAAAGCGTATTTATTAATGAGCTAACAATTTAAATATGGAATTTGAACTTTGTGACTTACACGGTAGAAACTTGTTCTTGCAGTAATTATTTGCTTTTACATTACCAGCCCTCTTGAAATTAATATACACAGATTTTGATGTTTTCAAGCAAATTAAATATTGCGCAGAACAATGTTTTGCAATTATTCTTAATTGCATTTCTGATAGATTAGCAGTACTTATACATTTTTGCTTAAAACTGTGTTGTAGATATTTTGAAAATGAAACAGCGTAAGTCAATAATGTTATAACAAGGCGTGCATCATAGGCAGTGGCGCCTACGTCTCCATATACAGGATATCGACATAAGAAGCATTTGCATTACACTTGCATAACCAGAGGTTATCTTGAAAGTCGAGCATAGATTCGTCCCAGTTGGAATGAAGCAACTTTTCTACAGCATTTTCTACCGCAAATTAGCAGTTTTGTAGAGATATAAGTTCAGTTTCATATTATATACTGTTTATTTGTTTTACCTTATAGGGTCGAGCCAAACTGCTGAGATTCAAACCCATGAACCATTCATGTAAACTATGCCTAGTGTGACCACGGACACTTGGTTATAAAATTATGTAATGAGTAAGCCTGGGTGGAGTTCGCAGAGTTCTACTCCACGAAGTGCTAAAAAAACTCTGCTGCGCTATACATAGTTCCGCGAGCAGCGCAGTGTGTCAGGCTCATGTGGTTTGCGCTGATTTTGAGCGCTGGGTGTTTGTCCTGCGCTGGAAAATCATTGCGAATGGCAACATGCACAGTGCAGGAGGGCGCAGCTTCCTTTCTGCTTCTCAAGTAGATTTTCTACTCGAGCGGAAACTTTCTCAACATGAACAGAATGTTTCTCAATGGGAGTGGTCACGACCTGACGTGACCACTCATATTGAGAAATCCAACCACCCGTGTTGAGAAATCTTGCCAGGAGGTTGATTTTCCTCACTTGGGCTCGCCAACTAGACCTTGCTGAGCTCGTGTAAGGAAAAATCTCACTGGGAGGTGGATGTTCCTTGCTTGTGCTCGCCAACTTGACATTGCATTGCACAGTTTTTGGGAACTCCGGGTGCACCGTGGAGTGCGGAGTGCAGAAAACTCAGCAAACACCGGTAACGGAGCAGAGTTCACTGCCCAGGGTTAGTAATGAGATGCAGAGGCATAAGACACAGTGAGCAGAATATTAAAAATAAATATGAAAATCTAATAGCAAAATCTTTCTGTCACACATGCCTTGCAGGGCAAAAGAAACTCTTACCTTGGTGTGTTTTCGGTTTTAGAAGTAAGAATTTAATAGTGATTTATGTTTTGCAGGAGACAGTGGACCCTGTGATGGGGCTGCAAAAAGTTTTCAGCCTTTGGCAACGTTGTTTGGGTACTCAGTGGATCACACATGCTTGGTAGAATGTAGCAGCTGGTAGTATACACTGAAGTCTGGTCGCTTCTTGAATGTGAGTAGTGTGGATCCTGGACCACTATGCATCCAGGGAAGTGTTGGCAGCAGAGACTCAGGGGCTTCATCACCTGAGTTTGGAGATCAGAGTGGGGGTTCCCCAATGGTAAGAGGGGCCCATCGTTGACCTGGGGATGGTTAACTTGAATGTGTAGGAGGCCTAACCTGACACCAAACCTGAAGATCGTGGGGGTCGAGGGAGGACCATCTCCGAGGGCCCCCCTCCAAGAGTTGCACTCAACTAGGGCTTCTACCCATATTCATAGAGGACTGATGCCACAGATATAGGCTGTCCCAGTCATGACCCCAGGAGCTGAAAGTGGGAGAACCTCTCTCCTTCTAGTGCATCAACTGAGAGAAGGCCCGTACCTGCCTTTAGCACCGTTGTTGCATTTCTTCCTGGGGGGCTTCTGTGTTAAGCCCTTCCTCCTCCAAGGGCTCCAACACTGAACACCTGGGACTGTGCTCTGCCGATGATTTGAAGTGAACCTTTCACTCTTCTGTCTAAACCAGACATCAGTGTATCAAATAAGGCTTGTAGGCACCTGGGAACTAGTTTTTGCAGGTCAGAGGACCCCATACCTAATGGCGAATCTCTTTAGCTAGGCCAGTACTGGCATCTCTTCAGTTTCTCCCTTAGGACACACATGGCGCCCTGACCATGGATCATTGACTCTGTTTCAACTTGTAGTCCCTCTTGAGTGTATGGGGTTTTAATTGGTGCACCTCCACATTGTATTCCCTGGGGAAGCCACCCAATAACCTGAACATACTAAATCACATAGGTCCTAATTAGTCTGGCTCACCACTGCAAATTTGGGAGGCCCTACATTGCACTTCACTTAAGGCTTCGAATATAAGTGATGATATTGCAGACAAAAAAGATCAGAGAAACCCATTTGTTAAAGTAATGCTGACATGCAGAATTTCAAGAGCCACAAGGGAGAAAGTGTACAATTTCCTTCTGCCAAAAAACTTGGAGACACAGTTTCTTCAGCATCACATCTCAAGGGTGCTTCCAACAATTTTCAAAGAAAATAGAATAGGAAGTCAGCACTATGAGGGTGGATCTGAAGATGGGTTTCAGTGAACTGCAGAAATATCTAAGGGCACTAGGTGACAGAGAAGATGGTCAATGATGGAGCTGAAAGCAACACCACATGAGTAATCAGGTACTCTTCCTAAAAAGAAAAAAATTAAGATCGACTGAATAAACATTAAGACCTTGAAGATAGATTGAAGCATAATAACAAAAGGCTAAGAGACCTAACCAGGAATGACAACAACCCAGGACATCCAGTCCTATGTCAGAAATGCACTCCTCTCCATCAGAAACAGGCCTGATGACACCCCACTGATTTTTGCCTGATATTCAAGGGACAAAATGAAGCACTTTGTTAGTGTGCTTGCAGAGGCCTGGTCACCCTGAGTGAGTGAATTGAGTCCTAGGCATCAAAAAGTGTGGCACAATTGTATAGGGCACTCCCCTTAGATAGAGGGAGGTCATGATAACCAGAATACATGCAGGGAAAATGACAACAGAACAAAATGATGGTATCCGAGTTGAGGAGTCCCTGAACCCTGACAGCACAATGTCCTAACTTATATTGCTGTGCTGAGCACACAGTACAGTTAGTCTGTAATCTCACTGTCTTGGCTGAGGGTCACTGATGTGTAGGGATGGGTGCTTCAGTATCAGGATCAGAGTGGACCTAGCTGATGGTAATGTATTGTTCCCTTTTCTTTACTTTTACTTTAAAGGGAGTGGCTCAAGGGTAAGAGGATAACACCGACTCCAGGGAACAACATTGTCAGGGGTAGGTTTGCAAGCAAAACTTGTTCAACTGATTGGGACTAAACCTTCCAAGCACACTTCAATCAGGCTAGCTATCTAATTGACCATCAGGATGAAAATACTGAGTTTTAAGTTCAAGGGGCTTAGTTCCTCAGAGAAGCTCTTACCTTTCATCAATCTCCTGTGGGAGCCTCGGGATGTGGAGGGGTTGTGCTTTGCCTAATCCGGGAGATGCATCTTCTCAGGAGTGACAAGGCTAAATTAAGTTTAAAGTGATTTCCATTGCAGCACTTTTCCTCAGGCCCTCTTAAGAAGATAAGGTGGTGACTGTCTGAGTCCTAGGGTTTCAGGACACCTTTAGAAAAATTGTGCCAAATAATGTGGACAGAAAGTTGAACATAGTGATGATTATGCGATAAAGCACTCACATGGTACCATTATGTTACTCTCCAATGAGCAATCTGCTATGGTTGGGTCTTAAAACCAGACTGTTTGGTGTTGAAGGTTTGGTGCTCTTTGAAGTATTCTGTGAGGCATCTGTTGATGATTTTCTCTTATACTTTGCCTGGGAATGGTAGCAAGGAGATTGGTCTTTTGTTGGTGAGTTTTGAGGAGTCCATGGAGGGTTTCTTCAGCAATGGGCGGTAGTTGTATGTTTTCAAGCATCTGGGTAGGTCACAGAAAAGAAGGAGTTGTTCAGAAAGGGTGTGAGCATAGCGCTGATGGGTTGCAGTTACATGAAAGCTCCACGAGATTCCCCGTAGTTCCGTGAATGGGCAGAATTATGCCCGCCATGTTGCTCATGCTGATTTGTAGCACCAGGAACTCCTTCCATGCTGAAAAATCAGCACGAACGGCACTACATGGCGTGGCAGAGGGTGCTTATTCTCGAGTTGATTTTGCTGCTGCTCAAGTACATTTTCTACCCGCAACCGCCCATGTTGGGGAAATCTTGCTGGGTGGCTTCCTAGTGACAGAAAACCTCCAGAGCAGATCGCAAATCTTGCTCACGCTCACCAACTTACCATTGCCGAGCAGCGCATGAGAAAAAAACTCTGCTGCACAGCGGTTGGCAGAATTTGACTGGAACTCCTAGTTACATGCGTTACACGGAATCGCCAAAACTGTCAACTCTGCCAGAGGCAGCAGAATCTATTGCCAACCCTTCCCTATTACACAGGTTCAGTGTCCTAGCTGCTGCCTTCTCATTCCCTTGTTTTCCTTTAACTTGTCACTGTACGTTTCTGCTGTTTCCCTGTCAAGAATTTTCCATAGACACAAAGTTTGTTTGCTGTATTCTATTAATTCTTTTTGTTGTCTGATTTTTGCTGGTTTTGTTAAAGCATATGAGCTGAAAGCATCTTGATAGGGATACATGTTCCCTAATATTTGCTTCCCTTTCATCATGAATTTCCTCAAGGAGCATTTTCCCAGACCTCTTCCTACAAAATCATGGTCCTCTCAAGGCGTAGGACTTTAGAATATTGTAATAATTTGGAGATCTGCCCATATTTTGACCTTCATGTCATTTTTTTACGTGTGTGAAATTCGTTTGGGGCTCTTAATTGTGGAGGTGTTTCTTGGATTATTCATGACTATTTTTTATTTGTATGCAAAATTTAGAAGTCGGTGCAATTCTAGTTCTATTATGAGTAGGGTTAATTGGAGGCTCAACACAGTGACTTTATGTCTCGGTCTACTGTGGAATTTAGTCTTGACTATTCACGGGATGTTATGCCTTTGTGGATTGTCTGATTATCTGAGTTGGTGGGGGACACTGTTGTGCTATTTTGCTCTTTAAGAGTGCTATTTCTGCTCTCTGGTGTATCATTTTTCTTGTTCTTTCGTAATAAACCATGACTATTTTCGTGGCTGTCTTCTTCATTGTAGTGACCAAACTGTTGGATACTTAATCTTTATTTTGACAATTGTCGCCACACTTTCATACTTCAGATATGGTGCACACTTAGCCTTCCAGTTGTGCCCCTTACATCTGTTTCTTCTGTAATGTGTTGACATTTCATGATAGTGTTGGAATAACTTATTTAAGCTGATTTTCAATATGTTGCTTTTTATTATATTGTGTGTTATGGTTAGTTTCCTTGAATAAATCATCTATGATTTCATCCGTGGCCGCTTTTAATTCTGCCTTTTGTTCCTTTAATGAAAAATATGTTGGACACCTCATCTTTGTGCCTTCTTCTGCCCTCATTTTCTCCTCATTCTCTAAAGTAATGGTGTTAGAAATGGGGTGTCTGGTTGTGAAAATATGCAACCCGTACAAGCAGTAATCACCACTCTAGTCAGGGTAAACTAGATACACAGTAAAAAATAACCTGTGCTCACCCTCTGGTATCTTGGCACAGAGCAGCCAGGCTTATCTAAAGAGGCAATGTATTTGTGCAACACACCCACACAGCACTACAATGAAAACACCACAAAAATACTACACAAGGGGTTGGAAAACTAGATTACTATCACATGAGTAAAACAAGACCGGAATGACAAAAATCCAGTAACTAGAGCCAAAGTTAGGAATTTTTGAAGATTAAATCAAATTATAGTACTTGGAGTTAAACGGCGACAATCGGGGACATCTGATCATGCTAGACCTGGGTAAATTCAAAGTGCAGGCCGACTGTGAAGGAGTGCAGGCTGCATACAGGACTCATAGAGGTCCAGTTGAAAAAGTGCCTTGGATGGAGAAAGCAACAACATCAAAGACTCTGTACGAGGAGCAGAGGAGGTGAGGCGTTATTGATCCCATGGATGTTGGTGATGCATTGGTTCTGATTCACGCAGTCAATGAAGGCTTCGTCGACAAATCCCTTTTTGATGCTGGCGATGTGCCAGCGTCGAGTCGCGCAGTCCATTGTTGTTGAGCTGCGCAGTCTGTTGAAGTGATGTTGTTGAACGACAGGCGTTTTGGCTTCAATGGGTGAATAATTTGTTCTGATTGGCGCAAAGTTGTCAATTTCTCCGTTTTGATGGATCAGCATAGCAGCAACCACCTTTCAAGGGCCCAGGACTAGATTGCCATCACTTGGCAGAGCAGGATTCACAGATGGCAGAGATCAGGTGATATTTCAGGGTTGAAGGAAGCCTTTGATGGTTCTGAGATTTCAGAACAGGGTGCAAGCCAGCAAGCACTTGGAGTCACTCTGGGTTTCAGTGAGATAGGTCCAGACCTTGTTCTCAGCAGGACAGAAATTAGCAGGCAGCACAGCAAAGCAGAAAAACAGTTAATCCATAGCAGCAGTCAAGCAGAGTGGAAATCCCGTTAGCACAGCAGTCTTTTTTCCTGGCAGAGTTCTTCACAGGTCCTGTAATGTACTGTCTTGGTATGGTCAGAGCCCCAGTACTTATACCCAATTGTGCCTTTGAAGTGGGGGTGACTTCAAAGAATAATATTTGAAGTGCACACAGGCTCTTTCTTCTTAGTTCTGGCTCCAGACTATCAGTAGGTGGTAATCAGCCCTTTGTGAGGGAAACAGGACACTGCCCATTCAGGTGTAAGTGTCAGCTCCCCCTCTTCCTGCCTATGAAGCTATCAGAATGTAGCTGAATGCAAATTAGTTCTCTGTCACACCTACCCTTTTTGTGTTTGTGGCTGTGTAGAGGGAATGCACAAAGTGTATCTGGCTCCAACCCCCGACGTGTATTGGAGATAGGCTGCAGGCATACAGAGCAGTAAGAGCCGAGTCTGCATTTGCGAAGTGGCATTTCTAAAACAGTAATGTTAAATACAACTTTACAAGTAAAGAGGATTTATCATACGTATTCCAAAGATATAAAACATGATTCAGCTACTCCTTTCTAATCAGAACTTACATCTTAAAAGTTTATTAAGGAATTCCCAATGCTAACCTATGAGAGGAGTAGGCTTCACAGTATTGAAAAACAAATTTGGGAATTTGTCACTAATAGGACATGCAAAACCTACCAGTGCATGTCCTACTTTTTACTTTCATAGCACCCTGCCATATGGGCTACCTATGGCCTACCTTAGGGGGGGGGGTGATGTGTGTATATTAAAAGGGGAGTTTAAGGCTTAGCCAAGGTTTTTAAATGGCAAGTTTAACTTGCAGTATACTTCACACACAGGCCCTGTAAAGGCAGACCTGAGACAGGTTTGAAAGGCTACTTGTGTAGGTGGCACAATCAATGCTACAGCCTAAGAGTAGAATTTAATTTACAGGCCATTGGTATATGACATACTACTTTATAAGGGACTTACAAGTAAACTAAATATGGCAATTGTTTATACACCAATGTTACCATGCTTAGGCGAGAAGCACATGCACTTGTGCACGGATCAGCATTAGTAAAGTGCTCAGAGTCCTAAAGCCAACAAAAAGAATTATAAAGAAAGAGGAGGTCAGCAGGCAAATTATTTGGGGGAAGGCCACCCTAAGGATGACAGGTCTAACACATGGTTCGTTCCATAGCCCTTTAACTTTGTACAATGCAATATTGAATATTATCAATAAGTCAAATTATGAAAGTATCAAGGCTTGTTATGTTTTGTTATGTTTTGAGCAGTATTGTACAATGTTGTCTGGAACATGTGTTCGATGAACACCTCCCCAGCCCAGAACTTGGCCCAGCCTTTTTCAATGCAGTCTCTCTGAATAGAACTTATCTGGGGTTTCCTAGAACGATGAAACCTCATTTGGTCAAGTTGTGTGCAAAACCTTTATACTGATTTAGTATGGTAGTTTACTTGCGATCATTCCTTCCCCTTGGGCCCTGCTTAATTGTAAAAATGTATTGCAGCATTTCTAGAGTGCATTAAACCAGAAGGCTTCAAACCACTAAAAACAGAAGAGACTGTGTGTTCTGTTGTCTGACTTTGCAGTTAGCCTGAGCATTTTATGAAAGTAACCTGTTGTCTTCCCTGTAGGGATCTCTTTCCCCCTGATAAATATTCTTTATGACTGCTCTCAAAACCACCCTCCCACTTGCATCAAGATTTGATTGCTCGATACATGTTTGTGTGGTACATTTATAAAATAAAGCATGATGTCATAAAGTTATCTGGCAGAGGGAAGCCTCCTCAGAAAGGAATTGGTTTCCCCAGTGTCACTTTTTGTTATTTGCAGTTTTCAAGTAATTGTCTGGTACTCAAATAGGAGAGTACTGCATTCCACGGGTGCAGATCCATATAGATTTAAACATTTTTTATTTTTGTTATTGTTCAAGTGAAATGTCCTGCCCATTTAAAATAAAATGTCTTTGTCCTTCGCCACATTACTGAATCTGATATGATAACTGTGCTAGATATGTAGGAGAGTGCAAAACAGAAAACGTGTGTTGGAGATGCACCTTGGATTGTTTGAAGAACATAGAATGATGTGAAGAAACAAGCAGGATGTTTGCTGGGGCATGAAGTTGGAAAATGAGTTGATAGTTGAAAAAGGTAAAAGTTTCCAAATAAAGACTTTTATGAAATAGTGTGTCAACAGGTCTTTTAAAAACAATTGAAGGTGGAAGAGATAAGATGGTAAAGAGCAGGAGGTATAGTGTCAGCCAGATGTTTTATATTTTTTATAGGGCATGCAGTGGTGTAGCAAGAGTGGGTCGGGGTGTTCTGCCCCAGGCATTACGAGTTTTGGGGGCCATGCAGGGGTGGCAGTCGTGGGAATCACCAGCATATCCCTGTTCATACATGCCAGGGCACCAAACGCAGGGACCGCCATGGACAGCACAACGACTAACTATGTCACTGAGGGCATGGATGAAAAGGGGAGCTGGACTTGAGGGATGCACAGTGGGTCTCTGATGGATCACTGAATGGATCTTAAGGGTGAAACAGAGACAAAAGACTTGCTGACTCAGTATTCAAAAGACTTGAGTTAGAGTTTGTCAGACTGGAGACTCCATCGTAAAAAATGACTGAGTACGTTTCACACCATCACCCTTGGTCCGCACGCTTCATTTAGATACTGGTTGACGTTAAGAATTTCATCAATGGAGCCCCTGTTGAACGCATCAATGGAGTAAATCCTTCTACTGCTCGATGGAGTAGGGGCAGTTGGAAGAAGGGCATTACACTGCTCCCCTGTTTAGGGTGGGGAGTGTAATGTCTTTTTCTATACACCAACGGCAGAAATAATCTGGCGCTGAGAGACATGAAATATTGACCCCTACATCCTAGGGCAAAACTCCCAGGGTGTCGGGTGAATATGTTTTGTCTTTCAGGAACAAACTCCCACTTTATTTCTGAAAAATAAAACATTTAAAAATATTGGTGGAGGACCATCAAAATCAAGAGCCTCCATCCACCAAACCTATAGTACATTGAAAGGAACTGCTGTGACAGTAGTTCCTTTCATTCTACAGTGATAACCACTGGGGCGGTGGCTCTCTATAAACCTGGCAGATGGAGTACCACTGTGTTGGTGGGAGTAATGACCGCAGCCATCCTGACACACTCTACTCGTCCATCAAACCCTAAATCAGGCCTGCAGTTCTTACATAACATAGCATTATAAATTATCTCTCTCAGAGTCATAATAAGCATGAATAAATAGTTTGAGGTGCTACATATTCAAATCAATCAGAAAGTAATCGCTTCTTTTGTGAAGGAATGCAGTAAATGCAAAATGAACATGTTTTTGTGTAAACATATGGCTGTTTTCTAGCAATATGTTGGATGAGTTTCCAAGTCAGTAATTCATGATGCTTCTGTAATTAATCAGCAGCCTGATGGTGTGTACAAAAGAATATCTGATTAGTTAAATTGTAAAGAGAGTTTCAAAGCATTTTTGTGAACTCTTGTTCTCAGCTGTACAGTTTGAAAAAGAGACTGGTTGTTTACCCAACTCACGAAGTAAGTCAGTGTTCATAAGTCTTTGACATTACGGAGGCAAATATAGCTAGGTAGGCTAAATTACATTTTATGGATTTGGCTAGTGCATATTTTGGAGTCCCCTGTCCAGAACAACTATGAATTTTATTACCCTTTTGCTGCTAAATCAAGCCCACATGATGCCAAACAATGCTTAATCATATTCTAAAGGTTCAGTAAAAGGACTACTCAAAAACAGTTAACATATTTCTTGCCTCTGTCACAAAAATCCATAAGCTGACACTGGGTAGTGAAAGAAAGAGCCAGCGATAGAGGTAGGCGGAGAAGAGGAACAATAGTAAAAAAGAAGAATCCGTTGGTGGCACAAACTGATCTTAAACTATGATGTATAATTTACATCAATTCAGCCCATATATTAGAAATAGATGTTTAGAAACCAAACCATGAATTATATAATTCCTCTTTATTTTTTTGTTAAAAACTGAATATTTGCACAAGATTAAAAACAGTACATTACAAATGCATTCAAATATATATATACTTTAGCAGCACATCATATTAAAAACAAACCTTTACTATAAAAGGTTACTACTACATGTAAAATCATAAAAGGTAAAGAAAGGAAAGGAGAGAACAAAGTAGACAATCCTATCTGTCATATAGGTACATATCAGCGAGCCTAGATTCAAAAGCTACTCCAGAACACACTCTGAATTTGGTATCTATAGAGTAAGCTGAGTCCCTTGATTATGATAATCTGGGCGTTGACGCGTTTCGATGGTTTAATTACAATTGACCATCTTTTTCAAGACCAAATAGATACGTCCCTCCTATTATCAGGCACTGGATGGTTGCCAATTTCGTGGAAATCCTGTGGATAGACATACTTAAATAAGTATTGTATATAAAATAAATCAAACCTATCAAATACAGTCACATTATTGTGATCTAACATTATTTTAATCCATATTATGCCTCATGTCCCACGATCTTTTCACAATTCATTTTGATTATACCAACATGAAAAACTAAGGAAGTTATGTGCTGTTAGACACTCATCATTATGATCCATCTTTTATCTTTCTTTGGTACAATTAGATAACCATTTGTTGTACTTTTTCAGCATATTCATATAACCAATGTAGCCGCTGTTCATTATACATTTCTACTCGTTGTTGAATCTCACCAAGATGTAATATCGGATTGTAACCATTTCTTATATATGGGCTTTCAATGTTCTTAATCTTTACTCATTATATAAACCCAATAGGAAATGGATCAAACCACCTTTTCTCTTCCCACCCAAGATGTATGTTGTATCTAAGGAGAAGGGGAAAGAATTGGGTTTTGCTAATGTCTTTAACTTATATCTTAATCGTTTTATTTCTTCCACTTATCTTGATTACATTTTTTGTTGTTTAGTGATTGTTATTTTTGCGGTCATTCACTTGGGGTCTGTAAAGAAATATTCTTTTGTCAGTATCCTTTAAATATTGGATTGTATTATCACTGAATATATCTATCTTCCACTATTACCTTCTATTGGATGATATTCCATCTATTTCTCACAGTTTCCTTTTTACTTGGGGTTTAATCGTCCCCGTTTAAAATCGTGCAGTCATTTGCTGCTTGATTCCTGACTCTGTAAAAAAGTGCAATAACACGATCCGTTATTCTACTTATTGCTGCTTTGTTACTTGATGTGTCCTGGGACAGATACCAAGAGTAATAGCGTACCTTTTGTTAATTGTTGTCACAGTTTCCCAAAGAAATCTTCCTAACTGCCGATTTTTATGACCTCCTGATAAGCACATTTAAGAAATATACACCTTCCTTCAACACTGGAAATTAAGGAGACATCACACATGGATGTTAGATGGTATTTAAAAAGATTCTCAAATACTCTCCAACTACTTATGTGAAAAAAGATACCACTTACAATAAAAAGGTAGATGAAATCCTCACTTGTAGTTGTGACCGCCGGGGTGGTTATCTATATGCTCGCTAGTCCGTCTTGGGTTTCTCTGATTAAAAAAACGGACATAATTCCACTATTAACACCACTCTATTTTTTTTTCTCGGTTTCTTAGGAGGTAAGGTGGAAGGTGACCTATACCTAATGACCGCCCGAGTAGAGAAAAGACAAGGGGGCTTGAAAAATAGAGTGGTTTTAATAGTGGAATTATGTGTGATGTCTCCTTAATTTCCAGTGTTGAAGGAAGGTGTATTTTTCTTAAAAGCACTTATCAGGAGGTCATAAAAATCAGCAGTTAGGAAGATTTCTTTGGGAAACAGTGACAAGAATTAACAAAAGGTACGCTGTTACACTTGGTATCTGTTCCAGAACACATCAAGTAACAAAGCAGCAATAAGTAGAATAACGGATCGTGTTATTGCACTTTTTTACAGAGTCAGGAATCAAGCAGCAAATGACTGCACGATTTTAAACGGGGACGATTAAACCCCCAGTAAAAAGGAAACTGTGAGAAATAGATGGAATATCATCCAATAGAAGGTAATAGTGGAAGATAGATATATTCAGTGATAATACAATCCAATATTTAGAGGATACTGACAAAAGAATATTTCTTTACAGACCCCAAGTGAATGACCTCAAAAATAACAATCACTAAACAACAAAAAATGTAATCAAGATAAGTGGAAGAAATAAAACGATTATGATATAAGGTAAAGACATTAGCAAAACCCAATTCTTTCCCCTTCTCCTTAGATACAACGTACATCTTGGGTGGGAAGAGAAAAGGTGGTTTGATCACATTTCCTATTGGGTTTATACAATGGGTAAAGATTAAGAACATTGAAAGCCCATATATAAGAAATGGTTACCATCCGATATTACATCTGGGATTCAACAACGAGTAGAAATGTATAATGAACAGCGGCTACATTGGTTATATGAATATGCTGAAAAAGTACGACAAATGGTTGTCCAATTGTACCAAAGAAAGGTAAAAGATGGATTATAATGATGAGTGTCTAACAGCACATAGTTTTCCTTGTTGGTATAATCAAAACGAATTGTGGATAGATCGTGGAACATGAGGCATAATATAATATGGATTAAAATATTGTTAGATCACAATAATGTGACTGTATTTGATAGGTTTGATTTATTTTATATACAATACTTATTTAAGTATGTCTATCCACAGGATTTCCACGAAATTGGCAACCATCCAGTGCCTGATAATAGGAGGGACGTATCTATTTGGTCTTGAAAAAGATGGTCAATTGTAATTAAACCATCGAAACGCGTCGACGCCCAGATTCACATAATAAAGGGACTCAGCTTACTCTATAGATACCAAATTCAGAGTGTGTTCTGGAGTAGCTTTTGAATCTAGGCTCGCTGATATGTACCTATATGACAGATAGGATTGTCTACTTTGTTTTCTCCTTTCCTTTCTTTACCTTTTATGATTTTACATGTACTAGTAACCTTTTATAGTAAAGGTTTGTTTTTAATATGATGTGCTGCTAAAGTATATATATTTGAATGCATTTGTAATGTACTGTTATTAATCTTGTGCAAATATTCAGTTTTTAACAAAAAATAAAGAGGAATTATATAATTCATGGTTTGGTTTCTAAACATCTATTTCTAATATATGGGCTGAATTGATGTACATTATACATCATAGTTTAACCACATGGCTGCTAGGCGTTTTCCCGTCCTGCGCTAAAAAACATAAATCCCATAAATCATGACGAGCTGGCCTTGTCATCCGCGCACGGCAGGTAAGCGCCATGACGAGCCCAGCTCGTCATTAGCTTCGAAGGGGTTAATATCAGTTTGTGTCACCAAGGGATTCTTCTTTTTTACTATTGATTAGTACCCTAATCCCCTGGTCTGAACGGGGTCTCTCTCTAATTATCACATAGAGAAGAGGAACAGACATTAAAAAAGGGGAACATTAAAAAGGAGAGAAAATTCTGAGAGGCCCCTTTAAAGGTGTTAGCCCTGGGCAAATGCTCTTTGCTCATACCTTTGAACGTTGCTAAAAAGGTGTTGTGTGATCTCTGGGTTATTTGACAGCTTGGAAGCTGTGGGCCTTAGTTCTAATCCTCAGCCTCCTACCACATGACTAAAAACAGGAAGGTTGCTGCAATGCACAGGTTGCTGCAATGCACACTCCTGGTAAAATAAATCTGTGTTCATAAATATTTGTCAAATCTTTCAGTTAGGGTAGCAATAAAGAGTTGAAACAAGCATTGGCAATGCCTGTAGGTCTGGCCCTGGCAGTCCGACTTTTGACTTTGTCAGTGCTTGCTTTGTCATGTTTATTTGCGAAACGTTATTGTTGCAGAAGGTTCTGAGCTCTCATCAATAAAAAAATGGCTGAAACCCTAAAATAAGTAGAGTTAGCTCTAAAAAAAGCACATTGCCACAGTGGTCCGTGGTATTCAAGGAAAATACTTTGGGTAGAGGCGGCCGGCACGGATCAGGGTTGGCGGGGCGGGGGAGGAGGAAGTGGAATGCAAAAAATAAAAATATTTACTTATCTTATCGCTGCCTCCCGCATCTCTGCTCCATCTCTCCTCCTTCAGACTCAGGCAGAACAGCAACCAGGAAGCTCACCCTGGCTCCCCTGACAAATCATAATGCTGCAATGCAGCATTGTGATTGGTAAGCACCCAGGCTCCTTTGACCAAGCACAACGCTGCAATGCAATGTTGTGATTGGTCTGAGCGCTGTGGTTTGGGACTCAGACGGAGACTGGGGTCTGGAGCATGTTCTCCACGCAGGCTGTAATGCAGCCTGCATGGAGAACATGCAAATTGCGCATGAGTGTTTGGCCAGAGGCTTGTCAACCATTCATGCACACTTTGAGTGGGCAAACCACTCCTCCCCTACCGTGCTCTGAGAACAGAGTAGCCCTGCTTGCACGCCCACAAAGCAGCTGAGAATAATAAAATGATAATAACAACATTATTATCATTTTCTTTTTCCTTTGTAACAATGCTTGAAAGCAGTGGGGCGACACTACTCCGCTTTAGCCGAGGAGCAACCACTGACTTTGGGGCCTATTTACAAGCCCCTATCACCACAGGAACATCAGTTTTTATGATGTTCCTGTGTCGGGAATCCCTTCAACTTATTTACAAGATGGCTTTAAGCCACTAAGCATGGCTTAACACTGCCTTGTAAATAAGGCCCCCTTTCACGCTTCAGTTAGCGTGAAAGGGGTATGCTGTGGGTGTTGCGGTGGGTGTTGTGCCGCAACACCCATTGATTTTGACGGTGCCCACTATTTACAAGGGTGGGATAAATAGGAGGCAACGCCAAAATTAAGACCAGGGAAAGCCTGGTCTTAACATTGCAAAAAGTGGAGAAATGCTTAATTTCTCCTCGTTTTTGCTGTTTCTATGTGTGCTGCAATGTGCAGCACTCATAGAAACAGCACATTGCCATAAATGATTGTTCATGTGCAGGAAGGTGTCCCTTATTGCACATAAGCAATCATTCCCACCAATGCAGACACCCTTGCACTATGGTGGTTGGATTGGCCCATTGCCTCACGCTATATGAATGACACAACAACAGACCAATGGAGAAAGGCTTCTGACTGAAAGTCACAATAGGAACGTATATTGTGCATTTAATATTAGCATAATCAATAGGTCTTATCAAATGCTATAAAGGTGGTGAGTGTTCTGTCATTAACAGAAAAGCTAAGGAACCACAAGGCCGTCATTCTAATCCATGTGATAACTTGTACACTAGGGGGAATATTCACAGGAACTGTATCCCCACCTTAATGCATCAAAAGTGGGGATAGATCTAACACCCCATTCACAAGCTGGAGCAAACTTCAGACATCGCCTGTATTCCTGCGATAACTGCCCCAAAATGTGTCTTCACAGTGGATACCACCAACTAACCCTAATTAGATGCAGAGTAGGCTTTCCCATGCAAAAACACATGAAAAAACCACAACACCACTTTCACAACGAACTACCAGATCTGCTATGCGAAACAAAAACAGGCGATAAGCTGCAGTAGCAGCAGGGAATTAACACCTACCTCTTGCTGGTGTTAAGCAGGACGACTACCTGCAGCATAAAAGGGAGCCCCTTCAAGAGCCACACCTGAAGACCCACAGATGCCATGGAGACAATGATCAGGCACAGCGGATACCCATGAGGGCCACAACACCCACTGCAACCACCCCAGGCCCGGCACAACCCCCAGGATCCATCCCACCCCCCAGGAACATCACAGAGGCAGCGTACACAAAGACAGCGGACCCAACTGAAAAGCACCTGCCACCTACAGTCATGTAACTCACAACACTGCTAATGGGCCTGCAGCACAACTACATCCAACATGACACACAACTGCCAACTGACTAGACACGAGGAATCCGGCCTTGCCATGCCCACAACCCAGCCCCGGCATGGCACCACAGACACACAATTGCAGGATGTGAGGAGAGGCATGGAGCAGGCATGTGCCAGAGTGGCAAGTGACTAAGTAATGTGAACCTACCCAATGCCAGGTGTCGCATGGAGGTGCCGAACAGACCACAGAGTGCAAACTACGGAAATGGTCATGTGGAGATCAACTGCTGGTGCATGAAGTTTAGTGGCCAGTGGAAGCTACCATGTCCCCACGCGTTGTGGGGGAGAATGCGGAAATGTTGTACGTTACATCCGCCCCTGTATGCGCGTGCGTAGTGGATTAGACCTTTATGCCAGGCCTGGGTAGGGATGTGAACAAAAATCCCATAGCACTGGTCATGGTTCTCATTCGGAATGGACCACGCGTCTGCTAAGGCAGCACCTCTCAGCCCGCCACAAGTCCTGTGCTGAACACGGCGGGGCCTGCATTCCTGAGTGCCTGCTGCACCCTGGGTTGCTGGTCCCCAGGCACGTCATGTCTGCCCCAGGGCACCAACGAGGCTCCGCTCACCTGCCTACACCGGCGTATGTCAAAGAGGGCCCACCACATGCCGGTGCAAGCTCCAAGTACCAGTCCTGTGACCTCTACTTTGGCCCAGTAGGTCCCACATGTGGAACTGTGTCCTGAGTCCTGAATGGCAGTGACCCCAAATCTATGGCAGCGGCCACAGCACCAGACTCCCTTCAATCAGCGAGGCATAATTCCATATGGCAGGCCTGCAACACGTGGTGCCACTAACCCTGTTCAACACCAACCGGCCACATGATGTGCCACTAACCCTGTTCAACACCAGCCGGCCACGCGAGGTGCCACTAACCCTGTTCAACGCCAGCCGGCCACACAAGGTGCCACTAACCATGTTGAACACCAGCCGACCACACGAGGTGCCACTAACCATGTTCAATGCAAGCCGGTGACACGTGGATGAGGGCTCAGCCCTACCCTGCGGACCAGCAGGTCACACAGTGGAACTGTGTTTTGGGTAGGATGTGGACACCACACCATTGGACATGCCTCATCGAAGGCGGCATCCCCTAACAGCACTGGTGCCACTTACTCTGTGTGTAATGAGGGATAGACACTATCTGGTTGGACCTTGATGGCATCTGAGTCCATAGGCTGATGGTTTCCTGCATCTTCATCTGGCCGGACCGGACTTAGTGACTGACATGTGCCTGTTCCATTAATCTCCACCATAGTGACAGTTTCAGCATGGTCCTGCCCTCTGTATCATGCCCTGGGTGTACACCTTCCACTGTCCACCAAGACACTCCTCGACAAGCTCCTTTTATGTATACGGAAAGCTTCTCTGTACTTGTGACCCTGCCCCAGTACCCCGCAAGTCAGCATCCTGTGGCGGTAGGCCCGTGCAGGACGCTGTGCATCCGGGGCCACTAACTCTGTGCAGCACATGTCATGGGGCCTTTATTGTTGAATGGTTTAGTCCTTTACGATGTACACTGTTGTTGATTTCTGACTGCACCAGGCAGCCCTTGCCAGATGGTGTGCACACACCCCACACACATCCAACACAGGTGTAACTCAGTATGTGTGCCTGCTAATAAATGTGGCCAAGCACACGTGTTCATATCCATTCACACCATCTGAGCAAGTGTGTCTGTGTGTTCATTATGTCAGCATGATGGGAACGGGCCCTGCAACATCACAGTGTGCTGTCTTCTGTTGACATGTTGGTGGTGAGTCTTGTATACATTCTACGACACCCCCTGCAAGTGAGACATTACATAATGGGTATTACAAAAAGAATGACAGAAAGGTCTGCAGTCACTTCTGTTATACTATAATGCCCACCTACTACCATCAAGCACAGACGCCCACCTTGATAATATAGCCCAAGGATTGGAAATGCATGCACGTGAGGTCATCTGGAAATCATGCAGCAGCTGCCCTTGATCACAATCCAAAAACCATTGTAGCCAACAAACAGATTCTAGTGTACATCTAGAACCTGGAGGGCTTTCTTTGGGTGTCCTTGCACTTGCTGTTTACCAAGACTTTGTGTATTTTTCCATCTTCATAGAATGCCAGCCTTAGGCGCTACATACATAGCTATAAATGGGATTCCATGTCATCTCAGCGTTGGCAGTGACCACGGACATGTAGCTGCACACGCACCCCCTGCATGCACAAACGGTATGTGCTGGTCTGGCGTATGTCAGGTCACCGCAGGTGTGTGCTGATTCGGCAGGGAGAGCAGGGCGTGGTTTGGACCTAGCTTTGTCTGCTGCATGACTGGGGGCAGTGCCGTTGGCCGTCTTGCAGATCAGTTACCGACTGAGCTTCCGCCTTGCGGACGTCTCCTGCATTCAGCCTGTGTTGAATTGTCGCTCGTGCATATTCGAGTGGTCTATGGCTATCTGTCTCTCCAACGTAATGGTAGCTGACCTGAATTACGACGTGTGAGTGTGCCCCCTGTTGGCCCACGTCCTGGAGTGTCACAATGATGCCCGTTTATGGCATGCATGGATGTTTGGCATGGAGGCTGGAAACTGGATCTGGGAGATTGCATGAGTCCTTGTGTGCAGTGAGCACATTGAACCACTTAGGCTTTGGTGCACATTGGGGCCAATGGTTGGAGTCAGCACATCTGTCTGTGTTATCTGATGGATTACATCGATGACATGTCAGATGTGGTAGACGACGATCGCTCATTGGAGATGTTGGCCTATGCAGCTGCACTCATGTTCATGGACGAGTGACAAGGTACCTGCAGCCACAACTGGTTGTGACCCAGTGCACGTGTCCTGAAGCCTAGTTGCATGTTGTGTATCTGGTCATGTGTCCCAAGACGACAGTGGACATGGCTGCATTGGCTTGGTCTCATGATCCATGTGCGGACAACTGACGCGGGTTGGCACTCACCCGAGGTGGAAATGGGCGCTTTCCTATGTTCCTCATTCACACAGGTTCCTGCATTGGTCTGCATATCGTGGCACTTCTCTTGGCCGTACTGACACGCACTTGTTGATAACGTTTCTACTCTTTCACTTGTCTCCAACTGTGTTGTGCCTTGATTTGTATGCCAATGTGTGTGTCACAGACTCTCTGGCTCCCTGCCATACGCGCATTACTACCCCATCAGGACTGTGTGTATGTACTTGTGCATTGTCATGTTCATGTTTCGTGCTTAGCCAGATGCCTATGGACGTTTACCGGCACTAGGCGGGAGCACTTGTGTCCTGTGTTCGGTTGTGCAAATGTTGGTGTTTGTGCCACATTGTGTTTGATGTTGAGGTGCTCTGCTTTCTATGTGTGTGTGCGGCATTGTCTATGAGATGTCCCTTCAGCTCTGATTTGGCCCACCCATCTCCCTTTCAGGCAGTGTGGTTTTAACTTATGTGCTTGTTCAGTGGTGTGATGTTGCCGGGTTGTGTGACTTGTGCTCTTGGTTGGCGTTGTTTCTCTGCGCATGGTTTGTCTGCAGTTGTGCTGTGCTTAATTGTGCATGTGTGCCATTGTGCCCATCTCCCCCGTCCCCCCAGTCCCTGATAGTTCCTCTCCCTGTTGCTGTTGTGTCTGTTGTTTTGGGCAGTTTCCGGTCCCCGAGTCCTGCCACCGTCTCCAGACTGATGTGGTAGACACCATTTCCATCATGTCTTCCAGCTACTGGTGTGGCGCTGGCCTCCCACCTCCGGTGTGCAATGCTGCCTTCTTGTTGTCGGCATCTTTCTGTTTTTTTGTGTGTTTCGCATCATTCCGGATGTTCTGGTTTTCTTCCATTGTCGTCTTCCGCTCTGAGGCTGCATTCAACTTGTCCAAGATGGCCTGCCATGTACCATATTTTGTTGCCAATGGGGCTTGTGGGGTTGTATACTGGCTCGGTTTGCCTCTATTTTGCTTGACTGTTGTTTTCTGTTTGGATTGGGTCTTTTTTTCAGGCTTTTGTTGTGCTTATTCCCCCCCTGCCGTGTGTGTCGAAGGGCTTAGTAGTGCTTATCCCTGCTTTCATCCTTACGGATGGGCTCTTCGCACTTTTTTTGTGTTGTGGTTTGTTTTCTTATCTCTGTCGAGGTGGCTGTATCGCGGACATTGGCCCCAGTTTCGGCAAACTATTGCATGCTACTGCCTTATTATGAATTCCATGTTGACACTGGGTTATTTTCCTGTGATAGGCTGCGATGTGTAAAGGTGTGTTAGCATTTTTTTTGTGATGTTTAGCACACGTTCTTGTGAATATACCCCAAGGACTTTAACTGTAAAATGGGAAAGCCCAGTAACATAAATGATATATTATTTTCAGATTGATATTCGTATCCCTACTAAGAAATAGAATTTATAACACCAACCCCTCACAGATATGCTTTGAACAACTGACAGCGGTACAAAAGGGGGTGGTGATGGACGGAGCATCTGAATCAATCAAACACGCACACCTAGTCAAAAGATCTGGGTTTAATCCATCACCGTTCTTTAGCCCACTCTGCCACCCCAGTTCAGACATGGCTATATGCAAATCATTCTGACCCTGTGCCTCATGGGTTTGCTCAGACGTGAGTCCCAGGCTCTCCACATCACTGGAGTCAAGCTATCCAGGCTGAAGAAGGCTGATAGCCAGAAACCGGTCCTTGGATGCTTGATTCCGGTCTAGGAAAGACATGGCTTGGTAGTTCGGGCTGGACTGTTCCCGTGAGGCACAGGGTCAAGGCTGATTTGCATATAGCCATTGTCTGACCTAGGGTGGTGTGGAGTGCAAAAAAACGATTGATTTAGGCCCAGGTCTTTGTACTGGGGTGAATGTAAGACATTGTTCTGCATTCTGTCCATCAACTGTGTTTTTTGCAATTTTCACCCCGAGTGAGCTGGGTATGCTCAGACGTGAGTCCCAGGCTCTCCACATCACTGGAGTCAAGCTATCCAGGCTGAAGAAGGCTGTTAGCCAGAAACCGGTCCTTGGATGCTTGATTCCGGTCTAGGAAAGACATGGCTTGGTAGTTCGGGCTGGACTGTTCCCATGAGGCACAGGGTCAAGGCTGATTTGCATATAGCCATTGTCTGACCTGGGGTGGTGTGGAGTGCAAAAAAACGATGGATTTAGGCCAAGATCGTTGTACTGGGGTGAATGTAAGACATTCTTCTGCATTCTGTCCATCAACTGTGTTTTTTGCAATTTTCACCCCGAGTGAGCTGGGTACGCTCAGACGTGAGTCCTAGGCTCTCCATATCACTGGAGTCAAACTATCCAGGCTGAAGAAGGCTGATAGTGAGAAACCGGTCCTTGGATGCTTGATTCCGGTCTAGGAAAGACATTGCTTGGTAGTTCGGGCTGGACTGTTCCCATGAGGCGCAGGGACAAGGCTGATTTGCATATAGCCATTGCCTGACCTAGGGTGGTGTGGAGTGCAAAAAAACGATGGATTTAGGCCCAGATCTGTGTACTGAGGTGAATGTAAGACATTGTTCTGCATTCTGTCCATCAACTGTTTTTTTTTGCAATTTTCACCCCGAGTGAGCTGGGTATGCTCAGATGTGAGTCCCAGGCTCTCCACATCACTGGAGTCAAGCTATCCAGGCTGAAGAAGGCTGATAGCCAGAAACCGGTCCTTGGATGCTTGATTCCG
The DNA here is from genome assembly GCF_964263255.1 of Lissotriton vulgaris. Lineage (NCBI taxonomy): Eukaryota > Metazoa > Chordata > Amphibia > Caudata > Salamandridae > Lissotriton > Lissotriton vulgaris. The sequence goes on from NC_141687.1 coordinate 916,329,080, forward strand.
GTCTAGGAAAGACATGGCTTGGTAGTTCGGGCTGGACTGTTCCCATGAGGCACAGGGTCAAGGAAGATTTGCATATAGCCATTGTCTGACCTAGGGTGGTGTGGAGTGCAAATAACGATGGGTTTAGGCCCAGATCTTTGTACTGGGGTGAATGTAAGACATTTTTCTGCATTCTGTCCATCAACTGTGTTTTTTGCAATTTTCACCCCGAGTGAGCTGGGTATGCTCAGACGTGAGTCCCAGGCTCTCCACATCACTGGAGTCAAGCTATCCAGGCTGAAGAAGGCTGATAGCCAGAAACCGGTCCTTGGATGCTTGACTCCGGTCTAGGAAAGACATGGCTTGGTAGTTCGGGCTGGACTGTTCCCATGAGGCACAGGGTCAAGGCTGATTTGCATATAGCCATTGTCTGACCTAGGGTGGTGTGGAGTGCAAAAATGCGATGGATTTAGGCCCAGATCTTTGTACTGGGGTGAATGTAAGACATTGTTCTGCATTCTGTCCATCAACTGTGTTTTTTGCAATTGAACAACTGACATGCACCGATTTCCCAATCTCTCCAAACAACGACAAGTCGATATTTAAATGTTGCAACAAATACATTCTAGTTTTAAAATAATCATGTCTAAACCATTTTTTATAGTGACCTATTAAGTGTAAGTAACAATGTTTGCAAAAAAGGTCAGATAAAATGCATGATGAAAGTCTTTTTAAGCCGCATGTGTCCCTACAGACACCATTCCTGCGAGTTCATATGTTTATTTAGTGCAATATATCCAGCAGTATAGCCTCGTCTGTAGGCTGGAGTTTGACCTTCAGGCTCATTATTGGTTTCTGTTTGGCTATATCTAGTAGAACAACAGGGTGACCCCCAAATAAACACTCGGAGAGGTATAAAATTATGGTAGTAAGAAGTTTGAGTTTATTTGGTTCTTTTGGTATGCTGACTTTGGTTCTCAAGCTTTACTTTTCCACTTTTCACAACTTTAGTATTTTCCAGCAGCGGCCTGTGGAGATAAGCATGGTGAGGCTGTCGGGTGGGGATTTGATGTTGACAGACAACAGAATAGGATTTATTTATTTATTTTTACCTATTTTGTTGTCTGTTGACTACTCCCCTCCCGCCATGCCCTGCCCCCACCACGCCCCACCGCGCTTACCTGCACTGGCCATTGCTGGTATTTGCAGTTTTGTCTGACAGGACTAGCTCAGGATTAACGCATCACTTGAAAAAGGCTATTTTTTGTAAAATGCAATATTTTAAAGGCACCTTTTTCATTTGGGCTCCTGGAACATGAAATGGTTCTTGGCCACCGTCAGGCTAATGCGTCTAGAGGGAGGATGCCCTGTTGCAGGCATATAGTGGAGATTTGCTGGTGACAGAGCAGATTGTTTCAGTCAAGTGGGAGAAGCTGAGATACATGGTGCTAGAGATGGGGCACCTTGACAGGCCAATGTTTCCATGCAGGAGATATACATAATGGGTACTGTGTTATCCTTCCACTCTTATTTTGATTGTACCGACCTCCCATGTGTATGTGGCCATCTCTGCTGCCCCACCTATGATCCAACACTGAGTTTTACTCATATGTCCAATCACATTCAAAACTTTCTAGTCCTGCCCGCAAACCTTGTTTGATCACCTATTTGATCATTCAAGCAAAAAACGTGTCCGATGCGCTCTTTTCTTAGTCACTGGTCAGTTTTCCTTAAACTGTTTCTTTGACTGACTAGACAATTCTCACATTGTAAACTCTCGATTCCCTCACCTTGTTGCCAAGCATCCCTTCCTCAGAAAAACCTACATGGCTGTTCTCCAGCCCATGACAGATTTCCAGCTTCCCCTCACATGATTTGACCCAGAGGCTCCCATTGTGTAGTTGAATTCCCAAGCTCTTAAAGCAAGACAAGAAATCTTTATTCAATGGAGAGGAGGGAACATCCTTTGCTCTGCAGTTACTTTTAGCACTTTATGTAGGCAAGAATTTGATCCCCTTTATGAAGGGATGGTCCTCCCTCAGAAAGGGTCAGAGGATTAGTAATGGGCAGCCCTCCTGGCCGCATCCCTACTAAAGCAACATGTTTCCGATGATCTCGGCGAGCAAAAAAAAATCACAGCCAAAAAAAATGTCTTATTTAAAATAATTGTAGTCAAATTTAATACATTTTGGGTAACTCAGGGCAGCAATTTGCTCTGCTACGTGGCACAAGGAGGAGAAAGCAGCACAGCACCACAATTACTAAATGTGGCCTTCTACTGCTGCATAGACAGTCTGGCTAGTGCCAGGCACACACCTTGCGCAATGACTTGACAGCCTAAATCATTCTGAGTGTTGTAGTCTTGGTTTGCTTTCTTTGAACTAGTTAGACAGACACACTGATAGCAAATATTTGTAGTTGAAAAGTTCAGAACGGAAAGCAGTGTCCATTATAATATTGAGGAAGGATGTTAGCTTCCAGTGGGATAATGTGAAAAACGCCATCTGGCACTCTTTAATTGCAAAACTAGGAAAAAAAAGTTTTGTTTTAAGGGGTTTTTCTGAATGGGGAGATCATCTTGATCCATTGAGGACCAAGCATATTTAGACAATGAAAACCATGTTTCTACCAACTGTAGTAGTGACATGAAATAAGTAGCAAAAATGATTGCTGAAAGTTCCTGATGAGAGTCAGTGTAGAGGCAGCTTTTGCTAATGTACAGGCCATTGTTTACAGTAGGCATTATGAATAATTTAGCATGTTTTGAATGTGGACATAACATCCAACTGGCAGACATTGGTATGCTGTTTTAGTTGGTTTGGCATGGTCAAACTTTTGGAAGTTCAGACATCTTGGTGGCTTCATTTTTCCGTCTTTAATGTCTAGTTAGAACTAACGATACATATGTGTTTTTTGTGTGACCAGCCACATAGAAATGATTTTAGTGCACTTCTGAAAATCATACATCTATTCCATTAGTATAAGTGTGGCAAACATGTTTGAAAGGTGAAGTTCGTTGTGTTGGGGCCAGTTTCCTGTTGACTCTTGTACCCTGGTGGGACTCTTGTCCCAGGGTCTACCTGCTGCCACCCTCGCCACTCCTGCCGTGCCAACAGCTCTGTGACAGAGTCGCTCTGACCCTGGTGGGACTTAATGTCCCAGGGTTCCCCACGCTACCATCAAGTGGCCACAGCTGCAAGGGGAGGAGCCACTACGCGCTGAAAAGCGCTGCAGCCTTCCCGCGGCGCTGGTCTCAGAGCAGTTCGTTGTGTTGGGGGCCAGTTTCCTATTTACTCTTGTACCTTGGTGGGACCCTTGTCCCAGGGTCTACCTGCTGCCACCCTCGCCACTCCTGCTGTGCCAACAGCACTGTGACAGAGTTGCGCTGACCCTGGTGGGACTTCATGTCCCAGGGTGCCCCGCGCTACCATCAAGTGGCCACAGCTACAGGGGGAGGAGCCACCACGCACTGAAAAGCGCTGCAGCCTTCCCGCAGCATGGGACGAGTGCGGGCCGCGCCTGGGCGAAGCCCGGGCCAAGGGCGGGCCCGTCCTTGCCCGTCATCATCAGGAAGAGATAGGACAGGGCCACCCCCCTTGGATCTCTCTTCCTTACATCAGCTGCCCTAAGATCAGAGCCATCAAGGATATCGCTGGACTTGAATCCTAGCCCGACATAACAGCAAGTAGAAAAGCCACCTTTGGGGGGTTTTGGACCTTTTTTATCTCCTTCTACTGCTAACCATGACTGAGTAATTTTTCTGCCTGGCCGCTAGGTAAAATTGCCCCAGGGGTTCGCTAGTTTGGAAACTCATATATGTCCTGTTGTCTGCTTGTCTATTACTAGTATTTTAACCTCTAAATCTATCTGTTTAGCCAGTAGGTAAAGGGGAGCTCCTGCTTAAACTGTATCCCTAAAGAAACTTGGGCTCAAGTTACTGCTCTTTCTCTGCCCCCCGATGTCAATTGATAAAATGCTACAAAGGGCCATAGCTGTTGTTACTTCTGACATTGAACAAACCGAAAGGCGGTTATCAATCACCCCTGACCTCTTTTCGCTTACAACGGACCTACCTAGTTCCAACACTCTTTCTGGTCCGTTGCCACCACCTGGAGATGAGCTTGTGCCCCCCATACCAATTGGTCTCTGCACCGGACTCAAAAACATTGATTGATGAGGGTATGGGTACCCGTAAGAAGGGGAAGTGTAAGCAGACAGCTGGGTGGGCAACCATGAATGAGAAGGCAAGAATAGGGAGTGATCCAGGGGCAGAAGACTCGGCTAATCGGAACCCGGCAACAGAATCCTTACCAGTCTCTAGTACTGATCCCAAGTATCCAGTTTGGGCTCAGTCACTACTAGCTGACTTGTTGATTAGACTTGGTGACTTGATTAGGCAAGAGGTTGCCCCCTTAGCCGAGCAACTAAAATCCCTGACATCTATGGTATCCATGAGGCAAATGCAACCTACACCTACAGCAACACTACTTACAGGGAGGGGGGAGGCCAAAACCCTAATCTTGATTCTAGCTTGAGGGCACCTATAGATAAACAGGTGACCACTGGCACCCAAGATTCTAGTACCCGACAGCTCACTAGTCAAGGCCATAGTATTACCCCTCAGCCCCCTGTTGCACAGTGTGAGCACAAGTGCACTATAAATTCAACATAGAGAACAGCTTGTGATACGGCAGAGAGTGTCCAGCCAATGGCCCTCACGCTGAGCACCCATCAATCCACCAGTATTGGGGCGGCCTCTGGTATAAGCAGTGAAGAGCTAGGGAGTAAGGCTGATGCTGTCCGGCAAACTATAAATCTCCCCACAGAATCATTACCTTATGTAGTTGTTTTAACTGGGGTCCCTCCTCTAAACGGTTCCCAGAGGGAGTCACTATTAGAACTCAGGAATAAGAGTTTATTTTGGCTAACAACACACACGCAGCTCCCCTATGAAAGGGCTGGGGAAATTCTTATGGTGCGGAGAGTAGATTGGGTGGGACCTAATAAGAAATCTAAGTCGGGAGACTGTGCGGTTGTTAACTTTAAAACCCCCCAGGCTGTATCTTTTCTACTTAATAATAGAACCACCCCTGGAGAGTCCTGCACAGGTGTGAGAGAATTCCCTCTGGATTACTTCTATTCCAATTGTTCTAACTCTGGTATGGCAAAAAGTCTCTTGGGGCACCCTAAACAGAGGGAGGAGGGACGGTACCAGGCCTATAGACACCCTTCTAGTAGGCCTCTGTTTTATAATTTGCCGGTAAACAACCGATACGGGCCTCTGGAAGATGTTGATTGACCACTAAGCATATATGGCATGGGTTCCCCCAATAGTAGTGAGGAACATCAGGAAGGGAGTGTGCAGTCAGTTCAGGGGAGCCCCAAGCGGACGTCCTCTGTTGCTCTGGGTACCGAAATAGGGACTCGTGTGCAGCTTACCTTGGGGAGTGGGGCCCCGGTGCAACAATCTTTCTCTTCTTCACTGGGGACTACATTTATCAACCCTCCCAACCCCCCTAATGACACCGTAGAGGGTTTAAACTGCTTTAACATAGCCCTCTGACCACGTGCGGGGAGTCTCTAGCTCGGGTAGTGTCCTGAAGATTTTATCTGGGAACGTAGCTGGCATCAAGGGCAAGCTTGTCCTGAGTGGGGTCTTTTTGTGGACCAGTTTCATGTGTGCCTGTTCCAGGAGACATGGGCAAGAGATGATTGTGCAAGGGTGGGCTTTGCAACATTCAGCATTCCAGCTACCACTAGAGAGAGGGGTAGGCCGTCCGGTGGATTATCTATTTGGGTAGCCTCTCACGCGGGCTGTATACCTACCACTTAAACCGTTCCTCTAATGACATTCAATCTGTAATGCTCACCTTTCCCTCTACATTGAGGTTTGTCAACATTAACGTCTATTCACGGCCTGTAAACCTGGCCCACGAATCAAAAACCCTTGATAAATTAAACTCTTTTATTCCGACGGTGCCGCTCAACTAGAGGCTGATAGTCGGGGGAGACCTAAATTGCCATTTTGAACCTCTTTTAGGCACCCATGATGTGACCATTAATGAGGAGGACTTGCACTGGGCTATCCCTGACCCACAAGCCCATCAGGTTAAGACATGGTCTCCCGTAGTACTCCAAATCAATGCTATCCTCTTAAACCATTCCCTGAGGGCTTGTAATTGTCGTACATCATCTGATAGGCCGGGCAAACCTACATTTAACAGAATCGGCCAAGCTTTTCTTATATATTACGTTTTAGGAGTGTGCAGATCATGGTATACGGTTTTGGATTTTGCTGTCATCCCACGTGATGACAGCGACCATAATGCCCTGGCACTATCATTGAAGGTGCCGGACTCAGGTATTCTTCCTGCTACAAACCCTCTTTCGGATGATAGGCTAATCCTCACCAGTAACAGGAGAAGAATTAAGTGGGGGGCAATAAAATAAACACCTGAGAAGCTGGGAACATTATATGAAATGGTTATACCATCCCTGCAGGAACTCGGCAGTGTCCCCGCCAATTGGAATAATCCAGCCCTAATTGTCGTACATCGTCTGATAGGCTGGGCAAACCTACATTTAACAGAATCGGCTAAGCTTCTCTTATAGATTACATTTTAGTAGGGTGCAGATCATGGTATAAGGTTTTGGATTTCGCTGTCATCCCACGTGATGACAGCGACCATAATGCCCTGGCACTATCACTGAAGGTGCCGGACTCAGGTATTCTTCCTGCTATCAACCCTCCTTCGGATGATAGGCTAACCCTCACCAGTAACAGGAGATGAATTAAGTGGGGGGACAATAAAACAACCACCTGTAGCTGGGAATATTATAAAAAATGGTTATACCAACCCTGCAGGAACTCAGCAGCGTCGCCGCCAATTGGGATAATCCAGCCCTTATCCAGTTGGTTGCAGCACTCCATAAGAAGCTGACAGGTAATTTATGTGATATTCCGAACCCGATTTCCCGCCCCAAAACTAAAATGGTAACCCACACGTGGTTCAATGATATTTACCGTAAGACCAAACATGCGCTGCTAGCGGCCATTAAAGGGAAAAACAAGCCTCTAATTAAAACTAGGAGGGCTCAATCCAAAGAAGCCGTTTGCAGTGCTAAACTGTCCTGGGAAGAAAACAAATGGATGGACATTAAAACCGCCCTGCTGAACCGGGACATGAAAAATTTTGGGCCATAGTTAGAACTGGTAATAGTGAGGGTAATCTAGCGTGTGAACCAAACATACCAGCAGAACTGTGGGCTGATCATTTTCGGGCACTGTATGCAGTAGACCTTGATCAAGACACACATCCTATTAACCATAAAGATTCTCTAGGCAACTTGCGCCAAGAGAGCAGTTGCGTAGAGGACTTACGTGCTATAGTTCGCAGACATGATTTACAAAAGGGGGGGAGACAGGTCACCGAGGTGGGTGATGGGATAACTCTACGTGAGGTCACTTTAGCGATAGAAAGTTTATCAGCAGGAAAAGCACCTAGCTTAGATAAGCTGCCAGGGGATTTGTTTCAGGAGGAACCAACCATCTGGGGTCCCTATTTGTGGGTGCTATTTAGTGCTATTATGAACGGCATGCCTATCCCCGATACCTGGGCTGGGGCAGAAATTGTCCCAGTTTTCAAAAAGGGCTCTCCTCTACTCCCTGCAAACTATATACCGATCAGTTTGATCGATGTCACACAAAAACTCTTTGCATGGGTCTTATTAGACCAGATACAGGGCTGGCTGGAAGTGAATGACATCATCAGCCCTTATCAAGCCGGATTCAGGAAAAACACCTCCACCGTGGACCAAATATATAGATTTCAACTTAATACTTGGAAGACAGTATCAACAGAGGGTGGCAACCTCTGTTTGATTTTTGTGGCCCTGAAAATGGCCTTTGATTTGGTGCCCAGAATCAAACTTTGGGGGGTCCTAAGAGAACTGGAGATTCCTAATTACTTGCTCAACCTGCTTATCAAGCTGCATGATGCCACCTATGCCCAAGTAAGATGTGGAAGGGGGAGAGAATTAACCAACAGGCTTCCAGTTGACAGGGGGGTGAGACAGGGCTGTGCGCTCGCACCGACCCTGTTTTGCCTCTTTGTCAACACACTCATTGCACAACTTACAGAGGTTGAGGACAATGATGCCCCTAAGTTAGCAAACTCAAAGGTTCCAGTGTTGATGTTTGCTGACGATACTATTTTGTTGTTTAAGACGCTGATGGGTATCCAGAGGATACTGGATAGGTTTGCTTTATTCTGTAATAACAGGGTTCTGGTGATCAATACCACCAAAACTACGTTCATGATAGTTAACCCGCCTAAGAAAACACGCCCTAATCCTCAATTAAATGGACTAGCATAGGAAAGGGTTTCTGTGTTTGACTCTTTGGGCGTTACCCTTATAGAAGACATGGAGTGGGCGTCCCAAATAGCCAAAGCTAAGCTTAAGTTAGCCCAGACCGCCGGGGGCATAGCTAAAATGGAAAGGGAATCGACAACTAAACCCATTGACCCCACGATTCAGATGTATAGGGCGCAAGCGAGGGGAACCACGTTGTATGGGGCGGAACTTTGACCCGCTCCTTTAACAGCAGTGGAGAATAGTTTTTTTAAAGGCAAATCTTGGGCCTTCCTGCTAGCACCTCGCTAGTCCCCTTGCGGTTAGATCTTGGCATTGCCCTGTTTGAAGACGAGGTCGCTCTAAGACCCTTAACCTTCTGGCGCAGGCTGTGGGTCACCCCTGAACTAGCAGTGTTTCAAGCAGAAACCAATGAGTTATTATCCTACCCTGGACTATTGAAAAAAGTTCCTTGGTTTGCGCATGTAAAGCATGAATGTGTAAGGATAGGCAAATCAACTCTCTGCAGCAATCCAGCTAACCAGCCCTCTGGTTCCTCGAGCTGTATTGCCGAGGATTTATCGTACCCAAAAGCTTGAGGTCATCCAGTCAAATTCGAAATCAGGTGGCTGAACGCCACAGTTCCTTCTGTGAAGGAGAACTATAAACTTGAACCCTTCCTGGACGATATCTCACCATATATAGCAAGGAAGTTATATGTGCAGTTCAGATACAGCACCCTACCCCTCTGGGCTTTCACTGTGAAATGGGCTGGGCAGCCCGAACGTGGGTACCCAGCGTGTAATAATCAGGAGGAGTCTGAACTCCATGTTTTATTTTTCTGCCCCGGGTACCAAGCAGCAAGGCGGTGTTGGCTTATACAACTCTGTCGGAACTTGTGGTTTGTGCATTGTAAGGAGGCTTTTTTGAGTTTTAAAGTATGACACCTCCAAGCCCATTGCTTTTGCTGTTTCTCGATTTTTAAATGCAATGTGGCGAAGGAGATGGGTTTTCTTAGGAAAGGAAAAACAACTAAAAATTGTCAACCAGTCCGCAGTATTATCACAAGTGCCCAGTAAGTGATTATCACATTGCCTGCTAACGGGATACAGCTCTTTTAACGCTTTTATACTAAATGTGTTTTTAACATAATTTTGCAATTTTAAATATTTATTAAAATATTGCTGCTATACCGTGTGCTATAGCTTATTCACACTAAATGAATTGATTTGCTACTGGTATCTATGTCAATCCACTGCGTTTTTCTCCCTCCGTTCTGCTACGTCAATATTGCATTCTCTCAGTGAAATTGCTCATTTCTCATGTTTTGGCAACCTTTCTCTCTTGGATTTGATATCTTTGTATATTGTCTGGTTCGTTTAATTTTTATTCTGCTTTTTCTTTTGTCTTTGTATACTTTAATGGTCTAGTGACCGAAATAAAGGTTTTTGAACTGAGTTGATTAGAATATGTATCACTGAAGCATGGGAGGCAAAACCCAACAAAATACCCAGAGCTAAAAGCCTGATTTTATGACAGCAAGTCCAAATCTTTTCAATACAAAACTATATGTTGTCTCCAGACCTAGAGACTGACTAAACATCAAAAGAAGAGCATGAGTAATTTTTATACAAATAAGGATGAGTAGGGCACATTTTCAATGTGCTTGTCTATCTAGTTCACCTAGGACAAAGGGCGTGAGGTGAGAGTCACAAAATGTGTAATCAAGTGTGATCAGGTGGGGGATATAGTATTACCAACATAACCAATATGACTGCATTTTTTAGGATGACATTGTTGCACCTGGGGAACAGTCTTGTCTTTTATTGTCCCCACATGAAGATGGCTGACCTCTTATGGCTCACACTATATGCCCCAAGGTAATGGTGATTACCTTGAACTTCATTGTGCTGTCGCTGCACCCCTTGTTCTGGACTCTGATTGAAACCATGACCTTGTGTTTTCATCTGATGCTGGAGGTTGTTGGGGTGCTTTTCTGTGGTATGCCATCGACCTCCAAAACTACTGGTCGGTTTACTCCTGTCAGTCTTATATTTATTCCAATGAGATTGGTTGTGCAGTCTTCTGTACAGAGGAGGCCACAATGCAGTGGTCTTGTGATGAAAGCCAAGCAGGCCAGACTGGCAGTTGGACCTCTGTTGGAGCCCCCTGGAGATGTAGATTGGCAGACACCTGGTGTCTATGAGGACCTGAGTCGCAGATGATTACCAAGCCAGAGGAACAAATACTGGTGAGAAGCATTAAGGTAACTGCAGTCAGTCATTGGTTTCTTACTAGCAATTTAGTACCAGTATATACCGAGGCCAGAATTTCTGATTGGGTTCTTAATGCAAGTGCATTGCTCTCCTTGGTTTTTGCATATTCTTGAGAGGGCTGGTAGAGAAGCAGAAGTAATGCCACCTAAGATCTATTGACAGGTACGCTGCTTTAGTTCAAACAGTACTTCAGCATTTTCATACAATCCTCTAAATACTAGCAACCACATTTTCAGGTAGTCGAGATTATTTCCAAAAATTAGCTAGCAGCAATGCAAGGAGGCAGCTTGAGTGGTTTTAATACTGATTAAAATGTCTATCAGCAACATGTGCCTTGCCTTTCTTGCTTGACCTGTGGGGCTTGTGCTCCTACATTTATAATTCTAAAATCTAACACTGCACGTGCCAAACTGTCCAGGATAAGCTACTTAAGACTGTCATAGGCATAGACAGGATGAGAGCTTTGTTCATTTGCATCTCACTGCTCATCACACTGACCTAGGAATAGGCTTTGGTCCAATGTAATTTCAAACCCCTATGTGCAAGGTGTTGATTTGCATTACAAACTCTACCACACATAGAGTACAACTCTGCATGTGTGGCATACATTTGTGAGTCATGTGCACTTCATCCACGCATGCATTATTACACGACTTTCTTACGCCTATTATTCCTGAAAATAAACATGAGAATTGACCTTTCACTATTTTTTTTTTGTGATTTAAGGACAGGTGTCTGGACGCGGCATTTTCTCTAGAACATTCCCATGTATTTGAAATGCGAAATATCTAATTTGTAGTGATACACCTTAGTACAGTTCTTTAACTCTTTTGCACCTAATTTCAGTCTGTGTGCCTAAAACGCCATCTGTGGGTATAAATCCCTGATAATGGTCCATAAAAGCAGTCTCAACAGGCATTTATGCCTGCAGATGGAACATCCACCCGCAGGGCAGATTTTGTGCAGTATTATATTTTAGTAATAGTCGAGAGGGTCGCGAGCACTTTCAGGGATTAAAATAGAAAGTTAGGAAAAGTTAGGAAATGTAAAGAAAATCTATTGCCATGCTTTTTTGGGGATTTGCATACCATCACATCATTTTTCCAATTTAATTATGCAGAAAAACTGCTTGGAGTAAATGTGTGGATCAGTTTAAAGTTTTCCCGTATATCGCCACAATTTCAAGGGGTGTAAAGGAAAGGACTTATCCATAGGTAAGAAAATGTTTCTTTTGGGGAAAAAACATCTTTCTATAATGGATATTTTCTCAGAATGTCATCCTTTAGGTTTTCGGTCCAGCAGAGGGTACTCAGGAGCATGTACGGAAATATACAATTTTAGTTAATTTCAATGCAGAGTCTGAGTGGTATATTCACAAGAACGTGTGCTAAACATCACCAAAAAATGCTAATGCACCTTCACACATCGCAGCCTATCATGGGAGAATATCCCTGTGTTAAACGTGGAATTCATAACACGGCGGTACCATGCGACAGTCCGCTGAAAATGTGGCAAATGTCCGTGATACAACCACCGCGACGGAGATAAAAACACAAACCCCAATGCGGAAAAAGATGGGATGTGCCCAAACTCGAGAAGAAAACAGTGACAACCAGCGAGAGGCCAGCAATAACCACGCGTAATGCGGAGAAAAAGCACAAGTACAGCATACGGAAAATGCCACTAAAAAAAGGACATCAACTGCGGAGTACCATGAATGCATCCTGACCCACTGCACAGGACAACATGAACCCCACAAAACCCACGGAGGAACACCCAGGAATAATAGGCCCGTGGAAGGCCAATGAGAAGAGGAAGACGGGGTACAGTCGCCAGGAAAACCACATTATCACCACGGATGAGCCAGAACACCACCACCAACTGTACGTTACCTTCAACGTGGCAAGAAAGAGGCAAAGATGGCACACCACCCCTCACCATGTGAATGCCGTCGCATGGCAGAGGCGGGAATGGAGGAGCACAAGAGACCCTGGACTGATGTGAATGGCAAAACCAAGCAGAAACTCGCTGCCAACACGGAAGCAGCAACACAACCCGGAAGAGGGGGGCCAACAGAACAGCAGGAGCGGAATGACATGGAGAAGATGGTGGCCACAGTCACCAGGCGGGAGTCGGTGACAGGAGTCGGGGATCCAGACACTGTCCAACATGACCCGACACCACATCAATAGAGTGCACACCGACCAGGGAGTGGGTGGACGGGGGGAGACGGGCCCAATGGCACACATGCACAATTAAGCAGAGTACAAGGCACACCCACAATGACTCAGGATCATGTCCCTGATCCCATGGGAACACTTCAGCACACACACAAACACCAAGTAGCCAAAACGGCACCGACACAACACATCAACAAGCACACAACCAACATATGCCCATGTGCAAAACACAGCAAACATGCATATCCATCAGCTACACTGACAATGTAAGAGAAATCACATGACGAGTAGCATGGCTGCAGTCCAGTCACCATGACAATGTACATGTCACGACACTGAGGTGACTGAAGCGGACCACAACCGGAAAGGTGCAGGTCACACTCGGACACAACCACCTGCTCAAATCACCCCTTATGTCAACGACACATCTGTGGACAAACCATGCCCAAGAGCCACAACGTGACAAAGAGCACAAGTTACCCAAGTCTGCAACATCTCAGCACTGTGAAAGCACAGAACTGACAGGCACACCGCCTGAAAGGGACCAGGTGCAGACTAATCAGAGCTGCAGGAGCGGATCAACCACCGTGCAGAATACACACATGAGTATAAGTGCCCCTCAACATTGACAACATCCCGGTACAAACAGCAACACCTCCACAACAGAACACAGGACACTACTGGTGTCGCAAATGTGCACAACATGGCAAATCACATCTGGCACAGCAGGAAACTGTGACATGACAATGTACAAGTACAACCTGTAACCTGCAAATATGTTTTATTCACACATGCTGTGTTTTTGGACATTTTGTACTCTCCCATGATTGCCAGGGACGGCCACAATACCACGTGCTCATGAGAAGTAATTGTCAATGATGGTGTACCTGCGGGCCATTCCTGACACAGCTGCAGTGGGATGTGGGCCACCTTCCCCATCATCTCCATCATCGTCCGGTACATCTGGAACTGGGAACACAGATGTTGTGCAACACACACCATGCAAAGATCATCTTGGATACAATATGTCCGGGCTGTACAGGAGCTTTCCACCTGTGCCATCCAGGCACCTGCTCCATGACTTCAACACGCCCAATGTGCGTTCAACGATGCCCCTGGTGCATATGTGGGCCGCATTGCTCAAAGCGCTGGGACACTCTTTTTGAGTAGCCGCGCGCTATACAAAAGTAAATATAACATAACATAACATAACATTGTACTGCCTCTGGGCGAATGTGTTCAGGTCTCGGAAGGGTGTCATCATCCAAGTGCAGAGTGCATATCCTTGATCACCTGTGACAGTGCAGGGAGAAAAGAGTCAATACTTGGTTCAGCAGGATGTGATGGCAGGCCCACTAATCCAGTGACGCATGTGCTGGCTGTGTGTGTGGTGAGTGAAAGCCACCCCTCGGGGAGTAGCTGGTGCTGGCAACATCTCCAACAGTCATCAGGCACTCAGACAAGCAATGGCAGAACAACAAAGGGGGATGACTTGAGTTGCACATGGTTAGTGGCCCCGGATGTACAGCGGCCACACTGGCCCACATCCACGTAGCGCTGACTTGTGGGGCACTGAGGCAGGGTCACAGGTGCCGAGAAGGTTTCCGTAGATGTAAAAGGAGCTTGTCGCGGAGTGTCTCATGGGACAGTGGAAGGTGTACTTCCAGGGCACATGCCAGCTGGGTCCAGCAACATGAAGGATTTGAATGCCACAGACTCATGCCAGACACCAAGTCCGTACCTGCCCGTTGCTGATGACAACCCCCAGGCCATAGGCTCAGACACCAACGATGTTCTGCCGGAGGGTTAGTGGCGCCATGTGGCGCTAGCTTGCATTGAACAAGGTTAGTGGCACCACATGTTGCTGGCTGGCATTGAACTGGGTTATATTCACTACGTGTTGCAGGCCTGCCATATAGAATTAAGACTCACTGATCGAAGGGAGTCTGCTGCCATGGACTTGGGGTTACTGCCATTCAGGACTCAGGACACAGTTCCACATGTGGGACCTACTATGACGAAGGGGACGCCAGAGGAGTATGTCAATGAGAAAGGAGTAATGTGGGCCAGCGTTGTGGGGGCCAGCATTGGTCTGCTGAGGGGGCATTGGTTGCGGGACTGGGTTTTGGAGCTTGCCCCGGCATGTGGTGGGCCCTCTTTGACACACAACGGTGTGGCAGGTGAGCAGTGCAGCTTTGGGGTGCTGTGGCAGGCAAGCCTGGTCTGGGCATCAGCGTCCTGGGTTGCAGCAGGCGCACAGGGTCGCAGGCCCGCTGCTCATGGCGTCGGCCTCATGGCAGACTGCGAGGCACCTCCCTGTCAGTGACGTTGGACTTTAGGGAGAGAACCACGCTCTGCGCCACAGGGTTTTTGTCCACACCCCTGCGCAACCCTGGCATACTCAGGGCCCACCCACTATGCTCACACACAGGGTAGGAGGCAGCAAGCAACATTTACGCTATCTGAGCCATGGCCTGGTGTGACATGGTTGCATCCACTGTTCACTACTTTCCAGTCACCAGCAGTTGTGATCTGGACATATCTGTGGTTTGCCTATCCATGTCTGTCCTGCACATCTACGCCTCACTTGTCATTGTGTAAATTGCCATTCACGGGACACTTGCATCCTTCGCACATAGCTGCATTCCGAAACTACCCACGTTCAGCTGTTATGTGGCTGTGGTGCCATGATATGGCTGTATTGTGTGCAGGGGTATAGAGTGGTGTTGTCGTGTCTGGTAGGTGGGCATGTTGATTGCCATTTTGTATGTGGTTTGGTCACATGTGCATTCCCACAGTTGTGCAATGTGTGATGGTGGCTTTGAGGTGTGTGGTGTGTTGATTTGGCACTTACCAACGAGCATTCCAGTTCCATATGTGCCATCCTGGAAGAGCTGGTTGATGATGGACTGTCGGAAGATGTAGGAATCATGCACACTGCCGGGGTAGTTTGCAACGACATTGTTGAAGAGTCCCCAGTGGTCCACTATTGCCTGCACATTGATGCGTGTGCTTTCTGTGTGATGAACTTTGATAGGACGGGCTGTGAGACCCCTCCGACTCTGGCAGTTGTTGGTTGGAAGATACCAGAGGCCAACAGGTGTAGCACAGCGAGCAGCTTTGTCTGCAGAGGGATGTTGGTTATCCGCTGTGTTGGGACCGTCAACCTGTGGGCGATGTGGGTCATGATGCGGATAATGATTGTACTTTTAAGCCTGTAGTGGGCAATGACTTCCTAAGGCGTTAGGTCTGTGAGACTGGTGCATTTTTGGTAAGTCCGCTGTCTTACTCTACGCTGGCTCTGTGGTGGTCGGGGAGGAGGGTCCGGGTCCTGGGGGTAGTGGCAGTGGGTCTTGGGGCCCTGTTGGGGCTCTGAGCTGCATGATGAGTAGCTTCATGGCGTTGGTAGTTCTTCGGGTGTGGCTGTATGGGGGCTCCTTTGCCTACTGCAGGTAGTCGTTTGGCTTTACACCTGCAGGAGGCAGGTGTTAAATACCTGCTGCTACCGTGGCTTATCGAATGATTTTCACTCACATCGTGGATCTGGCATTTTGGTGTGAAAGTGATCTCGTGGCTTTTTGTGTGTTTTTGCATGGGATCGCCTACTCTGCATCTCATTAGGGTTAGTTGGTGGTGTCCACCGTGGACATACATTTTGGAGAAGTTATTGCAGGATTATACTCAATGTTTGCAGTTTGCACCAGCTTGTGAATGGGGTGTTAAATCTGTCTTCACTTTTGTTGCTTTAAGGTGGGGATAAATTGGAGATAAGTCCTTGTGAATATCCCCCTTTGTGATTTTAGTAATTCCACAGAATTCTATGCAAATCATTAGTTGTAACCGCAATTAGTAGTGTTGATGGTTCAATGACAGTGTCTCAGGGTTCTCTTCAAAGATAAGTCCACATTCTACTGTTTTATTGCCACTTTGATAGTATCCCTGAAAGATCATTTACATTCTAACTGACATGAGAAGCATCGTTTTTTAAAGATGTTGCTCTCTTTCAATTCGTCAAATTTTATGTTTGTGGTTGAATTGTGTTTGTAGGTGAGGCACCTCGTCTCTCTACTTCAAAACTGCGTACCAATTTTGTTAGTACTTTTACTGAAGTGTCTTTTTTTAACTTTCAGTTTTTTCAGGACAAGTTTTCATGTTTGAAAATAATTGTCGTTTTGCCTTTACTATATTTTAGTGTACATTTTCAATATTATGCCATGGTACCCTTTTGGAGGGATGGTTTTGTGGGTGATAGCAAGACAGGATTCTATTGTAGGTTTCCAACATTTAATTTCGAAGCTGTGCAATATGTAAATTGGTAATTGTATGGGAATCACGTCTCCATACGTCCCCATTAAATGTGGAGGTACAATTTCTCTTTTTCATCCTGGAAAACCACTTACAAATATTCATTTGCAACTAGAGTGGAAAATTACTGGTGGTTCCTGCGATTTGTTGAACTTATAATGGAACGGTTGGACGCTCGTCAGATAACTAAGCACGCAAATGCTGCATGGTTTCATATTTTCTATATTTGGAAGGGCACTTTTTCAAATGTAAAAAAATTCCTCCATTTCGGATTGCTTGAATCATGATGTAGATTTTACATTCATACATTATTTTTTATGCATACTCTGAAACCTCCATTGAAATATTGATAAAATCAACTGTTATTTTTTGGAATCGCAGATTTATCAAGCGATAGAGTTGCCCTTGCATCACACAGGGATTCTTTCGGAAGGGCAACACAATCCCTAAGTCAGATTTGCCAAGCAGTGCTAGGCCACCATGTGTTGGTAAACCTGGAGTAACGCAATGCAGCATTGGTCACTGCTTTGCGTTACTCTGCCCTGGGAAGGCGTTCCATGGGTGGACGGTTGGTGTTCCCAAGCATTCACCAAAGAATCTTGGCGCATTCTCTAATTTACCAACACGGGTAGACCTGGGAATGTGTCAAAATGCAATGCCTTTCCTGGGGAGGCTCAATGAGGAGAATTATCTTCATTTCTCCTCATTGTTTCCTCTTTCATAGTGTGCTGCACTCTGCAGGAAAAAGCCTCAGAGGTAAATAATCTAGCCTGTAATGCATGTACTCTGGCACCATGGCGCAAGGGTGCCTGCATTGGTGCTAGGCAGCAGATTGTGCACGAGCGCAGGCAGAGAGCAAGAACTGCCCACATAAAGGTAAACATGGCACATCCAGCCCTCTCCCTTTCACGGAGCACTGCACAGCAATTTGTCTTGCTGCACTGCGTTGGGTGAAACCTCGATAAATCTGGACCTAACTCTTGATCTTTGCTAAGGTCTGCAGCCTGCTGCATAAACCTCATTCCTGTCATCTGTATTTAAATGGCACATACATTATTTTCCTTTCAGACCGTCAAATGGCAGACCTGCTCTGTCAGAGAGCAATGCATGTACCTTCTACTTGGAGTCTTTAAAAATGAATGTGTCTGCCCAGGCCCATTTAGCATACCCAATTATGCAGCTGGCGCATGTTCCACATAACTATGGGTGTCACATATTCCACTATAAGCTTTAGAATGTGCAGATTTCAACAAAAATATTTCTAGCTTTGACGGAACAAAAGTTGCAAATTAGAAACATGGCACTAATGTTGCAATGCAGTGGAAGACATTTTGCAACCGTTAATAGGTTACCTTTCAGTTGCTGAATGCTTAATGTAGGTTTACAATTATAATTTTGCCTACACAGAATTAGTATCCACATTTGTTGAAGGAGACATGGGGTACTCATGTCTGTATTGCACACATAATCCCCAGATATTCAATGTGATTCAATCAGTTTGAAAATAATGAATAACTTGGAAATAATGATTCTCCTTTGTTGTAAAAATATTGGGGCAGATTTACAAGCACTTTGCGCAACTTTTGGGGCACTTTTAACATGGGAAAAGTGATGCAAAAGTGGCGCAAGGGGCTTGTAAATTTGCCCTATTGTATTTGATTATTCAGGGAAATTCATGTTGGACCAGAGCCTTTGTTCTCTACGAGCAGCAGGTATTTGAAGAGACTTCTCAGAGTACAGAAACACCCCAAACATTTTATTTTAGTTCCCTTTTTTCAGGTCTGATGTCTACAATCCTACAGTGCCTCTTAGTGAAACACGTGTACATTTATTTTATGGTCCATACACGTTCGCAAAGAAGTGCTTCTCAAGGCCGAAGTTGGACAAAAGTTCACTTTTTTTTTACAATAAATTGGCACATGTTAGCTTGTTTTCTGCCGATTACAGCAATTTAACACACTATAAACCCATATAAGCACAGTTCACCTGACTCACATTATTTTACTAGACAGAATTTCGCAAAACGGAATCATTATTTGTGGGCCTATAACATCTTTAGTAGTGTCTGGTGTTTTTGGTTTTGGTGTTTATGCTAAAATAGCAAAATAAAAACATAATTGAGCCTCGAAATACTTGCATAATGCAGCATAGTTTTCCATTTTTGTTGTAAAATGTAATCAGCCTTGCCCCATATTTTGTTTTTCCCCTGCAACATAATTCCAGTTGCCTTCCATAGGTTCCACAAGAATATTGCCAAGCATGCCTGCTCTCTATACAGTTATATGAAAGGTTGTGGATTGACTGGTGAAGTATAACCTACTAGAAAAGAATTGTGTGTGATTTATTTAGTCAAAAGTCAAGCTGATAGCTTGCAGTAATGAGCTTTCATATGTCAAATTGTTAATTTGAAACCCATTTGAATAAGTTTAAGAAAGTTGCAGAGCTATTCATGAGTGGTTTTGCCATGTACGAATTCCTCCTTCTAAAGCTAATAATTCTGCGAGTGTATTTCAAAGATCTGTGTTGGTTGTTAAGGTATTGAAGATTATTACATCTATTTTAAAGCCTGCTAAATTTAGGTAGATGATTACATTTTCTGGCCTTGTGCTTAATCCACTTAGATTATGCCTGGAGTCCTTGAGGGATCTGAGCCAGTTTATGACAGAACAAAGGCGCCTTGGGAGAAGGACAGGCAAGGAAATTGATGAAGGTGCTAGAGGATTATTTAATCTGGGAAATGTGAATCACTTCTGTGGTGACTGGGCTTTGTTCTGTTCATTCCTTTGAGACGTTTTACCTGTGCAAATATGCGGGAGGTCTTTCTAGGTTTTGTAACAACACATGAAAATAATGTTCTTTTTTAAAAATTGTCTTTCTAGCAAAATGTTGTTATTGAATGGTGTGCTAAATTTAACACACATATCCCCAGCAGCTCATCCAATTATTTGTACCCGAACATTTCTGGGGAATATGGATAGCTGGAAAGTAAAGGTCTTTTCTCCAATGAGTTTGCTGCAAATGTAGTAGTGCTTTCATTGGAAAGTATGGCAGTATTAGCAGGATGGTATGGTTGCAATAGTACTTTAAAAGTACAGCAAATGCACTTTTCATTATTTAAAGAGTAAAGAGTCCCAGAAGAATCCTGTACATTTGTGGAGACATGTTTTCTGATTTTCAGGACCTTCCCACATGATTTCTCCAGATGCCAAGAACTTGCACGAATCTCCTGAAATAGTCCTTTATAGCATTGCTAATCCGTTTGTAATTGCCAGTCAGCTAGAGTGCTAGAAATCTGAGTAGACTGGAACCACGTGTTCAGGATTGTAGAAAGTCTTGCTACTTTGATTAGGACCTGTAGTGTTAACTAGGGCTTGGAAAAGAGGGAGCATGGCTCGGAGGCTGAAGATGGTGGATGCTTGTGCCTGTTGCTCCACGCCGGCCCATCTAACATTCTGCATCATCCGGGCCCAGAGCGGACATCGCAACTCGCAGGATGTTCCTGGGGCAACGGGGTACCCTGCGCTGCAGGAGACTGTGGCCGGAGTCCTGGAAAGCGAGTGATAGCCAGGGCAGGTCCGCACTGCGGCTTCGGCCCATGCTCCCAAAATGGTGGCTTTGGACCACTGGGACACGCTGGGGCCGGGCAGGTTTGGAGCTCTGGGAAGCAGATATGCACAGCTAGCAGAGGGAAGGTCATAAGACAGTGAAGATGGAGACAATAGCAGATCGCTGGTGCTGGTGTCACAGTCCTGGTGGTGCAGCTGTCTGCATGAGCGCGGTGGGGTGAGGCGGTGACAGAGTGGGCCCGCCGACCAGCCGCGGATGCCGTAGAGGGGAAGCAGACAGCTACAGCTACAGATCGGGATAATAGCGCTTAAAGTAGAGGAGAGACAGCACACCAGCTGTGATCCTGATCGGGAACATAGTGGTAATTGGGCACTGTAGAGCAGAGGCACAGGCGGCAGCTGCAAGCTGGGTATAAGAGCAGGCAGCACAGACAGAAACTAAAGGCCCTCCAGGGGTGTGTTCACTCGGGCCCAGATCAGGGATCCCAGGGACCAACATTGTATCAGTCACTGGCTTAGAAGAGAGGCTTCTTGGCAGAGCCACCACCCAGACTGAGACTCTGGCCTATTGTGAGGACTGATTGGGACCATGTATTTCGATGTGTGGCCAGTGGACATAAAAAGAGCGGTAGGCCGCAGACATATGCTATGCCTCTGGAGGCTGGTGGGGGCCCCAGACCAGTCCCATAGGCCTACACTCTGTCATTTGTCCTGAGAAAGCAATAACCACGCCACTGCATGGGGATTGGAGGCTAAGCTGCAAGTCATGGACAC
This sequence comes from Lissotriton vulgaris, assembly GCF_964263255.1. Taxonomy (NCBI): domain Eukaryota; kingdom Metazoa; phylum Chordata; class Amphibia; order Caudata; family Salamandridae; genus Lissotriton; species Lissotriton vulgaris. Next base: position 916,350,512 of record NC_141687.1, read on the forward strand.
TGCTGAGGAGAGGCGGAGCCCGGCCCTCATCAAATTAGGTGTCCTGGGCTTTTAGCGACTTGATGCAACAATACCGTAACAGAAGATATGATGAGACAACATTGATAAACTCCTTCACCTGAGAGGGCTGCACCTAGAGGGCTTCTTGCTGAATGTTATCTACATAGCTGACAGTTAGTGGCAGGACTGGGTACTGCCCACCCCTAACATAAAGACCCATACATTCCTTCGAAGATGGGCAAGGCACGAACAAGAACAAAGGGGGTACTTACCAATCTGAAAGACTTCCCCCATGAGCAAATTCAGGAGAGAACAAGGCCTGGGCCCCTGGAGGACCCAATTCAGCTGCAGCTAGCTAAGATACTTGAGGCCAATACCAACACTTAGGCCACACTACATCAAATATATTAGTACTGCATCTGTGGGGCTGGGGCTGCTAAGAATAGAACACCACATATTAGCAGATTGGGCTGGATCCTTGATTGCTGACCAACAACCTGTACAACAAACACTGTCACACCATGTTACGGAGCTTTTTTGACAGTTTGCACGCTTAAACGTAGGGTGAAAGATGCTGAAGGGTGCAACAGGAGGAATAAAATTAGGGTGGTTGGGCTGCCCGAGGGGTGGAAGGCAAGGACATGATTGCATATCTTGAGCCCTGGCTCAAGACAGCGGTCACCCCAGAAAGTCTGTCCACTTTCTACCCCCTAGAACGAGCACACTAAGTGTTGGAATGGCCACTGGTGCCAGGGCACGCCCCGTCCACCCCCACCAAGTGGTGACAAGCCTTCTCCACTTCAAACACAGAGATATACTACTTCAGAGGGTGAGAACTGAAGGCCCATTTGTTCTAGACAGCAGCAACGTTTCCATAGTCCCGGATTACACTGTTGCAGTGCAGCCCAGAAGAGCCTCTTTCTTTGAAGTTTAGAGAGCCCTTTTTGAGGAAGGCTTGCAGTACTCCTTAATATTCCTTGCTCAACTTTGGATAGTGCTGGTGGGAAAAATGCACTTCTGTGATGATCCCAAAGCTGATTGGGAATGGCTCTACACCTACAGGTCTGAATGAACACCTTTGAGGGCGAAATCTACTGCCACACGACTGGAGTAGAAAGTGAGAAAGAGAACCCAGAGGAAGCCCTGAAGGGGACCATAAAAAAGCCAAGCACGTCTGGAACAGAGATGGAAAGGGTAGCTGCCCTTCATGCAGTGGCTGGGATTTTGATAACGACCCACTCGGAGGCTGGTCCCACCTCTGTGAAAGGAACTGGAGAATCAGAATCAAATTCCTCACAGGCGGACAGCCCACTTATTCCCAAAATAACCCCAAGGACAGTGGATGACCTTGTCTGAACAGAACCCTCCAAGCAGTGAGAGCGTTCACTGCAATTGATAATATCCTGACACTACACTGTGCAGAACAACTGGATGCTATTGATACTCTGGGCCAGCGTGGACAAGGTGGAGACCTGTTGTCAGTAGGCCGTAGCGTACCCCCTCCTGAATAGTCTCACCCCAGACTGGTAGACAAATTCCAATGAAAGTGTTGGTCTGCTTGAAGTTTGGGTGGCTGGTCATTGCCAGGATGCTCTTGGGGTGGGGTGTTTATCTTTATGGAAGTTTTTACTTGTTTTATATGGATTTGCTTGCAGGAAAGGCTCTGAATTTCTTGGATAATGGACTGGTGGGGTGGTGGGGAGACAGTAAGGCTTGAATCCCTATGGCAACTGCACCATTCATGTTAAAATTCATTTCTTGAAATATCAGGGGGATGGGATTGACTATTAAGCATCACAAGATTCACAAATATTTGCAGAGGCTGGAAGTGCAGATAGCCAAGCTGCAGGAGAATGCATCTTACACAGGGTGAGGTGGAGGAGCTGTGCTGTAGATGGAGAGGGCAGTTATTCGCTACCTCCTTTTTGGCCTATGTAAGAGGTGTGCTGATATGTATAATGGAGTGCGTTCCCATCGAACCCTTGCACACACCCATAGATAAGGAGGGCCAATACTTGAAATTGAACGGTAGACTTCTGGGTTGTGATATCACCCCAGTGTTTACTCCCCAAAAAAAGGACCAGGTATTATTCTTACACAGACTCTTAACCTCAATGGCCTTAAGACCACTGATGACCTGCTCATTTGGGGGGGGGGACTTTAATTATTTGGCAGACGTTACCATGGCTGGTCCTTTCCCTCGCTACCTGAAGCTCAGACCTACAGTATCGCTGCAGGGTTTCATAACTGGATGGGACACTGGGAACTAGCGGGCATTCGGTGAACACAACACACAGACGTTAGGGGCTATTCATTCTATTCCCCCATATACCAGTTACATACACGCTTGGACACTTTTTTGTGTTCCCGTAGGCTCAGCAACTCTATAATGCATACTGAATTCATGGGGCGCACTTTTTCAGTTCACAGTCCATAGCTACTGCATTTTAAACTTCTGGAGAGCGCCCCTTAATCACTTTGTGGAGACTCAACCCATTGTTCCTGGAAGATTGGGACACTCTAGGATACAACATGAATATTTTCTTTGCTGATACCACTCAGTCAGCATCGACAGGGCTAGTGGAATGGGAGGGATTTAAGGCTGCTGTGCGAGGGCAGTGCTTGGGGCTATCGATGATTATACAGCGAGAAATACATCAGGAGCTGGGTGAGCTTCAAGGCCGATTGCACAGCCTTGACAATGCATAGGGCACAGATCATGAAAGTCTTCAGGAAGTGCATTTGCTTTATAATGCTGCACTTGTACAGCTACGCTATCATGATTATAAAGGGTATCTCGCAAGAGTACACGAGGAAGAGGGGTGCCCTGGTATACTGTTGCTGTGGCTTATTAGGCGGGAGATTTGTGGATCTCCAATCACACATGTCAAATTGGGAACTGGGGAGTCCATTTATGCACCAGGGTCAATCAATACTGTGTTCCAAGATGACTACAAAGGCTTATATAATGCCCTGCCATATGTTCAGCCAGAAGCCCAGGCTGATTTTTCGGGTACACTAGAGCTCCAGGTCTTGGATCGGCAGGCAGGGTAGGCATTGGGAGGACCGTTAATGATGGAGGAAATCTGCACAGCTATTAAAGGCATGGCCATGGGTAAATCCCCGGATCCGGACTGCCTACCTGCAGAATTCTATTTGATCTCCTGCTTTACCTGACAGATGCCACAGCAGGTTCTCCTAAGGCACTTAGCCTCATGGGGGAATTTGAACACCTTTTGGGCTTGAAAGTTAACAAAACCAAGACTCACCTGTTTCCTGTTTTCCGGAATCTCCGCCACCCCCTGGAGCTATCTGCGGCTCTCAACTGGGCCCAGACCTCATTTCCATACATGGAGATACAGATCTTCCACTCACTTGAAGACCTATGGGATGGTGACTATGGGAAGATGCTCAGATCTCTCAGATCCTGCGGTCCTTTCTGGTGTTCTTTACAGCTGCCGATTATGGCCTGAATCTCCCTGTCTAAAATGGTCATGTTATCACATCTGCTGTATTTTTTATCAATCTCCCAGTGACCAAGCCTTCCTGAACAGGTAGATATTTTGTTACAAGAATTGATCTGGGATAGGGCCTGACAGAGGATTCCAAAGAAACAATGTATCACCAAGTGGCAGAGGGCAGCCTAGGAACGCCAAATTTCGAGTTATATTTCCTGGCCTCCCAAATACAGTGGGTTGCGCAGTGGTTGGATGTGTTGAGGCTGGAGGAGTTGGGACAAGCAGAGTCTGCAGCCCACACCAGCATTTTTGTTGTTCAAACTGCTCAACCAGCGGTTGCGATACCACGCCAACTTTATTGTTGACTACGGCATTGCACTGCTGGGAGAGCTGTGTAGCAAGGACAAAAGGGAATCCCTTGTATGTGCTGGACTTACTCTTGGTGGGCCTGCCACAAGGGTACCCATTAACGGTTTTCACAGCGGAACAACTGTCAGCCTGGACAGATGTAGGTCTGGAGACAGTAGGGGGCGGTTACCAACAAAACACCCCTGTCCCTTTCGGTGAACTAGTTTCTGGCTCTGGCCTACTGGCTAGCCAATTCTTCCAGAATGAGGCCCTCGTTCACACTTTCAAAGGACCTTGTGGAGGAGGCCGTGAGGAACCCAAGACACATATAGTACTGTAAATCTTGCTCTCCGTGGGCACTGCGAAGCACTTAGTGAAGTGGTTCTATAGCTTGTTTTCAGAGGTGACTCTTGAACCTATGTCAAAGTTCGCCTTGGATTGGGAACTCTCAGACTGGAATGAGGATCTTGCCAACACTAAGAAGGTCTCAAGAAGCACAAGATTAAAGTACACAGAGTTTAACTATTTACATATGACCTATATGACAACCCACAAATATCCAAGTAGACTATGGTCGAGACCCACGCTGCTGCCTGAGGTGCAACTATTTCAATGCAGATTTTGTACACATGAACTGGGAATACACCGCATTGCAGAAGTGCTTGGGCGCTGTATTGGAAGCATTGAGTGACACGCTAGGATGCACACTTGACTCCACTGCTGGGGTCAGTCCACCAGGTCTTTTTCCTCGACCATCCAAATGGAAGTTGGAAATAGGTTTCTTGATTTGGCCTTGGTCGTGGCCAGGAGGAGGATAGCAATGGCCTGGAAGTCCAGTGGTGGGCTGGGGTTAGGTGTGTTCCCTAGACAAATGTGATGTTTACATGTTTCATTCTCAGGTAATGAAGAATGTTCTTCTGCTTGGTAAATTGTGAAAGGCTGTTAACATTCAATGAGGCATCATAAGAGTAATAGGCATCAGACAGAAGGTGTAGGGCGCAGCGGCGGCAGATGGTTGGCTCCCTGGTGTGGGTAGTGCAAGGAGGATTGGGGTCTAGGACTCCTTTAATGTATGGGACTGGGAACAGTAAGAGGGAGAGGGTTAATAGAGGAGATAGAGGAAAGGGAAAAACACACTTCAGAGTCTGGAGCTGGAATTTGAGTACGGTGGTGCATTATTATCCATGAGAGGCAGCAGCACTGCCCAGTTGGAAGGACAAGAGGAAGCAAGGAGAGGGCAATGAAGGTTGCCTTGAGTGAGCAAAGTGGTGTGTGCAACCACAGTGCTGAACGCTCAGGAGTGGGAGAAACATGAGAAAAATGCAAGCATTGGAGGACCATGGTTGAGAAAGGGGTCCATGAGGCACTCAAGTGGGGGTGCTGTATTTGGGGGCCAGCGCTCCGCCACATGGATTCTCCAGGTCATAGATATGTGTGAGAAGACTGCACTGGTGGTGGGAGGGTGGGTAGAGTTATCGCAGGCCAGGCGGGCATTCTTATGTGGATAAACAAGGGGGGTGCAGCCCACTAACAGGGGAGTAAAATGTGAAATGTTCCTTGGGTGGGACCCAGCGGGGTCAGGCTGTCAAAGCCAAGGGTGCCTCTTCAATGGCCTGGTATGTCGATTGTTTGAGGGGGAGCGAGACTTGTCCTTATGTAGGCCCCAAGTCAGTGCCACAAACACCTGGTTGAGGCCTTGTCGATCTGACTCCCGTGTCCTGGAGTTGAGGGTTGGTGGCATTGGTGTCCGGGGTGGGAAGGGGCCCAGTCAGCTTTGTCCAGTGACTTGTCAGCTGAAGCATCCCTAGAGACTCTGGTATCCATTCTATTCTATTCTTAAGTTTTTGTATAGCGCATGACTACTCGCAGGCCTCCCAGAGCTGTCACAGCTAAGGTAGAATATCCCAGGTATGACATTATTCCTTAAATAACCAAGTCTTCAAGGCTTTGTGGAAAGGTAATTCTTGCGCCAGAAGGTGTAGTTCAAGAGGGAGAGAATTCCAAAGCTTGGATGACGAAAAAGATGTAGAGGGTCCACCCCTGCGTGATCTATGAATTGGGACCTTGAGTAGATAGAAAGAGACTTTTCTAAGAGGCCACTGGGGGCAAATAGAGAGAGGCTAGTGATTGTAGCAATGGGAGACCTCTACTGTTTATCGCACTGTGTATAATACATAATGACCTCAACTGGACCTTGTGCTCCACCAGAAGCCAGTGGAGATCCTTAATGCCCTTAGTGTCTGACTGACATTAAGCTGTGTCTGCGAAAAGTCGATCCGCTGCTTTCTGCACAGTTTGCAATCTTTTACCAACATAATGGGAGGTCCTCAAAATCATCCAGGGAAGTCTCCGGGTCTTTCCATCCATCATGATGTTCATGCTTGTCAAGTCCAAGAGTCCATATTTGAGGTTCCAGCAGCAGGGCTGGGGCCGCAGCGCCAGGAACTTTTTCTGTTTGACAGTGGTGGCTTGAAAACAATTGGCTGTGAGGGTAATGCGGTGTCCCTCAAAGAGCAATGCTTCGGTGTCTGCCTTTCTGCCTGAAGGATGGCACATGCAGGCTAATAGCACAGGAGGCAAGCAACAATCGGGAGAGAGGGCGCATTGGAAGCTGTAAATTTAGAGTGGGCCAGGTGCACCCGTTGGAACTGTAGTGGCTCAGAAAAGTAGACATCCATCAGTTTAGTGATGAAGTTCACCGGGAAGATCGGCACGAGGTCTCCCTGCTCTCTCCGGGACTCCAATGACCCTGATATTGTCCCCCAAGTTCCTAACTTTATGGAGGAGGCGCTCAATGTGCTTGCCCTAGTCAGGTAGAGCATTGTATTGAGTATCCAAGTGGTCCACCCAAGCATCTAGGTTGTCTAAGTGCATGTGGAAAGTGGTGACCTTTGCTCATAGAGACTTCATCTCCATAGTGAGATCCACCATTTTGTCGTTCAATGCAGTGAGGGTGGATCAATTAGCCGATTTTCTTTTCAGAAGTGTGTCAATTTATACTGCAGGTGTGGAGCCCAGGTTAGAAGGAGAGGTGTGGGTGGCTTGAGATTCAGGGATTGCCACCACCTCCAAGAAAAGTAATTCGCAGGCTGCCACTTTGGACTGGGGCACGAGTGGTAGAGAAGCCATCCAAGTAACTCTCTCTGGTTGGTTTCAGATTCTCCAGAGGAGGATACCAACAGCACGGCAGCCCCAGTTTTATAGGTGCTAGCCCTGGTGCGAGGGTCAAGGCAGTCCACATTGGGAAGAGAAGTCCCTGGGCCTACTGGCCTGAGTAATGCATGACCCTCCCGGCGCCTCCATGCAGTTTAGTAGAATGTATCCGGTCAATTGGGGGCAGTTATAGAAAGTAAGCCTTGTGGAATGCGTTACAGCATAAGCAGGTGAGTGAGTTGGCCCCCCAGATGGCTGTGTCTGCAAAAACTGTGTCTCTCCTGGGGCGGTGTCCAAAGGGTGGGAGTGGGGATGAGGATGAGTCCTACTCATACAGTGTGTGTGTGTGTGGTTTCCAGGAAGTCGGAGGGTTTAAAGGGAGGGGACCATGCCCGTTCCACATCATCGCACCAGGCCATTAGTGGAATAAGGCCAGAGAGGGGCCCATCACAGCCCCATTTGCAAGGATCATCACCCAGCCAGGTGCAGTAGTCACTTCGTCTCAGACCTGAAACTACAGGCATTAGGATGATAGCTGCAGTGCAGCCAGTGAGGGCGGGCCGGCTCCACATCTAGTAGGAGGCCTAGGCAGCACATTTCGAGAGATGCCACTGCAATGGGCAAGCCTTTAGTGCCAAAGCAGTAGGCCCAAGTCGAGTCACCTCCATGCCGGCACAGAGCCCTGGCTCAGATCTGTGACTCTCTTGGGGTGGCCCTGGGGCAGAGTGGTCCCCTAGTCTGTGTTAGAAGTGTGGATGCCCCCAGAATGAGGCAACAGAGAACAGCGCAGGAGCCACGTTGGGACAGAGCAGTAGCAGTGTGCGGCCATCTTGGTCGAAATCAAACTTCACCTCCTAATGAACTCTCATCAAATGAAACCGTATTGATGTTTTTGGCATACACATTGACTGTCAGTACTTTTTGAGTTAAAGACAGAATGCCAACGACACTTAACAAATGTTTATTTAGCAGACATGCACCCCAATGGAAGCAATGATCATGAATGACTTGCAAGGGTATTTGGGTGCCCAGTTCCAAAGCACCTGGACTGTGGAGTTACCTAGTTAATTAATGAATTTTTAGTGTCAAGACTTCAGGCAGCGATCACAGCCTACTGGTGCACAATGGACGGGAGCCACTATGCAGATTATTTTGACTTTTTTCTATAAGATTTGTTAGATGGTATTAGACATCCTAGTAGGTGCTTTTGGTTCCACTCCTTGAGGATATGAGCAGCCCAGCAACTTCAGCAGTAAGAACGAGGGTAAAGCTGGAACAGAAAAGGTTGTGAGGAGGTGGCAGTCTGACTGTTTTGAGAGATATATTCTGGGCACGCGTGAAATGGTGGTGACCACAATCTTTGAATTTTGTACCAGGTTAATACTCACCCGGTCGTATGTCAAAATATTACCTACAGAAAAATGTTGCGACCAACATAATGTGGTCATGATATCAAGGACCAAACTATTGATAGATATAGGTAAGCATAAATGTAATATTCTTAAATCCATTTCTATGTACCTTGAAGAGATATAGATATTCAAGGTACATATATGTGGAGTTAATTAAAGTAAACTTGTAAATATACAGGCGTATACCGTGAATATTTTGGTATATCATATTCTGGTAGCATGAAGTTCTGCGGTCAATATTAAGGTGCAATACCATTCACCCCTTTCTCCTGCTGTAGGAAGAGTCATAACAAGAGTATGTTGGTGCAGTCACTGATTCATTCACGTGGCCAGTTCAGAATCCAAAATGGCATGATTGGCTGCAGAGCCATTACATTTGAAAAAGCAATGGGGGCCAGAGAATTCCAAAAGTTTAGCAACTTGACCCTACATACTGGGATCAATGACATGGCATGTCTTGGGGTGAGAGCACTTATGGAATCTTTGTTGTCGCTGCTGGACTGGCTACCGACACAAATAGGAAACTCTTTATCCGTATCATGCAAGACCTGCTTTATAAAAGGGCCTTTGATGTGCTTTGGAGCTTCTCTGCCTGCCTATCGGTCTGCACCGATGTAGCCCAGATTGAGGGGTGTATATTGCGGGGAAAGAAGTGTTCGGATTCGTTCTAGGTTCACTTCCCCGGCGTTTGGACTTGGAGACTTGGGGGCATATTACCAACAAACGGAGAAATACATCACTAAGCGCGCTTAGCGCTATTTCAGTTATTGACGGCTATCGCTGGAATGAATTGCCTGGATAGCGCGTAATTAACAACGCGTTTCTCCAAGGCGATATAAATTCCAGCAATAGCGGCGAAATGCAGGAATAACGCTGGAAATCCAGCGATATTCCTGCAGCCTTAGGGAAAACCTTGTAAATATCCCCCTGGTGGTCGTAGCACGACAATCCACCCCCCTTAATAAATATAGCTAAGTCTGAAAATTATCAGACGTTAGCTTACGGCGATAACCGAGGTTAACGCAGATTTTATTATCACTATGTGTCTCAGGGCAATGCTTGTAAATATTGCGATGTGAAGGCAGCGATATTTTACATGTTGTTATGTGTTGAAACGCCCACTTTGCATCTCATTAGAAATGCAAAGCGAGGCGTCGGTAAAAAGGCTGCAAAGATGCGGTAATGCATGTTAGCACAGCCTTGTAAATAGGGCAAAAAATTATCTCCGCTTTTTTGGCTTTTAAAGCCAAAAAAGCGGAGATAAAGCCCTTGATAATATGCTCCTGAATTCATCCAGTTGCCGCTAAAACTAGTATGATGGAAAACTGTACCGAATCTAATATGCTTGTTTTGGTTTAATCATTGCACCCGAGTTTTTTTTTATAAGTATGCCCATGTCATTTTGTGAAATAAATCGCAAAAGTCACAGGTGTTGTCATTACTTATGTATTTATTATTCTACGGCCATGTTATAAATGTGTCGTTCTCCTTTTCTTTTGACTAAGTATTGCTTGTGTGTAGTCTGGCGACCTACGCTTCTGTTCAGATTATTGCAGAGAGCTGATATCCAAAAGTCAAATGTGAAATGTGTGGAAAGTGGGTTTTCTTGAATTGAGGACTTAGTCCAACAAAAAAAGAATTTTAGTAAAATGAAAAGAGTAAAGAATAAATAAACAGGTAGTAAAGAGATGTCAAGTGAGTATGTAATTATCAGATTTCCTGTAATTATGTTCAGACTAATTAGAAAGAAAAAACTGAAACTATTACATGGATTCAACCGTCATGACGACTCTGATTTTAGCAATTCACTAAAGTTTTGCGTGGATTCTTGTGAAGCACGATGGGACACAAAAGGAAGCGTCTATATACTTACCACTTTAAAGTCCAGCACGCTCAGAGTTAACATGCATTGCATTATGCGAGCGTCTGCATACTCTGTACTAAATGTGTGCATAATTCCGTATTATTCAGTAGCTGTCAAATTCATAACACGAGCCCGAGTTTGCACCAGGGGCACATGGAGTGCTCTTTTCGCGTTGCACGAACATACTCCAGGTTGTTCCAAGGCAATAGGCTACATGAAATGGCATTCAATTGCATTCATTACAGAAATCAATTACGACCCTTAATGGAACATAACGGAAAAATGAAGCCCGCGATAATACACCCCCGTAAGTACTTTTTTAATGAAGCAATCATCCCTGATGGACAGAGCAATTTCTGTCGCGATTCGATCTGGAGGGATATTTTGGGCGCCAGACCCTGCGCAACCCCCATGGTGGACTCTGAAGATTTGCTACCAAATGTAGGTGAATATATTCTTTAGTATACTTGAAATATTTTTTAATTTTAGAGGACACAGAATATAATTACAGTGAAATTTAAGCAAATATTGAAATATTTTCTAAGGAAGCTCCGCACAATGAGGTGGACATTTTAAAAAAAGGTGAGCACTGTTGAGTAGGACCCAGAAAATGCCATTTACGCATGCAAAACATGTGAAATATGCTTATTTTGCAGGATTCCATGTTACGCAATTGCAATTCTGCATAAATGCTTCTTATAGGAGACTGGTTTGAACAGACAATGTCACAAAGAAACATGATTCACTAAACACAAGGGTTGAGGGCTTAGCACATGTGTGCACTAGTTACTGTTCTTGGATCTTTATTTGAATTTTAATGTCCACGCTCAACTCCCAGTGGTCCACCACTACCAGGCCACAGTCCTCAATGAAACAACACATTTTTAAGGAAATGAAAATTGGCCTGTGGACTGAACTTTTTTTGAGAAAATTCAATAAATGACTGATGACATTGAAATACAGAGAAACGTTCCTTTCCAATTATTGTTGTCACAAAGAAACGTTTTTGGCTTGTACCAGTCTCTTTCTTGCCATGCACTGCCCATAGAACACCCCCTTGACGCAGTGTAACGCAAAGCAGAGCATTGCCCATCTTCGTGTTACTTTGGGAAACTTTCTTAAGCAAATCCTGAATTGCATTGGAAACCCAACATAATATATTTTGCATTGGGTTCGCGTTACAAATGTAGTGCAAGCTGGCGCAAAGCGTTAGCAAATCTGGGCCTTGGTCTTCCGTCGGGTGGTGGCAAGGGAACCTGCATCTGGAGGATTAGACACTGCAGGGGGCCAGCTCTGCAGCTTCTCCAAAGGTATCCTTGGGGGACACAGAGAATACATAAAGTGAGCAACCTCTTTGCCAGTGAGTGGGATCTAGCTAATATGAGCACGTGTATCGGAATAAATAGTGCCTCTTTTGTGTGGGACTAGTCGCAAATGTAAATGAATGAACACGCTCATATGTGAATAAGTCTCACGAAGGTATTGTATATTAAAATGTGATCCCATCATCCCAAGTCCCCTAATCTGAACAAAACCTAAGCTGCCTGCAAGGCAACAGGCCTAGAAAACCAATTGTACAAAACCAGTAAAGTAAAACTTGTGCTGTAAACCCCAGTGTCAGAACAGAAACAAAATATATATCAATCTGAGCAAACAATGTTACATTATTGTCTCTCAAACCATAACTATGTGAAATGTATGAACAATACAAAAGTGTGATAACAGAATGACAATCCTCACTCTCATTTCGCACGCGCGTGTGCGTGTGCACACACACAAACACACATTCTGATTCAAGAAAGTTGTCATCATGGGGTTCTTTTCTCACTGTAATCACTTTATGGGTTGGAATGCACTAATGCCGCTTATTTTGGATTAATTGTTTAAACTGTGGTTATCAAATGTTCAGACCTGGTGCTCTTGATTATCTGTCATGCATTGTTAACATCACTGTATATATTTGTTGACATCCTTCAGTGATGTAACCAAATCAAGCTGTCTGCTGGAACAAACA